>NC_136463.1:4686269-5286269 GCF_902686455.1 Sciurus vulgaris | reverse complement strand
GATTTACTTTTCAAGTTAAAAGGAAAAATGAAAGACGATTTGTTTATGCCACCCGGGCTGGCTGGAACCAGTGGGAAGTGCATGAAGTGCCTGGGTAGACCTCGCTCTGTGTCATGTTTATCCCAGGAGCCTCAACTGCCTCTTCCTGGTTCTGCCCTGCTATCCAGGCATCTGGCATTTGGAAAAATGAAGGGCCTGAGACATTGTCCCTGTTCAAGAACTAGTTTAAAGAAATCAGGAGGTCCATGCCGTTTTGCTTTACTGTAGTCACAGATGGTTTCTATCAAGTTCCAGACCCTGTGAGATTGCTTCTGCACTGCATGTCCCCACTGTCTTCATTTTCCTCATTGTTGGCCCTGCCCTTCTTTCCGTTTTGAATTCACCCCACTTGGGGCTGCACTTTTTTTTTTCCCCCAGTACTGGGGATTGTATCCAGGGGCGCTCTGCAATTGAGCTACATCTCTAGCCTGCCCCGCCCTTTTGAGACAGGGTCTTGCTGAGGCTGGCCTGGAGCTTGCAATCATCCTGCTGCAGGCTCCCGAGTTGCTGGGATGACAGGCGTGTGCCACTGTGCCCACCAAGGGGCTGCACGTTCTGCGTGGTAATCAGTGTGAAAAGAATGTGCCACTAATGTTTCAGCCTGGTATCCTCTCTGCTGCTCTCTCACTTTTCTCAAGGCAGAGACCGGGCAGACACAAAGAAGCCCACCATCTGTCTCTTAATACCAAGGGAAACTGGAATGTGACAGAGGCAGTGTGGTAACAGTCCAAACCTTTCTTTAGCAAAATAAATACTCAATTGCGGTTACTTAGAAGATCAAAGGAAGAAACTGAGAGCAAATTCTCTTCCTTCTCCCAGGGTTCCTCGGTTTCCCCCACCCACTCGTCTCTCTTTTTCTTTTTTTCCAGTGCTGGGGATCTAACCCAGGGCCTTGCACATGCCAGGCAAGTGCTCTGCCACTAGCCTACACCCCCACCCCTCTTAGGTTTTCTGGAAAATGTCCTAACCCAAAATGATGGCACAAACCTACACTCTTAGTTACTTGAGAAACAGACAGAAGGATCTCAGGTTTGAGACCATCCTGGGCAACTTAGGGACACCTTGCCTTCAAATTAAAATAAAATAAATGGGGATGAGCTGGGTGCAGTGCGGGCACACCTGTCATCCCAGCAGCTCAGGAGCCTGCGGCAGGAGGATTGCGAGTTCAAAGCCAGCCTCAGCAAAAGTGAGGCACTAAGCAACTCAGTGAGACCCTGTCTCTAAATAAAATACAAAATAGGGCTGGGGGGTGTGGCTCAGTGGTCAAGTGTCCCTGAGCTCAATCCCCAGTTCCAAAAAAACCAAAAACGAAAAACAAGGATGCAACTCAGCAGTAGGATGTGTGCCTAGCATGTGCAAGGCCCTGGTTCCATCCCCAGTGCTGCAAAAGAGAAGAAAAGAAGATGTGTGTCCTGGCTGATTCATCATGTTTGGAAGCAACCTTAGAGATGGAGTTCCCTCACCTGACAGATTGGTTCAAGACCAAACCAGTGATAGCGATAGCTCAGAACCCAGGGATCCCTGGTTCCCTGTGCGTGGCTATGGGAAGCTGGTGCTGTTAGCTTGGCTTTTTTTTTTTTTTTTTTTTTTTTCTTCCTTTCCTTTCCTTTTCCTTCCCTGGTTCCTTTCTCTTTGTTTGTTTTTCAAGTTGAGCTGTCTCCTAGAGCTGGTCTTAGAGGACAACCCAAATCACAGAATAAGCTCAGAGTCCCAGCACAAGCACACACTCATGTACTGCTGTTGTAAGAACAGTGCCAGCAAGCAATAAACTCTACCTGCATGAACGTTATACATAACCATAACTGTGTTCAGGTTGGCTAAGAAAATCCCGGAGCTGCCTTCAGCTGGACACTCCTCTGCCCACCCTCTCTCTGAAAATGGAGCTGAGGTCAGGGCTGCAGAACATGAACCCCTTAACCCGTCAACCCTCAACCTCAACCAGTCACCTAACTCCTCCCAGGCACAGGAACCAAAGGGCAGATTGGAAACGAGAGCCGCCACTGAGAGTTAGGAGATCAGCCTCTCAGCCAGGGGGAGATGAGCATTACATACACAACTAATAGTGTCCCAGCTAAAGTCCACCACAGACCAGCAATTCATTTACAATGACACATTTATTCCTGAGCTAACTGCTTGTTTATTTAAGCGATAACTATAGTCCTATTAGGGCACTTCAAAGCCTGCGTTGAGCCTGACAAAGCAGTAAACAGAGATACCATTCACTGTTGTGATTCTCCCAGTAAACTTTGGAAGCCTTAGATCTTTCCTATGCACCATGAGGTTTATGTTTGATATATTGCTTAGTTGTATACTATCATCTTTTCTATTCTGAGATGAAATCTGCATATGAAAAGAGGTTTGGCAGTTTCATTATTGTCCTCTCTGGTCTTCTTAGCCCACAATCTTCCCTCCTTTCATCTATTTAAAAAATTGCTTTCAGGCTAACTTTACTTATATGCAACTGTCATCCTGTCTCTCCCTTACCCTCCTATCTTTAGTGGCTCCCTCTTACTTTACGGGACACAGACAGTTCATCCCTGAGCCTCTTCCACCCTCTCCACCCTCCATTCAAATGCAGCTTATCATTCCTGCTCATGTTTTTGGTTCATGAAAAAACCTTCCATGAGCTGGGCAAGGTGGCACACACCTGTAGTCCTAACTACTTGGGAGGCTGACGCAGTAGGATCATGTTCAAGGCCAGGTTGGGCCACTGACTGTCTAAAGATTAAAAAAAAAAAAAAAAAAAAAAAAAGGACTCAGGGTGTAGCTGTATGGTAAAGCACTTGCCTGGCATGCACAAATCTCTGGGTTCAAATCTCCAGTACCACAAAACAAACCCCAGCACAACACCTTCCATGTGTGCTCTTCCCACTCCTGTCTGTCCAGGTGAATTGCACTCAGCTGAAATTCTACCTCCTCCGTAAAGCCATCTCAGAACCGCAGCCCACGGGGGGCTCTTCTTTCTCAGAAGTCTTGTTGCATGAATCATTTTCTGTATAATTCATTCGGTACTTCCGTGCCAGCCTTCTCCAGCCTCAAAAGGCACAACGCAAAAGGTTGTGGATCCGTGCTAGAGTGCTCGCCTAGCGTGCGTGAGGTTCTGGGTTTGATCCTCAGGAACACATGAAAATAAAATGAAGGTATTGTGTCCACCTACAACTAAAAAAAAACAAAAAAAAAAATATTTTAAGAAAGAGAAAGACAAATATAAGGTTCTGGGGTTACACAGACAAGGATCAAAATCCAGCTCTTCCGTTATTGGCCTTGGAGAAGTTCTTCTGCCTCTCTGAGCCATACTTTCCTCATCTGCAAATGAGCCTGAGAACAGCAAAGAGCTGTTTGAGTGTTAAGTTGGACAAAGTATGAGAAGCCGTAGCTGGCACAGAGCAGGAGCTCCATAAAAACTCACATTTTTTTTCTTTTGGTAAGAAGGATTGAACCAGGGGTGCTTGACCACGGAGCCACATCCCCAGAGCCACATCCCCAGCCCTTTTATTTTTTATTTTGAGACAGGATCTCAAAAAAGCTACCCATTTTTAATCTAAAAAAACAACAGGGGCTGGGGAGATAGCTTAGCGGGTAGAGTGCTTGCCTTGCAAGCACAAGGCCCTGGGTTTGATCCCCAGCACCAAAAAAAAAAAAAAAAACTTTGTTTTTTTTCAAGTCATACTCAGAATTCCAGACCCAAGAGGTGTGTTCAAGGTCCTGCCTTCCTTGCGCAGATGACAAACTGAGTCCCATGCCCCAGCAGCTGGAGGCAGAGCCCCAGCTGCCTCTGAACTCCCGGGTCATCACCTTCCCAGGCCTGCTGGGACTCAAAATGCCAGGAACACATCTTCCCTATCACAGGGGTGATGGCTGCTAAAGGGCCAGAAGAAAAGACAGCCTGCTCCTCTCCCTTCCAGAAACGCAGCAGCCCACACTTGCCTAGAAGCAGATGGGACCCCCCATGGCTCTGTCCCCCTGTGGTCTGAGTCAGCCATTATTGGCAGGGTTGGGTGTCAAGGGTCAGAGGTTATGGGTCAAGGGTAGCCATTATGAACTTCTTACTCATGTGTCATTTGCTAACTGGAGAGAAAGTTCATTGATGTTGGGGCCTGCTCTCCGGAGCTGATTGTTCAGGAATTTTGCCAGCCTGTTGATAACACTGGGTAGCTCCAAACTGACCATAATGAGAGTATTTACAGGGCGGAACCATCAAATGTGAATCAGGCCATCCCTTATTCCCTGGGGCCAGTTTACCAGCATCCCCCTGGCCTTGTCTCTTTAATCCCCCAGAAGGAATAGGCACTTGTTTTCCATATAGTAAGTGCTCACTAAATTAACAACCATTTAAATATGTATTAAGAATGATCAAAACAGGGCTGGGTGGTTTGGGCCTATAGTCCCAGCTATTCAGGAGACCCAGGCAATAGGATCCCTGAGCCCAGAAATTCAAGGCCAGTCTGCAGCAGCATAACCAGACCCTGTCTCTAAAAATCTTGAGTGTGTATATGTGTGTGTGCATGTGTGTGCGTGCGTGTGTGTGTGTGTGTGTGTGTGTGTGTTACTGGTGACCTCAAAAATGCTAGGCAAGTGCTCAATCACTGAGTTGCACCAAAACCCAAGAACAGTCACTTTTGGTAGGTGGCGGGCCGGCGGGGGGTGGGGGGGGGTTTGCTTTGAGGTATTGGAGACCAAATCCAGGAGCTCGCGTATACTGAGCAAGTACTTTACCACTGAACTACATCTCCAGCGCTTTATATTTTTTATTTTGAGAACAAGATCTCTGATTACAGGTGTGTACTGCCATGCTGGGTTCCCAAACACTTTTGATGCATTCTCACATTTAATCTTGCAAACAGCCCTAGGACATCACAGCTATTATTGTTCTCACTTCCCAGATGGGAAACTGAAGCTCAACTAGTCACAGGGAGCAGGAACTTGCCGGAGGTTCATCAGAGTCCAAAACACAGGACTTGTTCATAGATGGCCACTCAGAGCCTCTAAGGGAAAGCCTGCACAGTTCCAGACCTGCTGACTGCCGAGTCCGCAGAGTGGTCCCTGGTGCCAGTGATCAAGGCCAAGGCGTGGGGACTTCTCTGTCACCTTGCTTCTCTCCAGGTTTACTGTTTCTCCTTACTTCCTTCTACAGTATCTCCTTATCTGAATTAGGACCCTTGTCTCAGCAAGCTTTGGGACCTGCCTCTCCTCTTGCCCCTAGAAGTCCTTTTTGGTTTTAAACCTCTCTCCAAGCCAGGTAGAGCGGCGCACACATCTAATCCTAGCTTCTCAGGAGGCTGAGGCAGGAGGATTGTAAATTCGAGTCCACCCTGGGCAATTTAGCACAACTTGACCTGTCTCAAAATAAAAAAATTAAAAGGGTCAGGCATAGTGGTGCACACCTGTGATCCCAGTGTCTTGGGAGGCTGAGGCAGGAGGATCTCCAGTTCAAAGCCAGCTTCAGCAACTTAGGGAGGCCCTAAGCAACTCAGTGAGACCCTGTCTCTAATTAAAATATTAAAAAGTCCTGGGAATGTGGCTCAGTGGTTAAGTGCCCCTGAGTTCAATCCCTGCTACCAAAAAATAAATAAAATTAAAAAGGGCTGGGAATGTAGCTCAGCAGTAGAATGCCCTGGGTTCAATCCCCAGGAGTGCAAAACAAAACAAGAAAAACAAAAACAAAAACAAACCTCTGTCCAAGAGCTTGATGGAATGAACATGCTCTGGACCCTGCGCTTCTGCAGCCACCTGCCTTTGGAACAGATGGATGCCCTGTCTCGTGACTTGGCCCCTTCTGAAAACTGGCCTCCATATGCACTCTGGTCAGTGGGTCAGCTGTGGTCTGGAAGCTTCCTGAGGGCAGCACACTAGGTTTTCTCTGGCTGCTCCCAGGCCCCACGGCATATCAGGCAAGGGCTAGTATGGCGAGGACACGGTGGTGACGAGGCGCATCCTGGGGGTTTCCCAACTATGTTGTGTACATCCAGTGCTCTTGTGCTCAGCCAACACTTCCTTCCTCTTTATGCAGAACACTGGCCCTGTGTTTGTGAACAGCACCTTGTGCTGGGGCCACAGGATGATGGAGAGCTTGGGCTCTTAGGGTCAGGAAGTAGCACTTGGTTATTTGCCCTGGAGGGGCTCTGTTCCTGAAGGCAAAGGGGACCTTTCACCTCCAAACCTGCAAAACAGTTGAGGCTTTATTTTAAACAAATTCTTCTTTTCTAGGACTCTCTCTCTCTCTCTCTCTCTCTCTCTCTCTCTCTCTCTCTCTCTCTCTCTTCTCTTGAAATTTTCTGAAACCTCATACATTATCTCATCAGCAACCTCATTCCTCTTTAAACATTTGTCTCCTTTCTGCCGAATCCTAGCCAATTTTAACATAATTCACTCCATTTTAATCCCCAGTACTTCCTTTTTCCTTCCCTTCTTCCCTCCCCCCGCCCCTTTCCTCTACTGGTCTTCTATTTATTTGTTGTGTTTTTAATTAGTGCATTATAGTTACACATAAAAGTGGAATTCATGGTGATACAGTCACACATGTTTGGCCAGTTGACTCCTAGTCAATTTAAATTCCCTCTGTAAAGCCGAGGATGTAGCTTAAGTAGTAAAGTGCTTGCTTAGGACTCAGCACCACAAAAAATAAATTAGATAAAATAAAAGAGTCGGCTCAGTGGCACAGGCCTGTATTCCAGTGACTGCAGAGGCTGAGGGAAGAGGATTGAAAGTACTAGGCCAGCCTCAGCAATTTAGTGAGACTGTGTCTCAAAATAAAAAATAAAAAGGGCTGGGGATGTAGCTCAGTGGTAAGTGTCCCTGGGTTCAATTCCCGGTGCCATAAAATAAATAAATAAAAGTAACCAAAATAGCCGGGCACAGTGGCACATGCCTATAATCCCAGTGCCTCAGGAGGCTGAGGCAGGAGGATCGAGAGTTCCTGCCAGCCTCAGCAACAGTGAGGCACTAAGCAACTCAGTGAGACCCTGTCTCTAAATAAAATACAAAATAGGGCTAGGGATGTGGTCCAGCGCTCTGAGTTCAATCCCTGGTAACCGCCCACCCCCCCCCCAAAAAAAAAAATAAATTCCCCATGTGACTCTGAGAGGTGGAGATAATCAAGAGTGAACAGGGTGATCCTCACTGCCCCATAGGTTGGTTGCCTGAGGGAGAGCATGGTGAGTCCACCAAGGTGTCCCCACACCCTGTTCTGTTCTGCATAAGTGGATAACTGCTTTGCTGCCCCTGGCAGTTCAGGGAGGGCACACAACCCTTCAGGGCCCTGAGGGTGATCAACCCCAGGCTGCAGCATTTCATTGCTGACACTCCACTCTCCAGCCCTCTTGCTGTACGTTCCAGATGTTCCAGAGGACCAGACTGAAAATATTTGGGGCTTTGTGGTCTGTGGCACCGAGCCACTCAACTCTGCCTTGGCACAGAGGTGGTAGTACGTAATACATAAACAAATAGGCGCAGCTGGGTTCTAATAAAACTTTATTTACAAAATAATGAACCCGAGGGCTATAGTTTGCCACCTTGGAGCCGCAAGACAGCAAGACAATGGAAGATTCCACAGTCTGGATCATGATGTCACTGCCCAGAGGGGAGTTTTTCTTGAGTCACCAAACTGTGGCAGACTTTGTATGGGTGAGAAGAGCTGCAGGACTGCGTTGCCTCAGCTGGCGTAGCCTAACCCAATGAATCTGAGGCGTCCCTGGGCCAACTGGACATGTGTGCCACTGCCCTTTCTCTCCTCCTGCAGGGAGCACACACCTTGCAGCATCTGCCCATCAGGCTCAGCACGACCCGACCCTGGGCTTGCCCTGAAGGTGCACCAAATGGGTCTTGGTATGAACTTGCTTTGATCTGAACTCTTCCCTCTTTGAAAAGTTCCTGTCATGGCCCTTCTATTTATCTCAGTCCTTCCCAGTTTCAGTTTTCTGTGTTCTAAGGTGCTTCAGACTGTGTGCTTATGACCCAGGATTGTTAGTCATATGGGGTCAGAGGATAGAGGAGAAGCCAGCTCTTGCAGTGAGGTATCCAGGGTTAAATGGACAGAGGGATCCAGTCACTTTTGCCACACCCATAAGGCACTGTTCCCGAAATGCCATGTATAGGATTAAGTAGCAAAAGAAGCATGGGAATGATAGTGGAAGCAGATTTGAGGAATAACAGTCTCTGTTGAAGAAAGGAGGGTATGCATTTGGGAATGGTCATGCAAGCAGCTTCAAAGACACTGGTCTTGGACTTCTTAAGTTCTGGGTTGGGTACGTGGGTGACTATGATTTTAAAAATAATAAGGGGGGGGCCTGGGGATATAGCTCAGTTGGTAGAGTGCTTGCTTTGCAAGCACAGGGCCCTGGTTCAATCCCCAGTACTGCAAAAATAAAAATAAAATAAAAATAATAATAATAATAATAAGGGGGAGGGAGAGGGAAGTGCTGGGGAGTGATACTGGCCAAATTATTTCGTTAAGTTGTGTATTGTGTGCACGTACGAATATGTAACAACAAACCCATCAGTATATACAGATGTGATGCAGCAATAAAAATGTGGGAAAATGATGTACATAGGTTGTACACATGCTTTCGGTGTATGACATATTTCTCCAATTTAAAATAGGTGGGTCAGTTAGGGAGGCTGGCTCAAACCTGAAACCACAGGCCTCCTGTGTTTTGGACACAAGGAAGGAGCTAGGGTGGCCCAGGTCCCGGCCTACTGGCTCCTGACCCCTCCAGAGAAAGTAACCAGAAGTCCTGAGCCTGAGCTAACAATGGAGTCCCTGAGAAGGAGGTGTCTCCTCAGGAGCCTGTCTCTCTGCCTTCCCTTAGTTTTCTAGTCCTGTGTCCAGCCAAGCATCCCTTTGAAAGGATTGCCAGGACTCACCTACCACAAGACACACCTAAGGAGGTGGGGCCACCTTATCACTGGGCTGGCAGGTACAGGACAGAAAGTACAGGCCAGAGTGCTGCTTTTGGTAAATGCCATTTACTGTACTGGCAGAGGCGTGGCCTTTGTCCCAGTGAGACAAGTGATATTTTGTGAAAAAAACCTAATGTGGTATCAACTGGCAGGAACCACTCATCACTGAAGGATCAGCTTTGACATTCCTGCCACCTCCAACCACACTTCAGGATTTTGTCAGTACCATCCAGGAAAAGCTAGAGGAGGCAGGGCTGGAAGGAGGGATTAGAGACCTGGACTCAAATCTCAGCTGCACTTGAAGGAGCCGCGCCTGGCTTTGAGCAGACTGCCTTGGCCTCTCTGGCTTGCCTGCTCCTCTTGTCTGCTCTCTGGGGCATCGCATGGTCCCACCGCCCTGGATTGCTTGTTAAATGAGGAAATCCCAGGAAAGCATTCAGACAGAGCTGGGTTCCCGTCAGTCCTCAGTAGGCAGAGCTGTTCTCCCTGAGAGCACTGGGATTTGCTGGGATAGAAGAGCACGAAGCCTCCTTCCTCTTAGAGGCAAAAGACTAAGAGGGGAAAGAAACGCTTTCAAAGTGGCAAAGTCCACTTAGCACCCGCACCCCGTGGTACAAAGAGCATAAATTTGCAGTTAAAATAGCAGCAAAATATAAGTTGCATTAAAGAAACGAAAACTAGCAGAAGCATTTACAAGTCCAGAAAAGCAAAAGGAGACCACTGACACGCCAGCTCCTCCCAGGTCAGAGCCTCTGAGGGTCCGGGGTCAGCCGCTCATTCCCCGTGTCTTTTCATGCTTCCCTTCCCACTCTCCCTCCTCTGGCAACACCTCTTGGCTTTCCTGGACACCCTGTCCTTTTGCTCTGGATGGATCCCAGGGCCTCACCCATTCTAGGCAAGCGCTCTACCGCTGAGCTACACTCCCAGGCCTTGTCCTGGTAGTCTGAAGCAACAGGAGGGAAACAGGAAATAAGAATTACAGGAAGGAAGAGAAGGAAGGGGGGATGAAAAGGGGAAGGAAGGAAATGACTTTGGGATCTACCGAACTTGGGTCTAGTCCCCGTGCTGTTATAAATCTAAGGGTGGGGGTTGCATGACCTTGAGTAGGTTCTGTGCCCTCTGAGCCTCAGGCTTCTTGGGAGTTCTGACTGTCAGAGCCCCTGTCTGGAAGGGACCCCCTTGTGAGCCCCACTGAGTTGACAACTGTATCATTAAGGGAGGTAGTACTGTGCGTAACTACCCCCTCACTCCACCAACTCGTTGCTGGGCGACTTGGGGAAACCGCTCCCCACCTCTGTCCCTTAGCTGCCTCACCAGCAAAATGGGACTCCTGGTGGTTTGGAGGCTGGAAAGGAGTCGATAGTCACCGCACACCCGGAGAGGCCAGAGGCGCCAGGATTGCACGAAGTGCCTGAGAAACAGAGCTGGGAGCTGCGGCCCAGGACTGTGCACCCGCCGCGACTGACTGGTGACCTGCATTCACAGCACCCTGGTTAACCAGGCACCCGAAATACTGGCTCCCATTGTTGTTTTTCCCAGTTGCTGCAGCACTGCTGGTCCCATGGCCCCGACCACTGATGTCACCAGGAAGATTTTGTTCTTTCCAGGGCCACTACCGTGTTTTATTTGTTATTAATGAGCATGTTTTTATTGCTCTGCTTTACCTGCCACACATTGTCCTCTCAGATTAAAATAATAACACCTTCAGTTAATAATACCTTGCATTTGGGAAGTTGCTTTCATCCCAACAGCTCAAAGCCCTCTTGCAAACATGACCTCATTCATTCTCCACGGCTCCCAGGAGGGGAAACTCCTGTTTCCCAGCCGCTCCTCTTCAACCCGGTTCTCAGAAGCCTGAGTATTGATTAAGCACTTCCACCTCTCAGGCCCACGGATCACAGGAGGACTTCTACAGCTCTCCCTCCCACTGTCTGGAAGAAGATGAGCAGAACCCAAGCCCCTCTGTCTTGGGGACCTTGGGACTCAGGTGTTCGCAACTCTGTCCTGGGAATGGTAGACAGACAAACCTTGGTGCTGGGTACAGTGGTACATACCTGTGATTCCAGGGACTCAGGAGGCTCAGGAAGGAGGATCACAAGTTTGAGGCCAACCTGGGCAATTTAGTGAGAACTTGTATCAAAGTAAAATAAAAAGGATTTGGAATGTAGCTCAGAGGTAGAGCACCCCTGGATCAGTCCCCAGTACCACCAAAATAAAAATAAAATAAAAAGGACCGGGGATGTAGCTCAGTAGTAGAGCACTTGCCTAGCATATGTAAGGCCCTGAGTTCAATCCCCAGTAATGCAAAAAGCAGAAAATAAATTAGGAAATAAACCTTGGGGAACAACTGCCTTGGTGTCTGAGAAATAACAGGTTTGGCAATTTTGGACCCTTGTCTTCCCTGAGAACTTGCTAATTAACAGCTGAGGCCATGGGGCTCATGTTCCAGACAAGTCTACCCAGAGTAGACTCCACCACTCAAGGCATACAACGCTTGCATGTACTAGTGAAAACCTGGAGCCCTACAATGACACTACTTCCTTGTTCTGGGGCTGCCTGCGGCCTGAGCTCCCTGGCAGTGGAAACTGCTGGCGTTCACTTTGTTTTCACCTTGCAATGACAGGAAGAGCAGGGCAGGAAGCCGCACCATTGTCCCTCCTCTCTGTGGGTTCCACATTCCTGGACTCGGCCAACCTTAGATGGAAAATATTCGAGAAGAAAACTGTCTGTACTGAACGCATACTGACTTTTTCCCCTTGTCCTTACTGCCTGAGCAAAAGAGTACAACTACTGCTTACGTAGCACTGGCATTGTACTAGGCATTATAAGTAGTCCAGATGTGATTGAAACCATAGAGGAGGATATGGGTAGGTCATGTGCAAATACTTTATGTAAGGGACTTGAGCATCCACAGATTTTGGTATCTTTCAGGGGTCCTGGAACCAATCCCCCAATGGATACTGAGGGATAACTACACTTGATTGTCCAACTACACTCAGGATCTCAGGTTCTCAGCATTTCAGAGTGTCCAAGGTCAGTTAAAGTACTCCCACCCTTTGAAAACAAACAAACCAAAAGACAAACTGAATGGGATAACTCATTAGAATGCCCAAGGCTGTTTTTCCTTTTCTGTTTGAGGTGCTGGGGTGGAGGGATGCCCAGGGCTTCATGCATGCTAAACAAGTACCCTAAAATTGAGTTACATTCCCAGCTGTTTTTCATCAGTACATTAAACATTGGTTGTAGTCTTTTCTTTATTTATATATGCCTTTTAAAACTGAATTGAGTTTTCTTGGATGGGGAACTGAATCCAGTTTAGATGGAGTCAGAACAGAACCATGACTTGCTTTCTTCTTCCTAGCCTTCTGTTCTGCACACCCTTAACTAGTTAACATATACTATGTAATGGTAGTTCAGATTAAAAAAAAAAAAAAAGTACTAATTCTTTCTGAAATAGAACCCCAAGAGTCAATCCCTAACAACCCAGTTGTCCCTCTGTAGCCCCAGGAAATTGGTTCCAGGACTCCCTCTTCCCATCCCCAGATGCCCAAATGCTCAAGCCTCCTACATAAAATGGTGTAATATTTGCCTATAACCTATGCACATTCTCCCCTGTGCTTTAAATCATCTCTAGATTACTTATGATATGTAATAAAATGTAAATGCTATGTAAATAGTAGTTTTACCATTTTGTTCGGGGAATCATGGTAAGAAAAAAAGGTCTGTGCATGCTCAGAAGAGATGTAATTCTGTGTGTGTGTGTGTGTATGTGTGTGTGTGTTGGGATTGAAACCCAGGACTAAGCATGCTCTCCTGTTAAGCTACCCCTCAGTTCATAATTTAAACATATGTATATATTTTTTTGGTTCTGTGGTTGGTTGAATACACAGATTTGGAGGGTGGGCAAATGTTTTAACCTTCTTAACTTCTCCCCCTCCTTCAATCTGTTCTTTCTCCAACTCCACAATCCCAAAACATCCCTGAAGGTCCAATTCTAATTCAGAAGGTAGAAACTCAGCACTGTGTAAACAAATCGGAATTTAAAAGCACTAGAGTTGTGGGTTGCATTGGCATACCTGAAGTCTCAGCTACTCTGGAGACTGAGACAGAAGGCTCTTTTTAGCCCAAGAGTTGGAGCCAGCCTGGGCAACTAGTAAGCTCTTCTCTAAAAATAAAGGTTTAGGGTTGGAGCCAGTACCTATGTAGAAATACTTGCCTTAAAAAAAAAAAAAAGGTAAAGATTACAGCTTCAGTTAGTTCAACCAATTTAAAAGGAAAAAAATTTCAACTTGGGAATGACTTTTCTCTCTTGCAGTTATATTCATTACTCATTAATATTGATTTACCTCTCAGAGAGCAAGTTTTTTGGTTTAAAAACAGGATGACTGCTCCATTCTTGGGGTGAGTAGTGATTAGAAAAGGGCAGGACCAAGGTTCTTAAATTGGGGATCTTGTTCTGTTAATTGATCCGGTGCTGTTCCCTGTCTGAGACCTGTACCTGTAACGTAGCTTTCCTATATGTACACGATACACCCTTGCCCTTCTTTTTTTGGTGCTAGGGACTGAAACCTGGGCCTCACACGGTACATTTCAAAGGTTTTTTTAAAAAAATTGGATTGAGGGCTTGAAAGTTACTTTAAAAAATTAAAGACTTTTGAGACTTGAGCAGCTGCAAAGGTTCCGTCTGTTTTCTATTTTGATCATTCTGTTTTTCAAGATGACCACATCTTTCAGAGGAAATGAGTCAAAGCCACTCTGTCTTGCTTTTCCAGCTGAGCATGTTCAGTTTCAATGAAGTAATGAATGAACTTGGCCGCACCACCCCCAAGCCTACAACAGCAAACAGACGGGCCTCGGCCAATCAGCGGGCACTCGAGGTTTTCAAGTTGAGTTCAAACAGGCCCACTGGAGGCCAATCAGCGCACACGGCCCCGCCCCCAAAGTCCGACCTCAGCCAACCAGGAGCCCAGATAAGCCAAAACACAGCGGCCGGCCAATACCGGGGAGCCCCACGGCGCTGAGCTCCGCCAATGGGCGCGGCCGGGTGAAAAGAGAAACAGTACGGCCCGGCCGGCCGCAGGATTCGAATCGAACGTCGGTCGGGGAGCTGGACGCCGGCGAGCGGCGCGCCGGCCAATCAGCGGCGGCGGCTTGCGGCCCCCGAACGTTGGGACACCCCGGCCCCGCCCCGCGCTGTTGTTTGTGGTGTCGGCCGGGCCGCGGGAGCCGAACCACAACATTCGCCCGGAGGCGGCGGCGGCGGCGGCGAGCGCGAGCCGAGCGGCGGCCTCCGCGGCCGCCGAGCCCGGGATCCGCGCGGCCGGCGCAGCCCGGCCTCCGGTCACACCATGTCGGTGAACATGGACGAGCTGCGGCACCAGGTCATGATCAACCAGTTCGTGCTGGCCGCGGGCTGCGCGGCCGACCAGGCGAAGCAGCTGCTGCAGGCGGCCCACTGGCAGTTCGAGGTGCGCGCGGGCCTCGGGAAGAGCGCGCCCTCCGCGCGGGGCCGGGTCGGGGCCTGGGGGGCGGGGGATCCGCTGGCGTCGGCCCGTGACTGGGTCCCGCCCGGGCCGGGCCCGGGGACGCGGAGGGCCTGCGCCCCGTTCCCCGGGGTGCGGAGGGCCCTCGGCCCAGTCCCGGGCCGGGCACGCGGAGGACTCACCCGACGCCCGGGCGGGGGCGCGGGGCGCAGGCGGGGTCGGGGCGCGGGCCGGGAGGCTGGGCGGAGGGCCGGCGCGGCTTCCTGCGCTCGCGGCCGGGCCGTCTCACGCCGCTCCGCCCCGTGTTTGTCTGCAGACCGCCCTGAGCACGTTTTTCCAAGAAACCAACATTCCCAACAGCCACCACCACCCCCAGATGGTAAGTGTCGCGGCGCGGGGCGCGGACGCGGCGCTGTCAGCCGGTGACAGCCATGTTGCCGGGAGCGCCGCGCCGCGAATGTAAACAAAGAGCCAAAATGTCTTCCAGGAAGCAGGCCGGCCGGCGCGGCCTCGCCGGACCTGGGGCCCGCCTCCCGGCCTGCGGCCTGCGGCCCGCGCTGCGCCCGGCGGGCGGGCGGGCGGGGGCGGCCCGGGAGGGCGCCGAGAGTTGGGGTGTTCGTGTGCTGATGAGGCGCCCCCCGCACTCCCCACACACCCGGCGCTGCAGGAAACCGGGAAGGGATAGGCCCCCCGCTCAGGAAGCCGCCTAGCCCTCCTGAAGCCCAAGGCAAGGCACCGGTGTGTGGAGGACCCACAGATTTTGACCCAAGATAAACCCAAGCATTTGCATTTAATATCACTATGTTCAGAGACAGCCCAGGAAACAAGTGGCTCGGGGCCGGATTTGTTTTCTTCTTTCCAACCTGGCCCCAGGAGGGAGCCTTTGCCCTCCTGGCCAGGGGGTACCTCGCTTTCTGGAGGCCCAGGACATCTTTTCTTCACTCCCACCCCTGGTTATCTATTAGCCCATTGAAAATGGGAGGGACTCAGCTCAGTGATGGGGACTGAAAAACATTATTTCTCAGCTCTGCTGTGGGTGCACTTTTGGCATTTTTTACACCTGGGTCCTTGCCCATGGCTCTTTCCAGGGCATAGGCTGCACATAGCTTTTCTGCTGTGCCTTGTCCTTTTTTCTATTTTTATCTAGTCACAGAGGACAAACTGGGGTCCACCTTGACTTTTTAAAAGTTTTTCTCTTAGAATGGCTCATGCAGAGGATGAATCAAAGAAGAAAGGCATTTGAAGTATAATGGAAGTAGGGTGCTGACTGCAGGGCTTTGGCAGTCCCCCGCTCCATAGTAAGCCCAGGAGGGGTTCATCTCCAGGAGACACCCTCCTCTGCATCCAGCTGTGGAAGTCTCTGGGAGCGCCCCCCGCCCCCCATCCCTTCCGCAAAAGAGCCTTGAGATTTGTCCCTGCCCACTTGTGGTCACTCTGAAAGGCCCAGGGCCTTCAGCATAGCCATTCTGAAGGGGCCAGGAATACTTGGCAGGGAAGGGCTAAGACTAGTGTCTTGTTTGGTTTTTCTTTCCCTTGTCTGCAAATCCCAGGGGGGTTGTAATGGCTTTTGGAAGCTTCCCTCAGGAGAGGCAACAGGTTTTGTAATAGACATTATAATCGGTGTGTCTATCAGTGACAAGTACTGGGTGCTTCATCAGCATGGTCAGTCCTTGCCCTCAGAGTTGGCAGTTCTTATAGTCAAAATAAAGGAAAAAGCTAAATAAAAACTCCAGACGCTGTTCATCAGAGAATTGCTATATGAGAAGTGACCCAAGACATGAGTGAGTGATAAATCATTGTCCTGTAGATTTCCTATAGGATTGTTCTATAGATTCCCACAGTTTGAGGAAGCTTGCCAGGTAATAAGGATCCTGAGTTAGATCTAGAGGGGCTGAAGGTCAGTGAGACTGGAAGCAAGATAACCTTGACCTAAGGGGGGCACGGCGGACAGGACACAGGGTTCACAGGAGAGCCCGGGGAGGGGGTTTTAGGAATCTGGTCCAAGCCCCTGGGTTTACTAAAGCAGAGAGAAGCCCCAAAGAGGTGCAGAAACTTGCCCAAGCTCACCTAGGCAGGCAGGCACAGGCCCTGTTAGCCATGGGGCTATTCTGTGGAGCAGGGTGGCTGTTGGAGGAGATAGGCCCCGCTGACTTGGTGAACTGGGGAAGTCGGTCACGATGCTGTGATGCAATTGGCCTCCACCCCCAACCCCCATTCATTGTTTCCTGCTGTGGAGAATTCAGCCTGATGGGGGGCAGGGAATCCTGAGAGGGAGGAGGGAAATGTCTGGGTGGGGCCAGGCTTCTGGCTGAGTCCTTTGGCCTCCCCTGAGGGCCCCTGGGAAGACAATGGTCAGAGTTCCCCCAGGAGCTGATGTGGCACTGGCCTCAGTGACTAGGGTGGGGTGGGGTCCCCCTCTCAAGTTTCTGCCTTGGGTTTAACTGCAGAGCTCCAAGCCTTTCTCCTTCAAGGTGAAGTCCTAGAGTTTTGCCCCCACCTCAGCCCTGTGCCTGGGGGTGGGGCCAGTGTTGCTAAAATTAGGAGAAATTCAAAGAAGGCCCATGGCTTCCTGGGAAAGGGAGAAGGGGCTTTGAGGTCAGAACCAGTTTGTGTAGATCTTGTTCTCTGGGCTGCCTGTTCCCTGCCCCCAGGGCAGTGGCCGAAAGCCTTACTTGTTGGCCTGTTTGGGCCCACCCCTAAGAAGAGTGCTGGGCGGGACCATTTGGACAGAGCTGCCAGCCTCTGGGCAAGGACAGGCAGGCAGTGAGGCTGGAGGCTTCAGACACAGCGAACCCAAACCTCTGGATGCTGCCCAGGGGAGCCCTGGCCCAGCGAATGTGGCCTTCCCGCAGGTTAAGACCTTGAGCCTGCAGATCTGGGAGTCTGGAACTTCTGCCTTCTCCACTGCACCTTGCTTCAGGTGCATTTTCTGTCATGACTTGACCTCTGAGCCTCAGTTTTCTTGTTTACAATATGGAGAGTTCAGCCAACCAGGCCTCTTTGTGAGAAGTAAGATCTTGGGGATGATGTCCCAAGGTCTTTTGGCTGAGTTTGTGGAATGAACTCAGCACCAAGAGAGTAGCTTTTCCGTAACTGGCACAAGAGGGGGACTCCAATCTGGCTGCTCCTTCTTAGCCTGGGATGGTGATGGAGGGAGCCAGCTGGTTTCCTTAGTGCTTCTGGGCAGTACTGTACTGGCCTACTCCTTGTCCTTTCACTGTAGCTTTAGGTCAGAATCAGCCTTTATTTCTGATACTCTTGGTGTCATTTCCAAGCATCATGCAACGTTCTTTTGGTGTTGATTGATGTGTTTTGCCCTTGTTTTTATTGGCTCTGGAGGAGAGGGGTGCTTCAAGCCTATTGAAGCTGTGGCTGATCAATGGGTGTAAAGGGCTCCGGGACCCTGGCGGACAGCCCTCCCACACCTTGTTCTCTCCCTGCAGATGTGTACTCCCAGCAACACACCTGCCACACCACCCAACTTCCCCGATGCGCTGGCCATGTTCTCCAAGCTTCGCACCTCCGAGGGCCTGCAGAGCAGCAACAGCCCCATGACTGCGGTGGCCTGCTCGCCCCCTGCAAACTTCAGTCCCTTCTGGGCCTCATCCCCACCCAGCCACCAGGCTCACTGGATCCCGCCCTCCTCCCCAACCTCTTTCCACCGCCTCCACTGCCCACAGCCCACGTGGCCCCCTGGAGCACAGCAGGGGGGCGCCCAGCAGAAAGCCATGGCAGCGATGGATGGCCAGAGATGAGACTGGATGCCTCCAAGCGCTGGGCTGGAATGGGGGGCAGTCTGGGGTCGTGGGGACACAAGAGGGTCAGGGAGGGGGGAGCTGGGGAGGTCCGGGGTTTCCTGAAGATCGCACTGGAAGATTTTATAAAAGAATTTTTGTGGGTGGGGGGATAGTAAACTTCCTGGGCCACTTGGGTCCCTCAGGAGTTTCTCTTTGGGCAAGTTTTTTTTCTCTTTTTAATATATAACTATAATATATATGAATATATAAATATAACTAATGTATGTGAGCATGAGGCGGACACGCCTGAGGTGCTGGGATCAGAGGGGAAGAGCCGTGAGAGTCCTTCCCTGACCAGCAGCTCTTCCCCCAGTGTGGTCTCGGGGCAAAGGGGTGCTTCAAAGTCAGATGGAGTGGCCTTTGCAGTCAGATGGCTGTGAGCTACCTTCACTCAGAATTCATACCTGCCATTGGGAAGACCCCAACCTTTCCCATGCTGGGGCAGCCACTTAGCAGCTGCAGGAGAGGCCCCAGAAAGGCCCTCTTGGCATCATGGGATTCTCCCTGCCCCCTAGCCCCATCAGTGCTGTGCCTAGATGCTTCATCTCCTCTGCTACCCCTGATTGTTGATTGTGGTCCCTCTGGTGGCTTTGCATCTGGGTGTGAAAGACTTACAGGACTAAAGAGCTGACTTGGGTCAAAGGTGAGGCTCTGCCCAACGGGGCCCTAACTGTCCTCTCCCTGGCTGTCCCCTGGGCGCCCAGCCTTTACCCAAGTGTGTCCAGGGTTGGAGGAGCTGTACACAGGAGAGCTTACCTTTGGGTCGAGTTCCTAAATCAAAATCTCATCTCACCAGGGTGAATTTTAATTTAAAAACGTAAAGAGACTTTTCTAACTTCCCTGGTTTGCGGTGCCTTTATTTGCCTGCGTAGGAGGAACTGTGCCTTTGGGACGGGGATGGTGGGGACTCTGGTTGTACCTTGGTCGGGGGAGGGGCCCCATTGCATTTGGCCGTTCTAGATGTTTCTAGATGGCATTTGCATCGGAGGGTTTGATAGTGCAGGCAGAGGAGGGACAGATCTGACTTGGGTGCCTCAAGACTTGGTCCTTGTCTATAGCTCAGGACAGCAGAGCCCTTGAGCCTGGAGGGAAGCCAATCACCCCTACCCCACTGGGGATTGAACCCAAGGGGCACTTAACCACTGATCTACATCCCCAGTCCTTTCAATTTTTGAGATAGGGTCTTATTAAGTTGCCCAGATTGGCCTTGAACTTTTGACTCTCCTCAGCATCCCAAGAAGCTGGGATTACAGGAGTGCACCACCAGGGCTGGCCCTGGAAACCGATTCTGCCGCTAGGAGAGCTGGTGTCCTCCCAAACACTTTGCCCTAGGCCCTCCCCACATCTTCCAGCTGGACCCATCTTTACATTCCTACCCTCACTTTTCTTGGGGAGGTATGTCATTGAGAATCTACTGTGTGACCATGACTTAAAGGTCAGCCACAGTTGTAGCCAGAGCCTGGGTGGGTTCCATTCCCTCTGCCTGCCCTGCAGTTCGTGTCAGGTGAGTGAGGCAGGCTGTGAGTGACGCCACGTGGTTAGAATTCCTCCTGGAGCCCTGGACAAACACCAGGACCAGCAGTGCCTCATGCCTTGCCCTTTCCCTGGCTTGTGGCGGGGTCAGGGGGACAGGGGACCAAGTGCTATTGAGCTGCAGACCTGATGGGCTGGAGGCTGGAGGATGTGGCCCAAAGTGAAGTGAAACTTGAGGGCCCCAACCAGGCTGTTAACCCCACCTTGCCTCTGTGCCTTCTCACATCTCACCCTGGTCGGGGGCACCCCCTCCATTAGTGGAGTGGAACAGTGAGCCCAGCTGCCGTCTCCTGCACGTGACACGTGGCTGTACATGGACGCTGGGTTTGTCCTTTCAGTTTTGTTTCCTGATTGGAAACCCCTGAGACTCCTCCCAGCCTCACCCCTGCCCCTGCCCACCTGTGCTTTCCCAGGCTAACAGGGGAAGCCCCTGGAAAGCACGTGGGCGGTCAGGCTCTGACACCCCAAGAGCCTGCTGGGACCAGAGCTGGTGGCCACCCAGGTGTGGGCCAGTCTGGGAGAGTGCCATGCCCAGCAGCCATGCCCAGGTGTGCAGTGGTGGGGGCTGGCCTGGGCAGCTCGGGGAATGTGACTCCGGTCCTTTGTGGGCGAGAAGCCTGTGAATGTGGCTTCTTGACCAGGGAAACTGAGCTGACGACCTGGCATTTCACTGCCAGGGTGGGGCTTTAGTGAGAGAAATAGGAGCCAAGCGGGGGAGGGACTGGCCTGGCACTGCCTCCTGTGTGCAGAAAGGAGGGCACTGGGCTGGGGTGCCCACTGTCCAAGCAGCTCTTCCCACCCAGCTGCAGGCATTACATGATTAGAGTCATGGGATCTTGGGATCAGGAAGCAGGGAGCACCCCACCTCCCACAGTGCCCCCAGCCAACCTGCCTTCGCCCACGCCAGGCCAGCGGTGAGAAACCCATTTCTGGGCTGTTTCCTGCCTCTTTCCTGTGTGATTCGCCCCCTCTTCTCACACCCCAAAGTGAGCCTGTTGCCCAGACATCCCTTTCCCATGTGAGAGGGGTGATGGGAACTGAGGGTGGGGGGAGCCCCATCTTCCACTCTGGGCATTTGGGTCCCTCTGAGGTAGGAACAGACCTGAGGCAGAAACTGCTTTGATGATTCAGGACTTCTTAATCCCCAGAACTAGGCCAGAGGTCCAAGTTCAGGAGTGCTGGGGTTTGTCCCTGGCAGCTGCTGGCCCAGCCTAAGCTCAAGGCTACCATGCTCCTCTGTACCCTCCCATCTGCCTAGACCTTGTGCACCACGGACAGTAGCACATCTTTTCCAGAGGTTTGCAGGTTTGGGGCTAGTGAGGAGGTGACCATGCAGCTGCCTGGAGCAGGTTGAGGGCTCAGCCTTGCACAAACGCAAGTCATGCCCCTCTCCATCTTCCCAGGCATTGGCCAGGGCAGCTTCTACTCAGCCCTTCTGCCAGGGGTTGGTCTTCAGGCTGTGGCTATTTGTGTGGCCCACTCAAGGGGAGGCAGCAGAGCATGGTAACCTTCCCAGGGACGATAGGTTTTTGCTTCTGGCTGGTGGCATTGCTTGCTTCCCTGGGACCCATGTGGTGACCCAGGAGCTGCCCTGAGCTAGCAGCAGGGTAGTGGCAGGCAGCTCTGCCCTCCACTCCAAGATAAAGTTAGCACATCCACACCATGGGTCCAGGCATACCCTGTGCCCCAGGCCAGCCCCCCAGACCAGCCCCCCATAACAGGAGGCAGGGCTGGAGCCAGGAAGACAGCAGCACACTTGGGTTGGCAAATGGGTAAGACCAGTCCCAACCCAGGCTGCCCTGCATGCAGTGGCCTAGCCCTCCGGGAACCCCAGCACTCAGAACAGCTTCATGTGTGGGCCACCGGAGGTCTAATTCTCAGACTGAGACCCTGAGCCGGGCACAGTGGTGCATGCCTGTAACCTCAGTGGCTCAGGAGGCCGAGACAGGAGGATCTAAAGTTCAAAGCCAGCCTCAGCAAAAGCGAGACACTAAGCAACTCAGTGAGACCCTGGCTCATAAAATACAAAATGGGGCTGGGGACGGGGCTTAGTGGTCGAGCACCCCTGAGTTCAATCCCTGGTACCAAAAAAACCCCAAAAACAACAACCAGACTGAGAACGTGGGAGCACCTGGGCTGCCTAGCCAGCAGTGGGCACAACCCTTGCACCCCATCTTCCTGAGGCAGGACTGACAGAGAAGCCTCACCCAGTGTAAGCCTCTTCCTAAACATTTACTTAGAGCTCTGTTCGGGGAGCAGTGGTGGACCTCGGCCCCCGGGTGGGCTCCTCGAGCTCCTCCTCAGGAGCCATGCCCATGTGCTTCTCCAGCTCTGTGCTGGTGTCCTGCAGGTGTTCCATTTCAGTAGGGCTGGGTGGGTGGGCCATATTCGACTGGGAGAGATGAGCCTCCGAGGAGACAGGTCTGTCCTTCTGTTGCCTTGAAGAAACTGCAAGATAGGAGGGCACAGGTGGCTCTGTCATGTACCTCACACCTGCCAGGGCCCCCTTCAGCTCACCCAGAGCACGGGAAAGTCGGGCACAGTCCCACTGGCAGGCTGGTGGGATTGGAGTGAGCAGTTAGGGCTCCTTCATGACCCTTGTGAGGGACAATCAGCAAACATAGCCCCTGCTGGGGCCAAGCGTCCGCCTCTGTGGTCATGTTTCCTCTGTAACACAGGACTGTGTAGGCAACACTTACACAGGCGGGCACAGGAATTTTTCCTAAGACTCATCCGTCTCTCTCTCGCTTTCATATTTTCAGTGCCCTTGGAGTAGACGGTGGAGTGTCCAAGAGAGGGGAGCTAAGTACCCCCAAGAAAGTCACTGTTCTTTTCCAGCTCATTCTCCGTGGTTTATCAGTGCTGGCTCTGGGGCCAGACACTGACTTTTAATTCTGTCTCTGCCAACTTCCCAGTTGTGTGACCTTGGGCACGTACCTCTCTGGGCCTTGGTATTCTCAGCTATAACTGGGGCTAACAATGGTCCCTACCTCTTTGTATGGGTGTGTGGATTAAAAATGTACATATGAGAACTCCTCAACACTGGCTGGCCAGGAAGGTGCCCCCAATGCAGGGGAGGCACCGTACCACCAGAGCTTCCTATTCTGTTTCCCCTTCTTCTTTTGCCACAGGTGCTCACTGAGTGTGCGAATGGAAGGGCATTACAGAGCACAGAGGCCTTGAGCCCTCACCTGGCAGTGGGGATAGTGTGTGGGTGCCAGGGGATCCTTGAACCTCCTATTCAGGTTTGCTAGGTGCTGTGGGTACATGAGTATTTGATAAATGGAAGGTTGACACCTTTGTGACAGTTTCACAGGGGCCCAAATTCTAAGAAGCAAACATCCAGCACCCTGTCCCCTTGAGAGATGACAGATGAGGAAACCCAGGTCTGCAGAGGGGAGAGACCTGCTCAGTCACCTGCTATTGATCTAGCCTCCTGACCCTGGGTCCTAGCAAGGACCCCAGACCCTTGTGTGGCTGACCCTAGGGCCCTTTACTCCTTGACCTTCAGGTGTGATCTAGCTCCTTGGAGGAGACCAAGGGCTGTGGGGGTTTCCAGGCCTGGGGGTGGGAGGAACTCCAGACAGTACCAGAGTGAAGGGTCCCTTGGGGCCTGATCACAGCCTCATGCCCTCCAGATGCTTAGATCCCATATGCACCTGCTTAAAGAGAATCGTGTTGTGTGAAGCCCAGGGAAGGACTGGGCTTGAAGCCAGAGACCTGGGTGCAACCCTGTCCCTATGTCACCGTGTATGAACCGGGAACAGTAGTAATATCCACCCCATAGACCTGGCACGTGCCAAGCACTCGGTATCTGACTCTTTTTCTTCCCGTGCCACCCTTCAGCGCCCAGCCTTTCTCTCTTCAGGGAAATAAAGGTATGAACTGGCATGGGTTGGGTAAGGGGGTCAGGGGCAGGAAGGAGAGACCAGGGACCAGTGTCCCTGCCACATGGAAGGACGCTCCATCCAGAAGGAAGCTACCTGAGTTGTTTCCAGCCAATAGTTGAGCGCTCTGAGGCCGGGAGGGCAGCTGGCCGATGTCACCCAGGACCTGCTGCCTGGGCAGATGGGGCCGGGGCTGCTTGGTCTTGTGCTTGGACAACCCTGAGGCTGCAGAGGCAGTGGAGGGAAGAGTCACTTCTGAGACAGGGACCCAAGGGCATGGGTAGATGGATATAGGCTGCGAGACACAGCCAGCTTCAGCCAGTGGGGTCCTTTTTGGTCAGAATTTGTAGATCTGCCCCTTCATCCCTTGCGAGCACTGTGCTCATGCACATGTCTACCCATCCATCCACCCCACCATCCATCTGCGCATCCATCTATCTGTCCATCCATCTACTCACTCATATATTTTGAAGACTTGCGCACATCAGCCGTGTGTCAAGTGTGGGTGAGTTCTGGGTGGGGGTTTTCAGTTCAGGAGGGGAGGCAGCTAGGAAGGTGCTCACAGGTCATAAGGCACGATGGGAAGCCGTAAGCAACCTGCTTCGGGTATGGGCAACTGGAAGCCAGCCTCAGGGCTGTGGGAGATCACTAAGGGACAGAGTCTTGCTGGGTTTTGAAGAAGGGGTCAGTGCAGCTTGTTGTGATGATGAGCTCAGCCTGAGGTGAGAAAGCTCAGCAACAGTGACATGAGAAGGCTAGCAAGAAAAGATGGGGTCACCATCTGCTGGGCGACTGGCTGAAGCGGGAAAGCTGTCTTCTACCCACAAGCACTTACCTGGTGGCTTTTGGAGAGACCTGAACATCTGGAGGCAGGGAAACAGAGAAGGCAGGCACCCACAGTCTGGTGGCCCAAGGCATGCCTGACCTTCCCAGGAGATGGATGTCCCTTAGGACTCAAGCAAGGACCCTGAGGGACCTCTGGGCTACCTGCATACTCACTGTCTTTGTTCAGGATGCCTGGCAGTCTCGTATCCATCCGTCCCTTGTAAATATGTCCATCCAGGCCCAGGATATCCACCTCATCATGCTGTAGAGGTAGAATCCATTACCACTGCAGCACCTCGGTCTTTCCCTCTGCTCCTGCTTCTGGGAAGGCCTGGGGTGCAGATCACTATTCTGACTCCTGGTACCAAACAGTGCTTAAAACCCTCCCTGTGGACTGGGCTGCACCCGGGCAGTGACACGGTGGAAGTCAGTGGAACGTGGAAAGCACAAGGCTCTCAGGCCCTGTGGTGGTGGTGGTGGTGCCTGCTGGCACCTGCTGGAGTGGCATTCTTCCCAAGGCAGGATGCAGAGAAGGGGCTGAATTGGGTCTGGTTAAGAAACTGCCCCAAGGCAAGGGGGAGATGAGGTGACTTCTGATGGTTTTTCTAGAATGACTCGGAATCTGGGGCATGTCAGGGCCTTCCTCCTGGGGGCTCCCTGGTGGGGCCCAGACCTTCATGGCTAACTGGATCTCCTCAGGAGCATATAGGCCCTGGGACAGGTGCTGCTGGCGGCTGCGGCGGTAGGGGTAGGTGAGGGTGTGGCTTCCCCCGCAGCGCCGGGGCACAGTTGAGTAGGTGTAATCCACCATGGCATCTGGCACCCTGTGATACGGACGGCATGGAGTCACTGGGGGCCACCAGGAATGTGACCTAGAATACACCTATGGTGGGGCCAGCCAGAGAGACACAGGCAGCTCTCTTGAGGAGACCCTAGGAGTCAGGGCAGGGACAGGTGGGTGAGTGAGCACAGCAACCTCGAGGCCACCATACCCACACACAAGCACATGCACACACACCATACCACAGCACACACACATGTTCTCATACATACTCCCGCATGCCTTCCCCTTTACCACAGTGGGGTGAGGCATTTGCTCACATGGTTGTGGGTGGGCATAAGCCAAGCTCAGTCACCTGGACTCTGTCCCCTACCGTTTGTAGCATGGGGAGGTGAGGCCCTGGGCCTGCAGCAGCTCGTGGATCATCTGACTGCTGGCCTTCACAGAGCCTCCAAAGTGGATCTGTACCTTCTCGATGTCCATCAGCATCTTGGAGTGCATGGTGCGCAGGCGCCCTGCACTCCGCTCCACCAGTGACAGGTCACCCCGACAGAAGGTGCTGCCTAGCTTGGGGCTGTGGGGTGGAAGGAGGGTCAACCCGAGATGGACAGAGCCCCATACACTCCATTCCTGCACTTGGCTCTGGGCCTCTGTTCTGCAGGACCCTGTGTGGCAGAGCTAGCATCCTGAAAGACTTGAGGCCTGCAGGTTGCCTGGACAGCTTGACCCCAGGGCTGGAACCCTCTCCAAGGCACCCTGAGCCATACTTGGCAGGAAAGGTTTTCCCCAGAGGCTAAAGTATAGATGAGCCAAAGGGGAGAGAGTAGAAGGACTGGGAGTAGTTCAGAATGCCCTGGTGGCCCCCTTCTCACCTCTGGGCCTGTGCACCACCCCAGGGGCCCTCTGGAGCCTCTTCTGCCCCCCAGCCCTGCCCAGGGCCCCACTGCCCGTACTTGCGGCTCTGCTGGCGCACCTGCTCCAGCTCAAATATTGTGTAGGGACGGACAGACCGGTGTCCCTGCATGCCAGGACCCACAGGGATCACGGGGATCATTCTGGGCAGAGACACAGGTGGGGGCTCAGGGGGGGACATTCCATCACCCACCCACCACCACTCCCATATTCCGTCTGCCTAGAGGACCTTCCTAACCACCCCGGCTAGGCAGGCCTGAGAGGTCCCAGGACAGGAAGTAGGACAAGAGAGAGAAGGAAAAGATAAGAGGTGAGGTAGGCAGGCCTGTGCCCACCCCACCACGGTCACCAGCTGCCCTGGGCCAGGTGTGGGCACTCACTGTCCAGTCACAGGTGTCTCCAGGGGCCGGTCACATGAGAGGCAATGGAAATGAGCCAAGAGCTGCCTGTTGGGAATGAGATGCACGGAGGGTGAGAAGGCGGAGGGGTTGCCGCCCACAATCCAGGCCACCAGAGGTCTGGCAGGGTGGCCTTGCTTCCGAGAACTCGCCTGCTTCCACACATCCTGTACCTGCCATCCTAACTCAAGTCAGCGGGTTCCCAGGGCCCCAAGGATGTCCTTATAGACCTTGGGGCCCCTCTGGTGGCCAAGAATGGTAATCCTGGGCTTCAAGGCCACCACCACCCAGGTCCCAAGTAACTGTCTCAGCTGTGAGACCAAAGGCCCAGCACAGCATACCCCAGTCAGGGCGCCTTAGCACCTCCCAACCCCCTTCTCTGTGGTCATCTGATAGGGCCTGAGCTAGAAGACTTCTGGCTCTAAAGTTTGCCCCTCCAACTATGGGACATCCAGGGAAGACTCAGCTTGTCTTGGGTCCCCAGCCCAGCACCTACCCTCCCAGGCAGGGTACGCCACTTCCTTGCTGTCTCCGGCCTCACCTCCTCATGACAGCTGCCTCGTCTGCCTGGTAGAGTGGAGGGCGCTCTTTGAGCTGCTTCCGCAGCGATCTCCACCGATCCTCCAGCAGCTGCTTCACTGGGTCTAGCTCCAGGCGGTCCAGCTGGGGGTGGGCTCCAGGTGAGCCCAAGGCAGCAGATGGGGGTCAGCCCTGGGGAAGGTGGTGCAGGGCCCTGGCAGTGGAGGGCAGCCCCGCCTACCCTGCAGCCTCTCCTGCCCTCACCTTACTGTCCATCTCTACCAAAAGTTTGTCCAGCATCTTCTGCCAGTCTTGCTCCTGCCCACTCATCTTGGTCATCAGCTCCTGCATCATGTGGGTCAGCTGCTCTGTGGTGGCATCAAACTGGACACGGCTCACTTTGGCTGCTAGAGCACTCTTGTCTGCTTTCTGCATGAAGATAGGGGAGGCCCCACTTGGGAGAGAGCCATGACAGAGCCCATCCTCCCGATGTCAACCCCTGATGCACAGCATCATCCCCATCCCTCACCCATCCTGGCCAGCAAGACTACCCCAGGGCAGTGGCTCCTGGGGACCGGCGCTTACCACATCGATCCCCATCTCCAGGTGCTCCCGGTTGGCCTTTTCCTTCTGGAGTTTCTCTAGGCCCTGGTACAGCATCTGGAGGCCCAGAGAGTAAGAAATAAAGAGCCAGCAGCTGAGCGGCAGGGGTGGGGGGTGTGGGCCTCAGCCCTGCCCTAGCTGCTCACGTCGATGTCCTTCTGCTTCTGCTGATGGTCCTCGATGAGGTTGCTGGTGGTGATGTTGAGCTTCTCACAGTCGCCCTGCACCTGCAGGATGGCGCTCTGCACATGGCCCAGCAGCTCCTCGTCCTGCAGCACGGGGGACGGGGAAGGTGCTTTGAGGCTGCCAGGTGGCCCTGCACCACCTAACAGGTAAGCTCATTTCAGATCCATGCCCACTTTCCACAATGACATTCAGTTTCCCACCAACAGTTGTGTCCCCATCCAGACAAGGACAGTGATCCTCCACATCCTTATGGATTTGCCCCAAGGAAACTGGGAGTGATCAGCAGAGGTGGCTCAGGCTCAGGAGTGCAGGTGTGGCTATAGTCTCCCACCTTTCCTGAGCCAAATATAAATTCCTGAGTCCAGGAGCAGGACATGGGGTGGGGAATCAGGATGAAGTTGGGAAGACTGGCATGCCAGGGGAGTGGCTGCTCACATGTGCACACAGATGGCACTGCTCCACCCTTGAGCAGCCAGGACCACCCGTGGGCTAACACTGACCCTCAAGCCTGCAACCCTGCTCCCTGGGGAGTGCTGCCAACCGACACCTCTGCAGGGCCTCCAGGGCCTCCCCTGCCCCGGGAGGGAGGCCAGCAGAGACTCACCTGGCTCTGAAGCTTGGCCTTCTTGGAAGGCCGGGAGGCAGCCAGGTTGTTGACCATGTCCTGGAGCTGTTCATAGCGCTGCACCAGCATGCTGACCTGATGGCCCAGGTCCAGGCTGCAAGCTGGACAGGTGGCGTGGGGGTCAATCTGGCCAGGTGCCAGGGAAGTCAGAGGCTTGTGTGGGGTCATGCTCATGGACAGCAGGGTGGAGGAGGAGGACAGCATACTCTCGATGATTGTCCTGAGCTTGTCTAACTGGGTGTAGGAGAAACATGGGGGAAGGCAGAGACAGTCACAGCCATGTTCTGCTCAGACTACTAGTGCTAGTGTGATGCTTCCTGCCCTTTCCTGATAGAGGGCAGCCTTGCAGAGTGTACAGAGCTCAGCAGGTGCCCCCTTCTCTGTCCATCACCCAGTGAACAGGCTTTCCTTGGGGGCAGCCTGAATGCCAAATAAGACACTGGTAGCTGGGTGTGGTGGCCACATCTGTCATCCCAGGAACTCAGGAGTGGAAACAGGAAGATTGCAAGTTTGAGGCCAGGCTCAGCAACTTAGTGAGACCTGTCTTAAGATGAAATATTTTTTCAAAAGGGCTGGGAGTATAATGCAGTGGGTAGAGTGTCCCAGTTCAATCCCCAGTACCACCAAAAATAAAAATTCAATTGAATAAAGCACTTGAAGGGAGGTTTCCAGACCTTTCTCCAGTCTAGCTAAATCCTACTTTTTTTTTTTTTGCAGTGCTGGGGTTTGAACCGAGGGTCCTATGCTTGCAGGCACTCTACCAACTGAGCTATCTCCCCAGCCCTCTAGCTAAATCCTAAAGTGATGGACTTCACTAGCTGACCCATAGACACTCCTAGCCCTCTGATGGCAGCCAGGTTGCTTGGGGATGGGGATGCGAATGGTACACTTGCCTGTGCTGTGTCCAAGCATGTGCATACTAACAGTAAAGGGATGTGACGGTGCAGACAGTGCTTCAGGGGCCTCTCGGGGTCTGGGGGTGCAGGCCCCTTCCAGGGAGAGCTGCTTGGCCTGGCCCTGCTGCTTTCCTCTGTAGCCCTTGGTCCAGCTTGTCACTGCTAATGATTGGGCCTGGGCAGAGCACTGATTCAAGGGCAACCAACCTGGATTGACCAAAGGCCCACGACTTACTGCCTGACTCGAAAAGAGTGGGCAACAAAGTGGAAAAACTGCAGGGCTCAGGACAGCCGTTTGGGACCATGTGTAAGAGATAGACAAGTTGCTTGGGAGCAGAATGAAAGAGAGGTGGGGCGGCTGGGAGGAATGGGCGAGGAAAGGGACACATATGTGCAGAAAATCAGGCATAGGAAGACACCCCAAACTGCCTGCTGTGACCCGGATATCCCCTCTCCCCAGCTCCCTGTGCACACTCAGTGCATCTCCCTTTGCCTGAGCAAACAAGACTTGCAACTAGGGCCTTTGCTGAGGCCAGCACTATGTGGGCCACTGGAATGCACAAGGACAGGATCATTCTCAAAGAGAAAAGGAGCAGTCCCAGAAAAATGGGTATCTCAGTGAAGCCTTGAAGAACATAAAGCAGCTCTCTAGGTAAATAAGACCCAGAAGGACACTCCAGAACAAAGATGGCTTGAGAGAGCAGGACAGGGCTCAGAGACAGGTAGGAAGGCCGAGGGCCAGAGGCTGGACATGAGGAAGGTCTGCCTCCAGGGCAGTCTGCACAGGGAGCTGGGCCAACCAGGGGTGGCTTTTCTCCAAAGTGTGCCCCTGGGAGGTCCCTGCTGGTTGCCAAGCTCAGACACGAACTTTGGGCCAGCGGGTGACTTTGTACACTCTCAGCCCCACGTGGGATAGTTGGCTCAGTCTTGAATGGTAGACGCCACTGCACCAACAGCTGGGAAGAGAGAAAGTAACACGACTCAAGGCAGACGAGGGGTCCTGACCAGAATCCCTGGGCCCAGTGGCTTTTCCTAGTTGGTCTTCCCATGAGTGCTCAGAGGGCTGATCCCAGGTCTGAAAACCAACGACAGTATCATTCAAGATTCAAAGGTAGACATTTACCATGGAGAAAGTGAGGCTGGGGTGTAGCTCAGTGGAAGGGCTCTTGCCTGGCATGTGTGAGGCCCTGGGATCCATCCCCAGCACCACAAAAATGAAAAAAGAAAGTGAAAAGACAACCTACAGAGTAGAAGAAAATGTTTGCAAGTCATATATCAGGTAAGCCTGATATATCCAGAATATGTAAAGAACTCACAGAACTCAACAACAACTTGGTGTAAAAATGGACAGAGGATTGAGTAGACATTTGTATACCTTATCTCTCAAGAAGGCATACAGTAGTCAAAAAGCACACGAAAAGGTGCTCAGCATCAGTAGTCATCTGGGAAATGCAAATCAAACCCAAGATGAGATACCACTTCACACCCTCTAGGATGACTAGAATTAAAAGATAGAAAATAACAAGTGTTGGTGAGGACAGGGAGAAAGTGGAACCCTCTCAACATGGCTAGCAGGCATGTCAAATGGTGCAGCCACTTTGGAAAACAGACCCTCAAATGATTAAAGTTGTCCTATGACCCTGCAATTCCACTCATACGTGTGTATCCAAGAGAAGTGAGATCATATCCACATAAAAACTTGTACGTGAATGTTCAAAGCAGTGTTATTTCTAATTGCCAAAAGGTGGAAACCACTCAAATGTTCTTCACCTGATGAACAGGTAGGCAGTGGAATAGCCACTGAGTCATAAAGAGTCAAATACTGCTCCGAGCTACAGCACGGACAGACCTTGACACACCACTCAGGACAAGAAGCCAGATGCAAAAGACCACTTATTACAAGATTTTTTTTTTCTATGAAATGAATGTCCAGAAGAGGAAATTCCCAAAAGACAGAGAGCAGAGGAGTGGTCATCAGGGCCTGGGGATGGTGTGTGTGTCATGGGGTGCGGCGGAGAGAGATTGCCAACAGGATTAAAGCCTCTTTGGGCAGTGATGAAATGTCTTGGAATTGGATTGTGGTCATGGTTGCACAACTTGTGAGTGCATTACTAAATACCCAGTTCACTTTATTATTATTATTTGGGTACTGAAACCCAGGGGTGCCCCTCCACTATGCTACATTTTTTAAATTTTAAGACAGGGTCTTGCTAAATTTCTGAAGGTCTTCCTAAATTGCTGAAGCTGCCTTCCAACTTGTGATCCTCTTGCCTCAGCCTCCTGAGCCACAGGTATTATAGGCATGTGCTACTGTGCCCGACTACCTTGTTCAGATTTCATATGTGAATCATATAATGGAAAAGGGTAGGGAAAGCAGATGGGTGGGAGGTGCACGGGCTCCTCACATTGCCCTGGAATGCCCTTTCACCTGTGGCCCGAGTCGGTTCTGCTTTGGGAGGAGGCTGGATCCTAGACACAGTCACCTCCCTACACATGCTCAGGGGACCTGAAGGCTTGGTAGTGAGAGAGCTGTCTATAGCCAAGGGTGTTTTGTCCCTGGAGCCGAAGAGCACCAGTTCCTTACCTGGTCCTGCAGGTAAAGCGAGGCTTCCGAGACCGAGTTCTCCATGGCAGTCTTGCCTCTTTCCTGGCTCTCCCTCAGCTCAGCCAGCTCCTTCTCAATGTCAGCCACAGTGACTCTGTGATGCATGAGAGCCCACCTAGCTCCAGGGCCAGGCCAGAGAGACCCGAGCTCAGCAGCACAGAGCCTGGTCCCTGGGGCTGCAGGGGGATGAAGGAGGCCAGCTCGCTGCCCCTGACAGGCCCTGCTTCTGCCCCAGGAGCTGCCCAGTGTGTTGATCCAAGGTGTCTGGGCACTGGGACAGGGCCCTGCACAGAGGAGCTCTGAGGAACTGGAGCTGGATCTCCCCCCAGGACAGTGGGTGGAGCCTTGTGCCATCGAAGCCCTGCTTGTGAGCTGTTTTAGGAACCTGAGGGACTCCTGCCAGTTCCTTGAACTAGATCTGGCAACCTGAAGAGCAGGTATGATCCAGGTCAAAGAGAGCAGTCAAAGCAGGGCAGGAAGAAAAGGAGGGCTGCCACCACCTCCCGGCCTGGGAACACAGGACGCCAGGATGGGGGTGCACAGGGTGAGCGTCTCACCGGATGATGCCCAGCTGCAGGCCCAGCTGGCTAGCCTTCAGCTCCTTCCCCGCTTCCCGCTCACTGTCACCCTCCAGGAGCCTTTGTAGCTTGTTCAGCTGCAAACCCAATGGCAGGGGAAGGTCAGGCAGGCCTGGTCCCCCTTCCTGAATGTGCTCCTGCAGCCCACACGTGCTCCTCCTGTTCTCTAATCTTTACCCAGTCCTTCCTGACAAAAACCTAGGTCCCTTTTGGACATCCAGCCACCCATCGGCCTCCTGGATGCAGATAGCTGGCATTGAGAATTCTGAATTCCTAGCAGCCCCTTGCAATGACCTCTGTCCCCAGAAGTACCGAGTCTGCCACATATAATCAAAGGAGCTGAGGCCTGCTTAACTCAGCCCTATCTTAATAGCTTTGAGGTTCAGGAAATGAACACAGTAATACTTGGGGTGCACTTCCTACCTGATGGATGACAAAGGTTCAGTCAGACAACAGATCTGAGAAAGGACTGTGTCACCAGCAAGCACAAAGCACAAGTGCTCTGACCCCCCAGGAGGCAAAGAGGTTCCCCTGCCCTTACATACTTGGGCTCTTTCCTGCCGAACTTCTTTGGCCAAGGTCTTTATACTCTTCAGCTGTTCCTGCAGGTCAGGGGGTATGGTCTTTTGGACTAGGAAAACGGAGGCCTTATTGTTAGAGGGGTGAGGGGTTAGATTCCCGGTGGATTCCCACTCTGCATTTCCAACCCCAAACAAAATGAAGAACCCCAGAGAACACTGCCTTCCCTGGTGAGTGGGGGGAGGGGATGAGGAAGGAGGGAAGAGGATTTTCTTTCTCCCATAGAAAACCCGCTTAGTAGCCTAAAGGGCCAGGAGCCCTCTGACCCCAGGAGCCCTCTGACCCACTGCTGGGATCTTACTCCTCTCTGGAACCTAGACACAAGCAGGCAAGCTCTCTACTGTGCTACGCCCCACCCCGGCAGGTGTGGAGCTTGTCTTCTCTCCACCGACTCCGCTCCTGGCAGAGGGGCTGCATTCCTCCCGAGGCCCTGTCAGAACTGCTGGCCTAGCTCCAGCCTTTGCCCCACTTATTCACTTGGACCCTGAAGGCCTGTGGGGCCCAGAAAGTCTCAGAGGGGACACACTATACCTGGCATTGTGGCCAGGGGAAGGAAAGGATGCCATTGACTTAGAGTGAAAACAGCGGCCTCTCCCCAGCCCTCCACAGGGTACCCACCCACCAGCGCCAGCAGGCACTGTACCCCAGGGTACCCACCCATCAGCGCCAGCAGGTACTGTATCTTCTCCAAGTCAGTCTGGCCTGCTTTCTCCTCATCCAGATCCTTCATTCTCTCCTTTAGCTCCAGATAGAGGCTGATGATCTCGCCCATCAGACGAAATGTTTCCACGGCCATGGGGAAGCTGGGGGCCAATTTCTCCAGCGAGTCACGCCTCTCACTATGGACCTCACTCCTTTCCGAGTCTTCTTGACTCGCGAAAGAGGGAACATCTTGGACAGGGGCCATCTGGGCAGGATGCCCAGGTTGCTGTGAGTCACTTGTTCTGTTTGGATCCAAATATTCCTGATCATGTGGACCAACGCCAGGGTAACCTGGGCCACCAGAGTCAGAGACAGAGTATGCTCTACCTTGTTGAGCTGCACTTGGGTACACCTGGCCTTGCAGATCAGGTCCAGATGATACTGAGAGCTGTTGCTCTGGGGCTCGGCCCCGCTGGTCTGAGCCAGGATGTGTCAAGCCTTGCTGATAGGTTCCTGGTGATGCCAAACCTCGCCGGGGTAACAGTGATGACACCTGGCCTCGTGGCTCTCGGCCAGGAGGTCCCACGCCACGTGGATATGCGACAGGCTGAGCCAAACCACCAGGATAGACACCAGGTTGGAAAAATCCAGGGGGATAAGCATCAGGTTGGACCAAACCAGGAGGATGTTCTCTAGGTTGAGCTAAGCCAGACATGTATATGCCAGGCTGAACCAAGCCACGGGGCTCTGTACTAGGCTGTAACGAAACACGCTGACCCATTCCAGGCTGCCCTGTACCAAACTGACCTGCACCAAGCTGGGCAAAGCCACGCTGATCCACACCGTATGGCACAAAGCCACGCTGACCCATCCCAGGTTGCATGAAACCACGCTGAACCATACCAGGTGGTGCCAGGCCACGCTGACGCATGCCAGATGGCGCCAAGCCACGCTGACCCACACCAGGGGGTGCTACAGCACTCTGATCCATGCCAGATGGCACAAACCCACGCTGATCCATGCCAGGTGGCACCACAGCACCCTGATCCACACCAGGTAACACTAAAGCACCCTGATCCATGCCAGATGGCACAAAGCCACGCTGATCCATGCCAGAAGGCATGAAGCCACGCTGACCCATGCCAGGCGGGACCAAGTCCTGCTGATCCATGCCGGGTGCTACTACAGCACGCTGATCCACGCCAGATGGCACCAAGCCACGCTGATCCACACCAGATGGCACCAAGCCACGTTGATCCACACCAGATGTCACCAAGCCACGCTGATCCACACCAGGTGTCACCAAGCGACGCTGATCCACACCAGGTGGCACTAACCCACGCTGATCCAAGCCGGGTGCCACTACAGCATGCTGATCCATGCCAGGTGGCACCAAGCCACGCTGATCCAAGCCAGGTGCCACTACAGCATGCTGATCCACACCAGGTGGCACCAAGCCATGCTGATCCACACCAGATGGCACTAAGCTATGCAGATCCACACCAGGTGGCACCAAGCCACGCTGATCCAAGCCAGGTGCCACTACAGCATGCTGATCCACACCAGATGGCACCAAGCCACGCTGATCCACACCAGGTGGCACCAGGCCACGCTGATCCACTCCAGGTGGCACCAAGGCACGCTGATCCACTCCAGGTGGCACCAAGGCACGCTGATCCACTCCAGGTGGCACCAAGCCACGCTGATCCACGCCGGGTGTCACTACAGCATGCTGATCCACACCAGATGGCACCAAGCCACGCTGATCCACCCCAGGTGGCACCAAGCCACGCCGATCCACACCAGGTGGCACCAAGCCACGTGGATCCATGCCAGGTGGCACCAGGCCACGCTGATCCACGCCAGGTGTCACCAGGCCACGCTGATCCACGCCAGGTGTCACCAGGCCACGTGGATCCACGCCAGGTGTCACCAGGCCACGCTGATCCACGCCAGATGGCACCAGGCCACGCTGATCCACGCCAGATGGCACCAAGCCACGCTGATCCACACCAGGTGTCACCAGGCCACGCTGATCCACGCCAGGTGGCACCAGGCCATGCTGATCCACACCAGGTGTCATCGGACCACGCTGATCCACGCCAGGTGGCACCAAGCTAGGCTGATCCACGCTGGGTGCTACTATGCCACTCTGATCCACGCCAGGTGGCACCAGGCCACGCTGATCCACACCGGGTGGCACTAAGCCACGCTGATCCATGCCAGGTGTCACCAAGCCACGCTGATCCACTCCGGGTGGCACCACACCACGCTGATCTATGCCAGGTGGCACCAAGACACGCTGATCCACGCCAGGTGGCACCAAGCCACGCTGATCCACGCCAGGTGGCACCATGCCACGCTGATCCATGTCGGGTGACACTAAGCCACGCTGATCCATGCCAGGTGGCACCAAGCCACGCTGATCCACTCCGGGTGGCACCAAGCCACGCTGATCCACTCCGGGTGGCACCAAGCCACGCTGATCCACTCCGGGTGGCACCAATCCACGCTGATCCACACCGGGTGGCACTAAGCCACGCTGATCCATGCCAGGTGGCACCAAGCCATGCTGATCCACGCCAGGTGGCACCATACCACGCTGATCTACGCCAGGTGGCACCAAGTCACGCTGATCCATGCCAGGTGGCACCATGCCACGCTGATCCACTCCGGGTGACACTAAGCCATGCTGATCCACGCCAGGTGGCACCAAGCCACGCTGATCCACTCCGGGTGGCACCAAGCCACGCTGATCCACTCCGGGTGGCACCAAGCCACGCTGATCCACTCCGGGTGGCACCAATCCACGTTGATCCACACCGGGTGGCACCACGCCACGCTGATCGACGCCGGGTGGCACCACACCATGCTGATCCACACCGGGTGGCAACAGACCACGCTGATCCACTCCGGGTGGCACCAAGCCACGCTGATCCACTCCGGGTGGCACCAAGCCACGCTGATCCACTCCGGGTGGCACCAATCCACGTTGATCCACACCGGGTGGCACCACGCCACGCTGATCGACGCCGGGTGGCACCACACCATGCTGATCCACACCGGATGGCATCAGACCACGCTGATCCACTCCGGGTGGCACTAAGCCATACTGATCCACACCAGGTGGCACCACACCACGCTGATCCACTCCAGGTGGCACTAAGCCACGCTGATCCACACCGGGTGGCACCACGCCACGTTGATCCACGCCAGGTGGCACTAAGCCACGCTGATCCACACCGGGTGGCACCACGCCACGCTGATCCACGCCAGGTGGCACTAAGCCACGCTGATCCACACCGGGTGGCACCACGCCACGCTGATCCACTCCGGGTGGCACTAAGCCACGCTGATCCACACCGGGTGGCACCAGACCATGCTGATCCACTCCGGGTGGCACCACACCACGCTGATCCATGCCTGGTGGCACCAAGCCACTCTGATCCACTCCAGGTGGCACCACGCCACGCTGATCCACTCCAGGTGGCACTAAGCCACGCTGATCCACACCGGGTGGCACGCCACGCTGATCCACTCCAAGTGGCACTAAGCCACGCTGATCCACACCGGGTGGCACCACGCCACGCTGATCCACTCCGGATGGCACTAAGCCACGCTGATCCACGCCGGGTGGCACCACGCCATGCTGATCCATGCCAGGTGGCACTAAGCCACGCTGATCCACACCGGGTGGCACCACGCCACGCTGATCCACGCCAGGTGGCACTAAGCCACGCTGATCCACTCCAGGTGGCACCAGACCACGCTGATCCACACCGGGTGGCACCACGCCACGCTGATCCACACCAGGTGGCACTAAGCCACGCTGATCCACACCGGGTGACACCACGCCACGCTGATCCACGCCAGGTGGCACTAAGCCACGCTGATCCACTCCAGGTGGCACCACGCCACGCTGATCCACACCGGGTGTCACTAAGCCACTCTGATCCACTCCAGGTGTCACCAGACCACGCTGATCCACTCCGGGTGGCACCACACCACGCTGATCCATGCCGGGTGTCACCAAGCCACGCTGATCCACTCCAGGTGGCACCACGCCACGCTGATCCACACCGGGTGTCACTAAGCCACTCTGATCCACTCCAGGTGTCACCAGACCACGCTGATCCACGCCGGGTGGCACCACACCACGCTGATCCATGCCAGGTGTCACCAAGCCACGCTGATCCACTCCGGGTGGCACCACACCACGCTGATCCACACCAGGTGGCACCAAGCCACGCTGATCCACACCAGGTGGCACGACGCCACGCTGATCCACTCCGGGTGGCACCACACCACGCTGATCCACACCGGGTGGCACCAAGCCACGCTGATCCACACCAGGTGGCACGACGCCACGCTGATCCACTCCGGGTGGCACCACACCACGTTGATCCACGCCGGGTGGCACCAAGCCACGCTGATCCACACCAAGTGGCACCACGCCACGCTGATCCACGCCTTGTGGCACCACACCACGCTGATCCACTCCGGGTGGCACCAAGCCACGCTGATCCACTCTGGGTGTCACCAAGCCACGCTGATCCACTCCGGGTGGCACCACGCCACGCTGATCCACTCCAGGTGGCACCACGCCACGCTGATCCACACCGGGTGTCACCAAGCCACGCTGATCCACTCCGGGTGGCACCACGCCACGCTGATCCACTCCGGGTGTCACCAAGCCACGCTGATCCACTCCGGGTGGCACCACGCCACGCTGATCCACTCCGGGTGGCACCACGCCACGCTGATCCACACCTGGTGTCACCAAGCCACGCTGATCCACTCTAGGTGTCACCAAGCCACGCTGATCCACACTGGGTGGCACCAAGCCACGCTGATCCACGCCTGGTGGCACCACGCCACGCTGATCCACTCTGGGTGGCACCAAGCCACGCCGATCCATGCCAGGGGGCACCAAGCCACGCTGATCCACACCAGGTGACTCTACAGCATGTTGATCCATGCCAGATGGGACCAAGTCACCCTGATCCATGCCAGGCAGCATCATGCCACGCTGATCCATGCTAGGTGGCACCATGCCACGCTGATCCACTCCAGATGGCACTGTGCCACGCTGATACAAGCTAGGCGGCACCATGCCACGTTGGTACACACTGGGTGGCACTGTGCCACGCTGAGCCACACCCGGTGGCATCATGCCATGCTGATCCATGCCAGATGCCACCAAGCCAGGCTGATCCACACCGAGTGGCACCAAGCCAGGCTGATCCACGCCCAGTGGCACCAAGCCAGACTCACCCACACCAGGTGGCACCAAACCAGGCTGCCCCATGCTGGGTGGCACCAAACCAGGCTGTCCCACGCCGGGTGGCACCACACCACGCTGACCCACGCCAGGTGGCAACACGCCACGCTGACCCATGCTGGGTGGCACCACGCCACGCTGGCCAACACCGGGTGGCACCACGCCACGCTGGCCAACACCGGGTGGCACCACGCCACGCTGACCCATGCCTGGTGGCACCACACCACTCTGACTCATACCAGGTTGCACCAAATCATGCTGAACTGCACCAGGTGATATCAAACCATACTGATCCACTCCAGGCTGCACCAAACCTTGCTGATCTATGCCAGGCTGGGCCAGACCATACTGATCTGCACCAGGCTGTACCAAACCACGCTGACCTATACCAGGTTGGACTAAGCCACGTTGTGCCATACCAGGTTGCACCAACCCAGGTAGAGGTGCACCAGGCTGCACCCAATCACTAGGCAGTGCCCCAAGTTGTGCCAGACCATACTGATCCATTCCAGGATGGACCAACCCCTGCTGATCTGTGTCACGTTGCACCAAACCATGCTGATCTGCACCAGGTGGCACCAGATCGTGTGGATATGCACCAGGTTGGACAAAGCCAGGCTGAGTTGTGCCAGGAGGTACTAAACTAGGCCTGTGTGGACCAGGGTGGACCAAACTACGCTGACTTATGCCAGGTCGCACCAAACCTTGTCGGTCTGTCCCAGGTGGTACCAAAATACTTTGATCTGCACCAGGCTGCACAAAACCAGGCCGATCTCTGCCAGGCTGGATAAAATCATGCTGCTCTGTGCCAGATTGTATGAAGCCAGGTACTTCCAAAGTGGGCTGTCCCAAACCTTGTTGATCTCCAACAACGGGCATCAAACCAGGTGATATCAAAGCGTGCTGATCTGTAAGAGGTAAAAGCAATCCCTGTTGGTCCACGCCAGGCAGTACCCGTTGTTGCTGATCCATGCCAAGGAGTCCCATATCACGCTCATGTGTGCCAGGCTGTTCCACACTACGTTGATCTGTGCCAGGAAGTATCGTGCCATATGGATAGGTTCTGAGTGGAACCATACCAAGTTGGTCTGTACGTGGTAGTCCCAATCTTTCTTGATCCCTGCCAGGTACTAAAGGTGGCACCACACCACGCTGATCCATGCCAAGTGGTGCCACACCCTGATAGTATATTTCGGGTGGCAGCTCACCAAGCTGACTCCCACCGAGAGGCACCACACCATGTGGATAAGTGCTAGGATATGGAAATTCAAATTGCTCTGGTCTTGTTCTTTGCTGACCTGGCCATTCATAGACTTCATCTTGGCCAATACGCACCCCACGACGCTGATCTGGATATGCATAATGCTGATCTCTGGCTAAGGGCAAGTCCTGTTGAGATAGGCCAGGGCGTGCCTCTCGCTCGTCTCTTCTTGGACGGGTTGTGGTGGGCGTCTCTCTACCTTTGCGGCGCTCTGACTCTGCTCTCAACTGGGATGTAGACTGGCGGGGTTTTGGCATGCCGGCTTCATCACGAACCCTCCCCAAAAATCTAGTAGTAGAGGAACCCCTGCTTCGATCTCTGAGGGAGACACCTTCAGAGGGGTGTCCACTGGATTCTGATGACTGATCCAGGCCACCAGTGGAATCCCGAGTCTGGTCAGGACTTGGATGTTTGACGGAGACCGAACTTGGAGCTTGATCACTCAGTGTTAAAGAAGACGGCCCTTTGCGCTTAGGAAGGCCCACTTGTTCTGAGCCCTGGATGAAGAGGAAGAAGGAAATCAATTACTACAAGTCAAACATACTGCGAGAGTCAAAAGAAAGGAGATCTGGGATAACTAACTATGGTTAAAGCCCTTATTGAGAAAAACTATCTGGTCCTAAAAGCTAAGTTAGACATAAAGACTTTTAACATTCTTAAAGGTCATCAGATTTTTGAGACTCTGCCCACATGCAACATGCCAATTCCCTTCAAAAAAGATGGGGAAGCTGCAAATACCAGCGATTCCCCAGGTTCTGAGTCATAAATAAAAGAAGTCATTTGTTAAATTTAAAATCTAAAGTCTGCCCATTATATTTTGAGACAGGGGCTTGCTAAACTGCTGATAGTAGAGGCATACACTGGAGATGAGCAAACCAAAATGAAAAGCATCCAAGCCTTGGGTCAGAACTCCATAGACAGGGATTTCCTCTAGGGACTCACAGGGAGTGCCAGGAGAAGTGTACAAAGACGGAGCCTGCAGTGCTGCTCCTGGGGTAGATACAAATCCTCGGAGCAGACCCAAACGGTGGCGTACTATGAACCCACTCAAAGTTAATGATGGGCTGTTTCCATTTTCAGCCAAGATGGAGACAGAGACTGGATTTACCCTCTCATCTGTAACAACCAAAACCTAACAGCTATGAAATAGAGGTTTTCCAAACATGGCTACCAGGTAATGAAGAAAGAAAATTCATGGGAGAATGGAGAAATAGTGTGTTTCCAGGCTACAGTGCAGAGAGGGGGAACTGGCGCGGAGCCTGGAGGGTTCCTGGAGTCGAGGAGATGGAGCTGAGCATTAAGGGAGACTGAGGCCACTCCAGTCCAAAGGACAGAATAGCAGCAGAAGGGAGATACAGAAGGTCCCTTCCCGAAACCAGCACAGAAATGATCAGCACATACATGTGAGGAGAGCAGCAGCCTGGGAAACAACCAACCTTGCACAGCTAGAGGGAGCAGGACCCAGACTATGGGACCAGGCACGATGCCTGCTTTCACCAGCCAGTTTGGAAAAACTCATCCTTCATGGGGCCCTGGGCAGTGTTCTCAACAAAGTGTTGCCTCCGAGGTGGAGAAGAGTCAGCCCAAGACTGAACACTGCTACGGACCCACCTCACAAATCTAGAAGCAAGAGCTGAGAGGATCAAATGGTTTTCAAATAAGTGTATCATGGTGGTGGACCGTAAAAAGATTCCGCATCCAGGGAAGAAAAATTCACAATGACTGGCAAGCAATCAAAGATGACCAGGCATGTAAAGAGACAGAAAAACATGACCCTTAGCAGGGAGATGACTTAGTTGATTGAAACCACACTAACACTGACCCAGGTGTTAGAATTAACAGGAAAGGACATTAAAACAATTATTATGGCTATTATTTCTTATGTTCAAAAAGGTAAGTACAGACATGAAGTTTATTTATTCTTTTTGGTGGTACTGGTGATTGAATCCAGGGCCTCACACATGTTATACAAGTGCTCTGCCACTGAGCTACATCTGCAGCTTATTTAAATTTTTTTTTTTTTTTTAAATTTTATCTTATGTTTTGAGACAGGGGCTTGCTAAACTGCTGAGGCTGGCCTCGAATTTAGCATCCTCCTGCCTCAGACTCCCGAGTCACTGGGGATTACAGGTGTGTACTACTGTGCCCAGCTGCAAAATATTTTAAAAACAATCTGAAATGAATTTATAGAGATGGAAACTACAATGTCTGAGATGAAAAATAACTGGATGAGATTGAAGACAGAGTAGGCAATGAGGAAGAAAAGTTTGCTGAACCTGGAGTTACAGTAACAGAAACTATCTGAAATCAAATGAGAAATAAAAATTAAAAAGTGAAAAAGTGGGCTGGGGATACAGCTCGGCTGGTAGAGAGCTTGCCTGTCAAGTACAAGGCCCTGGGTTCAATCCCCAGCACCACAAAAAAAAAAAGAAAAAGCATCTGGGAGCTGTTAGGTCAACACACACACACATAGACACACAACTGGAACCCCTGAAGGAGAAGAGGGAGAGGGAAGAAGAAAACAAGATTTGAATAGTGGCCCCAACCTTCCCAAACTTGATGAAAACTGTAAACCCAGAGGCACAGGAAGTTCAACGTGCTCGAGCACAGAAAGGACGAAGACTGTGAAGCACTGTGGACGCTGAAACCAGTGTGTGCTGCAGATCAGAGCGTGCTGGCAGACTGCTCACTGGGAAGAGGGCAGAGGGGACAGCGGCGGTGCCTTTAGGGAAATGAACGCAGTCCACCAGCTGGGCACTGTAGCGGGTGCTGTAATCCCAGTGACTTGGGAGGCTGAGGCAGGAGGAGTTTGAGGCCAGACTCAGCCACTTCACGAGACCCTGTCTCAAAAAATGAAAAGAGCTGAGGATGTAGCTCAGTGGTAAGGCATCTCTGAGTTGAAGCCCCAGCACCAAAATTAAAAAATAGAGGGAGGAGAATGCATTGTAGTAGCCAAAAAAGTGGCTATACTTACCAAATAACCTTTAAAATTATTACCACAAAGAAATGCATGTTATATGGTTTGATCCCCAGTACCACCAAAAAAGTATGTACTATAAACCCAAAGTTACAGCTAATCAGTCAACAAAGAAGGTAAAATGGAATAAAAAATACTCGGTTCGAAACAGGCAGAAAAGAGGGACAAAGGAACATAGAACAATTGGGACCAAAAGAATCCTGTAAAACACACTGGCTATTTAAAAAATGAAATCATAATATTAATATTGAATGAAACAGATTTCAAAGCTAAGACTCTCATTAACATTAGAAGGTAATTACTAGGGGAGGGAGGTGTAGCCCAGCGGAAGAACAGGTGCTTAGCATGCTTGAGGTCCTGGATCCCCAGCATCAAAAAAAAAAAAAAAGAGATCAATTCATCAAAAAGACATCCATCCTAAACGTTTGTGTGCCTAACAGAGCCAACCACAGGAGGTGGTGGATGAAGCCAGTCATCATCAGAGATTTCAACACCCCTGTGTCCATCATCGGTCAGAAGTAGGTGGGAAGCTGGTAAGGACGTTGGCCCTCTTTTCTGAGGGCTACCATAATGAAGTCCCATAACCCTTAACAGAAGAAATTTCTCATCTCCGAAGTTCCAGAGTCTAGAAGTCTGAAGTGCAATCGTCAGCAGGACTGGTGCCATCCAGGGCCTGAGGGAGCAGCTTTCTGCCTCACCCAGGCCTTGCAGCCTCCAGCCCTCCTTGGTCTGTAGAAGGCCTTTCCCTTCCTTCACGTCGTCTTCCCTCTGTACATGACTGTTGTCCAGATTCCCTTCTTATGAGGACACACTTGTATGGGGTTAGAGCCCATCGCAATGACTTCATCTGAACTCCATCCTCTGCGAAGCTCCTGTTTCCAAATAAGGTCACGTTCACAGGTCCTGGGGTTTAAGATCTCAAGATTTGTTTTGAAAGGAGAGTGTAACCCTAATGTATATAATAAACTTCAATAACACCATCAACATGCTTGATCTGATTGGTATCTGTAGAATATTTCACACAATCAGCAGAAGATACATTGTCCTTAAGTTCACACAAAATGGTCACCGAGGTAGACTGTACTGTGGGCCATAAAGTAGGTATCAATAACTTTCAACATTTCAAGTGCATAAATCAGAAACTAGTGACAAAAAGATCCCTGGAAAATCCCCAAATATTTAGAATAATATTACAGACTTCCAAATAAACCATGGATTAAAGAAGTGGAAAGGGGGTATAGAAAATAATTCAAATGCCCTGTCAGCATGTGTGGGTGCCGCAACTGAGGGGCAAATTTATAGCAGTAAGTGCACTTACTTATCACTCAATGTCCCAGGTCAGTGTAGACCTGGCGGTTGGTCTCAGCTTCAAGGCTGTCCTCAGATCCCGCACACCTCCTCCATGGGCAGTTCGCTTCTCGCTCTGATGCTTCGTGTTTTTAAAAAGGGCTCATCTGATTAGGTCAGGCCCACTTGGCATAATCTCCTTTAGATTAATTTGAAGTCAACTGATCAGCAACATTATATCCCATCACATCCACAGGTTCTGCTTAGGCCTATGGACAGGGAGTTATTCAGTGTGTACACTAGGGGGCAGACATCTTGGTAGCCCTCTTAGAGTTCTGCCCACATGTGCCCCAGAAAGACCTACAAGAAAATCAATGCAAACAAAGCAAAGCAGAAAAGGAAATGGCGCTATGGAAAGACTTTGAAAAGTAACCCTTTCAGAGCCACCCAACACACTGCCAGAGTCAGAAAACCACTCCAGACGCAGGTGTGGCAGACTGTGTCCAGGTGCTTGTCCAAATGTCAGCAACAAAAATAGCAGAAAAATGGCAGCAAAAATATTCAGGAACACTGACTAGACTAGCCAGTCATTCGTAGCCGGCCTCTGGAGGTGAGGTATGTATGAGTATCCTATGGCTGCTGTAACAAGTGGCCCACAAACTTGGTGACTTAAAACACACAGACATGCTATCATTTTGAAGCTCAGAAGTCCAGAACCAACTTCACTGGGCAAAAGTCAAGGTGCCGTTGGCAGGGCTGGTTCCTTTCAGAGGCTCCAGGGGAAAATCCTGTTTCAGTTTCTAACAGTTGCCAGCGTGCCTTGGCTTTGGCCATGTCACCTTCCCTCCTGTTGGGCTGCCTCCTGCCTCCTTCCTATAAGGACCCTGGTGATGATATCACTGGACTCACCTTTATGATCCAGGAGAATCTGCCACCTCAAGAGCTTCCCCTTCACCATATCTGCAAAGTCCCTTTTGCTGTGCCAGGTGGCACGTCCAGGTTCTGTGGATTATGACACAGATATCCTTGGGGCTATTACTCAGCCCCCCACAGTGACTAAGACAAAAGTCATGGTCTTATAGAACACTTTGAAATCCCAGAAAAAGGATGCAACAGCTACAGAGATGGGGGGAGGTGGGTTCCTAGAAGAGCTGGTGCAGTTCTTATTAAGGGCATCAGAGGAGACCTGCTCATTTCTGAGGCAGACAGACACTGGAGGCGAGCGCTGACCACCTAACAGACCACACTTGAGACTTTTCCTCTGAATATCCAAATGAACAATTACCAACGGCTTGGGCTCCTCCCTGGAGGGAAGCTGGAGACCAGAGACAGCCTCTGAGGCTCAGTCCCTTGCCTGGCACCCCAGGCCAAGGATTCCAGAATCAGAGCCAGCAGGCACCCCGTGCTAAGACAACCCTCGATTCCCACACCCCAAGAACGCTAATGCTGTCTCCCCTTCTAACCCAGGCACACCGCTGCCATCTCTCCCCATGTTTCACTACGTCTACCATGGTAGCATATCAAAAAGCACCATTATTTTATGTACCACCGGGAAAGCGAAAGCACTTCCAATTAATGATGAAAGGCCCCCAACTCTGGGACACATCCTGATTCCAGCAAGGTTCATCTCAGGGTCAGTGCACGTCCTCTGGGTCTAGATGCATTTCCACAGGGCCCTCCTTCTCAGTTCACCCGTCAGGCTGGGGCCTCCTGAGACCCGGCCCCGCCCCAGCCATCCCTCCTGTACTGGGGCTGAGTCCTGACTGCCTTAAAGACTCCAGCCCACACGACCTGCTGGCCATGACCCCGGTACAGTGCAGAACCCGTATTTCTCTTTTCCTGGGACATGTGACATGATGTCAGATGTATTCATTTTGCCCAGTTAAGTTCAAGTTAGATTTTATGAAGCACCTTTCTGAATTCCTCCTCTGTCCTTTGGGTCCCAAGGTCGGAGATATCCAAATGTTGATCCCAACGCAGCATGTGGACAGAGAAGAATGGACTTAGGATAAATGCAATTCGACTCAAAACATTGGTCCAAAATAAACATTTCCTCACCTAAGTCCCTGCTTCAGGAACTGCACTTCCAACCAGACCTACTTATAAGGCTCCCAAATTCACAATATTCTCAAAGTACACACATTAGGCAGTTTTGTTCAAGATTTTGGCTCAGTTAATATGGGAATATCACTTTACGATCTCCAATAGCTCATAATCTGGCAATTCCACTGCGAGTAAACCGTATCACAGGGAAGTCAAACCCGGCCTCAGTGCCCCCGTTATCAATCCTGCCTTCCAGTTTTTGCCTTCAAGCACCCTGGGAGATTTGGATTTTGGAGCTCTCAAGAAGATGAGAAAGAAGAATGTCATTTCCTGGCCATTCTAAACTTGTCCATGGTGTTGGTGTCTTCCTGTGGCCTTGTCCTGCATGGAGGCTGCAAACATGACACCCACTTTTGCTTTCTGCTTTATTCACCCTGGCAGGCCACCAGAGCTTCACAGAGAAGACGTCCTTCACCTCGGGCATCCTGTTTCTGCAAGGAAACACTTGTCCTCCAGGTCTGTGGACCTAGTAAAAGGGCTGCTGGCAGATGATTAAATAATTGTGACCTGTCCCTCAGGATTGAGCTCACTGTCATCTGGCTTTATTATCATGGTTACAGGAAACCCAAGAAGCTTTGGTCTCATCTTAAAACAGGTTTTGTTTGCTTTTGTTGTTTTTTTGTTTGTTTGTTTGTTTTGGTTTGGTTTTTGGTGCTCGGTCACATCCAGGGCCTTGCGTGTGCTAGGCAAAGGCCTTCAGGCCTTTATTAAGCAAGTACTGACTCTGGGGTTGGATCTTCCTGGTTCCAGTAAGTGTTTTTGTTTGTTTTGTTTTTGTTTTTGTTTTTGTACTGGGGATTGAACCTAGGGGCACTGAAACACTCAGCCACATCCCCATCCCTTTTTATTTTGAGACACAATCTCACTAAATTGCTTAGGTCCTCACTAGGTTGCTCAGGTTGACCTGAGCCTTCTCAGGCTCCTTCTGCCTGAGACCCTTCTGCCTCAGCCTCCCAAGTTGCTGGAATTACAGGTGTGCACCACCATGCCCAGCCCGGTAAGTCTTTTATTCTTTCTTATCATGAAGCAAAAAGGAGGAGGAGGAGGAGGAAGAATATAGCCTCATCATCACCATCATCCTGTGGTACACAAAGTCACGAAGAACTGCCCAGCTGCCATTAGAATACACCCTTGGACCGGGCATGGTGGCACACGTGTGTGATCCCAGCAGGGGCTGGGGACGTGGCTCAGTGGTTAAGTGTCCCTGGGTTCAATTCCAATACCAAAAAACCAAAAAATAAAACATGGATACTTCCTTGCTCTGAAGAAGTAAAAATGTCCAAAAGTGTTCATGCGTAAGCCTTGGGGGTGTCCTCTGCGGTTATCCTGAGGAAATGTGTTGCTCACTAAAGCAACATGGTAGTGATACCTGTGTAAAACAAGCTTCAGCTTTATTTATTTTTTTGTGGTACTGGGGACTGAAACCAGGGGGCTCTACCACTGGGCTACATTTCTGGTCATTTCTTAAAATTTTTGAGACAGGTTCTTCAAAAAAAAGAGGCCACCTTTTTCCGGGCAATGCCTTCGTTTACTTTTTTTTTTTTCTTTTCTGGTGCTGAGGTGTAACACAGGACCTCATGCATGCCAGGCAACTGCTCTACCGCTGAGCCACTGTCCCAGCTTCGTCTGGCAACTCTGAAGTTGTTTCCTCTGAGGATGGGCAAGGAACTGAGAAAAGTCTTGGAGATTAGCAGGAAGCCTGGGGCACCCAGATGGTATTTGGCGTTCCCTAGGTGGCCACTTGGAGGCGCCAAAAGCCTCCTGCTTCACTTGCTTCTGCCTGTGCCTCTGGGGATCTGGTTTGAGGAGAATTTTTTGCAGAGTTGGGGGACAAGGGTGTGGAGCCCAAAGGAGCAGTTTATCCTGTTCTGTGGGGGCTGTTTGAAAATATCCAGGTGGAGAAAGGTTGGGGGTTTGAAAATGATTTGGTCATCCCATGCACAGAACAGGACAGATGGCCACATGCCCATAGGCAGAAGTCCCCATCAGCAAGGGGCCTCCTACAAGGGTGTTATTTCCAGGGTTGGTCACCCTGCTTCATGAATAGCGAAGGGACTGGTGCATTTCAGGACAGCTCTAAAAACTGCTAGAGCAATGAAACAATCAGGTGGGTAGTGTTTCCATCCTCACCCACTGGCAAAGCTCAAAACACGAGTACTGACACACGGAGTGGGGGTGCGGGGTGCCGTGAAATAAGTTCCCTCCCGTGCCGCTGGTGGGGGTCTAAGCTGGAACAACATCCATGGAAGATAATTTGGCAATAGCCAGCCAAACTGCAAAGGCACATTTCCATTTCTAGGAATTTATGCTCTGCATACATATGAATGTCACCTGGGAGCATTCCTTATAAAATTGGGGCAGATATTTAAGATGTCTGTAATCTGGAACTTGTGAAATAAAGGACGGATATTCGTACAGCAGAATCCCATGCATGGTACAGAGAGAGGTTCTGGGAGCCCCACCCAAGACCTCCACCTGGGACCCCGGATTTTCACCATTTGTGATCCTCTCCAGCCGTCTGCGATGGCTTGCTCCAGCTCTTCCCAGGTGACCATGGTGGCTTCCTCTGCACCAAAACCCAGCTTCCAGTTCAGTTGTTCCTGACAACAACAACAATGCACTTACATACATGTACCCCAAATGCAATCCAAAGAACAGGACTGTGTGGGCCCTTTCACAGCCGTAGCCCCAGGGAGAATTCACCATCCTTCAAGTGACCAGCCAGTCTTGGGCAGCTGGTTCTCTGCCCCCTGTGAGTTCCCAGTCAATGAGCAGGGATGGAAAGGATTTCCCCCCTCAATCCAGGGGCACCACCCTGCCCTGGAAGGACACATACATGCAGAGGGGGCGTGGGGACCAGTACTAGAGACAAGCCAGGCTGAGACAGCCCCCTATCCTGGAGGGTCTTTTCCCCAGGGCTGGCTGCTATTACCAGGACTTCATCTCGCTCTTTGATTTGCTTCTCAAGGTCTTCAATGCGATGGAGGACTTCCTGGAAACAGAGTTCAGAGATGGAGCATCAGGCAGCCCTCCTGGGGCCCCACATGCGTGTACATGCATGCACACACAGGCACACTCACACTGACTTGGGGTGAGGGAGAAGCAAGAAGGAGGTGTGTGTGGCTCTCAGGGGAAGAGAGGGCTGCTAATTTCTACCTGGTTTTTGCCTGGTCAGTAGGGCCAAGCTCCTAGTTCTTTCCCCAGCCAACAGAGGAAGGGAAGTGAGCAGCGCTGGGGTGGTACTGCAAGACATGGCGCCAAGAGTCAGTGCCAGTGCAGGCGTGGGACCACCGATACTGGGGCTCACCTCACTCGGCCCTCTGCCAAAGCCTTGCAGCACTGCAGCAAGAGCGCCACCTTCCTCACAAGGAGCAAGGACCAGACACCTCTGCAGTGTCCGCAGGTTGAGAAAAGTCCTTAAGAGAACCAAGCCCATTGCGAAAGCTGAAGTTGCACCATATAACTTGTGCCACCTCCGGGATGAAAAAAGGAAAGAAAGAAAGAAAAAAGAAAAACAAACAAACAAACACGCCAGATTTGAAAGTTTGAAAAGCAGAGAGGCAGGAAGGAGGGGAGGGAAAGGGGAAATAATGGGGAATGATATTGGCCAAATTACATTGTTATATTGTGTGCATGTATGAATATCTAACAGCAGATCCATTAGGAGCGACCATAATGTACCCATAAAAAACATGAAAAGAAAGAAGAGCAGATACAGTTCTTACAGCAAAGGCGAGTGTGCCATGCTGGTGTGCAGAATGGCACCCTCACCAGGCAGCCCTTGGGGGCTTGGCTTCTTCTGGCCTTTCTGGCCTTCCCGTTTCTCTTCCATCCTCCCCCAAACTTCCTTCCTAATTGCTCCTCCTTTTCCCTCCAGGTCCACTACACTACCCTCTGATTGAGTCTGCCTTGAAATATGAGCACGTGTCCATTATCACCTTTGGTGGACTTGCTGGGTGTTTCCTACTGCGCATCAGATGTTGCCTATGCTGAACTATTTATGTTTCCTTCTCCCTCCAGAAACCTGAAAGTCCAGGTGAAACTGACCCCTACCTGCTGCAGCTTCTGTCTGTAACCACGACATTGTTGTCTAACTCCTCCTCCCATCTCCACTTCTGTGGACTAGCCAATGGCCTCCAATGCCTGCCACCTGGTTATTTAATTTAATACATCAATTAATAGAAATACTGGGAACTGAACCCAGGGATGTGCTGTCTCACTAAATTGCCCAGCTGGCTTTGAACTTGCAATCCTCCTGCCTCAGCCTCCCAGGTCCCTGGGATTGCAAGTGTGCGCTGCAGCCCTTTACTCTTCTTTAAAGGAAAACGGGCTCTAAGAATAGTCTGAGATGTTGTCAGCTCCCTGATGGGTCAGTCCAGAGTCTTTGTGTGTCTGATAAGTGGTGGGTGAACCCCAGAAACAAGGCCAAGGGAGGAGGAATTGAGGAAGAAGCCACTCTACTCCAAAGTGGGGTCCCCAGGCACCTTCACCTGAGGCTTAAACGCAGAAGACTCCTTTTTGTAGGCTTCTTTCAGGTTCTTCACATCTTCCATAACTTCTTGGAGCAGGATCATGGCCTACAAAGGAAAGCATGGGCCTGGTGGGACCAAGATGCATCCAGGCCTGGTGCCCCTGGCTTCACCCCCTCCCTCTCTGTGATAGCTCAGGGCTTAGCTCCCACAGGCTGGAGGGCAGCCTGGAGGGATAGAGGGTGCACAAGATCTGCACACTGACCTTGGGGGTGCTGGCCTCCACAGTGTCCTTCAGGACCTTCCCAGACTTTATCTCAGCCATTTCCAAGGTTGGCATGGCCATCTCCTTCTCCTGCAGCCACTCAGGGATGTCCATGTGGAGGGCGCTGGCCTTGGAAGTGATGAACTGCAAGTGGGTGGTGATGTCCTCCATCTTGCCGTCCATGGTCTTAAGCTGCTTGGTGAGGTCCTGCACCTGGTTCTCCAGCGCCTGGGAGAATGACCTGCTCACACTTCTGCGTTTCTCTTTGGACGGTGGCGGTGGCGGTGGCAGTGGCGCTGGCGCGGCTGGTGGCGCTGGCGCTGGCGGTGGCGCGTGCTGAGAGATAAAGGAGTCCCGGAGGGACTCAAGCGAGCGGCCAGCCTCTGGAGATAGGGTCTGCAGGTCGATGAGAGTCTCTTGGAGGCTGAGGTTCTTGAGCATGGCCAAGATGAGCGTGTGCAGGGCGGTGAAGTTCACCGCGCCCACTTCCGGGGTGCCGATCGCCAGGTCGGCCAGCTCCCGGAGGGAGACCTTGGTCCCCGGCATCGCGGGCGGCATGGTGCGTCCTGTCGGGAGCGGGGCGCGGGTCCGTGGGTGCGGGCCTGGCCCCCCTCACTGCTCGCCGCGCCTACAGGGACTTTCGGGGGCCTGCGAGGCACCCCGGGCACCCCTGCCCCGCGCCCAGCCGCGCCGGGCGTCAGTCACAGGTGCGCGTCTGGCTGCCTTCAACCTGGCCTCCCGCCGTCCGCACCCCACTCCGGGCGGGGTGCGAGCGGCCCTCCCTGTCCGGTCTCCGGCCTGCAAGCTCCAGACCCGGTTCGGTTCCCGGCTCCGCTCCCCCCCGCCGGCCTAGGTCGGACGTTAGGAACTGTGGCCCCCGCGCGCACCGGGTTCCGTGCGAGAACGCGCCTTGCCGAGTGGGGGGCTGCCCAGGCTCCCCCGAATTCACAGGGGAGCCTTCGCATACCCCAAGGGACCACGCATTTTTATTCCCAGTAAGCGCTCCTGAGGAAAGGTGGGTGGGCGGAGCAAGAAACTCAAGTTTGGGGACGAGTGAAGGTTCAACTAGGTTCTGTCCATCCCTCTAACCTAGGAAGGACCCCACTCGTTCTTGAGGGACCATTAAGGACCAAAAGTTTTAAGGGGAATCGTGGCACCACGCTTTGTACCCACTACTCGGGGTTCCAGTTAGCCGCCAGGTGGCAGACTTCCTCTGTGCCGCCTAGCACAGCCCACCCCAAGACACTAGCTTCACCTGGTGGAGCACCAGCCCCACGCTCATCGTAACAGGACCAGACAAATCTGGTGCACTAGAATTGTGATTTTCCCATGCCAGGTTCTTCCAAAAACGTGTAAATAAAACTTCCTAACAAGACTTTACATGCGGGCTGGGGAGATAGCTCAGCTGGTAGAGTGCTTGCCTCGTGAGCACAAGGCCCTGAGTTCGATCCCCAGTACCGCGCAAAAAAAAAAAAAAAAAAAAAAAAGACTTTACTTGCAGTAAGGCTAAAGGAAGCCTATGGCCGTGTGTACACCACGCCCCTCAACTGTACCAACTCAGACTTGCCGGTAGTCTGGGTAGCCAGTTTGTGAGCATCCTGGTGTTTCCAGCATCTAGTGAACAGTCCATCCTCCAATGGTTGACAAGCCTAAGGACCTTTGTAATCTTTTGTGCATTTACGCCTTTATCTTGAAAACCTAAGGCCAGACCACAAAGCCTTAGGATCAAGTGTGGGTGTACCGGGGATGTGGTATACAGCTGGACTAGCAGGTACGAGTGCTCATCTCCAAGTTCAGTAGTTTTCCAGAATGTTAGCAGACACAATCACACTAGCTATGATCAGAATGGAGCTCCCCAAGTCCTTGCAAGTTCACTGGCACGCCCCTGAGGCTTGGTATCTTCTCTCGCTAGTGCCGGGGACTGAACCTGAAGCCTTGCCCGTCAGGCAAGTCTGCTACCAGGAGCTAAGCCTCCATGCTCAGGTTCCGCATCTTGCTAGCCACATTAAAACTGACTACCAAATACCAAGGGTCAGGGTAGCATCTTCTAATTCCAGATACCACATCTATTCTACTCATTTCCTTTGCTAAATAGATTTTTAAATCTCTACCATTGGACACAGAAAAAAAAAAAAAAAAGTTAACTGGAGATATAAATGGAATTTGACCCAAAAAGGACTCTAGTTTTTAGTTCCAAACCTTTTTCACAACTGAAGACAGAGGCCTGGAAGGGGCCCTTGTCTGCCAACCTTGACTAGTAAGAACCAGGTCTCCCCCCAGCAGCCCACTGGCTGTTCTCTACCAGGCCAATTAATGACTGTCCTTTGCTCAGAATTCTCTATTGAGGTCATTAAAAGAAGAGAACTTATTTGTGTGCTCGAAAAAGTGAATGTACTCAAAGTCATGACTGGGTTGGGGACTTCTCTTGTCATTAGGAAATGGATACAAAAGTCGAGGAAACTTCCCTGGAGAGAAATATAATTGTGAGCCCATTAGCAATTCCAGCTCATTTCCCAGCCACGCCCTCCTTCCTGTGACCCGGTCCTGGGCAGGAGCAGCTTGAAGGCCTGACATGCTGAAGTGAGGCCTCTGACAAAGGTGGTGGGCACAGAATACCAGGATGCCGCTTTGAAGGCTGGACAGCAGGGCCACCACAGTCCTGAGAACACGATCAGCAGGGCACCATCTGTGACAAAGGACAGAGTTCATTCTGCTTCTCATTTACATTTTAACAAGGATTCAACTTCGATGCTCAGGAAGGGGATGGAATCCGCAGGAGCCACCTCTAGGCTCTACGCCCTGACCGCCCCTTATTTTGTATCCACTGTCTGAATAGTCTGGGCAGAAGTAAGTCGCCACCCAGGCAGGAAGCAGGGAGCTCTGCAGCACAGAGATGAGACCAGTGAGACAACGATCTTTTATTTGCAACTTCAGAGCGACACAGATACCCAGGGGTGGCTGCTCCTCTCCCACTCGACATTTCGAGGGGAGCAGTGACACAATGCTTCACTGCTGGGGAAGCAGGCACAGCAGATTCTGAAAGAAAGATATGATTCTCTATAAAAGGCTTCTGCAAAACTGATTAGGGAGAGGACAACTGGAGAGAGACAGTGCCAGGGACACGGCTCCCGACCAAGGTCAAAGTCACACTGCACTCCCAGAGCCGAGACAACGGAAAGAGCGCTACAGAGCTAAGACATCATCCGCCTTTAGCTCCTCTTCAGTAACAAGGAGCGTCTCAGACTCTTCAGGAGAGTGGCTGAAACCCGCTTACTGAACAGGGCTGATGCTGCACGTTTAAGGCCGTGCCATGTATCTACTAGCTCCGTCTCCACTACTGAAGGCCCCCTTCCCACAGATCTTGGAGAGACTAGCTAACTCCACACTATGTCCTGTCCTCCCTGCAAGGACACACTGTACACAGCTGATGGCACCGCCTGGTATGTTTTCCTTGGGAGTTCCAGGGCGACTGTGAAAGCTAGTCATCCACTGTGATGTTTCGGAAAAGATAGGCCATGGACTCTCCATTGTGGATTCTCCGAATTGCTTCAGAAAGAATCAAACTGATATCCACAGTCTTTATCTTGGGACACTGAAGCTTCTGGACCTCATGAGGGACAGTGTTTGTCACCACCACCTGGTCATAGAGCAGTAGAAAATAAGAGTTACTGATGTGTGCTCTAAAATGGTGACAGAAAACACATTCAGTACCCACAGGCCAAGTTCTAAGCTACAAAACTCCATTCTACTGAGTATAGCTTTTGCAAACTAAAGTTAACCAGCTTTCCACTAGGGAAAGGTTCCATGGCTCAGAAAGCAGGACCTAAGTCCTGGGAATGTCATGGTCTAGATACAGGGAGCCTGGCACTGTGCAAAACTTTCCTGTTATCAGGGAAGCATTCAAGTGTCGAATCATATTAAAGAAACACACATCTATGTAAGTCAACATACGTTCCTAAATGCACTTCTACCCCGACAAGGCTGCTAGCCAGCACAAAGCACGGTGCACAGGTGGCCTGGAGTGATGGAGCAACGCAACAGGACCCGGCCATCTCATTTTTCACAGAAACGACAGCAGCAGATCTTGACTCAAGCTAAATGTCTGACGCTCCTTATTGGGACGGAGCCCAGAGCCTCGTGCACGTCAGGCAAGCTCCACCACTGACTGCTCCAGCCCTGTCCTATGTTCTTCAGAAGCAGACCCACCTCATCAATGGAGGACTCCTCAATCAGGCGGGGGGCATCTGCCGACAGGATGCCATGCGTGGCCATGACATAGATCTTGTAAGCGCCCCTCTCTTTCAGGATCTCTGCAGCGGCAACAAAGCTCTCCACATCGTCAATAATGTCATCCTGTGAGGACAGTGTTAGTATAAGGAAGTGGCCTCTGCCCCGTCTCCAGACACACAGCGCCCTGCTCTCCTCTGTACCAGGTTTTGGAGGGTTTCTGAGCCTGCGCCTGGGCCAGAGATGGCGAGGAGCACTTCAGCGGTGCCTCACATGCCTGGCAGAAACGGGGGAAGCCTTCGGTCGAGTGTATGACGTGAGCGCTCAAGCCAAGGACCGCAAGGCTCCTTCCGTGTTTTCATATTCCTGCTTCATCCCACAGAGCCAGTGTCCCACCTTTTTTTCCTCGCCCAGGAAAAAGTGACATGACAGGAAAACAGAATAAAGTGAGCTACTGTAATGACAGGGGACCCCCTAGCCAGCACAGATTTGGAGCTGAGAGCCCACACATCAGAATGCAGGGTGCAGGGGCCCTGGGACTCTGCTCCCACCAGTGACAGGAACAGCCCATCTTCAGTTGATCGCCAGGCCCCAGAGTGTAAGGGCCATGGGGCAGCTGGCCCAGGGAACCCGGGCCCTGAGGTGGGCTGCAGTGCCCAATGGGAGGAACCACGGTCTTTTACACTCAGGGTCATGTTTCAATCCCTGTTCAACTACATGACAATTTCTGCCACTTCTCCTGAAGGAAGCAAAACCTGAAAGAGGACACCTCCTGCTGAGCGCCAGCAGTGCCACCCCGCATACCCAGGACAGCTGCACATCACCATACCACTATGATCGCGATGCGTCCTCCAACATCCCCAACTACGGTGATTGGTGGCTTCTCTTTGGCCATCATCACTAGCAAAACAAAACAAAGCACAAGACTTGTCAGGCATGTGTCGACAGTTAGCCCACCCTCATCCCTGGGAGCGGTGCAAAACCAGGGTGCAGGTGACGCAGACTCCCCTCCACAAGCCTGGGGTCTCAGAATCAGCTCGAGAGCAGCGCTGACTCATGGGAGCAGAAGGCGAGCCTGCGGATAGCTTAAGAATTGCCAGTAGCCTGGTCAAAAGTAAAAACAGGTGAAACTAATGATTTTATTCTACTCAATATACCTAAAATGTTATCATTCCAACATAGAATCAATATAAAGATTTATTGAGATGTTTTACATTTTTTATTCTAGTCTTTGCTGTTTAGGGGGCATTTTAAACACCCAGTTCTCAATTGAGACTAGCCTGGTCTCAAGAGCCACAACAGCACGTGACCGTGGCCACCACAGGGCACAGCACAGCGGAGAGCTGGAGAGCAGAGGATGGGGACATCACAGCGCAGAGAAGCAGCATCACTCAAACAGAAGAATCCAGTGCTCCCACTAAGTGCACCCTGTGGGACACAGGTGAGAGGTGGCTCACCTCCTTTTGTTTCTGTCACCTGGTTTTGGTTATTTAACCTCATCAGGTGACTGGCACCACTCACAAAATGACTTTCCTGAAAATCAGGAGCCTCAGGACAGTCATTACTGTCTCAGAATAAAACAGCTGTGCAACATCCCTGCGGCCAGACACCCTGTTAAGCAGGTAAAATATCTTCAAAGCCCTCCAATGTTCTCAAAGTGGGAAACGGCATCCTGCTTTTAAAATTAGCATTTTCCAAGTAAAACAATGGCTGCATTTACAAGAGTCCTCAGTTATAGAAGGATGGGGCCCTTCCCCCAGGCGCAACTGACCACACCACCTCACTCTTCCCTGGAGGAGCCAGGAGGATGGGTTACCCACTCCTCACCAGAGACCTCAGCCTGCTCCTAGTTCAAAGGCAAGGTGATCTTCATCAACAGACTGACATTAAAAAGAGGGCTGGAGGTGAAGCTCACTGGCACGCACCTGCCTGGCAGGTACAAAGCCCCAAGTTCAGCCCCAGCACCTCCAAATGGGGTTGGGGAAGACACATGTAAACAAACCAACATTTACATTACATTATCCAGGAGGCTCCAAAGGCCACATTTGCTTCAGTGGTGAAAACCACATTTATAAAATTAATAACCCAGGAAAAGCAAGCCAGAAAAGGTAACTTCATCTCATTTTTTTTTTTTTTTTTCATTCAAACTCCTAATTTTTTTTTTGTACCTGGGACTGAACCCAGGGTGCTTAACTACTAAGCCACATTCCCAGTCCTTTTTATTTTAAGATGGGGACTCGGGCTGGGGAGATAGCTCAGTTGGTAAAGTGCTTGCCTTGCAAGCACAGGGCCCTGGGTTCGATCCCCAGCACGGCAAAAAAAACAAACAAACAAAAAAGATGGGGACTCGCTAAGTTGCTGAGGCTGGCCTTGTGAGTCTCCTGCTTCAGCCTCCTGAGCCACTGGGATGACAGGTGCGCACCACAGCACCTGGCTCAAACTCCTAATTTCCACTGCTGTGGCACACGTGAGTCGTCTTTAGCAGAAGCACTGACACAGAACCTACCACATCTCCAAACTTTCCCCTCCATCCTCAGAGAGGCAGCAAATCTACCTCATAAAATGCAAGAGCTTCAAGGTCCCACTCCTTCACTTACGCACCTTAACTTTTCATACATCACTCCGAAACTGGGCTTCTTGACCTTGGCACTGCTGACACTCCGGGCTGACGACTGTCGTGTGATGCGGCGTCTGCAGGGTCTCTGGCCTAGACCCACGGGGGTGTGTGTGTGTGTGGGGGGGCAGCAACGTCCCACCTCCCCTGCTGTGACAGCCTGAACCAGTTCCTGATATTGCATGCAAAATATCCTCTGGGGACAAAACTGACCCTGGTTGAGTTACTGCTCTAAAGAACAAGTTTAAGGGACAAAATTTATCTGTCTCCTTAAGAGCTGCAGACCCCAAGGCAAGTATTTGCTGGCTTTGTTGTAACATTCCAGCATCTTAATAAGTGAACCACTGAAACAAAGTACACTGAATTTAGAAGGCACAATTATAGGTACAAGAAATACTGTTTTAAGTAGGATGTGGTGGCACATGCCTACAATCTCAGCTACTTGGGAGGTCGAGGCAGGAGAATTCCAAGTCTGAGGTCAGCCTTGGCAACTCAGCAAGACCTTGTCTCAAAATAAAATTTAGAAAGGGCTGGAGACATGGCTCAGTAGTCAAGAGTTTGCCCAGCATGTGCGAGGTCTTAGATTCAGTTCCCAACATGGCCAAAAAAGGTCTTTTTGGATTCTCTTGGCAAGGTCTGTGTGAGTTGAGAATCAGAGGAACCAGCCCACGGCATCTGCGCAGGTTATGGTCAAAGTGTGCCAGGGCCCCCTGAAGGGAGGCATCTTCTAAAACACTTCCGCAGTGCCTGAAGACACCGCAACCTAACGAAGCACCGTTCTCAGAACGGAGACCCTCACCGTGCGCGACGCTATGGCAATGCGGTGACATCCGTCCAAACACCTGGGACCCAGCTGTTTTGCTTCTTGGTGCCACCCTGAACTACACGCACTCACGAAAGAGCCCAAGACCAGGTCAGTCACAGGCCACACTGCTTGGCAACTGAACTTGTACACCGGGGCCCAAGCCCAACTTCTACACCTTCTCCACCAAAGCAGCCAGGGCTCCCCAGAGAAGAGGCAGATTCCAGGGTAAGAAGGTATAAGAACATGGAGCGTCCGGTTATACCAGGAAATAAGGAAGTATTGAAAAACAATGAATGTGTCAAAAGGAGGACCCTGAAGGAGTTCTCCTTGGCCAAGTCTGAGATAGTCTGAGCACGGGGAGAAATAACAGCAATGGATTCTAACCCACTGAATTCAAGAGGATTCTATGAAGTCACACATTCTTAATAAACGAATGAACAGGGAAGAAAGGAAAGCTCACACTAGGATAAAGGTGGAAGGAACGATGGACTCAGAACAGGACCAGTGGTCTTGTGGGCCCAGCTACGCGGGAGGCTGCAGATGGAGGATCTCCTGAGCCCAGAAGCTGGAGACCAGCTTGGGCAACTGAAACTATCTCAGAAAAATACATAAAAAATTTAAAGAGACCACTTGTTAACAATCACAGTAGTAATAGATTCAGGCGAGAATCTTCACTGGATACTAAGTTTGATGAGAAACAGGAAACAGGCTATTTACAGCATCTTAACCTATGACACTATTAACTACAAAGAGAAGAAAGAGCAGCCATCCAGGGAAAACCTGCCTTAATCAAGTGATCAAAACCAACCTCTCCAGCAACGGATGCATCACATGTTTCCTTATTCCTGCCAAAAACGCATAACTTGAATCTCGGCATGAGTGCACAAATGGCCCAATTAAGGGACAGTCTACAAAATAACCGGTCTGTGCTGTTCAAAAGCATCAAGGTCACAAAGGACAAAGAATGGAGGAGCCATTCCAGATTGAAGCTAAAGAGAAATGACAACTGAATGCAATGTGCAACCCTGGATTAGGTTCTGGCCCCCCAAAAGTTCTTTTTTTCCCCTTTGCTGTTTAAAAGGACATTGTTAAAACCTGAGTAAGGCCTGTGGACTAGACAATAGTACTGTAACAACGTCCATTCCGAGCTGAGGAGAGTGTGGTTATGTAACACAGCCTTTTGTGTTTAGGAAATACACACCGACGTCCTTGGTAATAAAAGAACATTCCGTCACAACTCACTCTCAAATGGCCTATTTTTGGGTTAGCACGTGCAGAAGTGTGAAGTGCAGGACTGAGAGCACAGTGCACATCTGCATTCTCCACGTTCCCTCCGTGTCTGAAATAAAATGCTAAAAGCAACCAAGTGAGGACCCTGGAGCCAGCGGCCTCACCCCACAGCCTGGTCCCTGGGAGGCTCCTGGCCTGCAGCAGGGGTCCACGGGTGCTCACTGTAACTGCAGCACCGTTTTTCACAGCCAGAGACTTAAAAAACCTGCACGCCTCCCAGCAATATTATGAGGCCCCCATAATCACGAGATATCCATAATATGGAATACTGTGGAACTGCAAGAGACCGAGATGCGCTGACAGGGAAGGAGTGACCACTGAGAAAAGCAAGCGGCAAAACGAGGTCTACAACATGCTGCTGTGTGGGTGGGAGTGAGAGAAAAAGAAATACACACTTGCGAAAAGTAAAAGTATATTACTCCTTTTTAAAAATATTTTTGGTTGTAAATGGATACGATACCTTTTTTTTTTAAATTTTTATGTGGTGCTGAGGATTGAACCCAGTGCCTCACACGTGCTAGGCAAACGCTCTGCTACTGAACCACAACCCCAGCCCAAAGTACATTACTCTTATGTGAGACTCCCAAAGCTGAAAATGAAGCAATGGGAAAGTCAGCAGTGAAGGGTTAGAATGCTCCACTGAGACAGAAGCCTGCCTCCAATAAACCTCCCAAGGCCCCGACACAGCACTCCTTCATCCCACCAACCACTGCATGCTTCTGAGGCCTGGCAGAGATCCAGAAAGAAACGACCTCCTTCCTCTGAAAACCTTAAACTTAACTTCTAGAATGGACGTAGGGCTGGGGATATAGCTCAGTTGGTAGAGTGCCTGCCTCACAAGCAGAAGGCCCTGGGTTCAATCCCCAGCACCGCAAAAAAAAAAAAAAAAAAGACTAGAATGGATGTATATCCATATATATATAGATATGCGCCCAGTGCCAAAGTTCAAAGTGCATGGAAATAAACAGCTTCTACACTACTGGATGAGTAAAGCAGTTACTCGGCATCAGGTCAGAGAACTACATTCTAACATAAGTGCCCAGAGCTTGCCTGGTAGCCAAAACCCAGTGTCTGACCAGTGGCTGCTATATCATCCATTTTACTGACAAAGCTTCAGATGTCACACCATTGCACACACAACTGTTTCCTAAAGTTAAAATTATTTGACAGAGTGCTAAGTGCTACCTAGATCAGCTTAACTGTCCTTAACTCAATCTGCAAATCCACGTGCAATCTCCTTTCATAAAAGGGGAAACCTCAGTACCATCATTCAGTAATAATAAAAGATATATAATAATAATCGTTATTCCTTTGTGGTACTGGGCCTGAACCCAGGGGTGCTCTACCTCTGAGCTGCATCCCCAGTCCTTTTTACTTTTAATTTTTTTGTTACTGGGGATTGAACCCAAGGGCACTGAGCTATAGCTTCACTTCAGTCCTCTTTTTTTAAATTTTCTATTTTGAGACAGGGTCTTGCTGAGTTGTCCAGACTGGACTTGAACTTGTGATCCTCTTGCCTCAGCCTCCTGAGTCACTGGATTACAGGTGTGTACCACCACACATGGCCCATTATTTAAAAGTAGCAAGAAACCACACACAGCAGACACAGGGGTTAACACCTAGCCATTCGTATTAGCTATCAACATTTTCTCCGATTTATAAATAAAATAAAAACATAGAGCTAATCTTACATGGCAACTCCAGGCCCGGATGCACAGTAGCATTTTTGACCATTGGGGGAGAATGTCGGCCATCATCCATGTCCAACTCTGTGCACTGGGCTTCTCCGTGGATTACAGCTAAGCCCAGACGCAGTCTCTCGGCATATGACTGGGCCCTAGGAGAAACAGAGGGAGAGGAGGTGATGGGGAGAAAACCCAAGCCCCACTCCACTTTTCGAGAACAAAGGAATTCCAGCAGGTTGCATGCAATGCTCGCTGGGCACAGGAACAGAGTTCTGGACTAGTGGCTGAGTCTAGGTGACTTTGGTTCTACCCCTTGTCCAATTTTTTATAATGTATTTTTCTTCTTGGCTTATTTTCTTTGTTCTGTCCAATATTCTAATTGTCATCTTCAGGAGAACAAACTGTTTAAAATGGTGTCTTAAAAACCACTGCCTGAAAACTCTCAGAGCACTCTCTTCCTTCTCCTGAGAACCTGAAGAACTCCATCTTCACCCAGAGGAAAACCCAGGCACTCAGACGCACCTGCGAGGCTGGGGGCTAGAGAAAGACGTGAGGGAGCTCGAGTCTGGCAGCCTGTACTGGCCGTAACAGCCTGGGTTCCAAACAGCCAGTTCCAATCTCAGAGCACCCAAAAGGACTTTTCTCTTTTTCATTCTGCAGACAAGGTTGTGCTGTGCTGCACAGGCTGGCCTCCAACTCCTAGACTCAAGGGGTCTTCTAATCTCAGCCACCCAAGTGTTAGGACTACAGGTACATGTCACCATGCCACTTTTTTTTTTTTTTTTCTTTTAAATAAATATTTGATTTATTTACCTTTTTGCAGCATCAGGAGACTTAGCTACAATGACAGCATTTCTGTAATTTGGTATCTAGATTTGGAGAAAAAATAGAAAATACTGAAATGTTATCAAAAAACTCAATGTTGGTATAACACTTGTTCCTCTTATCAATCACCCATACTAGCAATCAAATATGCCAGAATTTCTTTCACACAACTAAATTTTTTCATTATTTATGAATTAACTTCATTGCAAAGGTACTGCTAAATCAGGAAGGTAAAAAATATTTTTTAAAACTTTCATTCTAGAAAACACAAGTGAATTGCTAAAGGTACTTATTAGGAAACCGCTTTTAACGTCTTTTAAAAACATGGTCCTGCACCACTAAATGCCGAGTCTGAGGTTATCCAGCTGCCACAGGCATTAAGACTGAGGGGGGAGCGTTGCGTGTGCCTTTCAATCCTGAAATATGGTGCCAGAGAAAAACTAAATTGGAACTCTTTGAGGACAAGGGGTGTTTGCTGGTGGCTCCTCACTTCTTCCTGGATATACTGAAGCAGGAAAGGTGAGGCTCTAAGGTTGTCCACCGGAAAGCTGAAAAAGCCTTGTATTTCCTTTTGGTGAAGATCCATAGTGATAATGTGAGTTAAACCTGAAATTTTAAAACAAAAAATTACAAAAGTTCTCCCCTACAAGTTAATGGCCTCAGTGGGCAGATCAACTCCTGTTTCCCACCAGGAAGCTGAAGGCAGGGGACACTGTGAGCCAGTGCTGCAGTTACAGACTTGCTGACAACCTTAGTAGAACCTAAGGAGCTGAAGAACTGTCCAGCCTAAGGCCAAGGAGTCTGTGCCCCTCCACAGGGACAGAGCTAGGCCGAGAAGTGTGCTCCCTCTACTCTGACCATTAGCCTGGTCCTGAACAGTGAGGGGAAACCAGGTGGAAGCAAAAATACGAATGTGAATTAATAAATAGCCAAGTAATAACGGATGTGAAAAACAGGAAGGCCTTTAGTAAAGGACTGGCTGCAACAGAAAGGAACAAGGATGCAAAGCAAAGAAACACAAACAAGAAAAATTCGTATAACACAAGGATAAAATGCTAACGAATAGGATAATTTCTATATGTGATAAAAGAATGGCTTAAGAAGTATTTTATTGAAAACATACTCAGAATAATCAATAGGGCTGAACAGAAAAGGATACATGTATAAAGACACTGAGAACAGTCAAGAATCACTGCAAAACCTCCAGAGAGAAGAATGAAATATATATGTATGCATATTTGTACTGTACTAGAGATGGGTGGAGGGAGCCCAGGGATTCAGACAAGCTGGATAATCCGCTACCTCTGAACTCTGACCTCTGTCCCAACCACGCCCCACCTTTCTTTTTTCTTTTCTTTTCTTTTTTTTTTTGAGATGGGTCTTACTAGGTTGCCCAGGCTGGCCTCGAAGTTGTAATCCTCCTGCCTCAGCCTCTGAAGGAGCTGGGATTATAGGTATGTGTCACCATACCCAGCAAGGAACAGGGTTTTAAATAGGGGGCAGGCAAATAAAAATTCCATAAGTGTAAAGATGTTTTTACATTTGATTATATGCCAGAGGGTATGCCACCACTACATAAGGAAAATAAAAGCAATGGAAATGGGCTGCTGTACAGAAAGACAACCAGAGATGAGAGGAAGGAAGAGTACATAAACTAAGGAAGCAGTAAAAGAAAAATAGTGTCTTCATTCTGTGAACATAAGAGGAACATGCTAAGGCACACACATAACTCTAGTCCCAAAGCTCAAGACTGTACAAGAATACCAAGCCTGCCAGTGACAGTTTGAATACAGGATGAAATGGAAGAAAAGGAACAGAACCACAAAGCCCAGCCCAAGGTCAGAGCAACCACAAGCAGTGCCATTCCCGAATGCAACGAAAAGGAAGAAGGTACAAGCTGCCTAGGCTCACAGATCCCCAGCCCAACCAAGCAACGGGAGCAACAAAGTAACCAGTGAACACAGAAAGCAGCAGGCTCCAGACCAGAGGCCCAGGCAGGGGCGCAGCCCAGCATCAGAGTTCCCGCACTCACCTGCTTTGGCCAGCATGGATGCCAGCAGCTTGCAGACGATGGAGCCCCTCTTCCGCATCTTGCTCTGCTTGCTGTAGGGGAAGTAGGGGATGACACCAATGATGTTCCTGGCACAGGCCGTCTTCAGGGCGTAAGCCATGATCAGTAACTCCATCACTGCTGTGTTCACATCTCTGAAATGGTTGGAATGTGTATTATGGGGTGAATTCTAGGTGTTAACCCCTAGGAAGGATCTCAACCTCAGCAACATACCGTGGGCTGCCAAGATGGTGCCAAAGGGATCTTATCACCACCTGGCTTGTCATGGCACCCACAAATGCAGGGAAAAGCACAGCAACTGCTCTCTATGGCTGAGTCAGCCCCGGGTTCCATTTGTGGTTATTCAAACCCACAGCACAATCAACCAACTCTCCTTTACCTGGATCTGTCATGCTGGTGACACAATCCTTGCAGTGGCATTCCAGGGAGCTGCTGGGGGCCATGGTTACCTGAAACATGCTGACACCCTCCCAGAGATCCAGACTCAGACTCATGAATGCCAAGAGAAACCTGCCCGACTATTCAGCTATGATTAACAGAAAGGATCTGATCTCTTTTTGTTTTGGTACCCAGGGGTGCTTAACCACTGAGCCACATCCCGGTCCTTTTTATTTTGAGAGAGTCTACACTGCTGATGCTGGCCTCAAGTTTGTGATCCTCCTGCTTCAGCCTTCAGACTTGCTGGGATGACAGGCACATGCCACTGCGCTTGGCTTGATCTCTTATGAAACAGGGAGGTCTTGGAGCCTTTCAAAAACCTCCGGTCACCCAGTCCCTTCTTTACCTAAGATATGCAGATTCCTGCAAAGATTACAGAAGGAAATATGGCCCTGAAAGACACTAGAAGATAGTTCCACCAGTCATGAATGTGGGCTGCTACCCTTTGCGGAGGCTGATCAAGCCATGGTGGGCTCAGCCCTGAGTACAAGACTCTGCAGTCTGTCAGGATGCCCTCCCCACATCCACCTGTGCCTCAGCCTCCCTCCATGGACTCTCCAAGCTTCTTCAGGACCGCCTGTCTGAGGCGAGGACTATGGTCCTCTCCCAGTAGCCAGTTCCCAGCCCCGGGAGGAGCGGGTTCTTGAGGTACCAGGCCTTAAATCCACATCCTGCCATCCACCCAAGAGGGATCTGGCCAATGTTGGTTGAGTAGGTCACTGGATGAAATACGTGTCCAGAGAAACACTTTGGCTTAAAGGACAATCAGGCCATCTCCTCCCAGTCTCTTTCAATTTAGACTCTGCCTTCATGATGGCAGAAGCGTATCTGGGAGTAGGCAACTGTGAGGCCCTCCCTCCACTCTGACAGTAGACCCACTGTCCCAAGCAACACCTCCAGCTCAGGCAGGAGCCCCCACTCCACAGAGGCCTCCCTTCCCCACTCAAATCACCAGCCTGAGGGGAGAGCTCTGCAGGGTAGCGGGAAGCCTGCCTGAACAGCACCAGAGGGTGGAAGTCAGAGAAGCAAGGCTTCTACCGTAGACAACACCAGAAAAGACCCCACACCTCCTCCACAGGCTGCTGTGACCCTAGAAACAATCAGAGCACTTCCTAACCCTCCACTGTGTGACACTGTGAGGTCCCACAAAAGCTCTCCTGTGTGTGGCCTCTTAGGCTAGATCCAAAACACAGCCAGAGCTGAAGTTAGTTTAGAAGACTCTGGAAGAGTATCCGAGTGGTAGGCTTTCAGCTCGCTTTGGCATGGCATGAATGATACACCACTGTGCGATAGCTAAAGTCTGCGGAGTCATCCCAAGGAGGCCCAGGGAGTGAGAGGCAGTTTCTGACCAGGCTTCTTTCAGGGTGACTTCCCTTTCCTTAAGGGCCGATTCCTCACACATGGGTTTCATTTTTCACTTTTCCTTCTTCCTCATGACCTCCCTAAGGAATTCAACATCCTCCTGCCCAAGGCTAAAGAGAGTCTCCAAGACCCCACCCCCATCCCTTGTTGGGCAGGAAGGTGACAAAGGGGACTTTGTCACACTGGCTTGACCTATTCTCTGAGAGATACTGGACAAATTGGACACAGGCACTGCTCTGAGGGCTAGCAGGATGAAGAGAAATTGGCTGGCAGCCTCTGCTTTGTTTATCTGTCCCTAAGAATGTTCCAAGTACATCCTGGCTAGTTCTTGTAGTCTTTGTATCTAAGTAGGACAATCTTAACTGCTTGGCCAATGGGCTTCCTCTCCTTGGGTAGTCACACCCTGTACTGAACTCGGCCCCACTGCTCTATCACTTTGGACAGACAAAAACCAGCATGAGGGCTGGTAGAGAGCTTGCCCAGTGTGCACAAGGCCCTGCATTCAAACCCAGGACCACAAAATAAAACAAGGTGAGATGAGGCAGCAGACACAACACATGCACTGATCGCACTGCTCAGCACTGCTGCAGACAGGCACACAGGAGCTGAAGTAACAGGAGCCTGGGGAAGGGAGGGGTGGTGTGTGCCTGTCAATCATCTACAGCAACCAAGTTGCCAATGGTATTTTAATGATCTGTCTTACTTTTTACCAACAGGCTGAAACCATGCATAAACATGAAACTTGTCTATTAAAAAATTTAAGTTCTGAATCAAACAACATTACTCTATGTAAATTTATGATTACACAAATGGTATGCCTTTACGCCATGTACAAACAGAGAAACAACATGTATCCCATTTGTTTACAATAAAAAAAAAAAAAAAAAATTTAAGTTTTGCATTTATTTTACTTAGTTCCTGGCTCAGTGGATTTGGAATTTCTGTGATCAGTTGGACACAGTCCAATCACCAGTATCCTCACTTCATTCAGAATGGCCTTCCGCCCTTTCCAAAACTTAAATCTACCCTCAACAACTGAAAGCTATTATTGGACTAGTCAAAAGAAATATGCTGCCGGGCTGAGGCTGGGCCTCCGTGGTACAGCGCTTGCCTAGCATGGGAGGCACTGGGTTCCATCCTCAGCACCACATATAAATAAATGAATAAAGGTTCATCAACATCTTAAAAAAGAAAAGAAATATGCTGCACGTTCTGAAAGTGGTTTCAGGAGTTCAAAAGCTATTTTGAGCACCAAGAAAAGGGTTGAGACCTCAGTAGGAACTAAGCTAATCTGAATGTCTAAGTTTTTGTCTAGAATCAGCTGTTACTTTGACAGCATCCCTTTTCCCCAAAGAAAAATCTGTAAGACATATTCCTTCATCTCTGTAGTTAGCAGATCAGAGTAAAAAACTAAATTGTTTTTTTTGGTACCAGGGATTGAATCCAGGGGCACTTAACCACTGAGTCACATCCCCACCCTGTTTTATTTTTTGAGACAGGGTCTCACTAAGTTGCCCAGGTAGGCCCTGAACTTGTGCCCGCTACCTCAGCCTTCTCAGTGGCTGGGATCTCAGGTGTGTCTACAGCGCCCGGCTCTCCGTGTTCTTGACTTATACTTTGTTCCATACGCAGCAATAAAAATACTGGTTTATTATGGCAAACCCAGTAACCTCCGCTCTCCTGGACCTTTCTCCCAGTTGTCCCTCCCTTCTTCATTCTGCCACCCTAAGACACTGCCGGGTGAGCCAGGGTTTGCGCTGATCGCCACGCTGAGCCACTGGGAAGAACTGTGGCTTCTGGAACCTCAGACGGTCTCTGCGCCCTGCACCTGAGGGACAGACTCCAGCCTCAGAGGCACACGCAGCACCCCCACTCCTTCCTCAAGGGGAAGGGCCTCTGTGTATTGAGACATGTAAAATCATCACAAGTCTTTCTATGATGCTCACCTGTGAACCCTTCAGTCAGATTTTCTAACACTCTTGGTACAAGCAGAAAAAAAAAACTGCAAAAATGTTTCCCAACTATCCATTAACCAGTTTGCTTTTCCATGCTTCTGTCCCTTCCCTGAAAGAAACCTGCTCATTGATGATCCTTCACTTGCAAAGTACTGCCCCAGGACTCCTCTGGACTGTAGGCACTAAATATTTATACTGCGCACTCTTGGCTACCATATTTTGAGACCAATAATTATATAAAATGCAACCTCTTACCACATCCACAACACCGTTTCTATACTAACAGCAGTATCCTGGCTTACTAGCTTAGGACGACCAGGAACACCCAAAGGGATCATAGAGGACAATGCTGTTAATGGTGAATGCTTTCTTGCCATGACAGTAGACTGTGAATCCACACTGACAATGACATGGTAAGGCAGTCTGAGTTACAACCAGGAATATCAAAGTATCCAGTGGGAAAGGAAGGATCTTGCTGAGATCTAAGAGCAGCACAAAAGAATCACAATTATGTGAAGAAGAAAAAAGACAGAAATGCAAAAAATTACGCAGAGTATTCTATTAATTCACTTCACAAGAACTTGAGGGACTACATATGCTAGTGACATAGAAGGTCAAAATCCCTTTACTTGCCAGGTGAGGGGGCACATGCCTATAGCCCAGCCACTTGGGAGGTTGAGACAGGAGGATCACTAGTCTGAAGCCAGTCTAGGCAATTCAGTAAGACCCTGTCTCAAAATAAAATTTAAAAAAGGATAAGGATGGGGATTGGGGCTGTAGCCCAGTGGCAAAGCACTTGCCTAGCATGTGTGAGGCACCAGGTTCAATCCTCAGCACTGCATGAAAATAAATAAAATAATTTAAAAAAAGAATTGCTATTTAAAAATATAATCTCAAGTAATTAAAATAAAAAAAAAAAAAAAAGTTAAGGATGTAGCTCAGTGGCAGAGAGCCCCTGGGTTCAATCCCTAGTACCATACACACACACACACACACACACACACACACACACACACACACACACTTTCTTTCTCTCTCTCTCTCTCTCTCCCCGCACCCCCATTCTTTCACACAGCCAGGCACTGTTGTGGGTGCTATGAATAGCGTGAACAGGACAAGTCTCTAGCCACGTGTTTTAATGGACCTTGTGTTCTAATGGAAATTTGGAGGGGACACATGATTGAGAAAAGTGTGGTTGTAGTTGTCTTTCTACCCACACACACAAACTCAAATGGACAAATGCACACCGAAAATGCAAAGTCAAGCATTCTATGACTTCATGTGTACGATGGGTGAGCCTAAAAAAGAAAAAACAATAAAAAGGAAAAAAGTAAAATCATAAGAAACAGAGAAAAAAATACTCAACAGGCTCAGGAAAAGATGTTATAAAAACGTTCAGGCTTCTCAGGTCGATCCAGGGCTGGGGCTGAGGTCACTGGAAAAGTGCCGGCCGAGCCCGCATGAGGCCTGCATCCAATCCCAGTCCCACGCACACAAAGCCTGGGAACAGCACCCTTCCAAGGCAGCCCAGACTTGACTCTCTCCACTCTCAGTGAAAGGGAACCTGGTAAACCTCCTGGCTCCCAAAATCGTCCTCAATCCTAGAGAGTGGGAAAGACAGCTCCTAAGCTCCTTCAGTCACTAATGTCACTGACGTCATGTGGACTAGTTAACAAAATGTGATCTCCAATCCAAGAAGGTCATAAGCCCAACTCTTCCTGACTGGGATGATTCCTAAACTAGCAGCTGAACAAAGGCACCCAGGGCATGGCTGCTCACACACAGGCATGAGAACCACCCAGGACACACCTCACTTCTCCCTGGAGAAGAGCAGAAGGCACCCATATTTCAGGCCCTGACGTAATCGATGGTGCTCACGAGATTTCCAAATGGTTCTCTCTGTGGCACACATTCTCTGCTATCCAGGTAGGGAAAGGAAGGGACTTGGACTCAGACCTCTGTGTTGACAACAAAGCTGGCCCGCCTATGCTAAAAGGCGAGTTCTCTTCTCCACCTTCAATAAAGAGCTCTTAGGGGCTGGGGAGATAGCTCAGTTGGTAAAGTGCTTGCCTTGCAAGCTCAGGGCCCTGGGTTCTATCCCCAGCACTGCAAAAAAAAAAAAAAAAAAAGAGCTCTTAGTAGTAGTCTGAGCTGTTGAGCCAAGGGCCCAGGGCCACATGCAGCTCTTTTCTCTGTCCTACAGAACCCAGGGATCTGAGGACAAAAGTGGCGACAGTGCCACCTTCACTATGCACTACCAGAAAACCAGGCCAAGCGCGAAGGCTGCACAGCCGCTCTGCACCAAAGCTCCCTTGCTGCGTGCATCTCAAGCTGAACGCAGAACTTCAGGGAAGTTGCATCTTCCCTATGAAGAAGGGGCAAGAAAATGACTACAAAGTCCTCTGTGACGAGGTGCCATTTAAACAGATGCCTATCTGAACAGGAGAACCAGCCATGCCATGTCTCCAGGAAGAGAAGAACAGGTGTAAAGGATGTACGGCAACCTCAGCATCCGAGTTCTGGTGTCCGCCTGGCTTCAAAGTGGATCACACAGTCAGCGGTCCAGTGGGACCCGCAGCTTGTAATGGAGTTAGAACAACTCACCTTCTTGGATGACACCCAAAAGGAAGTTTGTATTCTCCCAGTCAGCCATGTGCTACCCATCTCCTACATGCCACTCCCATTTCCAGATTTACATGGTCCAAAAAGACCTGTAACTCTCTGTAATCTGCACACCCACAGCTTGCCACCCGGGAAAAACACACAGTACGAGGCTTCCTCAAACTGGGATCACGCAGTATCAACACTGAGCAGTCGGGCTGGGGTGGTGGCTCAGTGATAGAGCACTTGCCTAGCATGTGTGAGGCACTGGGTTCCATTCTCAGCACCGCATATAAATAAATAACATAAAAGGTTCATCAACAATTAAAAATAATTTTTAAATTTCAAAATTAAAATAAAAAACTGAGCAGTCACAAGAGAAAATACAAGTCACTCCAGGCAGGAAGTGACTCTGAGACCGGAAGTGTGTGACAAGACCGCCCAGTGCTTCCAAATTCAAGGCACTGTGTCCAGTGCTAGGAAAAGCAGTACATCATCTGTTTCTCTGGGTGTCTAGATCTTCCTCATTCCCAAGATGCATGTCAAAACCAGCTAAGCAAAAAAGACTGTCACCAGGAGAGGCATGTATCTATCAAAACCTCAGAATGCAAATATCTATCAGTGCAGCCACATCTCCACAGACACGAATGCAGGAACCTTCCAAATAGCAACACCATTTCTTGGAATCTTCCTACAATGTGCTGGTAACACAGGCAATGTGCTCACTCGCTGCTGAGTCAGCACAGCAGACACAAGCTGGCATGAGACTGCTGGATAGAACACAGTACATCCACACGAAGCCACGCAGCAGGATGGCAGGACACAGCTTCACCCTGGCTCTGCCACAGATGCCTGACCTTGATCTCATCATCCTGACAGTAACCAGCAACATGTCAATATCTTAAAAAAAAAAAAAAATCCACTCCAAACATCACTGCAACAGTGGACAGAACTAACATGGCCCAGAGTTATGTGTTAAATAATCTGATGGCTTTGTTGTGGTTACAGAAGGTAAAGTCCTCATTCACGGGAATTACACACTGAACATGTGGGCTGGTGAGCCATCAGGTGCCAGCCTGCTCTCAGAGGCCACACCAGGGCTGGAGGTGGAGCTCAGAGGGAGACCACTTGCCTAGCACGTGTAAAGCCCTGGTTCCATTCCCACCACCGTATTAGAAGCAGAGATGGTTGCGCCACACAAGCAAGTTTCCTGTAACTTTGACTGCTTCAAGAATTTTTAGCCAGGCATGGTGGCATGCACCTGTGATCCCAGTGACTCAGGAGGCTGAGGCAGGAGGATCACAAGTTCAAAGCTAGCCTCAGCAATGGTGAGGTGCTAAGCAACTCAGTGAGACCTTGCCTCTAAATAAAAAATAGGGCTGGGGATGTGGTCTTAGTGGTTGAGTGTTCAATCCCTGGTACCAAATAAAAAAAAAAAGAATTTTTAAAAGATGAGGTAGCTCTTTTTACTGATATGCCTGGTTTTTTTGTTTTGTTTTGTTTTGGTACTTGAGATAGAACCCAGGAATACTCTACCACTGACCCATATCCCTAACTCTTTTTATCCTTTTTTTTTTTTTTTTTAAACTGGAATTGAACCCAGGGGCGCTTAACCACTGAGCTACATCCCCAGTCCTTTTTTAGACACAGGGTCTGGCCAAGTTGCTTAGGGTCTCACTAAGTTGCTAAGGCTGGTTTTGAACTCTCGATCCTCCTGCCTCCTCCTCCAGAGCTGCTGGGATTATGGGTGTGCATCACCATAATCAGCTGCCTGTATTTTTAGTGATTAACATTATTAGTGTTATGATCAGAAAGACAGCACTAAAAAAATATTTATTATCTGCCAGCTATACTGTGTAGGGGATTTTTCTATATTTGAGTGTATATTACTCCACGACCCTGTTGTCCTTGGTCTACAGACCCAGCCTTCTCAATTCCCTCAGTGGGGGCAAAAATAGCTGTCAGGTAAAACATGAGGATTCAATGTGAAACCAACGAAGTGCCTGGACACCACAGGTACTCAGTGCCACTCTTCTTTTTTCTTGGCGGGGGCTAGTATTAAGGACCAATAGGCCCAAGCATGCTGTACAGGGCTCTACCACTGAGCTCCTTCATACTTTGAGACGGGGTCTAAGTTGCCCGGGCTGGCCTTGGACTTGCAACTCCCACTGCCTCGGCCTCCCAAAGTACAAGAGTGCCCCCACTACACCCAGCTCCAATACCATCCTTAATTCTGACAAAGCCTGAGGAATCCAAAGGTGATCAAGACCTTCCCATCTTCTGTGCAGGCGATGAGAAGACAGAGAATCCCAGATGGAAGACCACAGGCCAAGACAGTTCCCGGGTCAGCCTCCTGCCCTATGGGAAGGAGTGGGGACGCTGTCTGTAACCGCAATGGCCAGAAAAGGCAAACAGTGCAAAATAAAATGGCACACCGGGCTGGGAGGTGGCCTACCGACGGAGGGCTTGCCTAGCATTCATGACTCCCTGGTTCAATCCCTAGAAGACCAAAGAGTAAATTAAAAAAAAGAGGCCATGCAAAACTGTCTCACAGGTGTGAACCAGGAGCAGTTGCACAGTGTGCTTAACAAGAAGGAAGCTCTTCAGCAGAAATGAGCTGGCAGACATTGGCCGAGATTCAGAGCACACGGAAATAAGATATTTATCCTTGAGGCATTCAATGCTTGGGAAGATAGTCAAGTAGATTCTTAACAGTACAGTGCAACAAACAATGGGAATTCCAGGAGACCAGAAATGTTTGGGAAGCATTTAACATGCTGACAAATTTAGAACTTATGAAAACCTTGACTTGCTCACATGGAAAAAAAAGAACTCTATCATTCAAGTTTTTAGAGGGCAAAGGAATTCATCAAATAGTGCTAACTCTTACCTGGGTATTGTCTGAATAATGAAAATGTCTTGGCCACGAACAGATTCTTTTATTTCAACTCTTGTTTCTGAAAAATAGAAATGTTCTCAAGTTTTAAGAGCAGCACTCCACGATGCAATGATCAGTAGCTGGCAAAAGGGAGCAAAGATGACCCCAACACTTCACTTGCTAAAACAAAGTCAATTCCTGATGGAATCCAGAATGACAAGCACACACATCAGAACCATCCAGCTGGCTGGGTACTATCTGGGAGGCTGAGGCAGGAGGACTGCCAGTTAAAGGCCTGCCTTGGGAACTCAAGACACCATCTAAAAATAGGATTTAGGGGGCTGGGGCTGTGGCTCAGTGGTGGAGCACTTGCCTAGCAAGTGTGAGGCACTGGGTTCAATCTTCAGCACCACATAAAAATAAATGCATAAAATAAAGGTCTATCAACATCTGAAAAATATATTAAAAAATGAATAAATAAATAAATAATTCATAAAAAGGACTGGTGGGGAAGCGGAGATCAGTAGAGTTCTTGCCTAGCATGTGTGAGGCCCTATGTTCAATCTCTAATGCTGTGCAAAAAAGAAAGAAAAAACAGAAGATAACCAACAGATTCACAAGAAGTCTCAGTTAAAAAACAAAAAAGAAAACCAAAAACCAAACCAAAACAAAAACATCCCCAAAACTATCACCGAAATAAAGATACTTATATAAATAAGATGTTTGGGAGAGTCCATAGCAAATAAAGAGGTTAAAGGTTAACATCCTTATTATTCTTTCAACAAACACTGAGGTACTAAAGCAGAGGACCAGGACCAAAAGATGGACCCTGAAAGACAACACAACGCCAAAGGCTAGCTACCCCTCCAAACCACCATGCCAGAGGCAGACCAGCCATGAGAAAAGAAAGAACAATGCAGCAGGAAGAGCATCAAGTGAGCTGGAACTGAAACACCAGGGAAGCCAGGTGTGGGAGTCCATGGGGAGACCAGGAAGGGGGACAGAATATGCCAGGCAGAGGGGCAGTCACTTCGGCCACTTGGAAAGCAGAGCAACTAGAAGGAAAGAGGTAGGCAGAGGTCAGGAAGCCAACAGAGACCCAACCACACAGCACTCTGGATTTCTTCTAAGTGTGACAGGAAAGCAAAACCACTGGATGATCTGAGGCTGGGAAGGGTCTGACTGACTTGTTTTAAAAAGATGGCTGGCTTCTGTGAGAAGAAAACCGGCAGGGCAGGAATGTCCGCAGGGAGGCAGGGGAAGTGCACAAAACATGATGGTGGATGTGACTGAAGACCAGGCAGGTAAGGAGGCAGAAGCTAGGCAGACTGGAGTCCAGCCTATGGGTTAGCATGGGTTGAGCATCCCTAACCCAGAAATTCAAAATGCTCCAAAACTTGAAACTTTTGAGCGCTGATGATGGTCAAGAAGTTTTGGATTTTGGAGCATTTCAGGTTTTTGGATAAGGGATGCTCAATAGTAGTCCATATGAAATATTCCAAAATCTGAGAAACTCGAATCTGGAACACTCCTGGTCCCAAGCATTTTAGTTAAGTATAAGGAAATAAGGAAGGAGTAATAAGTTGATAATATTTGTATTTTAGAAATATGGGGGGCTGAGGAGATAGCTCAGTCGGCAGAGTGCTTGCTTTGTAAGCACAAGGCCCTGGGTTCAATCCCCAGCACCCAGAAAAAGAAAAGAAAAGAAAAGAAATATGATGGAAACTCAGTTACTCAGTAGGCTGAGGCAAGTGGATTGTAAATTTGAGGCCAGTCTGAGCAACTCAGCAAGGCCTGTCTCAAAATAAAAAACGGAAAGGTATGGGAATGGAGCCTCAGTGGTAGACTGCTTGCCTGACACGCTGAGGCCTGGGTTCAATCCCCAGTGCTGTGGTAATAATGGTATAGTGAATAATCACCCACGGAGGTGAATGAATGGATGAGAGGCTGGAAATGCAAGTGGAAAGGCCCGCTGGATGCAATGGCTCCAGAGGGAGATAGTGAGGACCACGCCCAACAGAAGGCTGGAAGGCTCCCTCCTCATCTCCTCCCCAAGCGTGTCATCTCACAGCATAGCCAAATGTCACTCTATGATCTAAGGTGGAGGCTGCTAGAGTACCTGGCCCATCCAGAGTCAGCATCAGACTATGAATACTAACGCCTCTGAATCCTCTGCAGTAAAGTTCTAAGTCACCAAGTACGCAGCTCGGTGGTCGAGTGGCCCCGAATTCAATCCCTGGTACTCCCCCGCCAACCTCAACAATAAAAGAGAGAACGCTGGCCCTCAGCAAAATGCTTTCAAGCACTACCTGTCAATGTTGTGGTACAGCTCTCTACGCCACCAATGGGAAACAAAAATGGGTCACCAGTCCACGGTGAGAGACTAGGAGACTTGAAAAAAATTTAAGGTGGAGAAAATTTAAAGAAGACTTTTTAGTAAGTCATCATACCTAGTACCCAATTGCTCTTGATGTCTTTTTTTTTTTTTTTTTTTTTTTTGTGGTGCTGGGGATCGAACCCAGGGCCCTGTGCTTGTAAGGCAAGCACTTTACCAACTGAGCTATCTCCCCAGCCCTCTTGATGTCATTTAATGAGCAGTGAGACAGATAAACATAAGAAGTATTTATGAAATACAACCTGAACAAGAAGAAACATTCTCTACATCTTTCCTTGTTTTATTCTAAAACAACAGATCCATATTTACATCATGAACAAAAAGGAAAGGAGTCACTAATGGAAGAGAACGAGAAGTCAGGATCTAAAGGGAAGTACTGAATGACAATGTGCACCTCTGACATCACTGTTAAACCTGCAAGGCATCTGCCTTTTAAAACACGCCAGCTGATTCAACAGCTCAGGGAAGAAAGGATCCTCAAGAAACACCAACTTACCTCCATTAGTCTCCTGGTATACAACAGATTTCCCCAGCTCAGCACCAAGACGCCTAGAGCACAGATAAAACAAGACAAATGGCAATTAAGAATTCTCTTCTTAGGCAAATCCAGTTCAGGCACGTTCAGCAGAAAAAAGTCAAATAACCAGACTGCGCTTAACCCAAGCCTAAGCTAAAATCCCACCCATTCCCTAAGCAGAGTGCCATTTTGTAACAGTTTTACTGGAAAAAGCCCACAACCCATATTTACCATTAGGGTCACTGTGTTTTTTGGTACTGGGGACTGAAGGGGTGGGGGAGGATCTACCACTGAGCTATATCCCCAGCTCCTTTTTTAAAAATTTGAGACTGGATCTAAGTTGCCAGGCTGGCCTCAAACTTGCAATCTCCTGCCCCAGCCTCCTGTGTAGCTGGGATTAGTTTTATGGTTTTATGTGTTTGCAGTACTGGGAAGTGAACCCAGTACGCATTACCACTGAACTACCTCCCCTATCCATTTTATATTTTAAGATAGGGTCTCACGACGTTGCCCAGGCTGACCTAGAACTTGAGATACTTCTGCTTTAGCCTCCCAGATAGCTGGGATTATATGCCCATGCCACCAAGCCCAGTGATTTAAGTATTAGTTGTCTTGGGAAATCATTCCCAAATACCTGGTTACAAGCAATGACTCCAAAAACACAAGTCACACATAAAATGACTCAATGGAGTTGGGCATGATGGTGCACACCTATAATCCCAACAACTCAGGTGGCTGAGGCAGGAGCATCACAAGCCTGAGGCCAGCCTGGGCATCTTAAGGAGTTCCTATCTCAAAATAAAATTAAAGAAAAAAGAGCGAGGGATGTAGCTCTCAATGGGAGGGCACTTGCCTAGAATAAGGCCCTGGCCCAATCCCCAGCACCACCACCAGAAAAAAGCATGTAGATGAAAAGGAACTTCAGTGCCATTAACCAGATGTAGTATGAATCTTGCCTGGATCCTGGTAAGAACAAAACAAGCATAAAAAGCCATTTTTAACTGACCAGAGAAATATGAATGAGCACTGGGCACTACAAAATGCCAAGAAATTAGCAGTGGTTTAAGTGTGTAAGTCCTTGTCAGTTGGTACCACCGTTTTTTTACAAGTGAAATGACACAAGGGTAGAATTTACTTAAAACCACTCGTCAGGCTCATGCACACAACGGAACTTGACCAGCCCTAAAAAGGATGAAGCTCTGAGTGTGTGCAAAAGCACAAATGGAACTCGAAAAAAACCTGAGTAAAATGAGCTGGAAAAGGACAGATGGTGTATGACCCCATTCATACGCTGTATCTACAACAGGCAGATTCATAAAGGCAGAAAGCAGAACAGAGGTCACCAGGGCCACAGGAGCGGAGAACAGGAGTTAGTATTTCGTGAGCGCATGCAGGGTTTGTGTTTGGATGACAAAGTTCTGGAAGTAAATGGCAGTGACTGTTGCTCAAACTGTGGATGTACTTAATGCCACTGGATTGTGTAATTAAAAACCGTTAAAATGGTAAATTGTATATTATGTACATTTTACCAAAATTAAAAAAAAAAAAACCCTCTAGCCTCTCTCCCCCAGATTGTGGTAAGTAGAATGCACGTAAATAGACTTGAAAGAAGCTGCTCAGTATACAGGCTGCATGCAGGGCACCTGGGGGATAGATACAACACACGTGTGACTTATATATCCCGGGAATGTAAGGCACCCAACTCTTTTTTGCTGACTGAAGTGCAAAATCAAAAGTCCGAAGATCCTTGTCTGAGCATGGTGGTACACACCTGTAGTCCCAGCTACTTGGAAGGCTAAGGCAGGAGGATAACAAATCATCCAACCTGGGCAACTTGGTGAAATCCTGTCTCAAAAAATTAAAAGAGCTGGGGCTGTAGTTGTGACAGAGTACACCTGGCTTCAATTCACAGTACTGGGGGGGAAAAAAAGTTCAAAGATCCTTGCCTGAAATTCAGAGCTGAAAAGAATCAGGGAAATAAAATATGATAACCTCAAAGGTCAACCAATATATACATATATTCATCTTTCAACCCTGTTTAGTGGCAACACTCCTTCCTCAAATAAAATGCAAAGGAGAGGCTGGGTGTGGAGCCCAGAGACAGAAGGCTTACTTAGCCTGGGGAAGGCCCTGGGTTTGACCCCAGCACAGAAAAAAATTAAAAAGTACATACACACACACAGTTACAAGAAATAACATATGGAGCAGATAAGTATTTACAAATATTTATTGTTTACAGTGAATTCAAACCTTTCAGGAACATAGCAGTGAAGAATCTAACATAAAAACAAAAACCACTGTCTTTAAATGTGCCCTTCTCCCTTAGTTTTCTCAGGCAAGGTCATGTGTCATAAATCTGACCCAATGTAAACAAACACATGCTTCATATTTAAAGTTAGTATTTTAGTTGGCCTCATTAAGAGAAACGATCAAGGATTAGAAATAGCAATCAGGTAGGCTGCAAAACGACAGTTTTTTTACACTCTTCCAATTTCAAAACTACAACTGAAATCAGCTGAAAAAAAAAAAAATGACTGAAGTTTTGTTTTCTTCTACAGTTCCATCTAAATTTTCAAACATCATGAATGTCAGCCCTGAAAATTCATGCAGGATACCTAATGTAAACGGTTTAAAATGTGAAATAACTACATATCACAAGACAGACTATTCACTTTACGTTTTATATTCCCAACAAGTGTGTTTGGAAAGAGTTCCTGCTGTAAGGTTCTTCCTATTAGAAGTCTGGGCTTAGTAAACAGGTTACTGTCAGAGGGCCACTAGGAGACCCTGCTCTGCTATGCATCCGATCTTCATTATCTCAGTCATGCTCACAAAACCCCCGCCCTATAGACAGAATCATTCCATTTGACAAGTTCTGGAAAATTCAAGTCTTTTGCCCGGTGTCACCGAGTTGATAAGAGGCAAGCCAGAGAAGGCCGTCTCAGAGCTGTCGGACCCCAAAGGCCCCTCAAGGCCGCAGGTTCAGAAAAGCAACGACCCAACCTCAAGCCCTCAGAGAGCATGGCTAGGCCTCCGGCCGCTGCGCCCGGCCCGGCCCACGCGCGCCCAGAGCCTCCTTCGCCTGCCCTTCGCCCGCCTGGGGTGCGCTGCGGCCCACGACCCCCACCCCCGCTGCGAGCCCAGGGACCGGCGGCGGTCGCTCCAGGGGCAGCTCGGCCGCCGAGCGGGGCCGCGCCCTGCCCCGGCGCGCACCCGGGCTCAGCACCGCCCGGGGCCGGGGCGCCCAGGGACAGGCTCCGGGCCCGCCGCGCGCTTACTCGGTGATGCGCTTGGCCAGCTCGGTGCAGGCGGCCGTGGAGTTGGCCGAGAAGACCCGGTAGCCGGTGCGGGCGGCGTTCATGGCCGGCGCGGCGGCGGCGGGGCGGGCTCGCGGGGCGCGGAAGGCCGAGCGCGCGGACAGCGGGGGCAGCAGCAGCAGCTTCTTGGGCATCGTCCGGCCCGAGACGCGGTGGCAGCCGCCCGCGCGGGGCAGGACCCAGAACGGTTGTGAGGCGGGCGTGAGGCTGCGGGAAGCGCCGGGAGGAGCGCGCGGGAGGGGCGAGACCCCGCCCTCCGGCTCTGCGCCCTGGCCGCTCCCGCCTAGCCGGCGCACCGCCCCTCCCCGCCGGAGGCCAGGCCACGCCCCCGGAAGCCGGCTAGAGCGCCCCTACGGCCACCATCTCTGGTGAGGGCATGGCGGCGGCGACGCTTTGGAGCCTGTTCTGTCAAACGACGCATGACTGCTTCGCTCCGCCGCTTGATTTTGCGACTGCCAGAGGAGCTCTGTCTCCCTGGCCCTGTTGACCAGTCACTCTGGTTGCTCGTGGTCCCAACCGTTTTCAACTTTTATGCCAGAATCCAAAATGTCTGCCTCCATGGAAGTAGATGCTCTAGCTCCGCGCTGGCGCCCTGCCAGGCGCATGCGCCCAGCTGGGATTTATTTGAAAAGTGGAGGGCGGGGTTAATTCCAGTTTGGGGACTAGAGTTCTAAAATGGTGCAAAGCTGATGTGCTCCTGACTCTGGTCTTGGCTCTCACACTTGTCCCAATCTCAGCAGCCCTTTTGCTCCCCTTCTGTATGCTCCTGTCCCTCAAGGACCTGCATCTGTAAGCACCCATTGAAGCCAGAATTAAGGACAGGTAGTTAGTGTAGAAATAGGAAATCGGGTCAATTCGAGGAAATGAAGCCATGAAGCCTTCTGCCTCTGGAAGTTGGAGACCGCCCCTGGAAGAATGGAATGTCAAGGATCTCCGGAGCCCATTGATTACCAAATTTACCTGCTTTTATCAAGGAGTGCAAGCAAGGAGCTGCTAATTAATGCCCCCTGGGCCCTTGCCTGCCTGAATCACCTTGGCCCTCCCCCTGCCCATGGCTTCTCACTTAATGCAAAACCAGGCCTAGTCACGTAGGCAGGAAGGAGAGGTAAGGGGGGGGAGAGAACTGGAGAACAAAAGAGAACTTAACCTATAAAAGATGTAGGGTGCGCTCACTTCTGGGGACTTTAGAACATCAGCCATGGCCCCCTTCTTCCTGCCGGGAGAAGTCTGTATTATTACCTTTAAATAAAACCTGCTTAATGTGCTTGCCTTGGCTGCTTCTCTAGTGTTCAATCTTCAACATTAGAAGGAGCAGAACTCGTCACCGATAAACGGCGGTATCACCATCACTCAATCACCATAAACCACCCTGCCTGCAGACCTGCACGTGGGTAGTGGCTTGTATTTTCATTTACCTTTGTAAACGTCTGTCTATGCAACAAGGATGTAAGTGCAAGAGCAAGAACCGTATTGCTTACTGCTTCGCATTTCCAGGGCAGGCAGTGGGTTCGCACTCAGTATGGTCCAAAATGAGAGGAAATTGGAGTCATAAGTTACCGCTACCCACGATCTGGAGTGGATGGGTGTATTGTAGTGTCAATACACTGCTATCTCAGATTGTCAGCCTTTTGTGACAGTGGACCTAATGGAACGACAAGTGGTATTCGGCCTGTCATGACACCTGAAACTTCAGGACTTGGAAGTGGAACTACCCTGGGATCTGCCGCAGCCTGGCCCATATTTTGGCTGGGTCTCCAGAATTATTGGTCACTCACCCTCGCAACAACGCATGGGGTGGATAACCTAGGCCAAATATTGCAGCATGGTCGTGGTCAGAAAGCGTATTACCTTCTAAAACACAGGGGAACCACCCCCACTTCATATTTTCCCTAGAGTGTCTCGCAGAACCCCTCAGACCTTAATACACTCCAATTAAAACGTCTCTTCATTTTCTCAATCCTCCCCCAAACTTCCCCTCCCCTATCCCCTCTGTCAATAACTATCAGAAGTCACCCTTCACTCTTCCCTTTCCCTGACTTTCCCCTCTACCCATTCATCTGTATGTTAACACACATTGAGTGCCTACTGTTTGCCAGGGCCATTTTAGGTGCTCAGGTTGTTTCAATGAAGACAAAGACAAAAATCCTTATCCTTGAGAAGCTTTACAGTCTAGCAGGGAAAAGATTAAAAAAATTAAAAAGCCTCCTAATAAACAAGTAAATTATATAAGATGTTAGGGGTAGATCTGTTTCCTGTTGCTGCAGGAACAATGACCACAAGCTTTGTGGCTTGAAACTAAAATCCTTGGTCTGAAGGTCCGAAGTCTGAAAATCAGGGCTGGGCTCCTTCTGTTCCCAACACAACAACATATAAACCTGAGGTGTTTGTGAAGAGTCGGTGTCTTGCTACCTTGACTGCCGTAACGTGGCCTTGCAGCACTTTGCCGGATGCCCTCTTCACCGTCTCATAGGGAGAGAGGCACGCTGAGAACCGAGAAGGCTGCAGAACCAAGGAGGTGGCGGAGTCAAGAAGCCAGATGTCAAGAAACCAGGCTGGGAGTGCAGAGGAAGGCAATGGAATGTGCGTCACACTTGGGAAAATGTGAATCAGCCACTACTGGGACCACACACCGGCCATGGACAGAAGTGGCCCCTGCTTGTGTGACTTCATTGAGACTCATTACCTGAACAAGCAGGTGAAGTTCATCAAGAACCCGGTGACCATACAGCTGACTTGCACAAGACAGGGACCCAGAATCTGGCATGACAGAATATCTCTTTGACAGTGACAATAAGAGCTGAGCCTTAGGCCACCAAAGCAGTGCATGTTTGTCAGGGTTACCTTTTCCACCAGTTGTACCAAAACATCCACTTAAGTTCTTTAATTTATACCATTTCTTTAAAAAGAGAAAATAGTGGCCCCCCAAAATGTCTGAAATCAAATATATGCCAGCTGCCCTGATTTACACATCGTATTCTTCAAATGTCACTTTATACCCCATAAATATGTATTACCACTGTGTCAATTAAAAATAAATATTTATTTTGCCAGGCAAAGGGGTGCACGCCTGCAATCCCAGGGGCCCAAGAGGCTGAGGCAGGAGGATCATGAGTTCGAAGACAGTCTCAGCAATTTAATGAGATCCTAAACAACTTAGAGAGACTCTGTCTCTAAATAAAATATAAAAAAGGGCTGGGGATGTGACTCAGTGGTTAAGTGTCCCTGGGTTCAATCCCTGGTACCAAAAATACATATATTTAAATATATAATATATATATATTATTTTTTTAAATAATCAGTAACATAGATCACCTCTCTCTTATATGGACCCTTGTGATATATTGGACCAAGTTAGATGGATCTGGAGTGCCACCAAAAAGTTTATGAGTTGAAGGCTCGGTCCCCAGTGTTCAGGGGTGGGGACTTGGGAGGTGATTGGATCTGAACTCATTGACAGATTAACCATTTGATGGCACTACTGGGAAGAGGCGGAAAGTGTGGCAGTGGGGCCTGGTTGGAGGAAGTAGGTCCCTGGGAAGTAGGTTGGAGGGATATATCTTGTCCTTGTGCCCTTCCTCTTCCTCTCTCCCCTCAACCCTCTGCTTCCCAGCTACCCTGAGCTGAGCAACTTTCTTCTGCCACACCATCCTGGCATGATAGTCTACCTCACCTCAGGCCCAGAGCAATGGAGCCAGCTGACCATCGACTAAGACCTCTGAAGCAGTGAGCCAAAATGTCTTTCGTCCTTCAGTTTTTGTTTTCTTTTTTTTTTTTTTTTTCTGGTGGGGGTTGGTACTGGGGATTGAACCCAGATTGCTCTACCACTGAGCCACATCCCCCTTTTTATTTTGAGACAGAGTTTCACTAAGTTGCTGAAGCTAGTCTCAAACTTGCAATCCTCCTGCCTCAGCCTCCCAACTAGCTGATTACAGGCTATGCCCCCCGCCCAGACTTTTAGGTTGTTTGTGTCATGTATTTTTGGCCACAGCAATAGAAAGCTGACTAATACATAGTAATCCAGGATAGTCGATAGTCGCCTCCTTTCAAAATCCTTAACTTTTTTTTTTAACCTTTGTTTTACTTATTTATTTTTATGTGGTGCTGAGGATCGAACCCAGTGCCTTACCTGTGCCAGGCAAGTGCATTACCACTGAGCCACAACCCCAGCCCCAATGTTTTTTTAAAATAAAATTTATTTTAACTGATGCCTGAAAACATAATAATTAATAGGATAAATGATGGTTTTTTTTTTTTAAATTTTAGATGTTGATAGACCTTTATTTTATTCACTTATTTACATGTGGTGCTGAGAATCGAACCCAGTTCCTCACACAAGCTGGGCAAGTACTCTACCACTGAGCCACAACCCCAGCCCACAAATGATGTTTTGATATAGGTTTACGTTATATAATCTTTAAATCAGGTTAAACATATCTATTTTCTCAAATGGTTGAAATTTCTTTATGGCAAAAACTTTCAAAATCCATTTTTCCAGCTTTTAAAAATGAACAGTACATAATCGTCATCTCTAGTCACCCTACTAGGCAACAGCACACCAGAACTTCTTGTTCCTACCCACCTAACTGTAACTTAGTACCCATGGGTCATCGTCCCCCATGCCTCCCCCGACTCCCCTCCCCTGCCTGTGGTCACCACAAAGATCCTTAACTTACTCACATCTGCCAAGTCCCTTTTGTCATGTAAGGTGATGTAGGGCCACAGGTTCTGGGGACTAGGACGCCAAAGTCTTTCATCTCTGGGGGAACCACTATTTTCCCTGACACAGAAGGTAAAAAAATAAAAATAAAAATGAAAAGGGAGACAGTGAGAGGGGTTCTAGCATGGGTTACCAAAAGGTTGTGTCTCTTGTGGGACCCGCCCCATCCCCTTCGCCCGTGTGCAGGTCTCTCGCTAGGACCACCAGGCCCTCCCTGAGGGGTCCGGTCCTCGTTGACCTCCCTCATGTAGGATCTCCTTCCCTTGCTGATGTGAGACTCGCCGGGGGATCTGAGCCCATGCTCCTGACTGCGATGGTTCCAGAGGTTTGGCAAATGCCTTATAGTCCCTTCTGCACCCATCAGCTGGAGCGAGCACTGCCTGCACAGAACCGACAGGGACTCCCCTCAAGACCCTGTGGCTCCCGTTTGCTGCTTTTAGAATAAAAACAAAACTGCCACAGGATTGCAAGGTCTTGGCTTGTTGTCCAGCCCTGTAGGGAAAAAACAAAACAAAACAGTTTTCTCCTGCTATGATCGGCCTGAAAGACCTCTGTGCCTTGAAGAGGTATGGCGTCTTCTTTCCACAAGCAAGCAAGTCTGCAGCTTGGCGTCCACGAACTCAATTCCATTCTGACACCGTCTAAATGGAGATAGTGGCTGATCCCACCTAGCTAGGGCTTAGTCCCCAAGATTGCCCCTTCTTTATATGCATGGCTGTACATTGGTGTTCCTGTAACCCCTTTCTTGCTCCAGCAGCTCTCAAAACTCAGGCAGGTGTGTTTCCCAGCGTACTGTAAACTGGATACTGTGATGGAGAACGCGTAGCCTGGGGCAGTGGGAGGCAGGGAGGCTTCCCTGCCCTCTCCCGAGCACCATCCTCCAGGAACCTCTGTGTTCAGCTATCGGGAAGCTCTCTGAACACCATCCTTTGGGTTTTCATGGAGACCTATTGCTTATCTAATGCTGAGAGATTGGAGGGGCAGCCCAGGAAGGTGGGTGTGTGCAGATCCTTCTTGTTCACTCTGCACACCTCCTTCCTCCCGGGTACGGGACCTTCCGAAATGGGGTCGTACTATCAGACAAGTCAGAGAAAGATGGGGAAGACCAGAGCTTGGTGACCTCCAGGGCAGGGGTGAAACGGATACATATTCTCCTCACAGGCCCCTTCCTGTCTCTCCAGCTTCTTCTCCTCTGTTCTCCCCTTTGACAGCAACCTGACTGGCTGACTTCCATCCTGAGCTGACTTGGTCCCCTGCTGCCACAGGGCTTTATCAGATGCGCTTCCCTCTGTCTGAGAGCTCTTCCTCTTCCTATCACAGGGTCAGCTCTTGTCCTCCTCAGCTGCAGGGAGCCTTCCTAATCTTCCCAAGCAGGTCCGAGGCCCCCATTCCTGGCCCCTCCAGGAACATGTTCTCTCTGATCACACTTGCAGACTTATATTTTGTGGAGACTGCAATCATGACCCTGTGCCCGTTCTCCCTTCTTCCCTTCTGTATTAGAACCAGCCCAGCTAGGGCCATGCCCCAGCTTCCCTTGCAGCCAGGGCAGCCCTGTGGCCATATCTGGCCAATGTCAAGTGAGCAGAAGTGTTGTGTACAACTCCCAGGCATCTCCCTGTCCTGCACTTCCATTGCTGGGTAACGAGAACCACCACAGTGTCCCAAGATGGAGGCCATGTGTGGTGCATGGCAGAGCCAGGTCACCCGCCTGGGCCACTGGCCGACCCCAATAAGCACCCTTAGACTGGAGCCACGTCCTATTTAAAATCAACATTCGGATTACACTGCTGAAGGTTTTCTCTAGTTTGTTATCTGCGTATCATAATCTGTGTGGCCGCTGAAAGGAAATGCAGCTCTTTGAAAAAATTCCTAACAGGATCCCTAGCATCTAACCCAGTGTCTGGTGCAGAGCAGGAATTGAGTACACGTTCATGGGTTCCACGAGTGGACCCCCTTCTTTGTCCTCGGGATCATGCCTCATCCTCTGGATGACAGCAGGGCTGACCCCTGAAGCCTGAATGTCCCGGGCTCCTGGATCAGCTTCCTCGGGCCCACTTTGGCTAGTAAGAGGTGCTGGAAGGAGATCGATCGAGGTGGGAGGAAGGAGGAAACTGGGATATTTCTTCCTTTAACCTTCCCTGGACAATGTCATCAGCGTCAGCTGCACCTGCTCCATGGCTCCGGCTCCCACTGGGCACCTCCTCCATGCTTCCAGCATCTTGGTGTGACCCCTGCTGTGGGGTCTAGCAGCACCACGCTGCTCCCCACCTCCAGCCCGAGGCGGTAGGTAGCAGCCTCCGCTGCTGCTCATTTCTGGGTTGCCTCAGAAGGCTTGTTTGGCGGCTCAGCCTCTTCCATCACCTGTATGACCAATTTCCCACATTAAATTCCCTCCGTGTTAAACACCCCAAGTGATTTCTCTTTTTCTAGTTGGACCCTGACTGGTAACTTTCCTTTCTCTCCTTCCTCCACTGCACTCTTCTTTTTATCTCATTGCAATAAGATAATTTGCAGGCCTATGTCTCATTTAGTGAAGGCCAAGGATAAATTGCAGTGGCAGAAAGATCCCATGATATAGGGAGAGCTTAAAGAACACATGTGTTTCTTTCTTTCTTTCTTTCTTTCTTTCTTTCTTTCTTTCTTTCTTTCTTTCTTTCTTTCTTCTTTCTTTCTTTCTTCCTTCCTTCCTTCCTTCTTTCTTTCTTTCTTTCTTTCTTTCTTTCTTTCTTTCTTCTTTCTTTCTTTCTTTCTTTCTTTCTTTCTTTCTTTCTTTCTTTCTTTCTTTCTTTCTTTCTTTCTTTCTTTTTAATTTTTTTTGTCATGTGGAGCAAGTAGGCAGGCTCTATTCCATGAAGTCCTCCAAGGATCCAGGTGTGGGAGGCTCCACCACCTTCAGCACATGCTTCCAAAATTCCTCAGTCATCCCCCGCTTTCCTACCCAGGCAGAGGCGTAAGGAAGTGCAGAGGAGCCACATGAGACTCCTCTTGACATCTCACTGGCAAAACTCAGTTCCCAGGTCAGCCTAGCTGCAAAGGAAGCTGGAAATTGTTATCTCCACCTGGACAAAGTCCGTGCCCTGGAATAAGGGAGAGCATTTGGTCCCCACCACAGTAGTCTTTAAGCTGCTTGAGAAGCTGCTGTGTGGTCCTTGCCCACTAGGATAGCACCTGGGTCACAGTAAGCATTTAATAAGTGCTTGTTGAGAAGAGGGGAACTGAGCACTTCCGGGATCCCCACTTCCCAGCTTTCCGCTGAGGGTGGGCTTTCAACTGCATTAGGATGCTTCAGGTGGGCTGAAGGCCATGGGTTGGAGGTTTGTGTCCTTCTGCAATTCACATGTTGAAGTCCTGTGCAGGACGTGGTAGTGTTAGGAGGTGGGGCTGTTGGGAGGTAGTTGGGGCTGAGTGAATGTGGAGTCCCCATGAAGGGATTAGAGCCTTACCATCAGAGAAGACACCTGAGCTTCCTCTGATTCTGCCATCTGGGAACACAGTGAGAAGATGGCTCTCTGCAACCCAGAAGAGAGCCCTCCAGATCCAGGAGAGGGCTGGGGATAAAGCTCAGTTGGTAGAGTGCTTGCCTCATAAGCACAAGGCCCTGGGTTCCATCCCAAGGACTGCCCAAAAAGAACATAACTGTGACAAACAAATTTTTGTTATTTAAGACCAGGAATTGAACTCAGGGGTGCTCAACCACTGAGCCACATCCCCAGCCCTTTTTAGTATTTTATTTAGAGACAGGGACTCACTGAGTTGCTTAACACCTCATTTTTCCTGAGGCTGGCTTTGAACTTGCGATCCTCCTGCCTCAGTCTCCCAAGCCACTGGAATCCCGGGTGTGCACCGCCACGCCCGGACAGACTGTGGTATTTTGGAGCAGTACAAGCAAACTAAGACAGTCAGATTGAGCCTGGCTACAGCAGTGCTGTCCGACAGGTAGTCTTTGCTGTGGCCCTAGTTCGTCTTTTCCCAAGACAGCCACGTCCTTATCTTCAGAAGCAGCTGATACTCAAACCACTTTGCAATATCTGTGCTGTGTGGCCCCAGGCAGTGCCCCTCACATAGCAGCATTGCTGGGTCCCCTGGAGAAGAGAAGATAGAACAGCTCATTTCTCAATGTGTCGGGCCTGAGGAGCAGCTGCTCAATGTAGCCACAGATTTAAAAGTAACTCGAATGCCCAATAATAGATGGCTAAATAAATATGATCCCTCCACACAATGTAATACTTGGCAGCCATCAGAGTTGGCTTTTAAATTTTTTTTTTAATTTTTATTTATTTGCAGTGCTAAGGATTGAACCCAGAGCCTTGTGCTTGGGAGGCAAGCACTCTACCAACTGAGCCACAGCCCCAGACCTGCAAGAGCTGGCTTTTTAAAGAACCACTGATGATTTGCTCATAATATAACATTAATGTGATTATAATATAATGTTGCACAAACAAAGTGGTCAGATAACCTGCTTCAGAAATCATCTGAGTTTAATTTTCCTGCACGTCTCAAGAGGAAGAGAGCGCACACGGGCATATCCTGGGGACTTGAGATTCCCTTAGAAGGTCTTGATTATTGAATGGAAGTCTAAATTCCCAGAGACAAAGAACTGGAGTGTCCAGCTCTGGAGAGAGGGGAGTCTTCCCAGGTTGTAGGGATGGTGCAGATTGGCAGGTGGGGCATGTAGCCAGTGCCTGAGAACTCTCAGAGGAATCAGAAGTGGGAGACCAGAGGTTCTACCTGAAGCTCAGGGTTTGGTGGCAGGGATGGAGTAGGGGTGTTAGGGGTAATGAGACTCTTTTATGCACCAATTCTAGCACCTGGGGACTTGGAGTCAAATGTATTTTTTCCCCCCAGGATGAACTCGGGGTCTTGTGCATGCTAGATGAGCATTCTACCAGTCCTTTTTAAATTTTTTATTTTGAGGTAGGTTCTCACTAAATTGCTCAGGCTGGCTTTGAATTTCCAATTCTCCTGCTGTAGCCTCCTGAGTAGCTGGGATTTCAGGTGTAACCACTGCACCTGGATAAATTTAATCTTATTAAATAAAATTGATGGGAGGCTATTGTTTGGACTGAGCTCCTGCACTAAGTTCCAATAGACCAGACCTAACCAGAATGTGGTTACTTGTGTTATATAAAGAAACTGAACTTTAAAATACGCCGTTTGAAGAAAGAGACAGAGAGAGGGTTTTTTGTTTTGTTTTTTTTTTTTTTTGGTACCAGGGATTGAACCCAGGGACTCTTAACCACTGAGCCACATCCCCAGCCCTTTTTATGTTTTGGTTTGTTACAGCTCTCACTAAGTTGCTTAAGGTCTTGTTAAATTGCTGAGGCTGGCTTTGAACTTGTGATCCTCCTGCCTCAGACTTCCAAATCGCTGGGATTACAGGCATGCACCTCCGTGCCCTGCAAGAGAGAGATTTTCACAGCAACCAGTCAGAAGGAGCGTAGTCAACCTAAGCAGGATAAGGAAGTCCCTTCTGCATTAACCCTATAAAGAAAGTTGCTTTGGCTTGAAATGCCCAGTCTGTTTTTTGTTCCTTATTTTTGCTTTTTGCAGCCCTTTCTTTGCCTATAAAACCTACCTCTTTGCTCAGCTCAGTGGAACACCCTTCCCTTTCATAGATAGGATGCTGTTGGATCATGAATCACTAATAAAACTCAATTAGATCATTAACTGAACTTGCAGAAATTCAGTCCTTTGACAATCTGATTTTGACAAACAGAATAATGAATCATGTCATGAATTGAAGTATCCTGGAGGAAAAGTCAGGTCTATTAAAAAAGGCTTTTTTTTTTTTTTTTTTTTTTTTTAAATTGTGCTGGGAATGGAACAAAGGGCCTCAAGCATGCTAGGCAAGCACTGTACCACTGAGTCATACTCCTAGGCCACAAAAGACTTTCAAAGTCATCCCCCAGTGCCTACCCTCCCACTTCTCCACCACTTCCACTCACAGTGTCCTGAGTAAAGTTGCTTAAAACACAGCACACCCATTCATTTACATATTATCTGAGACTGCTTTGGGCCTGTATCAGCAGACTTGGGTCGTCCTGGTAGAGGCTGTCTGGCCCACAAAGCTTAAATAAATATTCACTGTTTCTTTGAAGAAAAGTTTTGTTGACCTCTGCTCTAAACAATGATCTCGATTATATAAAAGTACGATGTGTGCATGTGCACGCATGCATGTGTGCATGTTTTAGGTAGACGGTGGTTATCTCCATTGTGGTGTTAGGATCCATATTTTCTATTTCCGTTTTTACATTTTTTCTGAAGTTATGTGGGTTGTACTTAATTCATTTCTTTATGGAATTTATTAAGGAATGGAGCATAGCCTGGCATGTCTGCAGTCCCACGGACGTGGAAGGCTGAGGAAGGATGGTGAGTTCAGGGCCAGTCTTGACCACTTAGGGAGACTCTGTCTTAAAATGACCAAAAAGGGCTGGGGGAGCACTTGCCTAGCATGCACAGGGTCCTGGGGTCCATCCCCAGTAGGTCAAAAATGCCAAAAAAGAGAGAGACTGGAGTCCAGCATCTGTTTTCCTTACTAAAGATTTGCTGGTCTGGATCCTGCACGGTGATGCCGAAGGCTGACCCAGTTCTGATTTCTTCTTCCAGCATTTCGTCTTCAACATTTGGGGTCAGGGGCCAGGTTTCAAGCAAATCCGCAGGTGTGAAGATTTCCAGTGAACAGCAGCACAGGCAGCGCTGGAACCTAACGGCTGGACGTGTTCTGGTACTGTTTTATCCCATCCCCCATTCTTCCTCACCCCCTGCAAAACTCGCTCTGCCCCTAATTGATTGAATTGTTCTGTTACAATTGCTGACAACTTAAGTCACAGAAATTTATTTTCTCCCAGTTCTGGAGGTTGGAAGTCCCAGATCAAGGTGTGAGCAGGATTGGCTCCTCAGGAGGCCTTCTCCCTGTGTCCTTCTGTGTGTCTGTGTCCTGATCTCTTCTTACAGAGTCATATTGAGTTGGGGCCCACCCTAGTGACCTCACTCTAGTGACCTCATTTAGCTGAAAGACTTCTTTAAAGACCTACCTCCAATCCAGGTGAAATGGCAGGCATCTGTAATCTAGCTACTCAGGAGACTGAGATGGGAGAAATGGGAGTTTGAGGCCAGCCTGGTCTACATAGCAAGACCCTTACACACACACACACACACACACACACACACACACACACATCTATCTCCACACAGTCGCATTCTGAGCCCCTCACAGTTGGGATTTTAACATATGGATTTAGGGAGGCACATAATTCAGTCAATGACACTGATTATAATGGAGAATTTTGAATTATTTCTCATTTTTATTGAAAGAACTGGGGGCTTCTTGCTGTTAGTTTGAAGACTGGGTTAGCTGAAGCACCTACATGTCTCATTCTTGAAAACAAAACCTGCACTTAACCGACGTAAGTCCTTTTTCCTCCTTTGCTTCTTCATTTGCACTGCTGGTCTGGGACTTCTCGACCGAGACCCTGTATGATCTTCACCCCATCGTGGAGACCAAGTGGGAACCAGCAAACTCCCCTGGTCTGGTAGCCACTCTGTGCCCACAGACCTCCTGGAGGCTCCCAAGTGCAGCCCTGCCCAGCTTGGCCAGAGCGCTTCCTCCGGCCACTGGACCCTGGTCCCCCTTCTAGGGCAGGCAAGGAAGGCCAGGGAGTGAATGGTCAGCTTCCCATTGCTTGCTCGGGATGACTGCCGCTGCTTCCCACCAGTCGCCAGGACTCCCCAGAGGGGATGAGCCTCAGTTTCCCGCAACCACCTCCTACCCCACACAGCCCTGCCTGTCATTTTTCTCTTCTTTTCTTCTCTTGTTCGTGCTTCCTGGTTTCATTTCCCAAATTAACTACTTGTGCTATGGAACCCAGGGCCAGAGGCTCTTCCCACAGAAAAACCAATGGAAAAAACAATGTCTGAGAGAAGAGTGTTGGGGAGCAAGAAAGGCTTTATGCAGAGGCCAAAGAATGGCTCAGGGTGTGGAGGGGACAGAGACACAGGCTGGGCATGGGGAGGGAGAGAGGCTCAAACAAGGAAGAATACCCAACTCTCTAGGGACAGGACAGGTGGGGATCTTGAGGAACTCGCGTGCCACCTCTCCCGGTCTGTGTTTCTGTTCATGGTGGCTGGCAGGTCTAGGTCAAGTTAACCCTGTATTATAGTTCTGCACAAAGCATTTCTCAAATGACCAACACGTCTACATGCAGTGCTGAGAGCTGACCCAAAGGTTGAGACAGCAAGAGGACACAGACACGACATGAAGGCAGAGAGGCCCAGCCTTCTCACCCGTCCCAGTCTCCCATGGGACGGCTACGGACCTAGGTGAAGACTTCTGTTTTCAGCAAAAGATGCCTTCAGGTCTCTGAAGAGTAACCTAGGCAATCATCATCCTCACAACACACACTAGAGCTGTGATCTACAGCAGAGCCAGTGGGAGACTAATAATATATTGCCCAGCTGTGTGACCTCCAAAACTAGTGATTTTTTTTTTGTTGTTGTTTTTTTTTTGTTTTGTTTTTTGTTTTTTGGTACCAGGAATTGAACCCAGGAGTGCTTAACCATGGAGCCTCATCCCAAGTCCTTCTTTATTTTATTATTATTTTTTTAATTTTGAGACAGGGTCTCATTAAGTTGCTGAGGCTGGTCTCAAACTTGAGATCCTCCTGTCTCAGCCTCCCAAGTTGCTGGGATTACAGGCGTGTGCTACCATGCCTGGCTCAAAATTAGTGATCTTCAAGTCAACTAAAAGCAAGTGAGGCAGAGCATATGTTTTGCTGTCCCTGTAATATGTGCCACGTTCTTGCCTCAGTATCTGGGTGATCTCAGTTAGGCTGTGCCTATGAATCCAATTGGTTGGGTCACGCTGCTCAGATATTTGGTTAAATATTATTTTGGATGTTTCTGTGATTTTCGGAGGAGGTGGGGGAGATGATTTTAACATTTAAATCAGTGAACTTGGAGTAAAGTAGATTACCTTCCATAACACGGGCGGGCCTTGTCTAATTAGTAGAAGACCCCCCCACTCCAATAGAACAAAGACTGACTTCCTGGGAGCAAGAAGCAATTCTGCCAGCAACGGCCTTTGCAGGCTGAGGGTTGGAAACAAGGAGGAAGAGCCTTCAGCCTATGTTGTAAAAAGTGCCTTTTGTTGTTGTTGTTTGTGAGACTTCACGTGGTCATTTTCCATTTTGCTTTGTTTTGTTGCTTTATAAAGCCAGGCTGATCCTTGAGCCCCACACTTGTTGGAGACCTGAAGGATCAAAACCAGCTCTGCCTGCCACAAGGTGACACTTTCCTAGGCAGCAGGATTTTAGTTTAAAAAAAAAAAATCCCCCATTGTTAACCAGACTGCAGGCTCAGCATAAATTATGGAAAGAAGATCCCTCCTTTCTAAAAACCAAATGACAAAGAGTGGCATGGGTTCAGGTCTGAGAACAGACAGGACAAAACAAAGAGAGCTGTGTTAGGATGGCTCATCCCTGTCCAGTGAGGAAGGACTGCCTGGGAGGCAAGGTCACTCTTTGCAACAAAAGAGGACGTTTCAGCAGTAACTCAGTTTTTTTTTTTTTTTTTTTTTTTGGTGCTGGGGATGGAACCCAGGGCCCCACGCGTGCTGAGCACACGCTGTACCCCTGAGCTACTACACCCCTGGCCCTTATAATTCAGGAGTTTGGCATCCACATTACCCTACTCCAACTTGAACTTTGGAAAAATATGAGGACTTTCGCTGTTTTCATTCTCTGAACAGATGATCTGTATTTCTAAAAATAATATCAACTTGGATCTCTAAGCTGATTCTCTCTATAGGATACCAGAAACCATGCTGGGGACAAGGGCCAAACACTGGGCAGAGGAGCCAAGCCTGCTGGGAGTGACCCTTCCCAACTTCAGCAAGGACAGTGGTAGAGAGCGGCTGCTGTTATGGCTGCTGGAAAATCCGGGGTGAACTCATGAGATCCAGAGTCCTCAACAGGACAGGGCCTTGCCTGCACATGGGGTCCTAGAAGCTCTTGGTGGAGACCTCTGGAAGCATTCAAGGTGTCCCAAATACCCACGCGTGCTTGAAGCCTTCGGTTCCTAGAAACCATCTAGGGCCTTCTAGTGCACTCCAGAAACTCCTGCCAATAAGAGCCACTTCCTGGACATGTGGCTAGATTTTTAGCAGCACTGGCAAGATGGGATAAAACAGAAAGAAAAGGAGGGAGGAAAAAGGTCAGGACCAGAGGGGCTGAGAAGGTAGGAGGGGACTCCAGGGAGACAGGATATGACAAATCATGAAGCAAATGATGCGGGGAAGGGATAAACCTGGCTCAAGTGCTCCAGATTTGACATGTTCTGGGAGACCGAGGTCCAAATAGCTACAACCTCCAAACTAGGAATGTAGAATGACAGTCACGGTACAGCCGTCAGCCGGAGTAGTGCATGGTCAAGAACTGCCATCTAGGGAAACAGCGAGGCTGCAGGGCGGCAGGTAGGACGGCTGTCTCCAGAGCCAGAAGCCAGCTTCTTTCCAGGCCTGTGAACTTGGCAAACAGCTCTGCCCTCCGGTGTCCCCTTTGCTTTTCTGGATGGTGGCAACAAACACTGTGACCCCACAGGGCTTTGTGAGGGTTGAGCGTGTTAAGCACTCACAGCAGCCCAGGAACATTCTGGTCATTAGGTGGAGGGAGATGGAAATATTTGTGCCTCTATTAATCAGGGGCCAAGCAAGGAAACGGCAGGCAACCTCTTGATGCCAACCAATAATTTAATACAGGGAACTGGGCAGATGGAAATGGCAGGACAGAAGCAGCAGAAAGTGGACCCTGGGGAACAGGGGGGAAGCCCAGCCTGGCAGCTGGGAGAACAGGGGAGCAGTTGGGGCCTCAGGTCCCAGAAGCCCAAGAAGGGAGCGCTGCCCGGTGGATGCTGGGATCTCTGGCCAGCTCCGTCCCCAGCACCACAAAACCAGACTCTGGACACCAACACAGGGGTGGGCTTCCCCATTCGTCACACATCAGTGTGCCAGGAGGACACGTGCCCCTGAGGATGACAAGGCTTTGCTTCTGGGACCCTCGCGGACCTGGCTCTACGCATCTCTCCCTGTGGTTTGGTTCTGATTTATAGTCTTTTGTCTGGTAAAACCATAAAAGTGAATTCAGCACTTTCCCGCATACTGTGAGTCATTCCAGTGGATTCTGGGGCCTGTTGTGGGAAACCCCCAAATTTGTAGCCAACTGGTCAGAAGTGAGGACCTCTGATCTTGCAGTTGGTGTCCGAAGCAGGGGATGTCCTGGGAGGACTGTGCCCTTTACATGTGACACTTGGTCCGACTCCAGGCAGGCGGTGTTAGGAGCCCCCAGAGGAAGAGGGGAGGGTTGTGAGGTCACATTTTGGGAGGGCCTCTGTCTGGACAGGAGGCCTCCCTTCTCCACCAGGACAGGACTGCTTTTTCGTGAAGCCAGGTGGGGGCTGGGGGCTGGAGACACAGAGGAATCTTTGTAAAGTGTGTGGGAGGACAGGCAAGAAGACCTTGTGCCCGTGTGGCCGTCTACTTGGTCACACACTGGCTGGTCTGCCCACAGGACAGGTTCCCTGGGGCTCCTGAGGTTTAGAAAGTGCCCAGTGCAGCTGGCACAGTGGGTGGTCAGCCAAGACCGGGGGTGGGCCCATCCAGCACATCGGAAGGTGGGTGCTGCACCTACAGGCCCCAGAGTTGGGAAGCAGAGCTGGTTAGAAGTGCAGATTCCAGGAATGGGGTAATGTGGCACGACACCACCTCCTAGAACCGGCAAGCACACGCCACCCAGGAGTCCTGGGACAGAGTCTCTCCTCAGCTGCCCCGTGGGCCCCTTGTTCCCACCAAGTGTGTAGAGTGGTCATTCTCAACCGGGGCAGGCGTCCCCCAGGCGTATCTGGCAAGGTCTGAAGACCTTTGGGGTCGTCATGACTTGGGGACTACACTGGCATCGGATGGGTAGAGGCCGGGGGTGTTGCCAAACAGTCCACAGGACGGGTTCCCACAGCAAAGAATGGTCCAGCCCCAATGTCAACAGCGCTGAGGAGAAACCCCACCCGAAGGAATGAGCTGGGTCTGCAATGAAGACCCCCCAGGGCAAGAGAAAACTGCAGTGTCACCAGCCAGGCACCGCAGGAAACACATCTGTTTTCCATTTCTCTCCTTCCTGCCTCAACCTCAGAGAAGACACACAGGGCAGGGGGGTCCCCTGCCCCAGTGTGGAGCCTCTGCCTGGCCCCTGCTGGGGCAGATGGGGGGGGGGGGATGGGAGACGAGCTGTGGACAAGTCTGAAACCCCTCCGGGAGCCAAGGGCGCCTCTGTGGAAGCCTGTGCCAGTGTGACAAAGGGGGTTTTGACCCAGCATACCTGGTGGTAGTTACTGGGAAAAATAACAGCTTTTCTTCCGAAAGTCTCGCAACTGGCTAAACGTGGGCCGGGCCCAGCAGAGTGCCAGGCGAAGAACCAGAGCCACAGGAGGGTCGCCACCAGCTCTGAGAAGGAAGTGCTGAACCCGTGGCCTCCGCTGGACAGAGGGTTAGAGGACAGATGCTGTCATGCCAGGTGGGAGGCCTCAGTCAGGCACCAGGACCAGCAGGGGCATTCGGCCACCACGGCACTGGGGTCCCTGAGAACACACGTGAAGGGGTCTACACTCCCTTGTCCCAGTTCTTACTTCCTGAGCTGGAGAACCTCCGAAGACAGCGCCTCCACGGCCTCCCTGCCTGCGGCCGCACTGCTCCCCACGAGGTGCAGAGCCCCATTCTGCCCCTGGAATCTGGGCGGCCTTGGTGATTTGCTTGACCAACGGAGTGCAGCGCAAGTGATGCTCGGGACTTTGAGGCTGAGGCTTGAGAAGTCTTGGAGCACCTGGCCGGGGCTCCGCATGATCGCTCAGGAACATTCCCTCCTGGACCCCAGCTGCGCATCACGTGGAGAGGCCACCCTCCGAATGATGGTCCCAGCTGGCTGGCGGCAGCTCCCTCTGCGTATCAGGGAGCCATCTCACATGTTCAGCCCCACTGACATGGCAACCCAGGGATCCCAGAGTGAGAACCCCCTGCTGAGCCCCATCAACCCACAGCCAAGCCCACTGTGGGAGATGGGAGGCTGTTTCAGGTCACCGCGTTTTAGGGTGGTATCACTCAGAAACACGTCATTCGGACACTCCCCTAGGGAGTCAAGAGCTTTCAGGAACGTATGGTCCCCCCCTCGGATGAAAAATGGATTTCTAGTGACTCTCCAGGAAGGGTCCACGCAGAGCCACGCCAGGGCTAGTGGAAAGACGCAAGCTAGACACCATTACAAGTCCAAGTTCAGGTGTGCACGCAGTTCAACTCATGAGGCTGTTAACACTTGATAGGAGAGCCCCCAGGTCTTCCTCCCCCGGCCCTGGCCCTGCCCATCTCTTCCTCCTTTCCATCCTCCTCCGGTCATTCCCCTCTGCTATTCCAAAGCAGCCACCATGGAAACATGGTCAGGATCTCACAATCCAATCCGGATCAGAACATGGTGTGGCCAGGTGGCAGGAACAAGAGAATTGAAAACAGGGGCCAGGGTGCCAAGAGGGAAGGCAAACTTCTCTTCATTTTATATCCAAGGGCAAATAGAATCCCCTAGTAATTAAATACCAATTAGATATTAAGAAAAAGTCTTTCCAAAATTGCATCACTGTTCAACAGGGAAATCGGATGTAATTTGGCTTTTTAATTCAGGAGAGCACCTGGCGTTGACACCATGGAGTGGGAGGGACTGTAAGAGGCGCAGATCCAGGGCCGGCCCCCCCTTCCCTGGAGCCTGGGTGGCAGCCAGCTGTGTCACCCTGCCCACATTCCCACGCTGGTGTCTGGGAGGAAGTGGGGAGAGATTGTAACGTGTGTGTCATTTCTGCACTATGCCTGATTCACTTCCAGACATGAAATCTTCAGAGGACCGTTACAGTCCATCATGCCCCCTAAGAGTTTTCTGTGGCAGTTACAGTAATCTTTGTGTAGGCCCACCAACCTGGAAAACAGGCTTCGGCTTCTCCTTTGCTGCTAAACTGGTCACTTAGTATACACATTAAAATCAACCGTTAGGGGCTGGGGTTGCGGTTCAGTGGTCGAGCGCTTGCCTAGCACATGTGAGGCACTGGGTTCGGTCCCCAGCGCCGCATAAAGAAACAAAATAGAGGTCTTGTGCCCATCTACAACTAAAAATATTTTTTAAAAAAATCAGATGTTAAATCAAAATTCTGGAAACTGAGCGATCTCTGAAATAAAAGGGTTTATAGAGCCATTATAGGTGCCAGTCAGAAAAAGGACCAAGTCCCCAGAACAGTTCCTGCATCTTCCAGCAGCAAGGCAACATGGCAGTTGGAGAAATGTACAGCAAACCTAGAGCTGATGCCATTTTTGTGACCAAAAAAATTAAAAAAAACCAAAACAGAGAAGAAAAGTACATGTTGTCACACTGAGAACCTGTGCTGGCCGCAGAGAAGAGGGTGAGCTGTGTAGAGCCAGAAGCCTGGGGCTAGGACGGCCCATGAGCAGGGGAGACTGCGGCTCCTGGACTGGAGGAGTCCACTGCTTCATGACTACCACTGCAGCCTTGGAAACGGACATTTGAGTGTCATGAAAGAATGATCTGGAAAGAGACACTGCCCGTTCCTCCAGTCCCTCATAAGTTGCTTAGGGTCTCACTAGGTTGCTAAGGCTGGCCTCAAACTTACCATCCTCCTGCCTCAGCCTCCTGAGCCATTGGAATTACAAGAGTGCACTCAGCCAAGTCCCTCATTAAAAAAAATATTCTGAAAATAGAGTTGTGGTGAAACTAAAACAACATAAAATTGGGGCTGGGATTGTGGCTCAGTGGTGGAGCGCTTGCCTCACACGTGTGAGGCACTGGGTGTGATCCTCAGCACCACATATAAATAGATAAATAAATTAAATAAAGGTATTGTGTCCATCTACAACTAACAGTATTTTTAAAAAACAACATAAAATCAACCATCTTAAAGTAATAATTTAGTGGCATTAAGCATATTTCTAATGTTGTGAAACTGTCCCCTTTATCTAATTTCAAAACATTTGCGTTTCCCCAGAATAAAATCCCACACCCACTGGGCAGTTACTCACACTCCCCTCCCCTGACCTTGGCAGTCACCTATCTGCTCTCGGTCTTTAAAGATTTGCCCCTTCTGGGCCTTTCATCTAAATGGGTGCACACAATAGGTGGCCTTTTGCATCTGGATTCTTTCCCTTAGCATGATGTGTTTGAGGTTCATCCACATTGTAACACACATCTGGACTCTATTCCTTTGTATAACCACTTTGGTTTAGGTAAGTGTCCCCCAAGGGTCCGGGTGCTACAGGGAGGTGGAAGAACCTTTAAGAAGTGGGGCCTGATAGGAGGTCTTTCTGTCACTGAGGTGTGCCCTCCAGGGGATAAGGAGGAGACCCAGCCCCTTCCTCTTGCTCTCTTTCACTTCCTGGCCATAAGGTCAGTGGTTTTTCTCCACAACATGGCCTATCATGATGTGCCACCACAGGCCCGAAGCAAAGGGGCTGACCAATCATGGACTGAAACCTCTAAAACTGTGAGTCAAAATAAACTTTTCTTCTACATAAGTTGATTATCTCAGGTATTTGTGATAGTAACAGAAAGCTAACACAATGATCAAATAATATTCCATTGTAAGGATTTGTTACATTGTGTTAACGCATTCATCCACACGGGCATTTGGGTTGTTTCCAGCATTTGGCCACTGTGAGTAATGCTGCCTATGAACAGTTCTGCCCCAGTTTTTGTGTGTACGTGTGTTTTCATTTTTCTCAGGTACATACCTAGAAGTAGATTGTTGAGTCATATGATAATTATATCTCTAATTTTCTTTCTTTTTTCTTCTTCTTTTCTTTTTGTTTAAGAAACAGGATCTCGCTGTGTTGCCAGGCTGGCCTTGTACTCCTGGCTCAAACAATCCTCCTGTCTCAGCCTCCAGAGTAGCTGGGACTATAGGCATGTGGCACCAAATCTGGGGTGGATGTTTAACCTTTAAAGGAACCTTAAGTCTTTTATTTTAAAAAATCTCAAGGACTGGTTGGTACTGCTGGCTTAGTATCTGCCATGTTTCCATGGTCTACATGCCAGCCTTTGTTGGATGCTCACAGTACACAGGGTCCTGGTGCAGAACTGGAACTAGGTTCCTGCTCTTGCTCTCAGGGACCTCAGCTCATTAAACACATCTGAGACCTCAGAGGCTGGCCCTTCAGTGTCCTGGGGTTGCTGTGGCTCCAGGCTCCTGCTCAGCCTTTCCTTGCCAGGGTGGCTCCTATACCGCGGAAGGCTACAAACTGAAGGGCAGATCCCCCTGTGAAGACTCAACATGCCCTCCCCCTTGGGAGTGACATTCGTGCCTGCCAAGCTGAAGGGAGGCAGATCCGGTCCTGTGCTATCATCTTTTGCAGTTATTGAGTGTTTTCCCTTCTTAGGAGCTCCAAGTTCTCATTCTGAGAACCAAGTAGTTACAGATACTTGTCACATGGCATTTGGAACTCAGCCTAAAATGGTTCGTGCTTGTTTGCAAATGCCAAGTTCTGATGCTATGGATTTTTCTAGGCCATGCAGAGTCAGGAAGACTGATGTGTCTTTTTAACTCTACATCAGGACCATCTGGATGCCCCCAGCCTGCTGTGCCCCGCCAGGGCCAGGAGGAGGTGGGGTGCAGAAGGTGTCCTTCCTGAGCTCACTGAATGTGGCAGCACTTTGCATCCAGATGCAGCTTTGTCCCTGGGGGCCCTGTGGCATCTGCCAGAGGATGTGCATGGGAGGTCAGCCTGTGAGCATTGTTTGAGGACTTCTGTGGGCAGTACCCTTCTGACTGCAATATTCCAGTGGCCTATAAGCTCCTGGTTGCTCTAGAGCATTCTCTGTTCCCTTCTATTTTGATTTATTCATATATAGATACACACACACACACACACACACACACACACACACACACACTCATGTTCTAAATAGTCTGCAAGTCTTGAAATATCAGACATTAAAAAAAAAAAAAAATCCTCGGCACCAAGACAGGTAATCACCTGGTTACCCATTTAGTTGTTTTTTTTTTTTTTTTTTTTTCCCATTTAGTTTTGAAACCAGGGTGTCAGAGGGGGCTGCTGGGATCCTCTGATGGTGCCTCGAAGGAGAAATGACATCTTAGCTCATTCTCAACATGACAGTCCTGTTGCTGTGATCAGGACTTTAAGGAAATGAGCGACAAGAACAAGCCACTCTGCTGTTGGAGAGGCTATCCTGTCAGATCGTCAGCATGGCTCCCCATCTGCACAAAGGCCCCGGGGGCCGCCCGCGCCTGTGGAATCAGGCAAAGGCATCCTGTCCAGAGCGCGGCTCCCTGGCCCCAGCTGTCCAGCATCCCGCATAATCATTACTTCAGTAGCCAGGCTTGTGCCTGGAAAGAATCGAAGGGCTTGACCTTCAGGAGATGAGCCTCCAGGGAAGGGGAATTTCTATTTTCGGGATGTGGATAATGAGCATGAGGAACGCTCCAGGCTCCAAGTCTCTTCCCAGCTTGGTGAAATAGGGCATCCATCCCTTGCTTGCCCCCACTAATTGGGTTTGAGGAAGCCTGAGAGGCTGCTTGTTTGTGTAAAAGAGGAGACAGGTATACTCCGGGATGGCCACCAGGAGGGTGTCCCCAAAGACCCCTCTGCTGTCTGGGAACAGGATGAGAAGGGACTTCACTGTCCCTCAGTGCAGGTGTGGGTCCCCCCTCAGGTGGGTGGAAACAGCCCCAGACCATTAGGCAAAGGCACTTCCTGGCCCGGGCCCACATCCAACCTGCTCTGTTTGCTTTGGGAACCACCCAAGGACACATTTTAGCTTCTGAGATGTGCAAGTGGAAAACATTCCAAAACAAAAAGCCCCAGGAAAACTGTGCACACCCATCCCCCGCCTCCATGAGCAGGGCTAGGCTGCTGAGATAAAAGCAGCTTTGCTTTTCTTTGCATGACTGCCAAGGTGCTGTGACACAGCCTTTGGGCTTCTCCTCCCTGGGAGGTGAGGTCTTTCCACCAGGGTCCCATGATAGCTGAGCAAGGGAGCAACAGGCAGAGGTGGTGGACTGGGACTTGGCTGTACCCTGGGCACAGTATTCAGGATGTGGGGTTGGACAGGAAAAGCCAGGCCAGAGCCCACTTTGGGCCTGAAGGGGAACTGATGTCAGCAGGAGCCCAGGGAATGCTCCCAATGAGTGACTCTTCCCTGGGGCAGGAGTGTCAGTGTGGCTGGCCTGGTCCAGCCTTGCCACAGAGGAGAGAAGCAGCTGGACTGCCAGGTCACATGACAGGAGCTGGGAGGGCCACACACTTTTGTTGTTGCCCAGGGGCTGTGCCTGGGGGCAAGTCCTTCCTGCAAAGCAGTGTGGGGAGTTCTGCCAGGCTGCAAATGGATGGGCTGGTCTGTTTCCAACACCTCCCCAGGTGAAGAGTTGGGGTTTTGCAATGCTGTAATTACTTTGTTTAGCAAAGATGCCAATTTCTCCCTCTTGGGTCATTTCAAAAAATGGAAACCAATTTTCTTTGTGCTAGATGAGTCAAAGACCACAAAGTCTAGAGAATCACGTCTTGATCCCAAAAAGGGTGTTTTTAGCCAAATCAGGATATGCTTATTTTTGGGAAAGCAAGATCCTGGTTTGTGTTCACTTGGGTACAGCTGGGGAAGGGAGGAGGAGCTGGAAAAGAAGGTTTTGGAACCAAGTAAAGACACAGTTTCTGGACTATTTACCTATCCATCTGTGGTTGGCAAAGTCATGATCTCTAAAGGTATCCCTGTCACAATCCCTAGAATCCATGAATGAACATGTGACCTTATATAGCAAAAGGGACAATCCAAATGTGATTAAAGATCTTGAGATGGGAGATTATCGTATGCCATCTGGGTGGAGCCAATGTAATCTCAGGGACCTTACAGTAACAAAGGCAGGCCAGAGTGAGAGAAGACTTAAGGGCTGAAACAGAAGCTAGAGATAAGATCTGATGCTGAGATGCTGCAGGTTTTCCAGGTGAAGGAAGGGCCCTGAACCGAGGAACACAGGTGGCTCCTAGGAGAAAAGGCCGGGCTACACAGTCCTACAAGTCCACTGTGGACTTCCGACCTCTGGAAACAAGACAAATCTGTGCAGTAATAGGAACCTAGTGCACCATTCAACACAAAACTCAGCTTTGTTCTTCCAAGGCCTGGGGAACAAACCCATCTGCTCCGGAAACTGAGGTTGCCATAAGCCAAGGTAGGAGCCAGGATCTGAAGGTCAAGGTAGCTGGGACAGTGTGGGAGCCGGGCTGTCAACTGATATAAACTCCTCCCAGCAGACTGCACCCTAGCAGCGCTGAGAGGAGGGCAGGCCTGGCTTCCACACCCGGCCTTCCTCCGGTACCTACAGAAGCATGCACAGCGCCTAGGATTTTCCTCTTTCAAGACCCCCTAGTGTTGTTACATGAAGCCAGGCACAGTGGTGCATGCCAGTAATCCCAGCTACTGGGGAGGCTGAGGCAGGAGGCTAAGGCAGGAAGATCACAAGCTCAAGGCCAGCCTGGGTAACTTAGTGAGATCCTATCTCAACCTGAAAAAAATTTTTTAAAGGCTGGGATGTAACTCAGCGTTAGATCACTGTGGGTTCAATCCCCTGTACTGCAATATTTAAAAAAACAAAAAAGAAAATCTGAAACATTGGTTCACATAAGGGTCCTTCCAACTTATTGATTTTCCCTCCCAGTCACTTACATTTGAGGGAGAACATGCCCTTAGAAAATAATGCAGAGCACATCTAAATCTAGACAATGAATCTTGGGCTGGGGGTTGAGCTCGGTTTGGCAGAGCCCGAGGGTCTATCCCCAGCACTGAGTGAGTGAGTGCGCGCGCACGCGCGCACACACACAGACAAACAAATCTCAGCCAACTCTTTCACAGGGAAGATGCCACGTGAAGATGAGGGTGAAAATCAGGGTGGTGTAGAGATGAGACAAGGAACATCAAAGAGTGCCAGCAAAAACCACCAGAAGCCAGGAGAGACACCGGACAGAATCTCCCGCAGAGACTCCAAAGAACCAACCCTGCTGACGCCTTTGAGCCAAGCCAGTAAATTTCTGTCTGAGCCACCAGGAAACAGATGCAGATGCCTCCAGACGCTGGCAGGCAGCTAAAACAACCGTGGGTATGAGCACAGTGGGTGCAAGCTGAAGACCCTGAATTGCAGTCAGGGTCCCCAAGCCTGAAGATGAGGGCGTGTGGGAGGCAGAGCCCAAAAGCCCAGCACAGACCAGGTCCCCAGCCTCAGCAAGGACGTCCATGAGGAGAAGACCACCCAAGGCTTGAAGCTAGAGTTGCCCCACACACAACCAGAGTAGTCACACCACCACACAAACAGAAACCAAGGCAAAGCCCACACTCCAGCAAGCAGCCAGGAATCCCGTGTGGCCAGTCTGCTCCTCCAGATCCTCCACAAGTGGCATGTGACACCAACACTGGGTGGGCATGGTCAACTTGGAAAGAATATCTAGGAAACAGAATGGAAAGCCATATCTAGGGTGGTCCTAAAACACAAGTCTTAAAAAGAATTTGCCGAACTGGACACCTCCCTTCCCTTCCAACCTTCCTGGCAATAAACTACTATAAAAAGGGCAAGAACCTGAGCCTAAGAGAGGCCTGGAGGCCCTGCAATTGGGTAGCTGCACTCACCCAGGGAAGGGAGCCTTAGGGAAGGGTGAGATAACAGGAATCCTCTCCTAATAAAAGCAAGTCATGTACCACCTGGCCTAGTGAATGCCTGCTTTTTTTCCTCTTAAAAAAGCATGAGTGTGGGGTTCCAGCAGGTGTGTCTCCCTAGGGAGGCTGCCCACAGGAGGGGGAGGCTGAGGGAGAGAGCAAAACAATTCCTTTCACACCTGTGAGACAGGTAATACCTGTGAGGCCAGTCCTACATTGGCAATCAAGTCAGACCCCCTGGCTGGCCCAAGCCTGATGCCAGGTGCATGGTGGGCCCTGCTGAACACAGTAACTGGTTGTTTCATCAGAACCTGCGGGGTGAAGCCTGGGCAGGGCTTGGGGCTGTTTCCTCTTTTGGAGACTCTGTGAAGGCTGGGTTTCTAGGGCGGCTCTGCAGCAAGCAGTCCACCAGACCAATATCCGGGGAAAGTTGGGCAGCGGGAGGCCACCAGCCTATCCCGGCCTGGCCTCCTAGGCTGGGGGCAGGGCTGGGGGTTTGCTACTCAGCTCTGTTGGAAAAGGGTTTGGTTGCTTGAGTAAACTTCCAAAGTTTCAGTTCCCCCAAGGGGCAAGAGCAGAATGCTTCTTGTTTCTGTCCAATCCTGTCTCTTGGGCCAGGAATGTGGATGGGTGAGTTTCTGGAGATGGGATGAAGTTCTTCAGACAGGCAGAAAGGGAAAGGGGTCTGGAAGAGGCACTGAGATGGGGGGAGGTGAATGACAAGAATGAGACGGGGCAGAGTGGAGGACTTGGGGCGGGGAGGCCCAAGGAGGACAGAGGAATCATTGTGCAGACTGGCACCAGGGCCAGAGGGCTTTGCCCTTTGCCTCCCTCCCACTGGGCCCTCAGAAGGCGGGAGGGATAAAGAGCCCAGCAGGCTGCGCTGCCTCCCCCTTGCAACGCCAGCTGTTTCCAGTCAATTGCAGCCCCTTCTCGCCAGCCCTAGGACCCAGGGGTTCCAGCCTGGGGCCCGAGAGGAAAAGGGAGGTCCTTTTCCAGGCGGGTTTTATAACTAAGAATTCACGCACAGCCAGGTCTTCCCCTCCTCGTGCCTCAGTTTCCCCTCTTCAGCTGCTAACAACTGCGGCTTGTCAGGCCTGATAGAAATGTTCTTCTGAGCCAGGAAGCTGGAGGGGGGACTGCCCCGCCGGTCTCCGCAGCAGGTCCGTTCCAAGGTTGAGATCTCGCGAGCACAGCTTCCTACCCTGGTCATCTAGGCGCCAAAGTCCGGACCTGAACCCTAACGGCCCCTGGAGGACAGGGGAGGGAAAAAGAGGGGAGAAGGGAGTAGCGGGCAGACCTGGCTCCCGGCTCGCGAGCGGAGACCCTCCTCCAGCCCGTGCTCGCATTCCTGCGGCGCATGACCGCGGCACTGCGGCTGCAGCGCTGCCCTCCCCCGCCTGAGCGGGATTCCAGGGGTGGCGGCGTAGGGGGACCGGGGTGCAGGACTCAATCTCCGCGGATGCGCGTCGCGGCGTTGGGAGTGAGTAATGACGCCCCTGCTCCTTCCCCCTGGTTCTTGTTTCCCGGAGTTTCTCCACCCGTGAACGCGTCGCTGAGTCACCTTCTCAGAACGCTCTCGGGACGCCCAGGACCGGGCCCGGGCTGCACCCGGACAGCGCAGGGAGGAAGCGCACACTGCCAGGACCGTGCGGAGCCGCGGGTTCCAGGAGCGCGAGTCCCATCCTGGGTGCCCCGCCCGGGGACCCCCAGGTGTTGGGAAGAGGGGTCTGGTTGTGGGGTCCTCTGGAAGAGAAGACACCACCGAGGAGTGCCCGAATTCAGGGAGCCACCCTGCTAATTGGCTCTGCTTTCCTCCTGGGCCAGCCTCTTCTCGACTTTAAGAAGCTATAGAAGAGAGGTGTGTGTGGGTCGGCTGGGGGCCGGCGAGGGAACGTGGGTTCTCCGCAGCCAGGGCCTGGACTGAGTTTCCTGTGGGTCCCCCTCCCAAGTGTGGCCCTACCTGGTCAGGTCATCAGTTCGGCTTTGGCAACGTCTTCCTCCCAGTCTCCGCCAATGACCTTCCAGAGATTTAATTCGAGCCGTTCACGGACACGTTCAGGTCACTTGCCGCGAAATACATTAGACACTGACAGACGCGTGCGGGTTTGCCAATTGAAGCAGAAACTCCCCGGCGCGTTTGCGTCTTCCAGCGGAGGAAGCGGGAGGGGCGGGGGCGGCGGGGACACGCCCTCCAAGCTTGCCTCTCCATCGCGATCTGGACCCCTAGGCCCTCCACACTGCCAGGCTCCTCTCCAGCGGGCGGGGAACGTGGACCTGAACTGCTCGCTGCGGGCAGCTTCTCTGGCCCAGGTGAGCTTCGATGGTGTTCCCAGGGAAAGGTTCCAACTTTTGGGGTTGCTGACAAAGCTCCCTCCTCCTGACCGCGTACTCTGACGCGGAGCCGTCAAGGCCAGTCCCTATCTACTCGGGACGGCACGCCAGGCGGCTTTGGGCTCGCTGTGGCTGGGTGGCCCAGCGGCAGTCAGGAAGCTAAAAATAGCCCTCCGCGGGAGACGTGGGAAGGAAGAAAAGAGCCCGCGGGTGGCTGGTGAGATGTCCCAGCTCGGAACAATGGGCGCCAGGCTGGGACCGGACTTGGAATTCCGGGTGGGCTAGGCAAGGGCGCGCAAAGAGGGCACGGCATCCTGGCTTCGAGCAACGTGGATAGGTCTGCGGGTAGCTCGCGGGGCTTCCAGGCGCAGTCTAGGTTCGTCCCAGAGCGCAAAGCCGCATGCGCCCGGTGCACACTCAAACTTCTGGCACCCAGACGAGTACGCGCGGGGCTTGCATCTCGCCTGTGCGGCGAGCTCACCTTCGCGCGCCAGGGACGCTGTGTCCACGCCTCTCCTAGTGATCCTCCAGTCCCTCGGCGGCGCTACTATGAGCGGCGGGAGTGCGCATCCGCTTCCCAGGATTCGGCCGAGAACCTGAGCGTGGCCGAGCGGTGGGTGCGGGAGAGCTGGGGGCGGTGCGGTGGGGCCCCGAGCCGGGGCCGGGATCCACACGGAGCTTGAGTTCCACCTCCGCTAGCTGGGGCAACGCGGGGCGTGGTTAGGCCGGGCGCCCAAACGGAGAGCCCTCCCAGCTCCGTGGCGCCGCGCGATGAAGTTGAGCGAAAAGTTTGAGGCCAGAGGCAGCGAGACCCGGGAGTCTGTGCCAGCCTGGCGCTTCAGTTGTCACTCAGTTGCGGGGCTGAGCCCAGAACAAGCTTCGTTCCGCCCCAGGCCACTATAGGGCACGGCACTGTCGCCTCCCCAGCAAACCAGACCGACTGGGTAGGGCCGCCCGCCCTGCCCTCCCGTGGCTGGTAGCTCCTGGGCGGCCCGCCCTCGCGAGGCCCCGGGGAACTGGGCCACGCACCGCGAGACCCTGTGCCCACTCGCGCTCCGGCAAGGCAGGCGGTAGCTGTCGGCTCAGCTCGGGCTCGGCTCTTGCGCGACGAAGGCTGCTCGCACGAACGCAGCGCGCAACGCGGCGGAGCAGAGCTCTCGGAGGCGTGCCGAGGCCCCAGCTTCTCTGAAACTCGGGGCAGGGGACGCGGTGACCCGGCTGAGACTGGGATCCTCGCTCAGCACTTCGTGCCTCGCGATGTCTGCTCAAGTTCTGGGATTTTTGCGCAACTGGACTCCCCTCTCCCTGGCAGCCCCACAGGGTGAGAAGCTAGTCCGACGGAGAGAGCCGTGGGGCTCTGACTCATCCCTCGGGCCGGAACGCAAAGCCCCAGAGAGGAATGCCTCCGGGAAGAGACCCTTTTCCTCGGGGTATTGGGGACTCAGTTGGTGGCATCGGACGTCGGCTCTCTGGACTTCCAGAAAGCTAGGTCCTGGACTCCAGGGGCTTATAGCGATCCAGGAGCGTGGTCCCGGGATCTAGGTGGGCGCCGCCTCCCGCACAAGGAGCTGCTGCCCTGGACTCACTCCTCCAGCTCTGTCTCCTCTTTCCCCGCAGATCTGGCCGCTGCAGGGAATGACGCGGTTACCCCCACGGCCCCGGCTCCGGGCGGGGAGGGCGAGCCCCACAGCCAGCCCCGCGACGCCCTCCTGGGCAGCACCGATAAGGAGCTGAAAGCACGAGCCGCGGTCACCGGGGGCAGCGCCGCAAGAGCGCCGGGGACCCCCTGGCGGCTGGAGCCGCCGGACGAGGCTATGGATCCAGGTTTGTGGGGGTCTGGTTGGAAAGAGCTGTAGGGGATCCTCTCTCCCTCGCCAATAATATTGGAACTCCGAAAGAGAGGGTTTGGGGACTCTGGAGAGAAATAGTTTCCCCCACGAGACCGGAAGCCGACCGGGCCTGAGTCAAGGAGAGGGGAATCAGGAGTGCGCGCCCCACCCCGGACCTCCTCTCGGGAGATCGTGTCCTCTCGTTGGGCTTTACTGGGTTAAGTAGCCGGGTATTGCCGGCGCTGCGTTTCCACCCCGGTGCCCTTGTTGCTCTTCTCGGCCCCCTAGTGGCCGGTTGGGGACGCGGCCTTCTCGGGTTTGTTTTTGTAGTGGGAGGCCCCGGGGGCCTGCTCCCCCGGCCTTGCCGTGTGCTGGTGCTGCTGAACCCGCGCGGCGGCAAGGGCAAGGCCCTGCAGCTCTTCCAGAGCCTCGTGCAGCCCCTTCTGGCCCAGGCCGAAGTCTCCTTCATGCTGATGCTCACTGGTGAGTCTTCCTCCACACTGGCGGAGGTGCAGGGAGCGTCGCCTGCCAGAGCCAGCCCTGAGAACTGCATGTCTCCTACAGAGAGGAGGAACCACGCGCGGGAACTGGTGCGGGCGGAGGAGCTGGGCCGCTGGGATGCTCTGGTGGTCATGTCTGGGGATGGGCTGATGCATGAGGTGAGGCCTGCTCCAGAGGCTGGCCCGGGGCTGGGACATGGGTCCGGTGGGGCTTCCAGGGCTGAGGAGTCATGCTCCAACAGGTGGTGAATGGACTCATGGAGCGGCCGGACTGGGAGACCGCCATCCAGAAACCCTTGTGTAGCCTCCCAGCAGGGTCTGGCAATGCTCTGGCAGCCTCCTTGAACCACTATGCTGGGTGAGAACCCAGGGCCAGAGTGGGTCTCCATTTCCCCTGGGTGTCAGGTTTTCTGAGTTCCCGAATGTAGGAGTAAATTCCACTTCACCTTATCCCTCCAGAGGCTGGCTCTCAGTTCTGGGGCCTGTTCCTGGCCGGCCCACCTGTTCTCTGTACTGCCCCTGCTAACTCCCTAGGGAGTACATGTTGCTTTGCCTGCAAGCGAAAGGGAGGAGGAGGAAGGGGAGGATGCATGGGGCTCCTCCCCTGCCCCATCAGACCTTTTCCCCTGCAGCTATGAGCAGGTGACTAATGAGGACCTCCTGACCAACTGCACGCAGCTGCTGTGCCAGCGGCTCCTGTCGCCTATGAACCTGCTGTCCTTGCACACCGCCTCGGGCCTGCGCCTCTTCTCTGTGCTCAGCCTGGCCTGGGGCTTCATTGCTGACGTGGACCTGGAAAGTGAGAAGTATCGGCGCTTGGGGGAGATGCGCTTCACTCTGGGGACCTTCCTGCGCCTGGCAGCCCTGCGCACCTACCGAGGGCAACTGGCATACCTCCCCGCAGGAAGCGCCGTCTCTAAAATGCCCAGCTCCCCTGCTCCAATGCAGCAGGGCCCTGTGGACGCATACCTTGTTCCTCTGGAGGAGCCAGTGCCCTCTCACTGGACAGTTGTACCCCACCAGGACTTTGTATTGGTGCTGGCGCTGCTGCACACCCACCTGGGCAGTGAGATGTTCGCTGCGCCCATGGGCCGCTGTGCAGCTGGTGTTATGCATCTGTTCTACGTGCGAGCAGGGGTGTCCAGGGCCATGCTGCTGCGCCTCTTCCTGGCCATGGAGAAGGGCAAGCACATGGAGTATGACTGCCCCTACTTGGTGCATGTGCCCGTGGTCGCCTTCCGCCTGGAGCCTAAGGATGGGAGGGGTGTGTTTGCTGTGGATGGGGAGTTGATGGTCAGTGAGGCTGTGCAGGGCCAAGTGCATCCAGACTACTTCTGGATGGTCAGTGGTGGCTGCAGGGGTCCCCCACCTAGCCAGGAATCCCAGCAGATGCCACCTCCAGGGGAGCCTTTATGACCCATGGGCCTGCTGTGCCTTTGTCTACTGTGTGTAGGCTGAGCTTGGGACCCTGTCCTTCCCCCAGGACAGAGGGACCTGTCCACAGCTTTTGGAGCTGATGGGGCCTCCTCTGGAAAAGGGTAGGAAGGTGGTAGAGGTTAAGTTTTGGGAGTTCAGGTTCTACCCACCAGAGGTCAGAACAAGGCCATGGGCAGGAGCCCTGCTGGCTGGGCCAGTTGTCTGTGGAAGGTACTTCTGTCTGGAAGCTGTCCCATGATTAAACTCAAATAAAAGTGACATTCCCAGCCTGCTGATACTGTCCTGGGGACTAGGGAGGGAATGGGATCTTGCTCCAGTCAAGGCTACAGAATTCAATGTTAACGCTGCCTAATGGACAGTGCATGGCACAGCCACCTTGGCGATGGGCACACAGGAGAGCACCTTCAGCCTTGGAGCTTGCAGATCACCTGACCTCACAACTGGAAAGATGGAGACTCCTCGTTCCTGCCTCTGGCTGTGGGCCACACAGCCAGCTGGTCAGCAAATGTGGCTGGATCCCTGTGTGGGTTGAACAGGAAAGGAAACGGTCTTGTTAAAGACATTGGGGAAACCACAGGGAGCAAGGCAGCTTTCAGAAGGCACCCGAGGGTGCTTAGCCTACCAGGCTCACTTGGCAGCCCTTCCCCACTGCTCCTCCTGCAGGAGCTGGGCAGGAGTTAAAAGGAAGAAGCAGGGAGGAGCAGATGCCAATCTCCCAACTGGGCAACCATTTTGGCTTGCAGCCCAGGAGGATGATACCTGCTTGCTGACAGATGCTGTGATGTCAGCTCTCCCCGAACTGGAAATAGCTGAAGGGGCCAGTTGTAGGCTGCTGGGACCACAGCTCTGCAGAGGCAGACACTGCTGAGAACTGGCTCTTGAGGAATGCCATGCAGGCCAGGAATGGAGCCCAGCCCCAAGGCACTGAATAGGCCCCGCCTCCCAGCCTCTGGCTCCTACCACTGGGGAGGCCACCAGCCTTCAGGCAGAGGGAAGCCAGGCCCTGCTGCCACACCCTTCCCTCCAGGGAGGCAGTGTGTGAGGAGCATTGGCGGGAGGAAGAAAGGCAAGAAAGGCAATGGAGCTCAGATGAATGGCAGAGGCAGGTTTAATGGTGTCACCTTGTCTTGTTAATGAGCCAAACAAACAAAAAAAAAAAAAAAAATGCAAGTAAAAAAAAGTTTAATCACACAGCACTTTATACAGATATTGTAAGCAGTAGGCATTCACATCTCCACACGACTCCGAGGCGCAGCCCCACCAGGCACTCGGATGTTCTGAGGATGCCCAGTGAGGCCACGCGTGTGGTCCAGCTCCGCTCTTCCCGTGGCTCTGCTGCCTGGGTGGTCCTCGCACAGCACAGGTGTGGAGCCCACTTAAGGCTGACAAGACGCATCATGCTTTGGCTTTTTTTTTTTTTTTTTTTTGTCTTTTTTTTCTAATAAGAGTTAATATCTTTGCTTTTGAGATTTGTTTTCTCCAACCTTAAATATTACATACATACACCAGAAATTACATATAGCTGCAGTGTGCTCAACAGCATCCTCTTAACCTGGAGCTTCACATTATCAAAAGCTTAGAAAACTTGTAAACCTCTGGGCCTGTCTCAGGAGAGCACTGGGCGCTGCTGCCGCCTCCCTTCCTCTCTGGATGAGCCTGCAGAGTTCGTCAACGAGGCCGACGGAGGCCTAGCCCTCATCCCAGAGAGGCCTGTGCCACGGGATGGGGAGAGGCCTTCGCGCCTGCCCTGCAGCTCCTGTTCCCTCGCCAGAGGTGAGGCTGGAAGGCCAGCAGGCGCCTACCGCAGTGCCCACAGGTGGGTCCTGGGCCCGAGCTGCTGTTGCCCCACCAGCCACGGACAGAAAGCACAAGGCACCTACAGCAGTTTGTTCCCCATCAGCTCCCTGTCCCCAACTCCACGTTGGTGCGTGAGACTACCGCCTCTCCCGGGCATCCCCCTGAACCTAGCCCGGTCCCAACCTCTCTTAGAGAGCAAGTTCAACAGGCCTAAAGGCTATAATGTGGCAAATGGGCCGAGCTGGGCATCAGCAACAGCGCTACAGCTCCCATGGGATAGTCGACGCTAGGGGACTAGGGGCACATCCAGTGGTGGAGGCAGCAGGAGGGTCTGGGACATGGGGAGGCTACAGTCCAACTGAAGAGGTTGAAAGGGACCGGGGACATTGCAGGAGCAGCCCACACTTCATGCAAGGCACATCCACTCTCCTGCCCTGCTGCAGGGTCCCCGAGCCCCAGAACACCCCGCCTCTGACCTGAGAAGGGGACAGCAAGGGAGCAAGTACCGGGACATTCTGCCTGGGCAATAAGTGGAAAATCGCAACAAGGTTCCGATTTTCTTTGCCACAGGGGACCTGCCCATTTATCGCTTCGGAATAGAAACGCAGCATTTCGGGACACTTCTTACACTTCAGCATCAAACTTGCCTTGGGGAGAAGAGGGTTGGGGGGCTCGCACTGGGGATGGAAGGAGAGAGGAGGAGGGGAGGTTCGGGGGGGGGAGTGAGCAGGCAGCAGCTGGCCTCTCCCACGGTGATGCTCCTTTCCCGGGGCTGGCGGCTACTTGTCCTCTGTGCGCTCAGGCATGCCTGCTTCCAGCAGGGCAGCCCGGAACTGCGCCAGGACGCCCCTGATGCTCTTGATGAAACCCTTAGAGAGCGGGAAGAGTGGGAAGCCGATGTCAGGGTAGCCACTCTTCTCAGGCAAGAAGCTCCGGTAGCTCTTCCTCCGCTTCTTTGGTTTGACACTGGGTGGCACTGACGCGTCGGGCGCTGACTCCGAGGCCTGGTCTGTGCGGTCCCTGCTAGTCGAGGCAGGGCACTGGGCTCCACCCTCCGAGTCTGAGCCTTGAGAGGCCTCTCCGGGGGCCAGCCCAGCATCCTCAGGTTCTTCACGGCCGGAGTCTGAGAGCTCAGCTGCAGCAGGAGGCTCTGGTGAGCCACTGTCCTTGGGGATGCCATTGGGCAGTGCCTGGGCCCTCTCCAGCAGGGCGTGGGTTTCCAGCCAGGACTCCATGCGGTTCACAAGCCGCCAGCCGCCAGTGCTGAAGTGCTGCCGGATCTCCTGCTCGAAGACCTCTGGCGGCCGCCGTACCAACTGGGTCATGGACTGCACCACCCGGATCAGCGCCATCTCATTGTAGCAGCGGCTGTTCTCGTAGCCTTCCTGCAGGCCCCGGTCACTGTCGAAGCCAGCTTCGTTGTAGTATGGCTCATTCACCAGGATCAGACCTGCAGTGGGCGGGGGCAGCCCATCAGGCCAAGCCTGCTGGCCACCCCCAAGGAGTGGGCCAGTGGGCCACCTTCCACCAGTCCCTGTCCACTGCACAGCCCAACCGCACCTTGAATGGAGATGAGCACCTGGAGAAGACTGGATTTGCTCGTCCACCTCTCGGTGCCCTGAAACACACACAGCACCATTGAGTCTACCTCAGACACCTGCGCCCATTCCCCCGCATTTTCACGGGGATGCTGGCACGGTACTCACCTTTCCAATCCAGGTGCCCAGGAGGCTGACACACACCTTCCCATTGTCATACAGGTTGGGGTTCAGGCGGCCACTGCACTGGGAGAGGTAGCAAAAGTGGGGGGGCACGGCCGGGTAGATGTTGGGGAGCTGAATGTCAAACAGGTAGAGGCCATCCTCATAGGGGGTTCGAGTGGGGCCCTTGATCAGGGCTGAGAAGAGGTCCTAGGAGGGAGGGAGGGCCAAGGTTGGCACAGGGGCTCTGGCTTCACGCCTCCAGGGAACGGTGCAGATCCAGGAGGAGCAGCAGTCTGGCTCTGCTGACACTTGCCCAGAGGCGCTGCGCACAAGCACCTCAGCACTTGCTTTGGGGGTGCGGGTCTCATTCCCAGGAGGATGGAACCTAAGAACTGGAGACCACAGAGAAGCCCGCTGCCAAGTCCTGAGGGGTAGGGGTGTGTGGGGTGTGTGTGCATCAACTGCCCAGGCCACGCTGTGGGTGAGTGAGGAAGGACAGAGAGGGTCAAGTCCTAGCTGGAGTGACAGGGTCCTCTCAGGCACCCTACCAGCTTCTGAGATTTGGAAAAAACACCACCAACTAGTGCTCCCTTCTTCCCTTAGTGGAGCTGAGACAGACTGGAGTTTTCTAAATGAATTTTACCTAAACACAAGAGCAACAAAGTGTTATTAAAATCTCAAGAGGCACCGAGCCCTGCTGTTGTTGCCGGCCAGCCTGGGCCTGTCTGAGCAGGCTCTTCCTCCTAACTCTCAGGTCCCTGTTTCTTTTTCTTTGGCCCTTGTGGTCCAGGACAGGGCTCAACCCAAGCTAGGGCCTCAGACTCAATAGTCAGCATCTAGCACAGTGCTTGCCTCACACTGCAGGCCCAGAAAAGGTCTGCTGAGGAGGGGAGCTGGCAGAGAGAAGGCGCCTGCCCAGTCCGCAAGATGCCTCCCATCAACAGTACTCAAATGCTAGGCCCGCCCAGGAGCAGGGCAGGGGCAGGGCATGGAACACGCAAAACAGAGGGACACACAGGGTCAAATGAACCACAAGGGTAGATCCCAAGAACCACTGTGCTGAGTGGAGAGAGCAAGTTACACGGGACTTGTAGGATGCATTGCTCTTTGTGAATATAAGTCGTAGAAACACCATGCATGGCGGCAAAGCGCGAGAATGCAGACTGCTCAGAGGCTGTGTGGGCGACGCACCGAAGCTCAACCTCCGGGAGTGAGAGAAGGCCCAGGATCTGGGGAAAGGGGGTGAGGGCTGGCCCACGGCCATGTCAGCTTTCTCTGTAATGTGCTGAGTCTTTAGAAAGAGGAGGAGACTCAGGTAATTGCATAATCTCAAGCTAATTCTTTAAAGAAGGGAGGAAAGAAAGAACCACCTGGTCTAGACCGTGTGGCTGATGACTGTCAGCCCTTGTCTGACTGAGCTGTCAAAGAAGGCAGGTAGGTGGTCACTCAGGTGCCAGTCAGCCCTTGAGGTACAGGCACCCAAGGCTGGGCACTGTGCCTCCACGGCCCCCATGCCAAGCCCACATGAGCCCACTTGCCATTCTGTCCTCAAAAGTCTTGACCATGATGCCATCGGGCAGTGAGGTAGCCAGCAGTGCCATTTCCTTCCGTACTGTGCTGAAAAACTTCTTGGCTTCTGGGGGCTGGAACTCGATTTTCTTAAAAGAGTGATTCGCTGTAGGGGAAAGAGAACAGTCAGTCCCTGAGGGCAGGCCTGGCAGCTCCAGCTGCCACCTGGCTGCTGCCACGGGAGGTGTGGCCTGCAGGGAGAGCTGCCTGGCGTGCCTGTAGACAGGTGAGTTGGCCCAAGTGCCTCTACCCGCTCCTGGCATCAGGAGTGTGACCACTAGGAATGGCTGTCCCCTAAGGCATGAGTGGGGGCTGGGAGGGGACAAACCACCTGGCCTCAGATGTTTTAACACAAACGGGAGTCCTGCGTAGGAAGGCGAAGGCCGGGAGAGGGCTGACTCACAGGGTGCAAACTCCAGCACTGAGAAGACCTCGCCCTTGGCGCTGGTGAAGGTGACGCCGGGCTTGCCACCACACTGCTGGCAGAGCACCGGGGTCTCGCTGGGCCACTCAGCCTTCACTGGTGACTGCCCCTCAGGCTTGTCCTCCTTGCGCTCTGTGTCAGGTACGGCCTCCATCTTCTCCTCCTCTGCGATGGCCACGTTGTCCAGGGTCTTCTTAAGGTTCTCCTGCAGCTTCTTGATATCATCCAGAAACTTCTTCTCCCGGGTTGGCTTCTCAGGCTCCACAGTGGGGGAGGTAGGGGAGCCTGTCAGCAGCTGCTCCACGGTCATGTTCTTGAGGCTCTCCAGGATCTTGATGGCCTCCTTTAGCTCCCGGAAGCTCTTAGGGGGTCCGTCCTTGCCAGCCTTCTCCATCAGCCCTGCCATGGGGGCGGCCATGGCCACGGCACCCTGGATGGCAGCTGTGGCCGCCTCTTCGCTGATCACCACCCCCTTGTCCTCCTCAGGAGCCACAGGCTGCTCTGCGGGTGGGATGGGGGGCTCCTCTATCTTGGGATGCTCATCCTCCACCAGTCCATTGTCCGTCTCCCAGCTGTCACTGTCGTCCTCCCACTCGTCTGAGGACGCTCCACTGGTGCTGCCTTCTACGGAATCGTAGTCTGACTCCTCGATCTCAGACTCGATGTTGTACAAGTGCTGGGGCGGAGGGAAGCGCAACGGTGATTCAGATATACTAGGGAGGAGCTCTGGGGTCCCCGTCCTCACTACGGATGGGCCTCCAGGAGACCGTGGGGACTCCACTCCACTCTCCCCCTTTTTCTGCTCTTCACTTTGCATCTGGAGCCTCTCTGTCCCCAGGTCTCTGGGAGGGGCCTTTGCCTGTCCCACCCTCCCCCTCAGTAGGGACCCCAAGCCCTGCTGACAGCCCATACCAACCCACACCAACCTCCTCTCCCGCTCTGTGCTCATGGTTATTAGCATCTTTGCGTGGCTGAGGGGCCCAGAGGTAAGCTGAGCAAACCCAGTCCCACCTGAGTCCCAAAGACTCAGGCCAGCTGCAAGAGGGCAGGGTGGCCTTTGCAGGGTTGCTCCCTGGGCTGGGAGGTGTGACACGAGGGGAGGGTGAGCTGGCCCGCTCCCTTCCAGGAAAGGTCGCCAAGATGAAGGGCAGCAGGGGAGGGGAGCTGGGCTGTGCAGGGTGCCAGGTCACCCCTGGCGCTCAGCCCCAGCAGCAGGGCTGGAACGAGGCCAGCCTCTCCCTTCCCTTCCTTATCTGTTGGGTGTCCTGAAGCACTGTAGGAAAGTCGTATTTCTTCTGAGGAGTAATGTGAGCTTTCTCAGCACAGGGAGAATCCAGCTAAGTCCTGGAGGTCTGTGAACACCCACAGGCACTGGGTGGTCTGGAGGGCCTCCGCCCCTCGCCTGGGCTCGATGGGGAAGCACTGGGGAGCCATCTCAGGCTCTCAGGACAACAGATGGGCTGGAGTGCCCAGCCTGGGTGGCCGCAGTCGTGAGCTCAGAGGTTCCGTCTTGCCAGACTCACCTGGGGCAGGATGATGGTCTTAGAGTTGTCAGCCCACACCACCTCCACCTTGCTGCTGACGTCCACACGGGCCACCTGGCCCACTGATGGCTGCTGGGCAAAAGGGCCAGAGTTAGAGGCAGCCCTTTGGGAGAGGCAAGGGTCAGAACATTCTGAAGGAGCTCTGGCAGTGGAAGGGATGAGGGGGAGAGGACCAAGGACACAGGCACCTGCGGGGGAAGCTCAGGTGTGGGAGCTCTCGCTCCAAACACATCCACTGGGGCCACTCCTTCGCCTGGCAGGGAGCACTTAATATGGCTCTTATAAGCCCCCACTGCTGCCTTCCCAGATGGCAGCATGCTGGCCTCTCCGGGCTCCTCTCCCTTCTCGGTATAGGTTTCCCTGCCTCCAGACTTTTGCCCCTACTGTTCTGCCTGGAACCTGCCCTAACCCCATCCCACGTTCCTGTGATTTCTTCTAAGTCCAGCCCATGCTCCACCTACCAAGCCTCGCCTGTGCTCTGAGATACTTGGCTCCGTACTCCCAGAGTTCACGACACAGGCCTCAGGAAGCCTGAGTCCTGAGTGTCAGGGCTGAGCAGCAGGTCTGCCTGCCCAGGACCCTGAGCCCAGCAGACTTTCAGGTCACGTCTCCAGGAGCCATCTTGTGGCACCATCAGGGACTGCAGCCGCATACAGGCAGGAAGCAGTAGTTCAAAACTTGAACCTGGGCATGTACCTCATCCTCTGTGTGGGGAGCCCCATCCTCGGTGTTGCCAATGCGGATGACGATGTCAGTTGTGCGGAACCGAAAGTCAGGATGATCAGCAATGTCGTAAACACTCACGTCTTCCTCTTCTCCAATGAGCTGGGGCATAGGACCGGCTGTGGTGAGTCAGGGGCCCTCCGCCAACCCCAGAGCCCAGCTGAAGGAAGCAGCAGGGGTTGTACACACACACACTCACCTCCACATCATCCCCACTCGGTCGCAGCTTGAACCACTTCACCATACAGGTGCGGCCAATGTGGTCTCCAGACTGCACCACGCCATAGACAGCAGGGTCTGGGCAGCTCTGGACTAGGGAACCAGGGGGGACATAACCAGCTAGGGATCCTTGGGGCCGTTTGCCACTGTATCTAAAACCAGACCTCCTCCGCCCTCAAAGTGCAGCCTCTGCTCTGACCTCAGCTTAGCAAGGGCCCCGAGGTCCCCATGCCCACTCTTCCTAGCACCCCCAGAGGCCCTGTGTGCAGCTGCCTGCTGGCTGCCCCCACAGCTGGCACTACCTCGCTTGTCCACCACGAAGTCTCCGGGGCAGAACTCGTTGTTGTCTAGGTGGTGCACTGGGAAGAGGTCGTTGGAGCGGATGTTGCGCTCCACGGAGCCATCCTGCCACATCACGTCAGCAGAGGTCATCGTGGTCACCACCTCCACTGCCACCCTGCCAGGTGCAGGAAAATGAGCCGGACCACAAAAAAAGCTCCTCTGGGGAAGGGCAGGGAATCTTTTGGCCCCTTCTCTGCCCATGGGGCTTGGAGTTCTAAGGTCTGAATCCCAGGTGGGCAGGTGAGAGTGCCTGGTCTACACAGGCACCCACCCACACCCCAATGCTGTGGTCCCAGAAGACCAGGTTTGGGGCCACGGACACCATTCCACCTCCAGACCAATCCCAGACTTCTCTGGTCCACCAGGAACCGCACCGAGCACGGCGTGTCATCTTGGGGGACACCATGAGCTGTCAGGAGGCTCACAGACCCTGTGTGCTCCCGTACACGCACGGGCCGAGGCCCTGGGGCTCGCTGTGAGGTCTCGGGCTGGATGCTGGGAGCTGGGGCTGGGGGCTGGGGCGAGCACGCTCTGCATTTACCTGTCCCCTGGCTTGAAGTCACGAGTTATTTTATTCTTCTTTCTCTTATGTTTTCGCTTCAGATTCTTGATGGACAAGGGGATGCTCTTTTTGCGACCTGTGCCGCTGCCGCTCTGGGAGGAAGTGGTGGAGCTGGCAGAGGAGGTCACTGAGCTGGTGTCGTCCGTGTCATCAGCAGCCTCGTCATCTGCATCCTGCTCTGCCGAGTGCAGCCCGTTGTCTCCACCCTCCTTCAGCAGGAAGGGCGGCAGAGCCTCGCCTGTCTCGTGGGGCTCCTCTGAGCCCTCGTCCTGCATCTCGACGGGGCTGGAAGACCCGTCAGGTGGCTCCTCGGGGCTAGCAGACCCAGTTTCGCTCTTGGTTTTGGCATCCCCTTTCTTGTCTGGGTCCTCCATGGAATGGTCCCTGGAACACTGGGTGTCCGGGGAGCACGACATGATCCTCACAACCTGCTTCTTCAACAGGCGCTTCACCTGCAAGGGCAGAGCAGGGGGGAGCGGTACTGTGGAGAGCAGCAGGTGCTGGGCCCTGCCCCGGGCTTGTGGGATGCCTGGGCCAGCCTGGCCTCAGGCTGTTTGAGGGATGACAGCTATACACACCTAAGTGGCCCTCGACGGTCCTGAGGGCTTCCCCCCAAGGCCTAAGCACAGACCATCCTTCCTGGCCGTGGAATTGGCTCAAGGCCAGTTCCTCAAATGCCCACCAACCCCAGTCCAAGGACATACCTTCTTGGCCATAGAGCCCTCCCCCTGGGCGCAGTTTTTTTCTGGACATTCCCAGGCAATCTTGGCCGGCTCTACCTTGGCTGGGAAGACATACAGACAGCGCTCCCCAAGCTGCCGCTGAGCATGGTCAAAGCATCCGAGACGCTTCACCCTGGGGACAGGAAAGCAGGGGCTGGGCTGGACATCTGAGAGATCAGGGGTATTTTGGCCCTCCCATGCATCTGTGGCTGGGGCCCAGAGGCTTGCCCAGGGTGTGCCCCTGGGGTTGCTGGTGGTGGGGGTGCACTCACCTGCCTAGGTTTTCCTGAGTGATGACAGAGGGTGGGGGGCTGACGCTGTCCGTGCCTCCTGGGCAGAAGCTCTTGGTAATCCAAGTAACTTTCAGCTCCACAACCTGCACCTGGGGACAGAGGTACACAGGGCCACAGTCAGGGCAGGGTCTAATGATGCTTTCCTTACCCAGCTGCCCAGGGTCCCCGGGACCTCCTGAGGAGGAAGACACTAATGTGGACACACCACAGCACCCCATGCTGGTCAGAGGCTACCCTCCCTCAGCCTGTGTAGGGGAAGTGGAGGGACTTCTGCATGCTGGCCACTTCCTGAACAGACCCTGGGTTCCCTTTATCCTCACAGCCCTTTTGGATCAACAGAGTCTGGTGCTAAGCAGCAAGCAAGAAGTGGGCAGCAGCTCAGCTCCAGGGCGCAGAGGGAGACTCCCTGCCCTGACCCCACTCCCTACCTCCTCCACCACCACTCGGAACTTGCTCTTGGTGCTGAGCACAGGCTTGACCCCTGACAGCCACTGGACACTGGAGAAGATCTTGGCAGGGCCGATGAGCACCTGGCCCGGGTAGAAGCCATAGGAATCATCAAAGAAGAGACCCTGCAGGATTTAGGGCCAGAGGAAAGTCCTTGTGAGTGGGGCCTCCTTGGGGACAGTGCTCCCTGTACCTGCCCCCGTCAGACTTCACTAGCAGAAGCCTGCACCTACACAGGTTTTCACACTCCCTACAAGTCCTGCAGCTCAGGAGCAGCACTTCACCAGCCCTGGGTGCAAACAAATCACCAAGGATCTTGCTAGAGTGCTGCTGCAGACTACTCTATGTTCCTTACAGGCTCTTGGGCAGTGCTGATGTGCTGGGTAGGGGCCACATTTCCAAATGAAAGCCCTAGAGAGTGGGGGTCCCCAGCCTTGTTTAAATGAGCAACTCCCACCCCGTGTAAACCATATCCATATACTGCTGTGCTAATAGGTCTTAGTGGACTAAGTCTTCCTATAGCCTAACACAGACTTTAAAAGGGTGAGATAAAAAGTGAACATGGATGCGAAGAGAAGTTCTGATACTTTCTGCCTATGCCCAAACTTCCAGATGCACTGGTGCACACTGCCCCTTCTAGTCTGGGCCAGCTCCAGCTCTTTCTCCAGTAGCCCTCCCTTCTAGGGCCGGACGGCCAAGGAGGAAGCGAAGTTGCTCTGCACAGCACACCTACCGAGTCGCTAACGTGCGGGCAGACGTCATACAGCTTGGCGCCATCTTCTGTGTTCATGGAGCACCTGAAACAGTGGACAGACGCTTGGTCTCCTCCAGGAACACAGCAACTGAGCACTGATCAGTGGTAGTACAGAGGTGCCAAGATATCCACACGCCTGGCATGGTACCATTTGTCTTCCCACAACAGCTCAACCTCTGAGAAGCCCCACCTGAGTGTGCACTGCCATTAACGTGTCTAAAGCCTGGTCCTAGGGGCTGGGGAGATAGCTCAGTCGGTAGAGTGCTTGCCTTGCAAACACAAGGCCCTGGGTTCGATCCCCAGCACCCAAACAAACAAACAAACAAAAAACTAAACTGGTTTAGTTTAAAAAAAAAAACAAACTGGTTCCTGGCAGACATCCTAAAGGAAGGTGTTTCACCAAACCAAGATATACCAGCAACTGAGCAGAATTAGGTCACAAGAAATGTAGAGGACAGCATGGGGCTCAGGCCTGGATACCTCCAACATCTGCCACTGCCCTAGGTCCAACCTAGGAGAAAACACCCTCCTGCGCTCCTTCCAGCAGGGTGCTCCTCCCAAGCTGGTGGTTCCTTGGTGGGAGATACCTACCTGGCACCGTTGGATAGCTTCAGAATGATCTGATTCTTCAAGTCATAGACCTTCCCCAGCCAGCAGTCATAGGCGATGTAGTCCCCATACATGAAGGGCTGCAGACCAAGGGCACAGGGGCAGTGAGACAGCAGACACTGCTGATGGCCAGGGCACAAGTTCCTCTGTGCCCCACTGAGACGGTGGGGGGAAGGGCTCTGGACAGCTTATTGTTTGGACCAGTCGGCTACTGGATGAAACAAGTGCCATCAGCAGGCCATCCCCCAAGAGTTTCAAGCTGCACCCCAACCCTCTTCTCAGCGAGGCAGTGGCGGTGGTGTGGGAATTGGGAGAGTCTTAGCAGGCAGGAGACCACCACAGAGCTGGGAGGTTGGCTGAGTGGACACGTAAGCAAAGGGCTTAGTAAATAGGTCAGTACATTCAGGATATCAAAAACCCTATTTCTCACAGCTGAAGGAGGTGCTCACCAACACAGAGGGGAGAAGGCAAAAAAGGAGGTGATCAATTGAAATGGAGGTGTCAAGATGAACGCACGCATTTCCAAGCAGAGGCAGAGCAGGTGCTGACACACTGAGGTGTGTGTGTACCTCATGGGCATGTCACACACGTGTATTTCACAGTACTCTCCTAAGGGGGTCTGTGGCAATCAGCACACCGTGCATCCAACATTAGCTTCTTGGGTATTTTTTGTTGTTTGATTCCTGGGTATCCAATCCAGGGCCTTATGTATGCCAGCCAAATGCTCAACCCCTGAGCTACACCTCAGCACCTCAGATCCTTTTTTTTTTTTAGTTTTTTAGTTGTACATGGACACTATGCCTTTTATTTATTTATTTATTTATTTATTTTTATGTGGTACTGAGGATCAAACCCAGTGCCTCACACGTGCTAGGCGAGCGCTCTACCACTGAGCCACACCCCCAGGCCCAGATCCTAGTTTTTAAAATGCCATTCTCCTCTGAAAGGAACCAGGCTTCTTGGGGAGAAATGGTTGATTCCTGGTTTCCTGGCTGGCTGCAGGGAGCAGGGAGAAAAAAATATATAAATGAGCTAGGAACATCTTGCTGTGGCAGAAAATAAGAAAGAACTTTAAGAAAAAAAAAAAAAAAAAAAAAGGATATGGAAAAAGAATACAAAAAAAACTGGGAGTAGTGGCATGTGCCTAAAATCTCAGCTACTAGGGAGGCTGAGGCAGAAGAATCACAAGTTCAAGGGCAGACTGCCTAACTTAGTGAGACCCTGTATCAAAATAAAATAAAAAGGGCTGAGGGTGCAGCTCAGTGAAAAGGCAACCCTGAGTTCAAGCCCCAGTCCTGCCCTCCACGAAAGGACCCCAAGTCAGCCTGAAGTAGCTTCCATTAGCAAAATCCGGGACAATTAGGCAACAAAACAAGAAAAGGTAGTAATGGATTACAATCAGCTGAATAAAACAGAGTCCACACTGATATAAATAATGAATAAATAGGTCTGGGGATGAAATTTAGAGGGAAAGCATTTGCTTAGCATGTACCAGGCCCTGGGTTCAATTCCCAGCACTGCTAAAACAAACAAACAAAAAAGATGATAAATAAATAAATGGGGCAGTATGTGAAGCACTTCCAAACAGAATGTCAGCTGGTATGAGACTGATGGCTTCCTAATCATCACTTAGTGACCACTGGAGTGGTGGCTGGCTTAGTGGGAGCTGTTACTCAGGCTAAGGATGGTGGATTGGAGTTTAGTAAGTACCAGGTACTGACATAATCTTGGAATATTTCCCCACAAAATATCACCACTTAAAAAGGGGCAAATGATGACTTTATGGTGGAGAGAACCTGTAACCACCACCATGACCAGGGAACACAGTGACCTTCCCCAGTGGTAGTGGCTGGACACAGAAACCAAAGGTTGGTAGTGGCAGTCTTACTGAGCATGCCAGAACCAGGCCAGTCATGAGATGACATCACACAGACCCAGGGTGAGGGTCACACTACTAAATGCACCATTGTCCAGGATGTGGAAGAGAGAGAGACCGAAGAGCTGTTCCTGGTTTAGAAAAGGAAAAAAGATTTTTGGGACAGTGAACGGGAACTGAAGATGGAAGTAAAGTGACAATGTGGGCTGTGTGGGGGTTACACGGGAAAGTGTCCTGGTTTCTGGAAAGCATACCATATTGTTCAGGGGTGACAGGCATCGTGCCAGTAGCAGCTTGCTCTCAATGGTTCAGAGAAGACAGACTAGAAAGAGTGTGTGTGGGGAAGGAGGGGGGATGTGCTGTCAGCTGAGAAAGCTGGATGAGGGCAACACAGGAATTTATACCTTTATGTAAGTTTCAAATCATTCACAAAATAAATATTGAAAAGAAATCTGTTTGTTTTTTTTGGGTAGGAAGTGCTAGAGGAGAAAGAAAACCAGTAAAGACAATGCCAGTGGCAACTGTGCTGGGGCTGGCAGGGAGACACCCAACCTGGTGTCTGGGTAGCTGTGACAAGGCTGCCAGGAGCCAGGTGGCCAAGGGACCACGGGGCTTTGTGACTAGAGGTCAGCGAGCTGGAACACAGATGTTCCACTGCTGAGAGAACCACAAAGCTGGGAAGTCAGGAAGAGGCCACTCACCCAGATGTGCTGGAGGTCCTTGCTGTTGACGGGATAGATGATGCAGTTGGTGCCAATGAGCTTGACAGCACAATCGATGTTGACGTCTATCACAGTGCCACACTGACTGTCCTGGGGAGGGAGAAGGAATTCGGGGTAAGGCCACCACAGAAGACAATCCGAATCAGCCCCCACCAGAGCCAGGCAGCTCTCCTGCACAGAGCCTGGGCGGGGAAGCTCAAGTCCCTGAGGTGTCTGTCCTGAGGCCCAGGCTAGGGTGAGAATACCGGACTCACAGTGGAGCGCATGTGCCGGACCACGTCCCGGGGCACCACAGAGCGATCCTCTAGCTTCAGCTGTAAAAGAGAAAACACAGGCGTGAGAGGAGGATGGGGAAGCCTCCACACGATGCATTTTTCTTTCAGCTTCTGAACTGCACCACCTGCACTGCTAAGTCACAAGCCAAGTGCCCGGCTAAGGCAGCTCCCAGATCCACAGAGGGACGTGTTCCGCCCAGCCGTTCCCAGTGATGTGTAGTCACCGTTACCCCCCAAACGCAGGCACTAGGTCATGGGAGGTATTCTTTTTTTAAATTTATTTTTATTGTAAACAAATGGGATACATGTTGTTTCTGTTGTACATGGAGTAACAGCATACCATTTGCATATTCATACATTTACATAGGGTAATGATGTTTGATTCTTTCTGTTATTTTTTCCTCCCCCCCTCTTTTCCCTCTATACAGTCCCTCCTTCCTCCATTCTTGCCCCCCTCCCACCCCCCATTATGTGTCATCATCTGCTTATCAGCAAGATCATTCGCCTTTTGGATTTTTGAGATTGGCTTATCTCACTTAGCATGATATTCTCCAATTTCATCCATTTGCCTGCAAATGCCATAATTTTATTCTTCTTTATGGATGAGTAATATTCCATTGTATATATATACCACAGTTTCTTTATCCATTCATCAATTGAAGGACATCGAGGTTGGTTCCACAGTCTGGCTACTGTGAATTGAGCAGCTATGAACATTGATGTGGCTGCATCTCTGTAGTATGCTGATTTTAAGTCCTTTGGGTATAGGCTGAGGAGTGGGCTAGCTGGGTCAAATGGTGAGTACATTCCAGGTTTTCTGAGGGATCTCCGGGAGGTATTCTTGATCTCTAGGTGTGGCTGAATGACAGACCACAAAAAGCCTCACCTTAGTGCAAGAGGGACAGTGGGAGAGGGGCCAGCCCGATGTGGGCTGTGGTGGGTCACCCTGAGGCTGGGCTCTCACTGCACCACATTCTAATCTGGGTTATCCCTCCTGCCAGCTGCAGCCTGTTCCTCATCTAAGGCACTGCAGAGCCCTGTGGGCTGCTCAGGAGTTCTGGGGCTGGCTGGCTGCGGGACCCGGCCAAGCCCGCAGGCACCTGACCCACCCGTGTGACCACAGCTGCCACTCCTCCTGCTGCCAGCTGCTGGGTCCCGCAGCAGCCTAGGCAGGGGTGGGTTCTACACTAGACCAGCCTGTCTTTTCCCTCTTGCTGGGCCCCTGAACCTGGGCCACTCCTGTGATGCTTCACTGACTCACAGGAATGGGTGGGCCTCTGAATCTGCCCACCTCCAAGCCCCCCTAACCTTAGGACTGGGAGAGTTGTTGCCTCAAATGCCATTTAACTAGACACCCTTTGGTAGCAGTCTCTGCTCTCAGCTGCTGGAGCTCAGAAAGACGACCATCACAAAAGCCGAGCCGCAGTGTTACAAAAGGAAGACTTTTTTAGGTCTTTCTTTTCAAGGTCACTGAAATTTTGACAATGACAAATAAAACAAACTCTATTAGCAGGATGTGACTTACAACGAAGTAAAGGGAAACATCAAATCTGCCATCAACCACAGTACAGAAATTCCCACAGGGAGCCCAGGTCCTGTTCCAGATGATGAGACCAGTGGTTCAATGGAGTCCTCCTGGCAGATGCTGAGAAGTCATGGGTGAGGCTCCTGTCTGCAGCCACCACCCGACAGGCCAGGCTCTTCTCACCCCTGCTCTAAGACCCCCAGGCTGTGAGGGCGTGTTGAAATGCCAGTGTCCCTTTCTACCTAACGTGGAAGTGTTCTGTGCCAGAGCACTGTGCACCCCAATCTCTGCTCTGGAGTGTGGCATTTTCTGTGCTGCCCTATACTATCTCAAACCCACATCACAGTTCAGGTGTCGAAAAGCCACAACTGGGGTCTAAGCTGTCACAGAAAGAAGCAACTGTGGCATGGGAAATCCAAGGGAAAGGGATGGCGTCTTATGGGCAGGAAGGACCCTGAGGGCCGGGCCAAGCTCAGTCTGCAGAGCATGTCCCCTGGGGACTTTCTGCCAACCTGAGAAAGGTGCCAGGAAAGGGAGAAGCAGCCAGGCCCCGGCCTGGACCACTTTGAGCTCCCACATCACAGTCTGCCCAGCTCCACGTCCCCAAGGGCACGGAGGAAACAGGTTTGTGCACCGAGGCAGAAGCAGGAACACAACAGTGGGTGAAAGCTGGCAGCAGGGCGAGGCCAGAGACCAGCGGGGCAGGCAGAGCATGTTCCCAGGGAGGAGCTTGAAAGGAGCAAGGCCTCCTGCATGACTGTCAAGCGTGGCTGGGCTCCTCCCGGGAGCTGTCTTCAAGGGGCTCTCCTAACAAGGTCTTGCCGTTCCCCATGCCTGACGGCGCTGGAAGTAGTGGGAAGGATGATGGGGAAGAGGAGGATGAGCGCCACCACACTGGCCACAGGCTCCCCCTTGGGAACCCCAGGCTGCAGACACAGGAGTCTGCGAGGGCTGGGCAAGCCTCCCTCCTCACTGCCATGCCGGCACTGCACACGTTTCCCCCACTGCGCCTGTGTTTGCCCACCCAGGGCCACTGCACTGCACAGTTCCCCTGACCCCCTTCCCATCTGTGCCTGCTGGGTGCTGCCTGCTTCCCGGCTCTGCAACGGCCTTTCCGAGTCCCCATTCTGGAAGGAACCACTGTGCAGAGCTGGGGAGCAGGCAGTCCTCTGCCTCCTGACGATACCAGGTGCTTACTGTATGCCAGACAGTTTCTAGGCACTTTATGCATCTTGTCTACAGACTTGACACAACTCTATGAAGTATTATTGCTATCATTGCACTTATTCCCTTTTAAAGATAAGTAAATGGAGACCAAAAGCAGAAGCTAGCAACTTGTTCAAGGTCACACAGCTTGTGGGTGGACTTGGGTCTTGAACTCAGTAGCCTGCCTGGCTCAAGGGTCCATTAAAAAAAATGTTATCCTTGGGTGGGGGTGATACAGCTTGGTGACAGAGCATTACCTACAGCATGCATAAGGCCCTGGGTTCTGTCCCCAAATCTGCACATGCATGTACACACACACACACAGAACCTCATTCTACCCCCAGAGCTGCAGAGACAAGAACAGGATAAAAAGTATTTTATTCTAGAAGATCCACACATTCTCAAAGAAAGTGAGTCTTATGGCAATAAAATGTTTCTGGAGCTACTGCAAGGTAGTTGTGGTGGCCCCTGACCATGGCTGTCATAAAGACCCCTGGGCCAGGAAGGGTTGACTGTTTGCCCTCCACTACCCCTTATGCCCTAAAAGGTCAAGAGTGGTACCCAAACCACGGGTACCCTGGGAGGTGAGCACTAGAGGGTACCATGCCTGCTCTGGGAGAAAGAGGTTCCAGTGTAAAACCAAGGCTGTGAAACAAACCCCTAACCCTACATTAAAGAGCACCCTGGATGTCATTTTAAAAACACTGTTACTGGGGAGGCGAGCTGAGGTGGGAGGTGGTAGATTTCAACTGTCACAGGTTCTAGAATTCTGAACAACCTCAGAGCAGGTTAGCTGTTGTCTACCATTTTCTGGACAGCCACAGTGGTCAGAGGTTTCTAAACAGAAAAAGGACAAGAAAGACAAGACACTAGCATGCTAACATTATTTCTATGTGGGAAGGGTCCTGGGTAGTTCAAAATGCACATGGATTACTTCTGTGAAAGGGGGCTGCCCAGTGGGGCCTCGGGACTGGTGGTCCCTGATGCCTCCTCTTGAAGCAGGAGAATTTGGTCTCTGCTGTGGGGGAGCAGAGCTGGGTCTCAAGGAGCCTGCTGTCTGGCCAGTGCTGATGGAGCGTTTCATGTGCCAGGCGCTGGGGAGACCAGCCCCTCCTCAGGCCCCCATTCCAGCACAGGAGGGAAGCCGACAGGTGCAGGTCAGATGGTGCTCAGAGCTGTACAGAGAAACAAGGCCATATGTGGAAGGGAGGGGGGACACAGAGGAGTTACTTTAAATGACTGGTCAGGAGTGGGCACTCTGAAGTGACATTTGACCAGAGAACTGGATGAAATAAGGGAGTGAGCTTTCCAAGCAGAGACAAGAACAGTCATAGAGACCCAGGCAGAGTGAGCACGTCTGGAGGCCGGCAGGGCTTCCAGAGCGGGAGGGGCGGGGTTGTGGCTCAGTGGCAGAGCTGGCCTGGCACGTGCGACCACTAGGTTCGATTCTCAGCACCAAATATAAATAAATAAAACAAAGGTCCACTGTCAACTAAAAAAAGTATTAAAAAAAAGAAAAAAGAGCAGGCGAAGTGCAGCCAGGTCACCTGGGCCTTGGAGATTCTGTTCCGAGCAGGCGGAAGCCCCTGCAGGCCTGAGCAAAGTAACCAGATCATCTGGCTGTTGGGCAAACACGGAAAGGGTGCAAGGAGAACAGTTAGCCCAGGGGTCTTCAACTGGGAGCCATCATGCCCCCAAAGGACATCTGGGGAAATGGGGACATTCTAGGTTGTCACATCTGGAGGAGGCCAGAAGTGCTGCTGAACATCTCACAGTGCACAGGATGATCTGACCAGAGCATCAGCACTCCCAGGCTGAGGAGCCCTGAGGCTGTTCAGGGACAAAGGTGCCAAGATCAGCACAGTGCAGACCAGATGGGTCAAAGGACCTCCCTCCGCTGGATACATTCTTCTGCATTTCCCCTTTATTTTTTTAAATGACACATAAAAATTGCAGTATGGGATTCCTGGAGACATTCTGAGGTATAGAGAAGAGGAGCTTAAATAAGGAAGCAATCCGAATGGCAAGGGACGGGTAGATGGGCCACTCAGGAGGGCAGATGGGCACTTCTGTCCTTCCCCCATTTGAACTGAGTTCATCAGATGCCTGTTCTGTTAAGCCACCAACCTCCTTACGAGATGCACACTGATTCTGAGAGGCAATCTGGAGGCCTGTCCCTGACAAGACACCAGGAGCAGCTAGCTTGTCCTGTGATTTCTGGCCCAGACCCTCATTCATAACACTGACTTTGGCTGACGACAGCAGAACTGAAATTTATGTCTATATTCCAAGAATAGAAAAGGCAAACCAAGGTTGATGACAGGAAGGAAGTTAAACCAAACACTTAACCTGAATTGTTCTTGAACTGCATGTGTCTGTAGGAGTGGGTGGCCCTGAAGCTGGCATGCTGAGTGGAGGCCAAGAGTTGCCCGGGGGTAAGAATTGGCCTGTACCTGGTCACTAGCACCAGCATCTGGAACACTGAAGGGGCTCCTCATTCCAAGAGAGCTGAAGGAAGTCCAAAGGAAGGGCTCCAGGAGGCTGAGCATGTGTATCTCAAGGCTGGGAACCACCAGCCACATCACTGTCACCCACTGTGTCAAACACCAGGGAAGGCCCAGAGATGTGGTGCTCTTCAATCTCAGAAGTTAGCCACCCTACTTTTCCTGGGGATTAGTGATGTTATCAGTGCCAGATCTTCAGCTCACAAGTGTGAATAGTTACGAACACAAAAGGCCCAGCAGCAGGCCAAGCTGACGGCCAGTCCACACGCGGTCCCTGGAGAGTGAAAAGAAAGTTGGGGACAGTTTGCAATGGCCCCTAGTTTGGGTTTTGCTCAAAGAGTGAGGTTTTACCTTCACTGGACTGAACCAGGCCTGAGAACTTGGAAACCCAGCAGACACACAGGAAAAAAGCTGCTTACCCAGGCAGCCTCAAAACACAGATTCCTGAAGGGAATATGAGACCAGACCCGTATTAGGAATTTTAAAATTCCAACTTGCTACTTCCTAAAGGGTTAAAAAAAAAAAAATCAGAGAAACACTACCTCTTCTGCCCCACCACCCCATATAGTCTGAGCTGGGTCTGAGTCCTAGACATAGAGAAGGATGACATGAGACAATGGTGAGTGGGCCAGGAAGAGCTTCCTTCTACAGAGAGGACCCAGAGCTCCCAGCAGTCCTCCCTTCACCCTCCCACCTCCAAGGCTGCGGGCACCAAGGAAGGTCCCCCTGGTTCTTCTGCTGTCCCTGAGCTTGACGGGCCCCACTATACTGCCTGCAGATGGGTGTGGCTCCTGGAGTGGCTGCCCGACGGCACAGGCTGTGGGGCACTGTGCCAGAGCACACAGACACTCCTCTGATGGAGACACCCAACTCAGTGTGGGGTGGGCAGAGGAAACCATTCAACAGGAACGCTGCTGAAGCCTAGGCTCAATCTTTTTTAGTGCCACCCACAGACCACAGGCTGGACAAGAACACAAACGTACAATAAGCAACATACCTTGTATATTGTCTTAAAAGGATTTACAAGAATCTGGCATCCAGACAGGGGTGGGGTCATTCACCCCCAGTGCTCCTGCAATACGGTGGCCTGAGACCCTTGCCACTCTTGCCAAATCAGAAAGTTTAACCTGATGTGGACTTCTGAAAAAGTGGTGGAAATCCTAGAAGGGACAGTCCCTGAGCAACAGCTTTCAAACCATGGGCCATGTCCCTTTGGTGGGCATGGGATGGAGCTAGCGGGCCATGAGCAACACTGAAGAAAAGGAAGCGTCTGCAGGGCTCCACATGTGCAGTGGGGCAGTGCAGGCCAGGAGCCTTCTCAGGTGCATCCACCAAGGACACGTGCCCTGGTCACCCCAGAAATGTTTGTTTTACTGTGGGTCATTGTCAAGAAGCTTGAGAATCCCCACCCGGCCCGAGTGTGTGCTCAGCCCTCATGTCCTGCCCCAGGAGTTCTCTCTGGCTAGGGTTTCGGCCAGTTCTGCCAAGGGAGAGATATCCCCTCTCATCAGCACACAGGCCACCTGCAGGCAAGCACACACAAAACCGGCACCTACACACTCACACCTAGACACTAGTGGAAACTTGTAACTGTGGCCTTACTTCAAATGTTACTGTGTCAGTCAGAACAGTAAAATCAGGAGTGCAGAAAATGGGGCTTCCTGTGGAGCTGGCCCCTCTTCCAGCTTCTTGCTAACTGTAGTTCACACGATTGAGGGTTTGACTGGTCAGGGATTCTAGCTGGTGCCAGTGTAAGGACTTTCTCAGAGCAGGTGACCATCATGTGGCTAAGCTTCTGCTAACCCAGCAATCAGCACCTGCCCACCTGAGGACAGAAGCCTTTACCAGCAAAACATGTGGCCAGAGGGCCTCACATGCTTGGGGGAGGGAAGGGAGGAAGTAAAACAAATGGTGTCCCCAGCTACAACATCCCACCAATCATGTGCTCCAGAAGACAGCCCCCAAAAGCTCTGAGAACGAGGTCCATGGAGTCCACAGGACTTTGAGTACTTCCTATAGACTCAGGATAACACCACACGCACATAAATGGGAATGTGCCTTGGCTTTAGAGAACTTATTTTAGATGGGGAGGACAAAATGACATTTATTCCCCTAGTACTCTCAACTCCAGGGCAGGGCCTTCCCCAGGGACCCTCTTGCCCCACACCACACACTGGAAGCCTGCAGTAGGGTGTGATGTGGCACAGTGCCATCACCGCCTAGAAACTGTACCTGCAATGCCAACCTGCTGGAATGGCCAGGAGGTGTGGACTGCCAGGGGCAGAGAGAGGCCTGAGTCCAGCTGTCTGCTAAACAAGGGGAAGGACAGGGAGCTGCCCCTGGCAGGAGACCAGCAGGAGGCCCGGGCATGGAGGCTGGTCTCTGAAATGCTGTGGTGTTTGATATGTGTATGGATGTGTGCAGCAGGCCTTCCACGGCATGTCTCCACAGGTATTTCTGCCCAGCCTGATGCACTATCAGCACCTAACCAGAGGACCTGGTTGGACCATTTTACAGGTGACGGGCTGCTGTCCTACAGTTGCCAGGCATCCCCAGGAGTAAGCAGGGGCTGGCCAAGTGCCCAGGCTCAGAGAGCGCCCACTGCCTCTGCACCCATCCTGCCTGTCTGAGGTCATCTAGGGTGGTAATCAAGGAACTAATTCTTCTGGAACTTGCACTGTGCCAGGGAAGAGCCCTTGTGCATCTCTGCCTCTTCTGACCCTTGGTGAGGCACTGCTCCCTTGCTTTCACTCCACAAAAGCAGCTGGGCAGCTTGGAGAGTCAGTGACCTGTCCAAGGTCACCCAGGTACTAACCAGAGCCCTATTTTGCTCATCTTCATCAGACATGTGTGGCCCCTGGCCTGGCAGCCCCACCTCTTCCCAACTTAACTAGAAGTACAGCCTTTCAGGTGCCACCTGCTGCCTGGGAATCTGCATGTCTCTAGGTGATCTGTGTGCACACATGTCCCCAGATGTGGTAGCTCTTAGCAGGGTGGGTATGGTGGGGGGCTGTTAAGGGCCTTGCTTCAGGTCCACTGCTCACTCTGTCCCCAGCACAATCATCTGAAAAGAGGTATTTGGGAAAAGTTCCCAGAGTGATCCTGACACATAACCTTAAACCTGGTCATCTGGTTGGTGCTTTAAAGACACCACGGGAGGAGAAAGGAAATTGCTGAATGGGGCTGCATCCCTCTGAGATGCTTCTGGGAAAACCTCGTTTGGGGGAACCTGCATTCTCCTGCAGCGGCCATGCTCTAGTTCAGTGGGCAGGGCTTTTCGGGCACCAGGGACCCCATGTGGAGAAACGCACCCTCCCTGAACCTGCACCAGCCTCTACTGGCTTCTCAACACCTGCAGTTACTATTTCCAGGCCGATGAAATGAATACCATCAGGGGTACTGGCATTACTGGAGCACCAGATGGCCTGGAGACTTTGGGGTTGACCAAAATGGCTCCTGGGCATTGATGTCACTTCTTGTTGGATCACCAAGTCCAGGAACTTTGCCCATCCTGTCACCTCCATTTCTCCCAAGGCACAACCAAAGCATCGCAGGACAGTGAGCCAGGATGAAAACACTAACTAAAAAGTATAATCAGACGGGAGAAGGACCTGCTGAGTTGCACAGGTGCCACAGATGAGGCCAACCACATGGAGGCCACCCTCATGGGGGAGATATGGGCAGTGGGGCACAAAGGAACCAGGGTCTGAGCAGGGCCCACAAAAGCCAGGTCCTGTTGAGGCTGCCACTCCCCAGCTACATATGCTGAGGGTGCCACGTCCACCCTGGGCACCAGATACCTCATCAGGGACTGGCAGTACTGGGTTGGACAAGCTCTTCCAAGGTCCCAGAGCTCCAGGGGACTTGACTGCTACCGGCCTAGCACCTCTTCCTACCTCAGTGCCACATTTGTGCCCTACATACTTGGGCTGTTCATTTGGAGAGTCTGTCCCCTGTCATTTCCAAAGCTGGTCAACTGAAAAGAAAGGACTTCTTGTCATCACTGCCTGAGGTGGTTCCTGAGACAGAGCACCAGGGCAGGGCCTGGCGAGACCCCACACAGTTTCTCTCCCAAGGAACTAACAGCTCGGCTGGAGAAGCCAAATGCATGGGAAATAACATTTACAAAGAATGAGACAAGAGACCAAAGTGAACACATGCAGCCTGGTGATTCAGGTGACACAGAGGGGTTTTAGTCACACCAGGGGAGCTGCTTGAAGACAATTCAAGAACTCTCAGAGTATCACCTACCTTCTTGCTTGTGTGTCAAAATTTTCTTTCCCTCAGCTTTATGAGCAGGGACACACGCACCCCACTAACGGGGTTCGGGCAGAGCCTGAGTAAAGGTGCTTCAGAGTGCCTGCAGTCGCTTAGTTGCTCAGCACGGAGCTCTGCAAGGGCTCTCAGCCACAGCAACAGCATGTGCAGGACCCCCTGGGCTCCTCAGGAGAAGGTCCTATCTGCACTAGGGGCAGAGGACATGTACACGCAGTGGGGAGGGCAGAACTGAGTTGGCCTGGAGTGAGCCTCACACTCAGTTCCATGCCTGAGATGGGGACAGGCAGAGCACCAAACTCCAGCACCAAACCCCAGGACCCAGCTTTCTGATGATTTTTTCCTACACAATCACGCACAAACTTTCCTTCCTCTGGCAGTACATGGTCTCCAGAGGGCTCTTTGGTCTCACAATGGAACTCCCCACAGACCTGGCGGGCTTGGAATGACAGATACAATTTACTTGAACAATCCCACGTCTAGACTTCCTGCCCCTGCCTTGCAACCAGCAACCACAAGGTGGTGTTTGGATGACCATACGCTGCTGTGCTGCTGGTCTGCAAAAGGGCAACAAATCAGGCCCACGAAAATAGGGAGGAATCTATACATTTGATTTAGCAAGACTCTGAAGCAAAAAATGGAGGCAGCCCCCAAAAGGTCCCTTGGAAGGAAGAACAAATTTTAGGGTGGTTGTTTATTAGAATCCCCAGTGGAACTGCATTGTTACTGGTTGTTTGAGGTACTGAAGATTGAACCCAGAGACTCACACGTCATAGGTAAGTGCTCCAACACTCAGTCACATCCCCAGCCCTATTTTAAAAATTTGAGATAGGATCTGGCTAAGTGGTCCAGGCTGGCCTGGAACTTGTGATTCTACTGCCTCAGTCTCCTGAGTCTGGGATTTACAGGTGTGAGTCACAGCTCCTGGCTAATTTTAATTTTAAAAAGCTCAAAGAAATCTGTGCACCAAGGTGTAAAAGCACAATGGCTTCAAATAACTAGCGCAGGGAGACTCCATCGATATCCACAACTCGGCATCCCTGGACAGAACCTTCCAGTGGCTTAGCGCATGGGACAGATACACAACACATGAGTAGCAATAAAATGAATGAGTAGCAAGCCTCTAACAGATGTGGCCCCAAACCCACCCTGGGCCGGTTCCCAAGCAGATACCAAGAACAAAGCCCAGGGCTCTGGGACGCCTTGAGGCTCAACCCTGTTGGCTGAGCGCAGAGTCTCGTCCAGGCCAGGTGCTTGCTCAGTGGCAGGGAGCAGGTTCAGCCAGCACAGTTCTTGGAGCCCAGGGGACATGGTTGGGAAGGCAGCTTTCTGGGCCCATGCCAAGGGAGCCCACACTTAGAGCTGGGTACCAGCAGGAGCGGGCCAGCCAGCACGTGAAGCGTGGCACTATGCACACACAGGCACCCCAGAGCCGAGAAAGCATTCCCTGGCGGGGGATGCTACCCGCTGCCAGATCCTCAGCAGCGCCCAGGACCCTGCCTCACAGGTGCTCCTGTCACTTCCTTCCCCTGCCCTGACTAGGAACCAGTCAGCAAGCCCCAGCAGCAAGGAGCTGCTGCCTCCTTCTACAGCAGGCGAGGACTCAGCCTCACCTGCACCCTGGGTGCTCCAGACGCTGAAACTGGCGGCTAATCGATAGCCTCGATCTGAGAGATGCATCATCCTAGCTTCCACAGACTCACAAGGAAAAGGTTCACTCAGCACTGCTATTTTTAAAAATGCAAATATGGTAGGAAAAGGCAGTAAAAATAATACACGAGAGCCTTGATCCAAGGCCGTGCTTTCCTCAGGGCCAGGTCCCACTGAAGGGGGCTGGGCGCAGGGAGTGAGGTGCGGAGTCCTGCTCTCCTGGACCCTTTTGCTCTACTCCTGTGCTTTCAGATCAGTTCCAGTAGTCAGGGAAGACTGTACCAGACCTTTCCCCAGAAAGGTGGCTGAGCAAACCCCAAGTAGGCAGGGGAAGCCACACCCAAGAACAGGCAGGCTTCATGACACACCAGAACCACCAGGTCAAAGCAGGCTGTTCCCCCCACTCCTGCCCCCCGCACCACTGCAGGACAGCGCAGCAAGTTACCACCAGGGTTTCTGTTCCTTGGTAAGGGCGCAGAAAGGCAAGGAAGAGGGGACACAAGGCCCCTGGAGGGACAGCAAGCTGGAGTCGTGCACCACTCGGTGATGGTCCCAACAGCCTGCAAAACAGGCCTGCCCTCACCGCTGACAGCCCCAGCCACAGGAGCCCAAGGACGAGCTGACCTTGCTGAGCCAGCGGACGGCCTTGCCACTCACCCTCCTGGACTCCCAACACTGACCTTCACTTAGTGTCTTCCCTTCCTTCAGCTCCACATCACCAGAATTAGGTCAGGAAGGGGTCAAGTACTTGCCTTCTAAGCTATGATTCCCAGCAAATTTAAACTTAAATATGAAGCAGCTCACAGTGATTGGCCTGGCTGACAAAGTAGAGAGACTCGCCACCACCGATTTTGAACCAGAGGTGGGAGGAAACACCCATCGGTACCGTGCACTCGTCTCTAAGGCCCTTCCTCTCTGACAGACGTGGGAAAGGTGCAGGGCTGCTCGTTCCCTAGAGCTGAGTCCAACTACAAGAGAACACTGTAAAATGAAGTGATAGCCTCTGTTAAGTTTGTGGCCGGCACCATGGTCTCCACCCTCCAGAGAGGAGGCCCTGAGTCATCCTCAGGGATGCTGCCAGAGCAGGTTCTGAGAGACTCTCTTCAGTCCCAAGGCTGGAGTAGCTAGCGCCACTGAGATGCATTAACAGGTTACAGCTGGTGGGTGGAAGGGCAACATGGGCGGGAAGGGCGGTACCTTCTTCTATGGAGTAAATGACAGCTCTCCTCTCCTGCCTGGGCTGCATCTATCTCCCTCAGCCCCTGGGTGGGGTCTAAAGGAGGCAATACCAGACTACATGGAAGTAGTCCTTCCTCCTCCAATGAACCAATAGGACCACAAACCCCTAGTGCAGGAAGATGGAACAGATGGAGATGTCTCTGCTGTGTCCTTCCTTCAAGGGACAACCATGCCACAGGAGGGTGTAGGCAGGCCCACAGTCAGGGCTTCCAGGGTTCCGCTCTGTGTGCTAAGCACAGAAGCATGGTCCACAGCGGGTGTGCCACAAAGGTTCCCTCTTGTCCCCACCACATGCCCACCCTTCCTTCATGCTTTCCCAACTTTTAGTTACTTCATTCATCAGTGGGGAGAGTTGTCATGAAAGGCAGATACCGTGCCCCAAAGTCCACGTGACACGAAGGACAGAGAGAGGCTGTGAGCAGGAGGCATCTACCATTTAACCTGAGCCTGAGCTCAAGTGTCATTTCTCTTCCCCCAGGGGCTTGGCAGACACAGAACTGCCCTGTAGCAAGTCTGCACACCCCGTAGTTGGCTTCTTCTCATTTATGATATGATGTTCACCTGCTCTACAGTCAATAATCTACTCAGTCATTCAGTCACTCAATAAACTAGATATCTACTAGGTTGGCAGACCCTATGCCAGGTGCTAATGAAACATCAGGAAACCACAGTCAAGAGCAGGGTGAGAGGATTCAGGCCAGCTGAGGAGAAGCCGGAGCTGCCTGAGAGAACAGTCATGGCTTTTCCATGGACCCCAGGCAGATGCATCCGAGTCTGCTCAGAAGCTGGGTGTGGTAGCACATGCCTGCAATCCAGTTACTCAGAAAGCTGAAGCAGGAAGATTGCAAGGTCAAGGTTGCCCTTGGCAACCTGGCAAAACCCAAAGAGCTTGAGGTGCAGGTCAGTGGTAGAACCCCTGGGTTCAATCCCCAGTACTGCAAAACCAAAAGAAAAAAGAAGTCATCCCCAGAAAAGCCTTCTCCGACAGCCCCTGGTAGAGCCACTCCTCATTCGTTTCTCCACAGGGCTCACTGTTCCCTTTGCTGCAGTACCTCCGTCTCTCCTGTCTGTCCCATGGGGTTTAGATTTTGGTGGGCACTGCTCACCACACATCCTGGAACACAGGATAGACCCAAGGAGTCACTAGAGACATCCTGGAGGAAAAGCCCAGGCATGAGGACGTGTCAAGGAAGACTGGTCAGCAATGCCCCATGCACTTGAGATCCAGTGCCCTAGGAATGATACCCCTGATGACCTTGGCTCAGTGGTCCTGTGGGTAGTGTGAACAGAAGCCTCAGTGGCTGTGGTGTGGGGCTACCAGGGATTGAACCCAGTTAAAGGGTGCTTTACCACTGATCTACATCGCTAGCCCTTACAGTAAGTTCTTTAAAAAGAACCAGCTCGATTTGATGGGGAGGTACTGGGATCAACCTATGGCTTCATGCATGCTAGCAAGCACTCTACCACTGAGCTATATCCCCAACCCAGGAATCTACTTAATTTGGGGGTGGGATACCGGGATTTAACCCAGGGGCTTAACCATGAATTCATGTCCCCAGGAACCCCCTCCCATCTTTAAAAAATTTCCATAAGGTCTCATTAAATTTGAGGCTGGCCTCTAATTTATGATCCTCGCCTCAGCTTGAGTCACTGGGATTATAGGCGTGAGCGACCACACCTGAGAGAATCTACTTAATACTATCAAAGTAATATACATAAAAATAAAAAAAATCATTACAAAAGACAGCAGTCCCTCACCTTATGCTCTCAACCCTGAGGTAGCAACCTCGAATTCCGCAGCCTTCTGACTACAGGCCGAGGATCCCTCAGACAACATGCACGATGAGATTCCCTGGGGACAGGCAAGCACCCGGCGCCCCCAGGACCCCATGCAGGAGTTCAGTGCACCTGCACTGCGCTCCAACTGGTCGGGTGTGGCCTCTTCCACTCATGGCCACACGTCAGCGCTCAGACTTTTGAATTCTGGAGCATTTCAAATTTATTATTAGAGATGCTCAACCTGCATTTACCTCCACATATCCAAACAACGTCTGCTCTGGAATTCTGAGCCGGTCACAGATGTTTCACCTTCGTCTGTGTGGTGCCGCAGGGCCACAGCAGGCCAATGGCGCTCTGCACACACTGTCCTCCTCGCACTGCCTGCACACACAGTGCCCATTTTGCCAGATTCCCATTGGAACTTTTCTAACCATGGCCTAGCTGATCGGGTTTTTCTGGTTGTCTCTCCCGTGGAAGCCTCTCCTGCAGAAGTGCACTCGCTGGTCACCTGCGTCAGGTCCTGTTTCCTGGTTCCCAGAGAACCTCCTGGATGCTGATGGACAGCCTGCCCTCCCGCCCTCCCAAACCCCAGGAAAGGCCCACGGGGCCCCATTCTTAAGTCCTCCAACGCCTGAAGAGGACTTGCCTCTGCCCTTGCTTGCCTGTGTTGTGGTGGGGCATGGAACTTCCTCAGCGCTGAGGGGTTTGCTCTGCTGTCCTCCAGTCTGAGAACCATGTCTTAACCGGCACCTTTAGTCTATTCTCTGTGACCCACGTGGATTTATTTCTATTACATTTAGGGCTTTCTATCTACCACGCTTTTTACTTGCTCTTTCTTTTATATGAATGATCTGGGCTTTTAATTCCCTATTTCTTCCCTCTGTGGGTTTGAAAGCTTTGGATTCCACTGCTATTCTTTTAGGTGGTCCCCTTAAACACTGAACATGTCTACTTGACTCAAAGTCTCAAGAAACTCGATATCCCTCCCACTCTTTTTAAAAATATATATGTATATTAAAAAAAATTTTTTTAGATGTTGATAGACCTTTATTTTATTTATTTTTATGTGGTTCTGAGAATTGAACCCAGTGCCTCACACGTGCTAGGCAAACGTCTACTACTGAGCCACAACCCCAGCCCCGTTAAATACATTTTTTAGTTGTAGATGGGACACATTATTTATTATGTGGTGCTGAGGTTGAATCCAGTGCCTCACTTGTGCCAGGCAAGCGCTCTGCCACTGAGCCACATCCCCAGCTCTATTTTGTATTTTATTTAGAGACAGGGGCTCACTGAGTTGCTGAGGGCCTCACCATTGCTGAGGCTGGCTTTGAGCTCATGATCCTCCTGTCTCAGCCTCCTGAGCCACTGGGATTCCAAGTGTGTGCCACCACTCCTGGCCCTCCTCCTCACTCTTGACAGGGGTCAAAGATCTCAGGAAGTATGAATTCAAATCATGGCCCTCTCATTTCTACGAGTTGCCAGGACTTTAATCTTTAACCCTCCCCAATTTACTGACCGTCGCTGATCTATAAGACCTCTCCAGGTCTCTGCGTGCCACTCTTCCTCCAGCACCGAGATCCCTTCTTCCTGGCTACACTGCGGTCTGCTGGTGCACAGGTAGCTTTTTCTCTGTGTGAAAATGTTTTTATTTGTCCTCACTGCCAAATGATAATTTAAGGCTGTTACTTAAATGAAGCCAACAACTCTAAGACTTTATTCCATTGTGGTCTGGCCTCTGCTCTCAGTCCGCAGAGTTACTGACCTCGGGGTCATTTGCCTTTCTCTCAAGCTGCTTTTAAGAGACATTCTTTTTCCTTTGGGAGCTCCTGTTAGACCCCTTCGGGGCCAGTCATTCTAACTTCTCTACCCAACTACCATCTCTCCATCCCTGTGCAGGATTCTCATTACGTCTTCAGATCTACTTACTGGCTCACACAGTTCTCTAGAGAATTTATGCTGCTTGCTATTTAACATTTCCACTGGGCTTTTAACTTAATGATTACAGTTAGGGGCTTTGTTTTATTCTCTTAAAAAATGTTTTTAATATATTGTGTCTTATTCTTTCCTTTGATTTCCATTCCTCCTTTTGCCACTGTGTCACTTTAAACATCAAGCCCTCGTCCCCTCTATTACCGAGGCCTTTGTGCTGGAAACCTTCCTGTTTCTCGTGGTGGCTGACTCAGACCTCCAGTTTCCACAAGTTTGTAGCTTCCAAGGACAAGTCACCATCTGCAGGATGGCGGCACTCCGGAGGCCCGCATGTGGAAGGCTCACTCTTCAGAGATTTTGCCTTATTTCTGCAAGGAGCTGCGAGGGTGCGGCTAGCCGCCGGACTCGGAGTTCCGCGACACATGGGCACGTGGCTGTGGACCTCACACTTGACCATTCCCTGGCTCACGGACCTGTGCAGCCCCATCCAGTGTGGCCCAATGCCACGCCCCCTGGCCTTTTCTCCGGCTGCATGGGGGAGATGTTCCTGTGCTGCTTTACCTGGGAATGGCCCTTTGAGGGGACTTACATTTCAGCCCAGGCTTTACCTTTCATTAAAAGCCAAGCCTCTATTACCCTTAGGACCCATCTGTCCACCAGTGAAGACCCCGGAGCCACCCACTCTGCCCTGGCTTTAAGTTCCTGCTTGATTTCTGGTGGTTGTCCCCTTTCTTTCCGATAAGCTCGGTATATGCTCCAGGTCCTCCTGTCTCTTCTTCAGGGCATTTCTGCATGACGACAGGGGAGCGGGCTCTGGAGCTCCACCCACCACACTGCGACCCCAGCTCGGCTGCAGTCTTCCGGACCCAGAGGTCTGCTCCGCCCACCCTTCTGCAGGTGAGGCTTCCTCTGTCTGAAGCTCCACCCCAGTGTTCTTCGATCCCACCACCCCACTGGCTGCCGCCTTCCAGTCACCATTTCACAACAGTGACTCTCACTGCTGGAAGCATTTCTACTTCTCTGATATGTTCCTGTCCTTTGTTTTCCCTTTCTCTTTATAGACTCCCTAGATTTTGGATTTTTAATTCTATTTCCTAGGAACCTTTGTCAACTTGCTTTTGAAAAATGTTTTTAATTTTTTAAAACTTTTATTTATTTTCATTAACTTTTTTTTTGCGAATTTTTTTTTTTTTCTTTTCTTCTCATTTGAGCGGCCTGGGATTCGAACCGCAGTCCTTCCGCATGCTAGGCGAACGCTCTCCATGAGGAGCTATTTCTTGAGCTCCTCATTAACTTTTTTTGACAGATATTTTGTTTAAAAAATTCTTTTCATACATGTATATAGGGTAATAATGTCTGTCTCACAATCTACTGTCCTTCCCCCTCCATCCACCCCACCTTTCCCCTTACTCCCTCCTGTACAAAGTTCCTTCATTCTTCCCTACCCACCCCCCACTATGGATCAGCATCTACTTATCAGAGAAAATATTCGGCCTTTGGTGTTTTGGGATTGGCTTATTTCACTTAGCATGATATTCTCCAGTTCCTTCCATTTACCTGCAAATGCCATAGTTTCATTCTTCTTTAAGGCTGAGTAATACTCCATTGTGTATATGTACCACATTTTCTTTATCTATTCATCTGTTGAAGAGCATCTAGGTTGGTTACAGTTTCGCTATGGCGAATTGAGCTGCTATAAACACTGATGTGGTGGAATGGCTGTAGTATGCTGACTTTAAGTCCCTTGGGTATAGAATAGACACATTATGGAGTGGAACAGCTGGGTTCAATGGTAGTTTCATTCCAAGTTTTCTTAGGAATCTCCATACCACTTTCCAAAGTGGTTGAACCATTTGCAGTCCCACCAAAAATGTATGAGTCAACCTTTTCCCCACATCCTAACCAACACTAATTATTGCTTGTATTCTTGATAACTGCCATTCTGACTGGAGTGAGATGAAATCTTAGAGCAGTTTTGATTTGCATTTCTCTAATTGGAAGAGATGATGACCATTTTTTCATGTTTGTTGATTGACTGTATTTCTACTTCTGTGAAGTATCTCGTCAGTTCCTTAGCCCATTTATTGATTGGGTTATTTATTTTTGGGGGGTTAAGTTTTTTGAGTTCTTTATATATCCTGGAGATTTATGCTCTATTGGGGGTGCCTGTGGCAAAAAGATTTTTTCCCATTCTGTAGGCTCTCTCTTTGAATTATTGTTTCCTTTGTTGAGAAGAAGCTTTTTAGTTTGAATCCATCCCATTTACTGATTCTTAATTTTACTTCTTGCACTTTAGGAATCTTGTTAAGGAAGGCAGGTCCTAGGCCAACATGATGAAGATTTGACTTGATGTTTTCTTCTATTACGGGCAGAGTCTCTGTTCTAGTGCTTAAGTCTTTGATCCGCTTTGAGTTTATTTTTGTGCAAGATGAGAAACAGAGGCTTAGTTTCATTTTGTTACATATGGATTTCCAGTTTTCTCAGCACCATTTGTTGAACGGGCTCTTTTCTCCAATATATACTTTTGACATCTTTATCTAGTATGAGATAACCATATTTATGTGGGTTGGTCTCTGACTTCTATTTTGTACCATTGGTCTGTGTGTCTATTTTAGTGCCAATACCATGCCATTTTTGTTATTATTGCTCTGTAGTATAATTTTAAGGCCTGGTAGAGTGATGCCTCCTGCTTCACTTCACTTGCTAAGGATTGTGTCTCTTATTTTTCCAAATAAATTTCATGATTTCTTTTTCAATTTCTATGAAGAATATCATTGGGATTTTAATAGGAATTACACTGAATCTGTATAACACTTTTGGTAGTACGGTCATTTTGACAATATTAATTCTGCCTATCCAAGAGCTTGGGAGATCTTTCCATTTTCTGAGGACTTCTTCAATTTCTTTCTTTAGTGTTCAGTAGTTTTCATTGTGGAGGTCTTTCACCTCTTTTGTTAAGATTGATTCCCAAGTATTTTATTTTTATTTTTGCGGGGCTATGGTGAATGGGGCAGTTTTCCTAATTTCCCTTGCCGTGGATTTGTTGCTTATGTATAGAAATGCATTTGATTTATGGGTATTGATTTTACATCCTGCTACTTTGCTGAATTCATTTATGAATTCTAGAAGTTTTCTGGTGGAATTTTTTGGATCTTCTAAATATAGAATCATGTTGTTGGCAAATAGTGATAGTTTGAATTCTTCTTTTCCTATTCATATCCCTTTAATTCCTTTTGTCTGTCTGATTGCTCTGGCTAGGGCTTCAAGGACAACGTTGAATAGAAGTGGTGAAAGAGGGCATCCCTGTCTTGTTCGTTTTTAGAGGGAACATTTTCAGGTTTTCTCCATTTAAAATGATGTTGACCATGGGCCTTAGCATAGATTGTTTTAACAATGTTGAGGTATGGTCCTACTATCCCTAGTTTTTCTAGTGTTTTGAACACGAAGAGGTGCTGTATTCTGTCGAAGTTTTCTCTGCATCTATTGAGATAATCATACGATTCTTGTCTTTAAGTCTATTATCAAGTCTATTAAGGCTATTGTGATGTATTATTTTTTTTGATTTCCGTATGTTGAACCAACCTTGCATTCCAGGGATGAACACCACTTGATCGTGGTGCACTATCTCTTAAATATATTTTTGAATGTGATTTGCCAGAATTTTATTGAGAATTTTTACATCTATATTCATGAGGGATATTGGTTTGAAGTTTTCTTTCTGATGTGTCTTTGTCTGGTTTTGGTATCAGGGTGATACTAGCCTCACAGAATGAGTTTGAAAGGGTTCCCTCCTTGTCTATTTCATGGAATAATTTGAGGAGTATTGGTAATAATTCTTCTTTGAAGGTCTTGTAGAACTCGGCTGAGAATCTGGTCCTGGGCTTTTCTTGGTTGGTAGGTTTTTGATGGTGTCTTCTATTTCTTTGCTTGAAATTGATCTGTTTAAATTGTGTATGTCCTCTTGCATGAGTTTGGGTAGATCATATGTCTCTAGAAATCTGTCAATGTCTTCAAGTTTTTCTATTTTATTTGAGTATAAATTTTCAAAATAGTTTCTAATTATCTTCTGCATTTCAGTAGTATCTGTTATGGTATTTCCTTTTTCATCACAGATTTTAGTAATCTGAGTTCTCTCTCTTTGTTAGTGTGGCTAAGAGTTTATCAATTTTATTTATTTTTTCAAAGAACCAACTTTTTGTCAATTTTTTGAATTGTTTCTTTTGTTTCAATTTCATTGATTCAGCTCTGATTTTAGTTATTTCCAGTCTTCTGCTGCTTTTGGTGTTTATTTGTTCTTCTTTTTCTAGGGCTTTGAGATGTAACGTTAGGTCATTTATTTGTTGACTTTTTATTTTTTTAATGTATGAGCTCAATGCAATGAACTTTCCTCTTAACCCTGCCTTCATAGCATCCCAGAGATTTGATAATGTTGTATTGGTGTTCTCATTTGCCTCTAAGTATTTTCTTTATTTCCTCTTTGATTTCTTTTTTTATCCATTCATCATTCAACAGCATACTATTTAGTCTCCAGGGGTTGGAGTAGTTTCTATTTTTTAAAATTTTATTTTTTTTTCTACTTTATTTTTTTATTTTTTATTTTTTTAACAGGACATACTGTTTATTTACAGTGTTTATCAATGCTCTTAAGAGATATCTGTCTGAGAAATGGGTGACTGCCAGGGAACCTTATCTATCAAGGACAAGGGGGCATAGCCCTGACTCATCTCCTGCATAGTTCACCCCTCCCCCCCCTTCTTTTTTTTTTTTATTGTAAACAAATGGGATACATGTTGTTTCTCTGTTTGTACATGGTGTAAAGGCATACCATTTGTGTAATCATAAATTTACAGAGTAATGTTGTTTGATTCATTCTGTTATTTTTTCCCTTCCCCCTACCCCTCCCACCCCTCTTTTCCCTCTATACAGTGCTTCCTTCCTCCATATTTGCCCCCCTCCCTAACCCTAACTCTAACCCTAACACTAACCCTTCCCTCCCCCTATTATGAGTCATCATCCACTTATTAGCAATATCATTCGTCCTTTGGCTCCCTGAGATTGGCTTATCTCACTTAGCATGATGTTCTCCAATTTCATCCATTTGCCTGCAAATGCCATAATTTTATCATTCTTTTTGGCTGAGTAATATTCCATTGTATATATATACCACAGTTTCTTTATCCATTCATCAATTGAAGGACATCTAGGTTGGTTCCACAGTCTGGCTATTGTGAATTGAGCAGCTATGAACATTGTTGTGGCTGTATCTCTGTAGTATGCTGATTTTAAGTCCTTTGGGTATAGGCCAAGGAGTGGGATAGCTGGGTCAAATGGTGTTTCCATTTCAAGTTTTCTAAGGAATCTCCACACTGCTTTCCAGAGTGGCTGCAGTAATTTGCAGTCCCACCAGCAATGTATGAGTGTACCTTTCTCCCCACATCCTCGCCAACACCTGTTGTTGCTTGTATTCTTGATAATCGCCATTCTAATTGGGGTGAGATGGAATCTTAGGGTAGTTTTGATTTGCATTTCTCTTATTACTAGAGATGTTGAACATTTTTCCATATGTTTGTTGATTGCTTGTAGATCTTCTGTGAAGTGTCTACTCATTTCCTTAGCCCATTTGTCGACTGGATTATTTGTATTCTTGGAATAGAGTTTTCTGAGTTCTTTATAGATTCTGGAGATTAGTGCTCTATCTGAAGTATGATTGGCAAAGATATTCTCCCACTCTGTAGGCTCTTTCTTCGCATTGCTGATAGTTTCCTTTGCTGAGAGAAAGCTTTTTAGTTTGAATCTATCCCAGTTATTGATTCTTGCTTTTATTTCTTGTGCTATGGGAGTCCTGTTAAGGAAGTCTGGTCCTAAGCCGACATGTTGAAGATCTGGACCTACTTTTTCTTCTATAATCTGCAGGGTCTCTGGTCTGATTCCGAGGTCCTTAATCCATTTTGAGTTTAGTTTTGTGCATGGTGAGAGATATGGGTTTAGTTTCATTCTGTTGCATATGCATTTCCAATTCTCCCAGCACCATTTGTTGAAGAGGCTATCTTTTCTCCATTGCATATTTTTGGCACCTTTGTCTAGTATGAGAAAATTGTATTTATTTGGGTTTGTGTCCAAATTTTATTGTTGATTTCTAGTTTTATTCCATTACGATCTCATAGAATGCAGGGTAGTATTTCTACTTTTTTTGTATTTGCTGAGAGTTGCTTTGTGGCACAACATATGGTCTATTTTAGAGAAGGATCCATGTGCTGCTGAGAAGCAAGTGTATTCACTCAACGATGGATGAAATGCTCTAAATATGTCTGTTAAGTCTAAATCGTTGATTATATCATTTAATTCTATAGTTTCTTTTTTAGTTTTTGTTTGGAAGATCTATCCAGTGGTGAGAGAGGTGCGTTAAAGTCACCCAGTATTATTGTGTTGTGGTCTATTTGATTCTTGAGATTGAGAAGGATCTGTTTGATGAATGTAGATGCTTCATTGTTTGGGGCATATGTATTTACAATAGTTACATCTTGTTGATGTGTGATTCCCTTATGCAGTATGAAATGTCCCTCTTTGTACCTTCTGACTGTGGTTTGAAGTCCACTTTGTCTGATATGAGATGTAAATCCCTGCTTGTTTACGCAGTCCATGTGAGTGATATGATTTTCCCCAATCTTTTACCTTCAGTCTGTGGGTGTCTTTTCCTAGGAGATGAGTCTCTTGAAGACAGCATATTGTTGGGTCATTTTTAAAAATCCAATCCACCAGTCTCTTGTCTTTTGATTGCTAAATTTAGGTCACTAACATTCAGGGTTGTTACTGAGATATGATTTGTGTTCCTGGCCACTTTTTTTTTTTTTCTTTTAACTTGACTTAGTTCCTCCTTTGATTGACCTTTCCTTTAGTGTAGTTCCTCCCTTTGCTGGTTTTCATTGTTCTTATTTTATTTAAAAAAAATTTTTTTTTCATTTCTTCCTCATGGAATATTTTGCTGAGAATGTTCTGTAGTGCAGGCTGCCTAATTGTGAATTCTTTTGTTTATCATGGAAAGTTTTTATTTCATCTTCAAATCTGAAGCTTAATTTCGCTAGATATAAAATTCTCGGTTGGCATCCATTTTCTTTCCAAGTTTGATAGATGGTATTCCAGGACCTCCTGGGCTTGAGGGTCTGGGTTGAGAAATCAGCTGAGACTCAAACTGTTTTCCTCATATATGTAATTTGATTTTTTTCTCTCATAGCCTTTAAAATTCTATAATTTTTCTGTATGTTAGTCATTCTCATTATAATGTGCCTTAGTGTGGGTCTGCTGTAATTTTGTACATTGGGGGTCCTGTAAGCCTCTTGTAGTTGATTTTTCATTTCATTTTTATGATTTGGGAAGTTTCCTGATATTATGTCATTGAAAAGATTGTGCATTACTTTGGTTAGTATCTCTATGACTTCTTCTATTCCAATAAATCTTAAATTTGGTCTTTTCATATTGTCCCATATTTCTTGGAAGTTCTATTCATGGTTTCTTACCATATTCTCTGTGTAGCTGACTTTATTTTCAAGAGTATATATTTTGTCTTCATTGTCTGAGGTTCTATCTTCCAAGTAATCTACTTTGTTATGATATTTTCTCTCCAATATTATTCTTTATTTTGAAGATCAATCTAACTATGTATTTTCTAAACTCCATCTCTAACATTTCTTCTGCTGTGTCTCCTATGGATTCTATTGTTGGAACATCTTGATTTGTTTGAGGCACTTTGTTCCCCTGTTTTTTCATGTTGTTTGTGTGTCTTCTCATCTAGTGGTATGGAGCTGAGGTAGTACAGATTCTACCTGTAGTCCTTAGTGTCCCTGAAGACTTCCAGTTCCTCATCTTTAAGGAAGAGCAGTATCAACAACACCCAATGCAAACAATATACCACCTTAAACCAAATGGCTCCTATTAAGGTGTTTACAGTTTTGTCACGATCGACAGAAATGAAGTGTTCAATTATGGTCTACAATATAAACAGTAAGTTTGCTAGGCAGGTTTACCATTTCAAATGATGAAAAATGAGGGAACAGAAGTAGTGTAAGATGTGATATTTACGTGAGAGGGAGAAAAGATAGAGATAAAAATTTATAGTAAGGATGAGGGATGAATTAATAAAGGATGGTTGTTAGTACGAGAAAAGTGAGAAAGAGAATCCAGGTAGGTGAGAGAAAAAAAATATGTACAGGTTTTTTTTTTTTTTTTTAAGGTAAAAATATAAGAATACACAACAAAACTGTCATATACTATTCAGACATCCCATTCCTCAATAAATTGATGCATGAAAAATATTTGGATTCAAAGATGGTAGAAGTGTCAAAGAGAGGGAAACAAAAAAAGAGGAAAGTCTCAATGGAAAATTGAATGATTGCTTCCATTGGATTTCAAAATTTTTCTAAGTTTCCCTTCTCCACCAATAGGTGGGGTGGTCTGAAGTTTGATGTTAGCTCCAGTCCAGTGGGTGCCAGACTAGTTGGGTGGGTAGCCCATAGCAAGACACCCTCACCCCCTCTTCCAATCTTCCCACCCGTTTTAGCTGGCCCCTCTGTCCTGTACACTTCAGGATTTAATAAGCTGGAGAGAGCCCCGTTTTCTCCAGTTTCTTTAACCTGTGCTCCCCGCAAGGAACTGCCCCTAGTCTCCAGCTTTCCATAGGCTTGTCAGACTCAAACTGGCCCACACAAACCCAGCTGCAATCTGATGAACCTGAGCTTCAGCTTCCCTAGGCTCTGCCTTGCTGCAGTCCCAAGATCTCAGTGCCCTTTCAACTTGCAGAGAGACCACCAGGGATGTGCTCACACAAAGGAGCAACCCTGCAAAGAGGCAGCCAGATGGCAGCCATTACCACACCAAACAGAAAGACCTCAGGTGCAACCAGACCTGCAGGCACCCCAATTTACCTCCAGGCCCTGGCCTGAGTCCCCAGACCAAGTTGGCCATGCCCCAAGATGGGGTGGCTGCACGGCAAACCTGCAGGTCCTGGCTGTTGTCCCAAAATTGCCGCAGTCATGTATAACCAGGCAATCCATTGGCATTCTGCAGACTAACGGCAGATGATTGGCAGGTGGATGTTGGGCAGTGGGTGATGGGTAGGTGAAAGGCAGGAGATGGGCAGGCAAACTGGCAAATGATGGATGTTAGGTGGCAGTCAGTGAGCAATCTGCTTCAAAAGTAGGCGATATGCTGGAAGATGGCGGGGAATTGTGGTGGACGGAATGGGGTAAACAGCAGAGGATTGATGAGCAGCAAAGACTGCCTCACAGAAAACAGATTTTGCTCCGCTTGAATCCCGAGCCACAGAGTGACAAGGAATGCAGCCTCCCTCTAGTCTGTCATCTTGGATTTCCAAAATGTTTTTAATTTCCAGAACTCTCTCATTATGACTTCTTTTTGGTACTAGGGACTGAAATAGCCCTTTTTTTAAAAAAATTTTTTAGTTGTTGATGGACCTTTATTTTTATTTATTTATATGTGGTGCTGAGATTTGAAACCAGTGCTTGAAGCATGCTAGGCAAGTGCTCTACCACTGAGCCACAAGCCCAGCCCCAAACCAGCCCTTTTTTATTTAGAGACAGGGTCTCACTCAGTTGCTTAGTGCTTCACTAAGTTGCAGAGGCTACCTTTGAACTTGCGACCCTCCTACCTCAGCCTCCCGAACACGACTTAAAGGCGTATGGCACCATGCCCAGCTCATTCTGACTTTAACACCATCCTGTTTATTTACTGGATAAAAATGGCTCTAATTTCTCTGAAAGTACCATCCACATGCTCTCTGGGTTTCTCCTTGCAGAATTAACTGTTTCCTCTGAGATAAATTCTTCTCTTTGCCTGTTCTGACTTATTCCTTTCTTGGTGGGAGCTTTCTGAGTACACCCAGTGATCTTTGGCTGCCCACTCTTTTTAAAAGCGAGGAAGCCGCTGGGCACAGTGGCGCAGGTCTGTAATCCCAGAGCCTCCAGGCTGCGGCTGGAGGACCATGAATTTGAGGCCAGCCTAGGCAATTTAGCAAGACTCATTCCCACGCTGCCCCAGAGAAGGGCAGGTGGCTGCAGGGCACAGCACCCCTGCTGCAGGCCGCGCTCCTCACTGCCCTCCCAGCACCAGCACTTTGTCCTCTTCTGCTCAGTTTCCATTCACCTCCATCTTCCAAAAATGTGAAATATTTTGTCTGGTACTGTCTCCTCACCCATTCTTTGTCTTTTTGGGTTTATATATTTGAAAAATTCTTTTGTTAGGATATATCTATACCTTTCTGGAGGAAATGGGTATAAATCAATGTGTTCAATCCATTGTTTGCCTTAAGTATGTCAAGCAGAGATTTATTTATTTTTTTTTAAAGATGGGGTTGAGATGGGGTCTTGCTAGCTCCTCAGGCTGGTCTCCAAGTCCTGGGTTTAAGGATCCTCCTGCCTCAGTCTCCCCAGTGGCTGGGTCTTTAGGAGCATGCCACCACGCCTGGCTACCAGAGATTTTTAATCTTAATTCTGCAAAGTACTTACATAAAACCACAGGACATATTTGAAGATGAAAGAGAGATGGTAATTAGTCAACAAAACCCAGAAAACCACAAATTCAAAACTAAGAAACCCTTCCCTTAGACACCTACTCGGTGGAGAGACTGTTTATGTGTGGTGGGCTCTTTCGTGTGCTATTCTGAGATCTGAACAGCTGGGAAAAGAGCAGAGATCCTTTAGACAACCCCCCACACTGAAAGGGTCTCCTGTCTGCTCCTAGAAATGGCTTGTTGTTGCAAATGTCAAGGAAATTTTAAATTCCACATACTGCTATGATTTGACCATGACAGCACAGTCCAGGACAAAGCTGGGCTCTTGATGGAAAAGACCACCTGTCATGTTGTGCAGCAGACATGGGTAATAAACATTTTACGCACTTACAAAATTAAATCAGATTCTCAAACACTAAACTAAAAGCAACCACTGAATAAGTCACCAAAGACAAACAGCAGTGCTATGTGTCCCTCAGCCGAGATCACACGGCTCACACTGCTTGTGATGGAGCAGGACAGAGGACGGGTAAAGCAATGGCAGCTAGTGTGGCACAACCATGTATTCAACCACCAAACTGTTACAGCACCCACTCAGCTACTGATGTACATTCCTGTCCATCGACAAAGACTTCGTCCCTCTGCTTAAGAAGTGTCGGAATCCACACTACAAGAGACTCAAAAGACACAGATGGTATGATCTCTGCCTTCAAAAAACTTAAGCTGTGCCTGTCATACTACTGAGCAGGTAAACATCTGAAAGTCTGCCCACTGTCTAAGGCCTATTTAGCAACTCCTTTCTCAACCCAGAGAGGTCGTGGAGCCCATATTTGAAATAATTAGACCTCGTTGCTTGAAAGACTGAGGGCTTTTAAGTTTTTAAGGACCTGAAATCCTCTACAGTGTATTTAAGTAGGAAAGAGGGTCACATACAATTATAATGCAAGACGCCTGAAACAGATCCCAATGACACTAGCAGGGCACCTACCACCAGAGGAGGCCCACCTGTCAGACTTTATAGGGCAGGGAAGGTTCAAATCCGAGGTCTAATAAGCAAGCCAACAAATAACCCAATTAAAAACTGGGCAAACAATTTATTTGAACAGACAAGTCTTCAAAGAAGATATGTAAATAGCTAATAAGACATGAAAAGATGCTTAATATCATTAGTTATTAGGGAAATGCAAATAAAAATCACAGTGCAGTGGCTGGGGTTGAGCTCAGTTGTAGAGCACTTGCCTAGCATGTATGAGGCACTGGGTTCGATTCTCAGCACCACATATAAATAAATGAATAAAATAAAGGTCCATCGATAACTAAAAATATAAATATAAATAATTTTTAAAAAATCACAGTGCAATACCACTTCATACCCCTAGGATGGCTGTAAACAAGGCCACTGACCATCACAAGTGCTGGTGAGGATGGAGAGACAGGAGCCCTTCATCAGCACAGCGGTGCAACTACTTTGAAAGCAGTTTGGCAACTGCTCAAAAAGGTAAACAAATTCTGCTGGGTATAATACCCAAGAGAACTGAAATTACATGCCCACACAAAAATGTGTACACGAATGCTTAGAGCAGCACTATTCAGAACAGCTCAAAAGTGGAAACCACCAATGTGTATCAACTGATGAAAGGACACACAAAATTTGGAATGTTCATGCAAATGAGATATCACCTGGTCATAAAAAGAAATAAAATTCTGCTTTGTGCTATAACATGGTTAAACCTTAAAAGATATCAAGGTAATGAAAGAAGCCAGACACAAAAGGCTCTGTGTCATATCCATCTATTTATGTGACATGCCCAGAACTAGCAAAGTCACAGATGGAACATGGTTACCAAGGGCTGGGAGGGTAAGGGAAGAGGGCTGAAAGTGCTAATGCATACGGGTGATGAAATGTCCTAAAATGGACAGTGGTGACAGCCATGCGAGTCTCTGAATATACTAAAAGCCACCTGAAGTACATACTATACAAAGGCAGTTTTTACAAATTCCTTTTACAAAGGGATGTAAATTATCTCAATAAACCTATTTTATTTATTTGTTTTAGGACAATCCACGTTGAGCTGTGTTAGTGATTCTACCTGGTTTCATGGTTTTTAGTAGGATGTTTTCTGCTTTCTTTTTAAGATAGAGCCACATCAAATCTCTGTATTAGAGTCTGTGTTTCAAGTCAAATATCAGAACCCATCTCAACAAAATCAGCAGGAAACTACAATCAGCACAACTAACACCTGCCCATCTCAGATCTGATGGGATTCCTCTACTCTTTTTTCCTATGTCTTAGTCTTTTGTCTGTTTATGGTTACTATTTTTTTTTTTTTTTTGGTGGTGCTAGGGATTAGAACCCAGGGCCTTGTGCATGTGAAGCAAGCACTCTACCAACTGAGCTATATCCCCAGCCCTGTTCGTGGCTACTATTAACCGTCATCTAAACCACGGAGCCACTGAAGTCTTCAGTTCTTTGACTATAAAATAAAGAGGTCCAACAGTCACCCTGTCCAGTCCCATCGTGAACGCTGACATCTATACACAGCCACGGCTCCTTGGGCTCAGGCTCGGGTGCCACCTGCAGCTGCACCTGACAGCTGAAAATGCCCTTCTGCTCTGATGAGGGCAACACAGAGGAGAGAGTGTGAGGCTAAGGGCCCGGGGACACTCGATGTGAAGGAACAGTCCTATCTAGGTAATTACTGGGCCTACATGTCTCCCTGGAAACTGTTAAGGACAGTCATGACCCTACTACTGTGAGCTGTGTCAGCTGAGGAACGTCTCACTGGACTCTCGTTAGGATGACTCCTCATCCTGGGAGAGGAAACGGAACCCTCTTCATGGGGCTCCATCTTCTGTGAGAAGCTCAGGGGTGTCCCCAGCTCGAACCCTAACCAAGTGAGCAACTCTAACCGGGGCAAAGTGCTGAGATGAAGTAGAAAGGCACTTGGGGATGTTTCTGGGAGTACTTTTTCATTTAAGCTTTTCTTTTTTTTTTTTTTTTTTTTTTTAAGAATCCCCCCTCACAGGGTCTTTTGATTCAAATAGCCCTGAGTCCCATTCCCCCACTGGCCCTGAGTGATACCCTCTGACTGTGGAGAAGCCCTGTCCCAGGAGGACTATGGAGCACCCAGAAGGAATACTGGATTCCTACACCATCCCACAAAGAGCAGAGCTGGCCTCTCCCTCGAGTGGCAGTATCCTGGGTCCAACTGAGCAGTCTGGCACGAAGGGTGACACTTCAGAGAGAAGGGAAGCACCATGCCTAGACGGCCCTGAAGGACAAGATACACCAAGTCAGACAGGAACTGCCACAGCACGAATAAAGAGAAAGTCTCAAGATGAACCCAGGTTTGTCTGAATCCAACGTTATGACCCTGCAAGTGTAGAAGAGCTGTACCCAAAGTTACTACTTATGGAAAAAATTAAAATACAAGATAGACGCAGAGTGTCTATAGTCCCAGTTACTTGGGAGGCTGAGGCAGGAAGATCACATGAGCCCATGAGTTTGGGGTCAGCCTAGCAACAAAGCAAGACCCCAACCCAAATTAATAAAACAAAAACAAAATTTAGACACACACACTAGAATATGCATAGAAAAGGTCTAGTCAGTGTCTATCAAGGAGGGAAATGAAAGAAAGAAGACAAATATTTCACTACATAGTCTTTCAAACCTTTTGAATGTTGTGTGATTTGCATATATTAGCTATTCAAATATATAGAGATACATGTATATATATACAAATAGAGATTAAAATTGAGATTAGGGCTCAATAGAGCACTTGCCTAGGCACTGCAAAAAATGATGGAAAGAAGTGATAAATGTATAAAGAAACATGTTTAACCTGACAAATATTATACAATGTATACATGTATTGCAACATCACATGGTACCCCTTTAATATGTATATTTTTATGTATCTGTTAAAAAACAAGGCTGGGTGTATAGCAGGATGGTACTTCTCTAGCATGAGCAAGGCCCTAGATTCAATCTCTAGCACTGCAAAAAACAAAAACAAACAAACAAAAAAACCACAGTATCATGGGGCAGAAAATTAGCAGTATTCCCCCTAAACCTTCAATCTTATTTTCAATCATATTTGTTTGCCCATATCGGGGAAAGGGAAGTGGAGCTAAAGTATTACCTAGGCAGCAGTCACTGTTGGTCCGGGCTCTGCCAAGAACCTCTCATTCCACCCCCAACAACCACAGGAGTCTGTGCTCTATCTGCAGACACCAGGCAACCACAGGTTTGCACGCCCATCCCAACCCCATGTACCACCTGCCCCTTCTGGCTCAACCCTGTGTGCAGGCACGTTCCCTGGGCTGACGGCACAACAGACCAGCCTGTACCCCCCCAAAACATCCCAGCACACGGGAGCAGAGTACAGTCAGCAGAAGGCCCCACCAGCTTCCTGAGGTTGCCAGCTAGCTGGGGACCTTGTGTACACTGTCACATCTTCATGCAGGAAACGTTCTGAGACAGTGGAAAGTAAATGAATCAAAGGTCTTTTTAAAAAATATTTTTTAGTTGTAGACAGACATATCGCCTTATTTCATTTATTCATTTTTATGTGGTGCTGAGAATTGAACCCAGTGCCTCACATGTGCTAGGCAAAGCACTCTACCAGAGTCACATCCCCAGCCCGAATCAAAGTTCTTTTAAATGTACCTAGTATACTCCATCTAGGAATTTATCCTAAGAAACCAAAAGATGCAAAGATGTAAAATTATAAAATAAAAATGTAACATTAAAATCCCGTTATTTAAAATTGAAAACAAATTAACTGGTCAAGGGAGATTGGTTAGCAGGGTGTGGTGGTGCACACCTATAATCCCAGTGACTCGGTACACTGAGACAGGAGGATTCCAAGTTTGAGGTCAGCTTCAGCAACTTAAAAAGGTCCTAACAACTTAGCAAGACCCTGTCTCCAAATTAAAAAATTCAAAAGGGCTGGGGATATGGTTCAGAGATTGAGTGCCTCTGGGTTAAATCCCCAGTATCAAAAAAAAAAAAAAAAAAAAAAAAAAAAAGAAAGAGAAAGAAAAAACAAAAAAGTGAAATGTTAAAGAAATCTGCAGTTGTCCCTCTGATAAGACATTCAGAAGTCTGAATACATTCTGAATGTATATTCATGATATACATTCAGAAGTCTGTCAAACAACTGTTCTGAAGCAGGAAGTTTCCTGACACAGAAACACCTCGCCTGTGAACATTCAACTCAGGAGCACTGTGGACAGGACCAAAGCCAGAATCCTGAAAAAGGGCAATCCACTAGCCTTTCCTATCTGTGCCAAGTACTCACTCTGTATGTTTAATAAACACTAACCCCACTGCACCTGAAAAGAGCAAAGGCACTGTGTGCTCAAACTGCTGCCCAGGAAGGAATTTGATTATGAAGGTCCCTGAAGTACAAATGATGTCACAAGAAGGCAGGGGGCTGGGACTGGGGCTCAGTGGTGCAGCACTTGACTAGCACATGTAGGGCACTGGGTTCAGTTCTTAGCATCACATATAAATAAATAAAATAAAGGTCCATCAACAACTAAAAAAATATATATATATAAAATAAAAAAAAAAAAAAAAAAAAAAAAGAGGAGGAGGCAGGAAGAACACCACGGCAACTCCAGAGCATGCAGGATGAGTGGCCAACAAAGAGTGGCCCACAGGTGTGCGGTATCAACCATGCTCTGCAAGGGTTGTGGCAGGACCCTCAACAGGTGCCAGAGGGTGACCCATGAGCAGCAAAGCCCCAAGCTCCAGGCAGTGATGAGCACACCCTTAGCTTCCTGTTCCTGTAGCCCTGCAGAAGGCTTGGCACTGAGACCCAGTCTGAGTAAGGTCACAGCGGCAAAGGACTTCTTGATACTGATGTTCTTTGTCTTTAAAACACAACTGGGGAATGATTCCTTTGGTTCAGGCCTATGAGAATCAGGGTAATGTCAAGGTGAGGGAAGATGCCAGGCAATTACAGAGGGTTTTCCTGGGTAACCTGCAATGTTTGGGAGTGGGGGGCATCTGCACTGCAATAAGTCTGACAGGTTTCAATGCAGGTGACACAGTCTGTTTGGGAAAGATGCCTTGTAGAACACTAATCCACAGAGAGAAGACTATATCTTCTTTGTAGGTAGTGCAAAGTGCCCTCCTGAACACCTGCAAACAGTCTTTTGGAATCTGACTCATTCGTATAGTTTGTAAAGAGATCGTATGAGAAGGCTAGAGTTAGCACAGTATGTGATTTTCTAAACGGAAACATTTATATGCTTTAAAATGACGAGAGTAACCATCCACTGAAATATGTACTAAAATGCAGTTAGCCATGTGCAGTGGTGCACACTTGTAATCCCAGCAACTGGGGAAGCTAAGGTAAGAGTACTGCAAGTTTGAGGCCAACCTGCATAACTTAGCAAAATCCTCAGCAATTTTTTTTTTGGTACCAGGGATTGAACCCAGGAGCGCTCAACCATTGAGCCACATTCCCAGTACTCTTTTTCATTTTTTGAGACAGGGTCTCACCAAGTTGCTCAGAACCTCACTAAGTTGCTGAGGCTGGCTTTGAACTTGAGATCCTCCTGTCTCAGCTTCCTAAGCCTCTGGGATTACATGCGTGCACCACCATGCCTGCCAGTCCTCAGCAATTTATCGAGACTGTCTCAAAATAACAACAGGGCTAGGGATGTAGGTCAGTGGTAAAAGGCCTATCGGTTCAACCCCCAGTACAACAACAACAACAAACAGTTATCCTTGAGGTAGAGGGATACAGCTCAGTGGTAGAGCATCTGCCTAGCATGTATGAAGCTCTGGGTTCAATTCCTAGTACCACCCTGCTCCACACATACAAAAAGGCCACTTATCCTTGAATGTAGAATTATAGGTACCTTTTTTTAAAACCAATTTTTGTAGATGCTTTCTTTTTTTTTTTATACAGGTTGAATTCCCTAGTCCCACAATTTGAAATGGTCTGAAATTCTAATACTAGCATGATACTTAAGTTTTGGATTCTATGGCATGTGCCTATAATCCCAGCAAGTCAGGAAGTTGAAGCAGGAGGATCACAAGCTCTGGGACAGCCTCAGCAACTTAGCAAGATCCTGGCTTAAAATAAAAAATAAAAAGGACTGGGGATGTGGCTTAGTGGTAGAGCACTCCCGGGTTCAATTACCAGTACACCCCCTCCCACCCCACCCAAAAAAAGTTTTGGATTCTGGAGCATTTCATATTTTGAATTTTTCAGATTAGGGATGTTCAATGAATATTTTGCATAGATGCAAATATTTCCAAATCCAAAAAACTCCAAAATCAAGCATTTCTGGTCCCAAGCATTTTAGAGAAGGATACTCAACCTGTATTATGGGTGTTAAAGTAACTCAGCAATCAGGAAAAAAAAGTTACAAGCCTAAGACAAAAGATCTCAGGATTTTTTTCAGTGTTAGATCATTAGATACTGAAAAATGTCCCTTAAACCTGGGCTTTCCTGGCCTGCTGACTCCAGGTTCCAAGAGCAAGGCCCACGTCCCAACCCTAGCTGCCACTTCCTACCTCAAACTGGGACCCAGATTGCTTGAAATTTCTAATGTGCCTCTTAGAAAGTGTCTGACATGACCCCTTCTCTCTGGCATCCGAAGCTACTGGCCAGAACCCACCTTCCTGAACAAGTCTTCAGAAAAGCTAACTCCCAAAGCAGAGTATGACATGGAAAGAGCCATTAGGAGGGTAATTCCCCACATGCAAAGGCAACTGTGCTAAATGCAATGCAGCATCATGGATGGGATCCTGGAGCAGAAACAGGGCAACAGCAGACACAAATCCAAGTCAAAGTGTGCAATTCAGTAATGGTGGGGGACCAATGTTAATTTCCTACTTTTGACAAAGACACCACTGTATGTAAGAATTCAATGTGGGGAAGCTGGGCGAGGACTTTCTGTAGGATCTTTGTAACTTCTATAAATTTAAAAAAATGTTTAAAAAATACAATGATTAGGGCTTGAAACAGAACAGCAATAAGAAGAAAGCAGGGCACGCAATGAACACCCATTTCCAAGGAAGGTAACTCTCATCATGTTGGTTTCCAGATCATCGGTTCACAGAACATTCCACACAGAAGCTTCCACTTGCCCTGGTCCTCTGACCACACTGCTGTTTCTATGGGACACCAACCTGACCACACACTACAGCCGGAGTCTGCTGTGTTTCCCTGTGTCACTCCCTATGGTAATGACCACGTGTCTACCATGAACATCTCCTACTTTATATCTTCTAAAAGATATAAACTAGTGATTTGCTCAGTTGTTCAATGGTTACAGAGTTTCAGATGAGATGATGAAAAGGTTCTGGGGATGGTGTGACGGTTGTACAGCAATGTCAAGAAACCACTTGCTTTTGCCCCTGAACTTTTCACTTAAATATGGCTAACAAGCGGGCTGGGGATAGAGTGCTTGCCAAGCGTGCGCAGGGCCGCGGTTCCGTCCCCAGCATCTCTCTCTCCTTCCCTCCCTCCCTCCCTCTCTCTCTCTCTCCTTCCCTCTTGTCCCCCCACCTCTGTCACACATACACACATACGAAGGTGGTAAATTTTGTTTCATTTATTTTAACAGAATTAAAAAGACAAAAGAAAAGAAATCTTGGGGTTCCTCATCTCTCTCCTGATTGTCAACAGGCCCAGCATGATGGCATTATGATTCTGCCCTGTCTCCCTCCTCTCCACACACTCCTGGACTGTGCTGCGCGCCAGGCAGCAAAATGTTTGCTAGTCCCTAAACACCCTTCATGCCTTGGAGCCCCATCTGAAAAACCTTCCCAACCACCTTATCTTTACCTCTAACACACTGCTCTAATTCAAAGCTTGATTACAATTGTCTTCCATTCTACACAGTCCCAATTTTACTGGGGAGTTAAGATCCCATGGTCAAATTGAGCATCATCAAATTATGCTTGAAAAAACCCATTCAATCTATCAGTAACCCCCAACAAAGTTCAGCTTCTCCTCCTGCTCTGGAACAGATGGTCACTTCTCCACTAGATACTAGATAAAGGGGTTGGTTCACACTTAGGGCCACTGCATTTGAAAAATCAGTACTTCTAACACTTCATGCCACGCAGGTATGTGCTGTCATGCAAATAAAGGTACCTAAAAAAGCTCAGCTAACACCACAAAGACTTCCTAACTGATCTGCTGTCTCCCCAGCTCCTCCACCCAATCTACCTGTGAACTGCAGTCAGATCACTGACAGCAAGTTTGGAGACACATCTTGTTTTGTAAAAATACAATCCTTAGCTCCTGTGCCTGTCATCAAAGACCCGCGTGCCACACAGCAAATATGATCCGATGTAGGGTCAGCTGATCAGGTGGCTATGGGTGCAGCCAGGGTTTGACCTGAGCATTTCCACTCACTTCCTGACCTTGGGCAGAGCTCAGAGCTCTCCTCATCTGGGAAACAACACACCTGCTTCACAGGCTCTGCCAGTGAAGCTTTAAAAAGTGCACACAGGGCCTGTAACACAGCAGCACCCAGAAGTGTCAGTGAAGACTGTCATCTGCACTCTCCCGCTTCCATCCACCACCAGTTCAGTGGTGCTCAAGACCTGGGCTCAGGGTCCAGAGACCTTTTAGGAGGTCTGAAGTCAGAGCTCTTCCCAGACAACACCAAGAGGCAGCTGTCTTTCACACTCCATTCTCTCACAGTTCCCAGGCGCTTGTTTTCAGAGACCTCACAACGTGTGGAGTGGCGACACCACCGCTAGAAGCTAACAGAGTGTGCTGGAGGTCTTGGGCTCCGAACTTGTCCCAACTCCTCATACGGTGAAATGGGAGTGCACTGGGGTCCTCAAGGATCTGCAAGCTGAAGAGGCTCTGGGGCCCAAGTGAGGAAGTGCTCAAGTGCACCACTTCTCCACCCTGTCCCACCAACTTCTGGACTCAGCTGCCTTTGTGCAAACTAATCTTCTGGTCTAGGTGTGTGTCCCTCTACCACTGCTTTCCAGGCACTTCTCTTCCACCCCCAAGAAAACTGCTCCTAACCGCCTCCACCATGTTAACACCCTTCACCTGGACTCAGCTCTTGCCACTTGTGTGTGGCCACACACTGACCCACTCAGCAGGTCTCCAGAGCACCAGGTATGCAGCAGAGCACTTCCCTTGCCTTCTGGATGGGGGACAGTGAGCAAGACATGGGGCAGTACCATCTCAGATACTGCCAGGTGCTATCAAGGAAGTAAGGCTGAATGAGGGATCAGAGGGTGGCTTCGCTCCTACCAGACTAGGGTTGAGGAGCAGTGCTGTGCAATACAGCAGCCACTGTGGTCAAACAAATGTACAGTACCTTGTTAGCACTTTTCATACGGATTAAGTGTTAATATCGTGAAATCTTTGGGCCAAGCAAAATAATAAAACTACTTTTGCCCATTCCTATTTACTTTTTCAGACAAGGCTCAATTACATTTCTACTGGTCATATTACATTTCTACTGTAGTTTGCAGAGGTGGGCAAACTACAACCTGGAGGCTGAATCCAGCTGCTACCTTTTTTTTTTTTTAAAAATAAAGTTTTACTGCAACATAGCCTGCCACTGTTTGCTTGTTTCTGGGGGCCTGTGTGCCATGATGGCAAAGTTGAGTCGCTGTGAAGGAGACAGTAGAGCCTGTAATGTTCACAATCTGGTCCTTTCTAGAAAGTCTGTGGGTCTCTGACCTAGAGGGGAGAGGAGTATCTCCACTCTCCACAGCATCTGGTTTGTTGCAAGGGGAAGCTGTATAGCTAGTGAACTCTGCAGCACAAACAATCCTAGGTTCAAATCTGGGCTCTGTCTCTTCCTAGCTCCGTGGCCTTGGGCAAGTCATAGGCACTCTCCGGATTTCAGTCCCTCCCTCTCTAAAATGGGGCACATGGGAAGCACAGGTTAATGCTACGTGGCCTCAAGCAGGAGTCCACCAAGACTGGTTGGATCAAAGCAATTTCACTAAAATGGTGAACAACATTTTCCTCTTGGATTGCTCGCACTATATTGCTAATAACTAGCTCATTTTCATCCTAAAAAGAAATGAAATTCAGTGAAACTTCTTAGGAACAGTTGGGTATTAATAATAACTGTCAGCAAGCAATGGGGAGGGGAGGAGGAAGCAGAAAGAGCCGCCTGATTATTAGGGTCACCTCATCAATTTCCTGCCCTTCTGTGACCCTTTGACAATTTCTGGTTCATTAAATTGGCACTGGGAAAACAAGAAGAGAAAGACCTCAAATCAATTACTTACTAGAATTTGGGGGGAAGATAAATAAAAAACCAAACCTACTGTCATCCCAGGTGTTTTCTGGTACAGGGAATTGAACTCAGGGATGCTTAACCACTGAGCCATCTCCCCAGCCCTTTTTGTATTTTACTTAGAGAAAGGGTCTTGCCAAGTTCCTTAGGTCCTTGCTAAATTGCTGAGGCTGGCTTTGAACTCACGATCCTCCTGCTTTAGTCTCTCGAGCCACTGAGATTACAGGCATGTGCCACTGTGCCTGGCCACATCCCTAGTTTTTGAAGAACTATACATGATCAGTGCAATTCAGAGGGCAGTCCCAACCAGCAGCAGCACTGAGTGCTTGTTAGACATAAAGAGAGCCCCATGTGATGGTATGGACAGTGCCTTGGAGAGGTGCTAGTCTAGACTGTATTTATACATGTTCTCCTCACTTCTCCCACCACTGATACATGGATAAACAGGGGGGTTATATCTTTCCCTTTTTGCACAGTGCTGGGGATTGAACCCAGGGCCTGACATGTGCTAGACAAGGGGCCCTACCCCTGAGCATCAGTCCCAAACCATGTCACCGATTTTAAATACATGGTTCCAGGTTTCTTCAAAGCGACAGGCTTGGTATAACCACTGCAACTCTTGATGGCACTCTCTGCCTCTGCCCCAACCAGAGTCTTTCCTTTATTTTAATTAATTTATTTTTATGAGGTGCTAAAGATCGAACACAGTGCCTCACACATGCTAGGCGAGTTCTCTACCGCTGAGCCCCAGCCCAGCCCTTCCACCAGGGTCTTGACTCAAGCAGAGCACGAAGCCCCAGACACTGCCCTGGTTCACCTGCAGTTGGGTTGGTATTCTTTCCAGCAGGGGCACCATGCCCCTCAGGTGAGGACTAGGTGATCACCCCTCAGGAAACACGCGTGCATCTGCCAAGTGCTTTTAGGAGGGTTTATGACTGCTCGGCACAACAGACGGGCATTCTCCCCACTGGATAAGAGGCTGGGTGCTCCCACCTGGACCTGGCAGTTACTGCAGAAGCTAGAACTTGGGCTTCTTGAAAATGTCAAACTGGTGATCCTCAGAGCTTAATGCTGAGGACTTGGTGACCCAGAGCATGACAACCAGGCAGAGTTTTCACCGGACACAGCCTCAGCTGTCACCCAGCCCAGGCTCCTGGCCCTGTGGTTAGGAGAGTGTCTCAAATTCTGCTGGAGCTTAACTCCAAACATGGGTGCATTCTCAGCTCAACCAGCCCTGGCCTAGCCCTCTGTGTACACACTAGGCCTAGGAGCCTCCTGATAGAGGTTGCTAAAATAGTAAACTACAATACAGTATGTTTTGATTAATGTGCTCTTCCTAGTATTAAGATGCCCATATGTGCCAGTGTTATTTTTCACTGTGCTCTCAAAAGAGCACAGTTTGAGCAACAATTGACAAGGTCAGTTTACCAATACCAGGGGCAGGGCCCGCTGTTAAGGGGTTCACACAACTCCAGCACAGACCACAGGTGTCTGAAAGAAGACAAAGATGATGCTACAAAGAATACTTCACAGGTAAACGGGAAGGAGTAAACTCTGGTCTTTCAAATGTTTCTCAAGAATCTTGGGGCTGGGGAGATAACTCAGTTGGTAGAGTGCTTGCCTTGTAAGCACAAGGCCCTGGGTTCGATCCCCAGCACCCAAAAAAAAGAATTCTCCACGTGCATAATTTCAGATTTGCTGTCTCTCCTCCTCAAGAGTTTCCAGTCCAGGAGAGAGAACATGGATGTGCCATAGGGTATTACAGGCAGGAACAGCAGCCAGCCTAGCTGGAGTCAAATGAAGAGGCAGGATGCAGCAGGACTACAGGTAAGCGGCCTCAACAATGGACAAGGGTACTGACAGGGACCAAGCAGCCATCTGGGAGGTCAGCGTGTGGTGCCGTCACTGGGCTAAAAGAGGGGCTGGATAGGGAGAAGGTCACACCAGTCCAGGCAGTCAGAGTAAACCAGTGTTCTAGAAAGGGAACACAGCACAGGATGTAAGAGGCATTTTGAAAAAACACTGATGGCAAATTATAATGGGGGCCAAAGATGGTTCTGATTTTTTGAAGATGTGAGCTTAAGTGCTGAGGGGTGATGTGCCATCATGCCTGCTCTTAACAGAAACGGCTCAGGAGGAAACATATTTACACACATACACACAGATAAAGCTGTACAGCAGTCGACAGCTGCTGACTCATGATGGTTGGCAGTTAGTAATCAGTGGCTTAGTCTTTCAATTTTTCTGTATGTTTGAAATTTTTTCATATTAAAAAGCTGAGGGATTTTAAAAAAATATTCCACAGATTTGGGGCTGGGGAGGATAGCAACAATCCCAGTTGTACACCCACAAAATGTGAAGTTCTAGATGGTTGATGGAGCTATCAATCAGGCAGCTGTGAATGTGATGCAGATGTGGAGTCATCTAAATGCAGGCAGCAGGTGCACTAAAAAAATCGAACAACAACAGGGAGAGATGAGAAGAGAGGGCAGATGCTGGGGAAAATCTCACATCTGGGGTAACAGAATAAGATAAAGGGCAAAAAAGAAAACTTTGGTATAGTCAGGTAAAATGAAACCCCAGAACAGGAAGACAGGTCCAAAGAAGAACCGGGCTGAGAAAATGTCAGAAAGGCAGTGACCAGGAAGACAGCAGGCATTCACACCCTTCAGGAAGCCAGTACATTTAGGGTATCAGAGGTCAAAGGGAGTGCAGGTCATGGGGAAATGGAGCCAGATACTCATTTCTACCTGCAGAGTACTGGGATGCCCCCAAAGCAGGGACAGATGCTTTCCTCCTCGGCTAGAAGATGATGTCATCAACCTTCAGGGCCCTCAAAATCCCTTAAGTAATTAAAAGAAGCAGATAAATACAAGATGCTTCTAGCACTGCATGTGCCAAGTCTGATGCTCTCCAAAGCCACACAGAGAGACATGATTTGTAGGTCTATAAACTTCCCACCTGCACTTCAGGGGCTAGCAAACACAGTCCAGCGAACAGTCTCACCAGCCCGCACCCCAGCCGCAACTCCCCCCTCCAAAAAAAATCAGAATTACACCAAAGAGGAAGACTGTCAGAGTTGCACTGTGTCAAAGACCAGCTCTCACTTGCAGGATGCAAATGAAGGACGCTCTTTTTGAGGGTGCCTGCAGGAAATCTCTGTCAGTGCTGGCTGGGAATTTTCATCTTATTGTCAGATAGGATTAACTGGCTCTTTTCTTCCAAAGCATGACTCAGTATCTTAATTTTTTCACTTGAAATTGCCAGTCAGACTGTTTCCCAGATATGGCAATGCTATCAATTTAAACCAAAAGTGACCTGGCGAGTGTCTCACTCCCTTGACCCAGCTGCAGAATAGTAAAGGCTGCTGATGCAGTCTCTCAAAACGGGCAAACACGCCAAAAATTCCCTGACCAAATTAATCAACAAGATTTAACCCCAAAGTGACATTCACTTCAATACTTATTGCCAGGTGAATACTTTTAAGTGGTTTATCATTTGTCCAAAATATTTAAAACGTAGAAAACTGCTTTTCACAATCCTGCTTTAAAAGAACACGGTTGTGCCTAGGGGACCTCTGGGTCACCTGAACGCAAGTGAAGAGGCTCCATTCAACAAAGTCAGCATAGGTGGAAAGGCAAATGACCCTGAAGCAGATAATCTCAGATAGTTATCCATTAACATGACTCAATTTTTTTCTGAGCTACAAAAACATTCCAATAAGCATTTTGCTCTCTCTTCCCTAAACGCATATGCCAGGTGGTTCCCAACAGACCCCTGACGGTGGCTGAGATGTCAGAACAGAAGCAATCCTGAATGGGCTAAGAAACCGCTACAATGTGGATGCTGTAGCACTGAAGCCCCCCGACCTTTCCTGGGCCTGGTGGCTGCTGCCCAAACAAACTGAGTCCCCTGAAGGAGCTATAGTTAAAACACCAAAATCCTACTAGGATAGGCCAACGATAGCACATCGTCAACTGGCAAGCCCTTCATAAACATTACTAGTTGCTGCTCTGCTATTTCTTAGCAGAAGCAGGCTCAACACTGGGAAAGCTCCCGTGGGCCAGAGCAGAAGCTCACATTATGCCCTGACCCCAACTATGAAGGGTCCACCAGGGGCAGCTGACACTGATCATGTGCCAGCGCTGTTGTAATGGCAATTCACATTACACATGACAACTGCACCCCTTTTTAAAAGTACTGACCCTGAACAGGTTCCAGGGGATTCCATGAGGCCCAGTAGCTGGTAAACAGTTTAAAGAGTGAAACAGAGAGAGGGAGAAAGTTCCTCTTGATAAAACAGGAAAATGAAAAAGGGAAAAGAACAGGAACAACAGTGAAATGGGACAGGGAAGGTACAAAAAGACCTTAAATGTCCTGAAGCAAAAAACACGCAGAATGCAGGGACACTGAAGGAAAGGGACGCGAGCTGGCGAGCTGAGGTGGGGAGCCTCTCCAGGAATCCTTCTGGCCCTGTCCATGACTCAGCAGTCCCAGCAGGATGATAACCGCAGCGGCAGAGGGGACAGGGGGTCAAGCTGGAGTTCCTGACACTGACTACTTTATGTGTTGTTACTGGGGATCAAACCCGAGGTGCTCTATCACTGAGCCACATCCCCAACCTTTATTTTTTGAGACAGGGTCTCATTAAGGTGCCCGGGCTGGGCTTGAACCTGTGATCCTCCTGCCCCAGGCTCCTGAAGTGCTGCGATGGCAGGCGGGACTACCACACCAGCCAGCACTGACCACTTCCAACTGACCGGGCAACGCCAGCTACTGGGCGTCTCCACACTCGTGTGAGTTTTGCTCCAGGAGGTGGAGGTGGAGGCCGGTGCTGGAATCCATCAAACCAGAGCTGCTTTCACTCAGTGTTCTGGGGCAGTCAAGAGATAAAATGAGTTTTTGACAGTTATTCTGAAATGAATGAGGGCAGGGAATGGAAAGTGTGGACACAGCAGCACGTGGCGGCAATAGGCCCTCCTCCCTGCCAGCCCCTGCCCATAATCTCCCCCTCCTGCCCACCACCAACCCTCCCAACCCAGTCTCTCGCACCCTCCTTCCCTCCTCCCCTGTGGCTGCCTCCTGCTCTACTAAGACGTTCAATGTTTAAAGACTGGATGACTACGTCGACCAGTTGTAACTCCTGTTTGATCAGGGTACTTGGTCAGGTACAGCAAGCATGTATGAATCCTGAACCTAATTATTCTCAGGTGAGAACAAGCAATGTTTACTTCAACTTGTGTTTAGGTTCCTCCACTTATCAGCGGTGTGACAGTGGGCAAGTTACTTAACCTCTTCATCCCTCAGTTTCCTCCTCTGAAGTATGAGGCTAACAACAGCACCTCACTGTTAAGGTTGTTGTGAGCAATAAATAAAGCATACAAGACACTTGGAGTGCCTGGCACATAGTAGAGTCTATAATGTTAGACCTGTTCCCTTAAAAGCAGTACTCTGCCATCCTGGTAATTCATAATCTCATTATCTGTCTTTGAGGGAATTTCAAAAGAAGTCTGCTGTACACTGGAAAGCATACAAACAAACCTAGGTAAATATTCATTCCACTCCCTCTTGGATGGAGGGTGGCAGGTGTTATTTTACAGGTGCATTACTATATTTCTTACAAAGTAGCAGAGGTATGAGGTTTGTGAGTACTACTAGGCAGAGGCTTAATTCCGTTTCACAAGGTGTCTCTTTGGTGTAGCACCACCCTGTGATGCAGGGAAGCAAAGTCCTGGAGGGACAGGGTTAGCTCTGATTCAGATGGTCCACGTCAGAATTGTCTGCTGATAACCAAGTGGCCATTCCAGGGGCAACACAGCTACAGTTCTGGTTACCCCATCTGTGCAGGCTCATTTCAGGGGCTAGAAGAGAGACCTCAGATTTCAATGCAGGAGAAAATGAAGCAGACACTTGGCCAAGGTCATTCAGAGCAGTTCCAGCCAGAAGAGCACCCAAGAGTTTTGCAGATAATACATGCACCCTCATCAGGTGAAAAGGCCCTTGAGTCAGGCAGACACACCATGTGGGTACTGAGGCCTAGGAATTAGAAGAGGGGAAACCAAGGGACAAAGAATAAAATCACAGAACAGCTGTTGAGAGTCTCCAAGCTGTGATCCTATCTGAATAAAATGCAATTTAGAAGCACTTAGTCCTGCATCTTGGTTAACCTTACATAACTTATTCCTATTATATCACTGAGAACAATTGATTTTAATGGGCCCAGCACCTGGACAAATGAGACAAACCTCTCATGCTATGATGCCACACCTAAATAGCTTTCCCCATGGAAATGCTGGCCTGAGGAGGAGCCAAAAATAAACTAAAAGCCAATTCCCAAGGGACTTGTCATCAGGGATGCTACACACACACACACACACTGCCTCCTCACAAAAGCAGGATGATCACAAATAGCTTTAACTTAGACACTTAAACCTGGGGAGACCCTAAATATTGAGCAACTTAAAAGACAATGCACAGGAGATGGAAAAGCAAAAGGTGAAAGCACAAACAGGCCCCTCCAGAAGGAAAGCTGACCTTGACTACTGTTCTTTCCTCAGAAGTGGCTGCTCTGACCAAGCAAAGCAGGTGGAGACTACGAAGACCCGCCATGTCTACTTGGTGCTCAGGATGGTTTAAGAAGCTGTCAGCATCTGGCTTTATTCCAAAACTTTACTCAAAGGATGACCAGCAATGGGGAGGGGACAAGCCTTTGAAGAGGAGATCCATGCCAAATGGGAAGGGTTTCAAGTGGACAGAAGGGCTATCAGGCTGAAGGGGTCAGAAGATGGGAGGGAAGAGAGAGTATAAGAGGCACTGGCTGCAGACTTCTTTTAAGTCCCAGAAGCTTTACCTTGGCTACCAGAAGTCTCAGGAACACAACTATAAATCCCACAGCTTCGTGGAAGAACTGACTTTGTTTCTGCTACTCAATTTCATGGAAGTAGAGGGAAGAGTAGGGCTTGCTGCCATCTTTTCATCTCTCTTTGTAAAAATGATCACTAAAACATTAAACTGGGCTGGGCATGTAGGGCAGTTGCCCAGCATATGCAAGGTCCTGGGTTCAATCCCCAGCACCACACACAACCCTTATATTCAAAAACTAAAATTAAGCCTTTACTCATTACCTTCAATTGAACACGAAAACTACAAAAATGTTCCAGTACCTAAGAAACACTCCACATCAAATGAACACTACTGAAAAGATTCCAATAAGTGGCAACTTTAATAAAAAACAAGTTTCTCCAAAATATCACTAGTTTATTCTACTGACTGCTGGCTCTCAGATCTCATAACCTAGATTGATGCGCAGGAACCAGGACCTAAATGCTTGTCTTGGGCTACTGGTCTTTCCTCACAGCACGCTGCCACCTTGATGGGATGCACAAGGAAAGGGAGGTGATAAGAAAAATCTCCCTGAACCACAGTGCTGCAAGGTCCCAGGACCCACGCTACCACACTGATTAGTGGCCAATAGAGGATATTCAGCTGACCAGAGTCATCTGTGCCTATAGATTATGGTGACAGCTACCTACCAGGAATAAACTCACACACATACACACGACTGAAAAAGAAATTTTTTTTAAAGAACCAAAACAAACTTACTCTCGAGCCCTTAAAGAAAGATCTGGGACCTGCCACCCTTAATTGGGCACTACATTCCACAACTTCCCGCAAATCCCCATGTCCCTTAGCTTTCTTTACATGCAGACGCTACAGAAACTACAAAGGCAAAGAAAATACCAACACCAGAGACAGAGAATAGGTTCCAACAAACACAAAGCAAGTCACCAAAGGGCAGCTTCAAAATCCATCTAGGGGCTGGAGTTGTAACTCAGTGATAGAGGGCTTACCTAGCACTGGGTTCAATTCTCAGCACCACATAAAAATAAATAAACTAAAAGTACTGTATGCATCTAAAACTAAAAATATATATTAAATTTAAAAAAAAAGAAATCTATTTATGCAGATCCCTTAAAGTTGTTTTTCTATTTAACTCCAAAATGGGCATTTTAAGCCAAACTTTGTATAATTACACATGGGGTGGGGGGGATGTGGACAACTGTAAACAAAGTTAACCACTAAGTCAAGATGAACAGGAATAACAACTGATAAACATTGCAGCTCCCCGCAGTGGGCTGGGCCGGTCTCTCTGAGTTCCAGGGTAGGAGGACCTGGCACACAGGGCACAGGACTCCGAAGTCAAATGAGCTGCGTTCCAAAAGTCACAAACCTCTAAAGATGGGGGGTGAAAAACATTTTAAAATCTAAGAAAGTCACTACCAGTGACCATCTGCTCGGAAGACACACACAGTATAAGGAGCAATAATCATCTTTTCCCAACACAATACTTGTGGCGATTTTTAATATATATTCTACTGCAAAATGTTATACTTTCCAAATACTTTTATGGATGAACTTATAATTTTCTTTCCCAGTCAGAGAAGTTGTTTCTTGATTTGTATTTCTCTCAAGGGAAGTTGGTTCGGGAGTGTGAACTTGTAGCTGTGGATGTATGGGCATTAGTGCAAAAGAGACCCTGCTGGTGTCAGCAGTCACTTCTGCCACTAGGAAATGGGTTACAGGCTCTTCTAGGGAGTGGGCCTTTTTCCTGTCCAAGCTGTTGTCACCACTCCCTTTGTAGTGTGGCACTCAGCCCTATTCCTCTGTAGCCTTTGTCTCCCAGTATGAGAAACCCAGATGCACTTCTAAAGTGCCTCCCTTGAAATCAGACATCTCAACCTCCCAGGGACCTAATACAGTGCAGGCCTGATTCATGCTGAGAAATGTTTTCTTGAGACTGGGGGTGCAGCTCAGAGGTAGAGCACTTGCCTAGTATGTGCTAGGTCCTGGGTTCAATCCCAGCACTGCAAAACAAACAAACAAAAAAACATGTTTTCTTGAAGGAGAGGGGAGGGAGGAGAAGAAGAAGGGGTGTGAGATACAGAGGTGTGTTTGTGTGTGTGAATCACTGATAGGAATTCACAATCAGGAAAACAAGCCACCAAACCAACCTTAGTTCAAGGTTTCAGGTGTATGACATAAACCTCTTTGTTTGTAAAAACTGCTATATTCACCACCCTCATTCAGATGCCTTATGAGAGTTGGATATTTGCTTAACAGTCTCAGGCCAAGAAAAACCCTGCAGGTTTCCAAACTGGTCATCCTTCTCTATCCATGATTCTATAATTTTTTTTTTTTTTTTCAAGAAGTCCAAATGCACTAGGAGTCATCGATCCCAGTCACAGCTGTCACAGTCTTCCCCAGCACTATTAATATCATGGTTCTGATTGTAAATGATTTCACTCACAAAGTTCCCCGCAGCAATTACAATGAGGCAGCAAGGTAAAACAAAAAGAGGTTGGGTTGCTGCTTCCCCCATCATGCATTCTGCAATTCAGAGAACTTCCTGGGTTTTTACATCGACTGGCATTTTCACCTCTATCTTTGTTTTGGAATGCCAACAACCCCTCCCGCACCGACCCAGCACGGCCTTCCTTTCTGGATGCACAATGCAGCACCGAGCTCCTTGGGGGTCAGCAAAACGCCGCACTGGTGTAATGCCGAACGCGTCTCAGAGCCTGAGGAGGTCCCCACGGGAGCCGGTCCACGTCTATCATTCAGAGGCTGACACCATAGCATCTCATGGATCGCAACTCCCCTCCCCCTCGAGCCGGGAAGCCCAGGGCCGGGTCCCAGGCCGGCGGTGCCCAGCTGGCGTGTGCGCCCAGGCTGGCGCAGTGACTGTGCATGGGGCGCACCCTCTGCCGAGGCTGTCCTCCCACCGCGGCCACTGCAGTGGCACCGCTGCGGGCAGAGCCTCCGGCCGCGCGCCCCGGCAGCCGACCCCCTCCTCCCTCACCTCCAGCCCGGTCCCCGCCCCCCGCCGCACCTTGGTCTCCTTCACATGCTGCTTGACGCCCTCCGGGTACCACTGGACGCGCACGTAGCCGCGGCGCAGCGGGCTGGCCCGGCCCTCCTCGTGGCCGGCGCCCCCGGCCTCGGAGCAGCCCGAGCTGCCGCGGCCCTCCTCCTCGCCCTCCGAGTCCGAGTCCTCGCCGTGGATGAGGCGCACCAGTCCGAAGTGCACCGAGCCGCGGTAACGGCCCGACACCAGGTCGTGAGAGAACAGCAGGCGCTGCGAGCCGGCTTCGGGGCCGGAGTCCGAGGACGGCCCGGAGGCCGAGTCCGGGGCTGGCGTCGGCGTCGGGGCCGGGGCGGGGACTGCGGCCGGGGTCGGGGCCGCCTCCGGAGCTGGGGCTGGGGCCTGGGCGGGCGCGGGAGCTGCGGGCGCGGGGGCTGCGGGATCCGCCATAACTGCTCTGCGCGAGTCTCGGGCGCGGCGGCGGCGGCGGCGGACGAGGCGCGAGGAGGCGGGGCCAGCGGCGCGGGGGCGTGGCCGCGGCGCGCTGACGTGGCCCTACGTGCCGCCGTCGTCAGGGAACCGGGATGCGGTTGCTAGGAGCCGGCAACTCGTCGCTAGGGGACGCTGAAGATGCTGCGGGGCAGGGGAGGGGGCTGTTGGGAGGATGAACTCCACGAAGGAGGGCTGAGGCCCTGGGGATAAAGTAAGGGGAGCGTGAAGGGGCGGGGACCCGGGGCAGAAGTGGAGTGGCCACCGAGGAAAAGGGGCGTGGCCGAGGCGGGGAGGAAGACGGTCAAGTGACTGTCAACAACTTTTAATGAGCTGTCTTGGCGTCCCATCCTAGTCCTAGGTACAGCAAAGGTTAAGGAAGGAGGATATTGTCCCTGTCCTCTAGGTTTTACAGTCTAATTGGAAGGACAAAGAAAATGCACATTAATAGCCAAAAAAGCAACTCTAAGGCAGCTTGTAAGCTATAATAATCCTGTGAAGAGCGTATGCTGAGTACTAGGGCGTTCCCAGCAAAGCTGGGAAGGTCATGACCTCTTAGGTCCAGGGGCTGGTGAAAGAGGCCCGAGGAAAAGTGAAAAGGAGCCCAGGCGTGGATGCCTGAGGGTAGCTGAGGCCCGGGGGATTCCTGAGCTCAAGTCACTCCTGAGCAACCAACAACAACAATTATAGCAAGAAAAGCTAGGGATTGGCTCGGTGGTGCATTGGGCCCTGCCTGTAATCCCAGCATTTGAGAGATCTGAGGCAGGAGGACACAAGGTGGCGGTCAGGGTCTCAGGAATATAGCAAGGTCCCTTTGTAATTTACCAAGACCCCGTCCTCAAAAAAAAGTGACAAAGTCTGGGGATGTAGGTCAGGGTAAATGCCTCCGGGTTTCATATACCCCATACCAAAAGAGGAAGGAGGGAGGGAGAGAGGGAGGGATGGGAGAGAGAACAAGAGCGAGGAGAGAAAGAGAGAGAGTAGAGAGGAAGAAGAGAGAGAAGAGAGAGATGAGAATGAATAAAATAAAGCAAGTATCAGCTTCAGTGGTTGTCTTCAAACCCATTTAGATGAATTCAAAGCTCTGAGAGCCTCCTATACATGACAAGGGCAGAATATGAGTAGTTGAGTGTAGGAGCTATGGATTCCAATTTTTGGCACGCTACTTTACCATCTATAAAGGCAGGCAAGAAAATTAACTTCTTTTACCTCGGTTTTCTCATCTGTAAAATAGGGTAATAAGCAGCAGTTGGGAGGATAATGAAGTAGAACAATACCGGCATATCACTCCCCCCAAAAAGCTTCAAAACCCTCTGCCTAAACTAAATTTCAGACTGCCAGAGCTGTTGTTATTCAGTTATGCTTATGTTAGGATCCATATTGCCATTTAAAAATATAAATAGTAATTCTACTAATTCAACGTATCACTTAAGTAAGTTCTAAAAGTTTTAGATACATTCTTAGAGAAAGGATTCATAATGGGTTCTTAAAAAGAAATCAAGAAAACTCAATCATTAACTGAAATTGATGTCCATGCATGTATGAGTTTTTCAGGATGAACCCAACTACTGTACATGACTATAATGCTATAATAATAATAATAAAGACTCAAAACTGGCCCAAATCTTTCTTAGTCAAAATAATTTTTCCACATTTTTCTACAAGACCATCAGTGTCAGATTAGAGGTGGTTTGATATTACAGAATTTAGGTTCTTCAAAAGATGCAGAACCCTGTTCTTTGGGTACTTTATAAGCTGCTGGGAATACAGAACTACATTCATAAAAAATTAAAAGAACATGCATAAAGCACAGATGGCAGCCTGGGTACACAAGAAGCCCTAGACCAAGTACTTATAGAGCATTGATGTAATATTGGGCTTAGGCAGGTTGCCAATGAACCCAAATCTTAGAAAATTCATAAGTATAGAAGAAAACAGAGACTAAAAGCTGAAGAGGGGGTTGAATATGATTTAGAGGAAATCTGGGTTCTCAAATCCTGGCCTTTTCAACCAAGACTGAAACAGAGCTCCTTCAAAATTGAAAGCAACTTCCTAATAACTGCTTTTCTGTACCTGGAGTTTCCTCCTGACGATGGAGGCTGAGAGGTTGTCCTCTGCACCAGCAGACCACAGGGAAACTGAGACTGTGATGGGTTTCTGACTAGCACAGCCTAGCTAAATCCGCACATGTGTTTCCCTGCTTTTTTGCTGCACCAAACCTCTCTCCTCTTATAAAGGCTGTCCATGTGCCTGTGCCCCCTGAAGATGAAGATTCAAGACAGAAAAAGGTCTCTGCTTTCTTCCTCAAGGCCAGCTTTGAATAAACCTGCTTTTCTTCACCTTCCATCATCTCCTGAATTTTAGCAGAGCTGGAGCTGTGAAACCTTCGTTCTAGTCACAAGACCACAGTCTAGAATGGCCGTAAGAAACCATTGCAGGAAGGACACAGCTCCCTGCTCCTACCCCACAAAACCCGGAGGGTTTAAGCTCTAACAGCAGCTCCGGGGCCACTTCCCGGGCCCCTTAGCCCTGCTTCATCAACCTCTGATAACCTAACGTTCATTAAGAACACATATTGACCAGCCATTGTGCCAGGCTCTTGTCACATAGGTGACTTCAGTTGTTATCACTCTTGTGCATACCGCATTGTTAGCCCCATTTTACCAACACAGGACCCCAGGACTCCAGTGCCTGAGATCGCGGATAGTGATAACTCCAAGGGACTTTTCTAGTTGGCTGTTCTTCAGAATTCCCTCTGAGGACCTCCCAAATGAAGTTCATGTGTCCACCTGTCCCTGGGGGTGGAGTAAGCAAATAGGCTGATGGGCTAGGGCAAGGCAGACCCCAATCTGTGTTTGATGTCAAAAACCTGTGTGTTTTGCCTGTGTTGGTTGTTTTAATACTTTAAAAAAAAATGTCCTTTCCTCCCTAATCATTGAGCAAAACTGGCACTCCAGGAAGACTTGCTGTTTTATTCTGTGGCTTCTGGTAATAATGGCTAATAATAGCTGCCACTTATTGAGCTGTAACTTCATGCCGGGGGACTATACTAAGTGCTTTGTATAGATCATCAGGAACCCGCCAGGTGGGAGGTGAGAGTCCTTGATTTCAGCTGATCTCTCCTCACTAGACTAAACTGATCATTTGGATCACGTCGTATTTGTGTGTATAAGGACCCTGGTGCCTAGTACAGTGCCTGGCAAAGCACTGGCACTCGATGATGCGTCATATTGGTGGATGTCAAAGCCTAAGATTCCTGTACCTCCCTTTGGTCAGTTTCCCATCCCTGCCCCCACGTATATGCAGAGAGTTGAAGCTGGAGACTAGTACTCTTTGGCCTTCCCCTGCTGTGCGATCTCAAAACCTTCCATTTGCTCCCTGACTGAGCTGCATCTGAACCACTTTAGAGATAGAGCCTCCCTGGGCCAGGTGTCACATGCCTGAAATCCCAGTACTTCAGGAGCCTGAGATAAGAGGATTGCAAGTTCAAGGCCAGCAACTTAGTCAGACCCTGTCTCAAAAAAAAAAAAAAAGAACTGGGGATGTAGCTTAGTGATAAAGTGCCCTGAGTTCAATCTCCAATCAAGAGAGAGAGAGAGAGGAGAGAAAGAGAGAATCTCCTTGGTGCCTTTCAGACCTGAGATGCTTGGGACAAGGCTTGAGACTCCTTCTCAGATCCTGAGCCCCCAGCCACAATCCTCTACCCAGGTTGGCTAGTGGAGTGAGTGTGGATTGAAGCAGCTGCTTAGTTTTTATGTTCGTCATTGTTGAGGTATAGGAAGGAGAAACAAAGCTTCATTCCCTAATGAACAGACTCCCTCCTCTCAGGACCCCAACATCCAGCCCATAGACAGAGAATGTTACTCATTTACAGATGTGCCTGCCTGAAACAGAGCCATTCTCTATTGCCCCAGCTGGTGGGTGTGGAGAGGGTGGAGTGGGGGTAGGCCTGTGCAGTAGGCAGCAGGACAGCAGCCTAGCTAGCTGATCTGGCGGAAGCAGGCCCGGTCAGGTCCTATCTCAACTAGCCACGGGCGCCTCTCCAGAGGGTGCTACACTGCCCCTGGAGGAGAGAGCACAGCCTGCTGGTGGCCGCGCCTCTCGAGTCCAGGTCAGCCCATAGAGCTCCTCCCACCCTGAAGCAGGTGTCTGGCCTCTAGGAGGCACCTGGGACTTCGCTGGGAAGGTGCGGGAAGGCGAGTGGGAGGAGAGCCCCCACACTCCCTGTGGCTGGCAGGAGAAATGTCTCCTGAGGCTCCAGCCAGGGGGCACTGGAGATTCGGGCTTTAGAGTCAAAAGGGCTCTTCTTGCTCCTGGAGTTGCATCCCTCCTTGTACCGATGCCCTGGGAGAACCACTGGTCCTGCCCAAGGTCACTCAGCAGCCCATTCAGATCAGAGCCCAGATCAAGGGTTGGCCCTTCGATGCTGCTGTGAGGATGGCTTGCGATCCCCCCGGCAAAACATTGTGCCGGGGCAACAGCAAAAGGGGGAGCAGTAGAAGCAGCCCAGGATTGGCGGCTCTTTCCTGAAGATCCAGGCACAAGATGCAGGGAGTCGGTAAACCTGCTCATTGACTGTGCCACCCGACTTGCTACCAACTCCCAAGGCGCCAAGCCAGGGCCCTGTCCCCAGCACTGCCTCTTTTCATGGGTGTTTCCTGGGTGACAGAGTACACGCCATCTTCTCCTCACCGTCAGGTTTCTTCTCTCAGCGTCCTCAGCCACACCCTGGAAAGACTCATGTGCACAAACACACATGTCCTGTCGCTCCCTTTGCCTTAAGCCTCTAGATCCCTGTTCCCCCAGACTGCTGCTCTGACCACCTGTGGCTCCAGAGCGCTCACAATGACACCAGTCTGAATTGACATGTGCGTAAGCGTAAGAAAATGTACATCTATATATTATGCATATAAAACATCCAATTAGTTTGCGAATTGATTACTTGTTGAAATGGCAATATTATATACACATTATTAAATAAAATAAATGAAAATCAAGTTCATCTGGTTTTGCTTTGTTTTGCAGTGCTGGGGATCAAACCCAGAGCCTTGTGCTTGCTAGGTAAGCACTATTGAGCTACACCCAGTCCTCTTGGTTCTCCTTGGGGTTACTAGAAAATTTAAGGTTGTGGATGAGCCTCCTATTGGGCAAAGCAGCTGCACATGCTCAGCTTCCTTCAGAAGGTAGCAACCCTTCCCTGCCTTTGACACTTCCCTTGCAGGAGATTCTGGAAGGTTCCTGAGGAATCTGCCTGAAGAGGCAGGTAAGGGAAGGTCCCCACCCAGCCCTAGGTGCTGTTCTCCTCCGCAGAAGAATCAGCACCAGCTAATAGATCCCTACATCCGGCCCATACTTTCAACATGGTTTCCATTTGGGGGAGCTGAAAGCTCACTGGGGACAGGCATGTAGTAGACCCTGTGATACCAGCACAAACCCCCACCCCTTCAGATTAAGGAACTGCTTCCCCAGCCGCCCAGCCAGCGTGTGCTGCTGGTAGCCCCGAGCTGCACCTCTTGCCAAGGACTGCCCTTGGCTCAAAGCCGATGTCTCACCTACCCAAGCAAAGCCTGGCCCCCTTGCCCCGTTCAGGACCTCCGCGGAGGGCCGTCTGGACTTCAGAGCACCTCTCGGGCTCAGCAAGGCCTCTGCTGCAGCTAAACACCTCATCTCAGTTCCACCTCTCCCTGTCCCCTCTTCACTCCCTCACGAGTGAGGACTGGCAGCTCTCTCCAATCAGCTCCTCCAGGCAAATCTCAGAGCCTTAAAGTCTGCCTGGGGAATCTGACCTACATAACCATAGGTGCTGGGCCTAGGACACTCTAGACGGAGTTTCAGAGCTGGATCACCCTCCAGCTAACAAGGACCTGTCACTAGTGGCAGGTACAATATGGATCATTCTGACACTCTGTAGCATACAAATGCTGACTGTCACCAGCAGTGAGTGGGGATGGGTGGGAGGGAAGACAGGGAGGGCGCAGCATCTGGGGCTGGGAAGCGAAGGTCGACACAGTAATTAGAGGGACTGCAGAGTCCATGGCTGTTGTTGGGGCATCAGAGAAAGACAACAACAGACTGCGGATGTTGAACTGCCAGTTGAAAGCAAAGTGTAAAGGCCAGAGGGCCGCCAGGGCACAGAGGGAAGCTGAGAACAGGGTTCCAGTCTCCATAAGAATGACTATTAAGCCATTCTGAACCTTAGGGCGGCCATGGCACCAGGGAGGACCTTGGCTGGGAAAAGTGAGACTCCAAGACACCTAGGGTAGCTGGGTGGCCACACTCAGGAGTCTTAAAGTGCTAGGGTCTTCTTGAACCTTCGGGACCCTCATGGTGTGGCCCCCTCCTTGCTTGGAGACAAGGAGTCTTCCTAGGGAGACACATGCTGTCCCTCCCAGGGTATCTGTTCCACCTCCCCTCCTTGCACAGACCAGCAACTAGGGTTCAATCACAGTACAACCTGCAGGAGGCTCTCCCCTGGAAGAGCTCAGGTAGGTCCCAGGCAGGAACAGGAGAGTGTGGGCCAGGATTGGAGGACAATGGGTAGGTTCAGGATCACACGGTTTATCACCCCAGCAATGGCCCGTTGGTGTGAACACACCACTAACTTGGTTTACTTATTTACTTATTATATTTTTGTACCAGGGAATTAAACCTAGGGGCGCTTGAACCACTGAATCACATCCCCAACAACCCCACCCCCCTTTTTAAAATTTTAAGACAGCATCTTTCTAAATTGCTGAGGCCAGCTTTAGAACTTGCGATCCTCCTGCCTCAGTCTCCAAGCCTCTGGGATTACAGGTGAGCGCCACTACCTCTGGCCTAACTTGACTCTTGAACACTTGGAGAAAGGGATTCCAGACCACTCTTCCCAGCTGGCCCCAGGCTGATGGTTCCCAGCTGTGTTCTCCAGGAATTGCCTTCAGCTGGAAGAAGCTGCCTCACCCCGAATTGGTGCAGGACAAAAACACAGTCCTTGCTGGGCGCAGTAGTGCACGCCTGTAATCCCCGTAGCGAGGGAGGCTGAGGCAGGAGGATTGACAGTTCAAAGGCAGCCTCAGCATCTTAGCGAGGCCCTGAGCAACTCAGTGAGACCCTTTTTCTATTTTTTTTTTTTCAGTGGTAGGAATTGAACCCAGGGCCTTGTGCTTGTGAGGCAAACACTCTACCAACTGAGCTAGACCCCCGGCCTCCTTTTTCTAAATAAAATATTGAAGAGGGCTGGGAATGTGGCTCAGTGATTAAGTGCCCCTGAGTTCAATCCCTGGTACCAAAAAACAAACAAAATAACAAATTTAAAAAACCCAACCACCACCACTACCACCACCACCACCACCACCACCAACACAACAACAAAACCTGTCCTGATCTCCAAGGCTCCCCAGCTCCGGATCCCTCCCAAGAGAGGGACCGAGGCCAGCACCGCCCCTCTTTCTCTGCCGGCTTGCTACCTTGCTTCCAGCAGGGGTCGCTGCGGCGCTCTCCCTCGGCACCTGCTACCTGCATTTCCAGGCTCAGCGCTGTCCCCCGGGAACCCAGTGCGCAAGAAAGAAGAACACAGGGATGCCGCTCTGTGAGGCAGTCTTTAAGTGCAGAGGAGGAGCTGAGAAAAGACACCATCAAAACCACAAGAAAACGCACTTACTTGCACAAGTGCCTGGATAAAGGGATGTTTCAACTGCTGGGCATGGAAAATTGGGGTCTCAGAGGAATCATCAAGACACCCCTGGGGCTTTTTCCCCCACAGCTCTTGACTCTTGGTCTCCTCCAGGTGGACTCTGCTTGGCCCAGAGTGGGAACCGGGCAGCTGACACATGCCGGTGAAGTTCGGGGGCCTTGGGGCAGTCCTCCCTCACTGGCCCCCTGCATAGGCTCCAGGGCAGCTGCTGCAGCATCTGTGCCCAGGAGAAGCGGGGGCTGCAGGCCTTTCCTGTGCCTGCCACCTCTGCCCGCACCACAAGGTTACGCCCTGCACCTGGCCTCCCCACCCATCCCTCTCTCCTGGAAGAACTCTTTAAGGCCTCCTTGTTCTCAGAATCTGAGATCTCTTCCCCGTTCGTGGCCACGTTTGATGCTGCTGACCATCCTGTCCCTGTCCCTTGAATCCTGGCACATGTCCTGATCATTCCCTTTCGTCTTTCTTCCTGTTAGGGGCTCCTCTGCCCAGTCGTGGGCATCCTGAAAACTAGCCCTCAGCTTTCCTGTGGCGATGCACGGCTGCCTTTGGTTTCCCAGGTCTATCCGGGTTGCAGCTTGTATCAGACTTCACTCCCCTAAATGGCTGAGTGAGATGCCATCGTATGTTTACACCTCGACTTGTTTATCCATACGTCCCTGAAGGGGACGTTGACTTTTTGATATTTATTTGTTTTTTTTGTACTGAGGATTGACCCCAGGGGTGCTCTACCGCTAGGCTACATTCCCCAGCACTTTGTATTTTTATTTTAAGACAGGATCTCACTAAGTTCCTCAGGCTGGCCTTAAACTTGCCATCCTCCTGCTTCAACCTCCCAAGTTGCTGGGATTATAGACATATGCCATCACGCCCAGAGATGTTAACTTTTAGAAAATGGATTTTTTAAATTTAGATCAGTTTTAAGTTCCCAGCAAACTGAATGGATGATACATAGATTTCCTGTATACTACTACTCCCTGTAGACTACCCACTATCAACAGCCCCCACCAGAGTGTTTATTACAATCTACGAACAGTGCCACAGCATTACCCAAAGTGAAGAGTTTATATTAGGGTTCACTCTTGGTATTGATCCTTCTAGAGTTGGACAAATGCATAGTGACATGTATCCACTGCTTTAATACCATATGTAGTATTTTCACTGCCTTAAGAATCTTCTGTACTTTGGGAATATTAACTTTGCAGTGGGGGTACTGGGGCTTGAATTCAAGGGTGTTTTACCACTGAGCTACATCTCCAGGCCATTTTTTTTTTTTTTTTTTTTTTTTTTTTTTTTTTTTTTGAGACAGGACCTCACTAAGTGGCCTAGCTTGGCCTTGGCCTCCCTCAGCTTCCTGAGTGTCTGGGATTATACGGGTGCACCACCGTGCCCAGCTGGGGATATTACATTTTAATGGATAGACAGGAGAGGAATCAGGAAGAAGATGGATAAAGAGAACCAGGGAAGAAGGGAGTTTCAAGAGGGAGGTATGGTCAGCAGTGCCCAAGGCCCTACAGACAGGGGAGCTTGTACAGGAGAGTTCCATTTTTACCAGCACACCCTGTGCAGTTATTAGGAGCTTCCCATTTCATTCCCAGTTGGAGGAATCACTGAATGGTTCCCCATGGCACTTCTCCCTAGCAAAGTGGAGCATGATGAGTGCTGAGCAGGGTCCATCAGATTTCTCCACTGAAGACTCTCACAGGAGTGATTTAGGTGGTGAGTGTATTACTAGTTCACCTCCCATTGTGTTAATACCTGAGGTTAAGTATTGTATAAAGACAAGAGGTTTTTGGCTCACAGTTTTGGAGGTTGAAAGTCCAACTTGGGTGTCCTCTGGTGAGGACATGGCATACAATATCACACCATGTTGGGGGCACATATGAGAAAAGAGATGCCACAGTGAGAGAGCAAGCCAGAGATAGACCAGGGAGGGGCCAGGTGTGCGCTTCTGTAATAACCCTCCGAGGAGAACAAACAGGGTCCCACAAGAACCGCATCAATTCCTTCTGTGGGCAGCGCCTTCTATGACTTAATTATTTCCCACTAGGACCCACCTCATAAAGGTCCCAGTGCCTCCCAACACTCCTGCACTGAGGACCAAGTTCCAGCATGTGAGCCTTTGTGGGAGAGACTCAAACCCTGTCCAAACCCGATGGGCAGGGTGGGGGAGGGCGATTGCAGGTTGAGGTGGCATGTGTGGGTGAGGCACCAAGAACAGAAACCTTGGATTTCCTAGCATATCGGGCTTCACTCTAGGAATGGCACTCTTCTCTGGTCCCCTGAGCCTGAGCAGAGCCTTGAAACCCTCCCCTAGGCAGCCATGGCAGGTGGAGTAGGTGGAGGCCCTCAGCTGCAAGGGATGGTGTCCCAGGGGAATGCAGGGTACAGGTGCTGTAAGGTGGGTCTGCACCTCTGTGGAATTCTGTTGTTCGCTTCCAGGGGTCCTTTTTGGAATCCACATTGTCCCCCACTTGCCCCTGGCAGGGCATTCTGGGGTACCCCACATAACCTGCAGCAGTGTATCAGCTGGGTGACTCTTGGTGCATTTCATACACTCGACCTCTACCCCAGACTCCACTCGGAGAAAGTGGCCCAGACTAAAAAGTCTGGAGCCCCAGCTGTGTGCACGGTGGCTGGGGCACCTGTGGTGACTGAGACTCTGTCTCCCAACAAGGGAGACAAACAGGATGCCATCGCAGTCAGGAGGCTGCCGGAGAGCTGAGCATGGACTCTCAGCCCCGCCAAGCTTCTGGTCACTGGGGAGCTCCCAGCTCCCGTCCTGGAATTTGAATCTCTGGGGGTGACCCAAGTGTGGGAACTTGTTGAAGCTCCCAGGTGATTCCAACTTGCAGCGAGAACCACTGGTTTGGAGTAGGGAGAGCTGGCGTGGCATCAGGTCAGAAGGACTTGCAGCGACAGGTACCGTCCAGGGCTCAGTCCTCCAGCCATGACGTGCCACAGCTTCTTCCGGTCTTCCTCACCACGCTCGCCCTGCTCTCTACTGCCTTTCCCTTTCCCAGACTTCACAAATAGGGTTGCCGGATTGACTACAGGAGCCCCGTGGGACTTGTCTTTTAGATGAACAGTAATTTTGTACTTTCAAGCATGTTCCAAGTATCGCGTGGACAGACTTCTACTTAAAAAGATTGTTCATCACTTATTTGAAACTCAAGTTTCACTGGGCATCTGTACTTTTTATTTGCTAAATCCAGCAAGCCTACTCGTGGGTCCGATGAATCTGATCACAGTCCCTTGTGGGGAGGTCGCCCCAGTGCCCCAGCGTTGGGAGGTGGCCGTCTGTGCCGAAGTGCCTCAGAGCTAGAGAGGAGTGCTGTCATCCTGACGTGGAGAGTCCTTAGGTCATCGCACTTGGGAGCACCCTGTCTCTCTACGTATCACCTGCGCTCCTCTCATCCCCCCCATTGTCAGTCGTGTGCTCTCTTCTGTTGACCAGGACGCCCTGCCCATCGCTTTCCCTTCCCCAGCCCTCTCCTCCCCTCTCCCGCCCCTGGTGAGGTTGGATTTCCCAGTGTTACCACGTTTAATATCCTGCCTCATTTTGTTCTCTGAGGTCCCATGTGTCTGGAGGTGTTTACCAGAGAGAGCGGGCTATGTGGCTGGTCCCTGAGAGGGGATGTGAGGAAGAGTGTCCCCCGGGGGCATCTCTGACTGGTTGCGATCAGCCACCTGGGGAGCAATGGAACTGGGGACTAAGAAAGGACAAAGGCCTTTTGGGGGACCCTGGAGGTTAGAGTTGGGGTGCCCAACTGAGGTTCTGAATGTGTTTCCCCTACCAGGCCCAAAGGCTAAGTCTGAGGAGGTCTCTGGTCAACCTGAGAAGTCGGAGGATCCCCAGCAGGGGAAAGATGGGAAGCCAGGTAGCCCGCAGTGGTCAACATGATGAGTTCCAGCAGTACCTGGGGCAGGTGGGGTGGGGGTGCTTCTGGTGGGACTGACAACAAGAGTGGTCCTGGGAGAAGAGACCCCACAGAGAGAAAATATGCATGTGGAGGGTGGGAAGGAGTGTCTGGACTGGTCCTGGGTATCTCCAAGCTCAGGAGCTAAGCCTATGCCAAGCAGGGTTGGCGCCATAGTCCCTTCCTCAGGATCCTGGTTAAGGAAGGTGCGCCCTCTGTGGTGGGTAGTGGGAATGCACCTGTGGACAGGAAGCTCTGGGCCCCGGGGGGAACCTGGGGTGGCCAGGGGATCCACACTGCACTGAGGGGGCAGAGCTGATGGAAGGAGGGACAGGAGCAGCTCCAGACAGAGAAGGGAGGCAGGATGGAGTGTGAGCCAGAGCCATGTGAAGGACAGAGAGAGGGGCCTGGATTCCAGAGGGAAAGCTAACCCCAGGTGCTGACTGAGCAAGTGGAGCCAGGGTCAAGGCAGTCAGACAGTTTTGGAGTCAAGATGTGAGACAGAGCAATTTCCTGAATATTTATGTAACTTTACCAGGATCCCCTCTGTGTGGCCGCCCCCCATGGTCCTAATGTGGGTCGGACTCCATCCTGGAGCCTCGGTGTGGCTCCTGTCAATGGGCTGGTGTGACTGGGGGTGCGGAATGGAACACCAGGACGTGAGGTGTGATGGGCATTTAGGTTGTTTCCAGTTTGGAAGTTTTATGCAAAGTGCTGCTGGGAACCTTCCTGCTCTCTCAGCCTTCAGCCTGGCACACGAGGAGTGGGACTGCGCCTCGGTTTCCCTCTCTATGAGATGGGGTTAGTGCTCACCCCGGGCTGCCAGTGATTCGCAGCAGCCATTTACCCAGGGTGCAGCCCCAAGTGGTGCTATAAATGGTAGCACAGACCACAAGCTGCCCAAACAGGAAGGTCCCTTGGAGGTGTAGGAGAGCTGGCCTCTGAGGAACGGAGGGTCAGTGCCGGTCAGTCGGTGTCCAGCAGGTTGGGTCAGAGCAGGGATTGGAGTTGGACCTCTGGGGCTCAGCCCGATGCTCTTCCCCAAACCCCAGGGTGCACTTGGCTGCTGGTAATCCCTTCTGCACCCACCGTGCCAGTGCTGACGCTTGCCCTCTGCAGGACATGGCCACCCTGAAGCAGCGGAGCCCGGCTGGCATCGTCCTGCCTGGTGTAATGCGGGAGGTGGGGTTGAGGGATTAGAGGAGATCACATGCTGCCCCAGGACACCTGCTGCAACCGCCTTGCAGCCAGGAGTCCTGGATTCTCCTGGTCTCTGTGCTTGTGACCGGGCCCCAGGGTGACTGGCTCTGCGGAGGTGATGCTGGGGCCCTTCCCCACAGTCTTGGTAAGTGGGCCTCCTGCCCCTGGCTCTCAGTCTTGGGCTTTTTAAGTGTCTTTGCAGCAAAGGAAGAGATGAGCTCCTCTAAAGACTGTGTATCTGCAGGGCGTCAGGGGAGAAAGGCAAGGTGCCCACACAAGCATGTTGGGTGAGCTGGGGGTGGGGGCAGGAGGTGCACCATCCATGCCTGCTGGTGGCCCCTCGCCCGCTGCAGCCCCTGACTCCCTCAGCCAGTCACATTCCCCATTCTGTGTGTGCTGGCCCAGTCTAAGGCCATCTGGGTAAACATGGGGCTCCCTAAGGGGCTGCTTTGATTTGAGGGCTTTTTCTCTAGGACTGAGGGCTGAGGCTGCCTAAAAAGCTCCTAGTCTCCCGATTTCACCCCAACGGGCCAGAGATTCCCATCTGGCAGGTAAGGCAAGCCCAGTGGATGGCAGTGTGGGAGAACTGGGCGCCCACCCACCCCACAGCTGCAGAAGGGGTCAGAGGTATCATGAGCCTTCCCACCCCCACTCCCTTGGGCAGCAGACTCCTTTGAGCCCTGCCCATCCCTCCCATGGTCTCCTGAGGCTCAGATGCACCTGGAGGACAGGGAGACCAGGATCTGGAGGTTTGGCGGACTGCTGGGAGTGTACTCTGGTTGCAGGGAGGGAGGAGGAGAGAAATATTTGCAGTCTCTGGAATCGGCTCCAGGGCCAGGCACCTGAGGGAGGAGCCCATCGTTTGGGGGGCTGGCTCCACCTGAGTTCAGTTACAAAGGAGGCCAGATGCACCGCCTCTTTGACCTGCCCCTTGGAGATGGAGATGAGGACCAGACCCCTAACCCTCACTGTTCCCTGATAGGTGGGGACCCTCCTCAGCTGAGTAGGCCATTTCTGAAGCTGGGACACTCCAGGTAAGTGCCAGCAGCCAGGATGTCCATCAAGAGCATCTGCCACCTAAAACCTGAGACCCTGAGCCTGCCACCTGGGGCCTCAGAGTCCCCAGGCTGCCAGCGGCGACACACATCCCAGCAAGCGAGTTTCGCTGCCTCACGCTGGAGGATGCAGTCAGTGTGTTTGAGATAGAGCGTGAAGGTGAGCAGTCCCACGTGGGGTCAGGGTGGATGCTCTAAGCTGGCCCCGCTGTCTTCTCCTGTGTCCTGGTCTTATGGGCTGCATCCCAGAGGATTAGACCATGTGCGTGCATTCCAGAAAGTGGGGGAAACAACAGCCCTGAGTCACCTGCTTTCCTGGGTGCACAAGTGGCCACTGGATGTGTGGTGGACAGTGGGCAAGTGGCATAGTGAACACCAAGTCACCCACCCGTGCCTCCTGCCACAGCCTTTATCTCTGTCTCGGGCATCTGCCCCCTGTACCTGGACGAGATCCGGCACTTCCTGACCCTGTGTCCAGAGCTGTCCCTGGGCTGGTTTCAAGAGGGCCGCCTTGTGGCCTTCATCATCGGCTCACTGTGGGATGAGGAGAGGCTCACTCAGGTGAGGGTCAAGCTGTGATGCCCAGCTTCCAGAAGGTTCTAGGAGAGGTTGGCCAGGGTGGGGCTGTCTTCTTCCAGAACCAGAGAGGAGTACAAGCCACAGACCCCTCCCAAGGCAAGAGCACCCAGCCCAGCTCCTTGGGGCCTCAGAGGACTTCTGAATTTTCCTGCATGGGGTTGGGGATGTAGCTCCCAATTTGGGGTCCTTCATGGATGGGAAGGAATCCCTGACCAGAGGCACTCAGGGGACGTCAGCTCTGGGCCTGTGCTGGGTTGTCAGGGGGTGGGGGGAGTTGGCAGCAGAGGTGACGTGGACCCCGACCCCTGTTTACCCCAGGAGTCGCTGAGGCTGCACAGGCCCGGGGGGCGCACAGCCCACCTGCACGTGCTGGCTGTGCACCACACCTCCCGGCAGCAGGGCAAGGGCTCCGTCCTGCTGTGGCGCTACCTGCACCACCTGGGCGGTCAGCCGGCAGTGCGCCGGGCCGTGCTCATGTGCGAGGAGGCCTTGGTGCCCTTCTACGAGAAGTTTGGCTTCCAGTCCGTGGGCGCGCCATCTCCGCGGGCTCCCTCGCCTTCACCGAGCTGCAGTGCTCCCTGCGGGGCCACGCCTCCCTGCGCAGGAACAGCGGCTGCTGAGGCGGCTGCCCGCGTGGCTGTGGGAGATGTGGGAGGCAGGTTGGGGGCTCTCACCCGAGAGTGAAGGGAGACAGTGATTCCAAACTCAGTGTGGAGGGGAGAGGCCTGAGGAGCGGGAGTGGATTCACCTGGTCCCGGCTGCTCAGAGCAGGGAATGCTGTGTCCTCGGTCCTCATGGGACCCTCTAGAACTTCTGCATTCCAAACTCTGTGCCCAAGACCCAAGAGGAGGGTGGGTTGGTAAATGGAGTGGTGGGAGGTGTTCTTAGGTCCCTAGCCTCCTGACGCTTGAGGTCCTTATCCTCCCCAGCCTCATGGATACCTTTTTGCCCTCCACCCCTGGGATGGGAGTAGTGAGGAGCACAGCCCACGGGGACCCTGCCCCCGAGTCCTTGGGCACTCTGTGTGTCCAACTCCCTAGGTTCTCTTCTCTCCTCAGTCGCCCACCAGCACCTACACTGGCTCCTCAGCCCCTAGTAATAAAGCAGTTATGTCCCCTGCCTCCCTGGTGGCTTTGATGTGGTGTGAAGTCTGTGGGTGTGGAACAGGCACAGTGAATGAACCTGTCCTCTGCCTGGAGTGATGGACAAGTGTCCTGCTGTCTCCCAGGACTGTTTCTGCCAGGACAAGCCATGCTCTACATGGAAAGCCCCCTCATTGCCCTGGACCAAAATCAGAGTAGGCTGGCGTGGGGAGCCCTGAGGTCTAAGGATGTGATCTGGTCCTCACAGAGGCCCCACTTAAATCTTCCTCGTGACCCTAATCTGGGATTTTGGTAACTAAGTCCCTGAAGTCCCATGAGTTTCCTACTGTCCCCTGGGCCAAGCCACTGCCTCTGCACAGCTCATGGCTGATGCTCTCACCCCTGAAAGTTCCAGATTCCATTCTACCTGAGGTCTCCGTTAAGACAAGGCTTCCATGAAGAGTTTCATTTAATACATTTGAGACATCATCCATATAAAGTTAGCGTTACTTTAAAAAATTAGGACCATAATATAAATTGGTAAAAACAAAACAAAAAACAATAAAACAGACCTGAGCGAGCCCTGGGAGGCGGCCTTTGTGGTGGCTCAGTCCCACCCCTACTCAGGAGCCCGGCAGCAGCAGGGACACCTGTCATCAGAGCCAACCTAAAGGGCAGCATGAGGAAGTGGAGCGTGGGCTGGAGGGTGGGTTGGGGGTCCAGCCTGTTGCCGAGAACAAGCAGAGGGTCCTGGGGCCCCATGTACGTGCGTCTGCTTGTTCTCTGCCCCACACGATAGCCCCTCCCGACCCGGGAGCTTGTGACAGGCTCAGGGCAGGGAGCGGGGAGAAACAGGAAGGGGGGCTGTGGTGGGGCCCCCAGCCCTGGGGACAATAGGGAGCAGCCACATGTCCCGGGAGGGCATCACACACTGACCATGGGGAGAAGGCCCTGGGCTCCAGGCGAGCATGTAGATGGACCCTATAGCAGGGAGTGGGGAGGAAGCTGGGGTCTGAACCTTGGAGAAACAGGTGTCCTGGGTGTCCCTAAGCCCTGGCCAAGAACACAGGCCCGAGAAACGAGGGTCTCCCTCCCAGGAAGCTTGCCTTTGCCGACTGTCCACACAGCCACCTTGCCAGGTGGAGTGGGCCCCGGGCCAGTAACCCCAGGGCTCTGCAGCCCCTGTTGTCAGTGCCCAGTGGGTGGCAGGTGCGCCCAGACCTGCTGGGCCGGGGTCAGTGCAGCACCTGGTCCAGCTCATACTTCTCACAGAAGCGACTGGTGAAGGGGAAGCAGGTGAGGTACTCGATCCAGGGCCAGTTGATGGGGTAGATGTAGAGCCAGAGGACCAGGGAGGCGAAGAGGCCGGCGAAGACCAGCAGCGACACCAGAATCAGTGCCGCTTGCGGTACTTGTCGCTGGTGCCGAAGGTGATGTAGGGCAGGAAGGCGAAGGCCAGCAGCATGCCGCTCAGGAAGCCGAAGATGTGGGCGATGTTGTCGATCCAGGGCAGGAGGCCGCAGATGAAGAGGAAGAGCACGATGGCCGACAGGTTGAGGAAGGCCCTCCAGGGCCGCTCCAGCAGCTGCCAGCTCTGGAAGAGCTCCACGAAGAGGCAGGCGAGGAGGCCAAACTGCGACCCGGCCGGGCCCACCTGGGCAGGCCGGAGGCATGTCACCCGGTGCCAGGCAGGGAGCACAGCCCAAGGACCCCACTCCCAGGCAGGCCAGCCGGGAGCTCAAGGGCTGACCGGTCACTTTCACCTTTTAGCAAACAGCACCTGCTGTGTCCCTGCCAGGCATGGGCCTGCGCAGTTAGCAGGACAGGCCTGCACACAGAGGGGAGGGAGAGGCAATGGGGGTGACCAAGCGCAGCAGCGAACAGTTAGGCTGAACAGGTCAAAGGACAGCTACAGTTGCAGGTCAAGAACAGCCATGCACGGACATTTCCAAAGACTCAGGTCTGTGGATTCTTAATACGCCATCAGGCAGGTCACGGTAGAAGGTGAAATGAAGCAGATAGGACGGACAGGGTAAGGGACAGGACGAGGGACAGCAGCTCAGGAAGGTCTTTCTGGAGGTGACAGCTGAGCAGGGAGGGGGTTGTGATCCCTGGTGACTCAAGAGTATCACTGTTCCCTGGATTAAGGGACACACTGATAAGCCCCCAGCTTAGCTGTCCATCTGCTGTTAAGCCTGGCACAGGAGGGACCCTGTGTCCCTCCAGCTGATCCCAGGTGGGGGGGCAGGGAGCAGCGGGGCTGGCTGCCATATGCCACAAAGTTTTGGGCTCTACAAGGGGGTCTTGTCCCACTTCCCTGTCCCTGTCCCCCAAGTCCCTACCTCTGCCCGGTATGGGAGGAAGATGGCGCTGGCGAGGTTGCCTGTGATGCCGCTGAGGATGAAAATGATGGCAATCCGGTGCCAGCCAGCCAGCTTCTCCAGGTCCCGCAGGATGGTCATTTGGAAGACCACAGACACGAGGCAGTGCACCACCCTGGGGCGGGGACACATCAGGCATCAGCCTTCCACGTCTGCACAGGTGCCAAGCACATGGGGAGCAGCAGCTCTACAGGGGGCCGCTGTGCCCTGGCTCAGAGCCTTTCTTTGGGGGCCAGCTGGGAGCCGTCACAGAGGTCTGTGGCTGGGGAGCAGTCAGGAGCCTCTTACCCAGCATGGAGGAACAGAGACAGCCAGAGCCTGTAGAACTGGTCAGGGACCTCGGGGTTGAGGAAGGGCAGCAGCCCACACACCTTGTCCAAGCAGTGCACCTGAGGTGGGGGCACGTGGGGGTCAGTGCTGTCCCCGGAGGCAGGCTGAGTCTGAGGCCCCAGAGCAGGAAGGAGTGCACAGGCCTGGCCTCTGTAGGCAGCAGAGCCCAGATTCCTCTGCCCAGGATGACAGCCCTTGTTCCCAGCCCAGGGCCTCCCCACAAGACCTCACTCCACCTGGGAACAGAGTGTCGCCTCTTCGTGAAAATAGCCGTGCATGAACTCACAGTACTCGCGAGTGGTGATCTCACAGCTGTGGGGACAGGAAGAAAAAAGTGGGACATCAGGACGCTGAAGAGCCCCAGTGTACCTAGGCTGGAGCCCGGCACTGGCCATAGCAGGTAGGAAGTGGAGACTCAGCCCAGCACGGGAGCTGCAGCTCTGGGCGGGTGGCTCACCTGCCCTTGGTGCCGATGCAGCAGGGGCGGCCCTTGATCTGGCAGTCCACGTGGAGGAAGCCTGTGTGGTTGCTCCTGGCCTGCTCCGTGCAGATCTGCAAAGGAGCACCAAGGGGGAGCAGGTCTGATCGACTGGAACCCACCCCAGCCCTTCCCAGACCACCTCTCCCCAGGGATGCTCACCGGCCACAAGGTGATGTCATCAGGCCAGATGTGGGCACCACTGGAAGCAGGCTCCTCACAGGTCCTGGAGGCAGAGGCCAGGTTGGGCAAGATGAGGGAGGGGCTGGGGAACCAGTCATGTCCACTAACCAGTGTCCCAGCAGGAAGCTCAGACAGCCTAGCTATGGGCCACTCTCGACCCGTGGGTGGTTCCAGGCTGTACCTGGGGTCCTGGTGGCACACAGCCCCTGATGTCCGCTTCTGGCCCAGGTCAGACTTGTCCATGGGGGGCCCAGTATCATCTTGCCACTTGACAAAAGTGGCCAGAGTCTCCTGGAGGGTGGAGGTCTGGTCATGTTGTGGCAAGGCCAGCCCATCGGTGCGGGCAGGGGACCTTCCAGGTCAGGGCCTTCTTCCCTTTCCCCAGGGCTCAGGTGCACCTCCCAGACCTCCGCTCTCGCTAGCCCTCGACATCTGGCTTTGCCTCTTGGGCTGGGGATGCCCCTGTGCTGGCAGAGCGCCTGTGGGGGTGCAGGGCTGGTGGGGCGGAGAAGAGGATGGAGGGAACGTGTCACTGCTCCTAAAGGGCCCCTGCCCCAGGCCAGCAGGGGCAGAGTGGTACAGAACCACCCTGGGGCTGTCCCACCGAGCAGTCCTTCCTCTGGGTCTGGATGCAGCCTGAATGGTCATTTTGGACGCAGCAGCCCGAGTCCCGCTCCAGGTCTCGCTCCCGCAGCACCAGCTGCTCGATCTGCCGGTCCTTCCGGATGCAGGGAGAGAACTTGGCTCCCAGGTGAATCAGGTCGATCTGTGGGTGGAGGCGGCAGCTGGTGACATGGGTCCCAGACACAGGAGGGGCCCGCCACCGCACCTCCACTCCATTCAGAGTCTCCCCTGATGAGGGGGCCGCAAGCTGGTGAGCAGCTGGGGTGACAGGACGCGGGCTTCCTGCTCGGGGGGTCCCGCCCAGCCGGGGCCTCACCGAGCTGGGCCCGACCCAGAAGTTCTCCTGCTGGATGTACTTCACGCTCTCGTACACCTTTGTTCCTCAGCACCTGTTGCAGTAGTGCGAGAGGTGGTCAGAAGAGCAAGCGCCCTGGCGTGGCCGGGAGGGCAACGAGTGGGACAGTGTCCCCAGGGCACAGTCTCTGGGAAGAGGCCAAGCTCTGGTGAGCCCCAAGCCCCTCCTGCCTAGGCCAGGGTCTTATGGCAGGACAGATTTGGTGCCCACTGTGCTGAAGCCTCTTGGGGAGGTTGGGACACCAGGAAGGAGCCCGACTTACCAGCTGGGTGGTGATGTGCTGGGCAAAGCCCACGGGTGCAATGCCATAGGTGCAAATCACCAGCAGCGTGATGATGATGTGGACGAAGGTCAGCCAGTAGGTGAAGTAGGGCCTGTGGACAGAGGCCAGGTCAACTCAGCCCAGCCCACTGCTCTGGGGGGCTGCCACTGGGCTCTCGACTTTGTTTCACCCAATTCGCCCTTCAAAGCAGCTTGTAACATGCATTTCCAGCTTAAAAATTTCAATGGCTTCCCACTGCCTTTGGGATAACATCCAAAATCAGCCGGTTGCTGACGATGATGCCCTGTGGCTCAGGCCCACCTCTCCTGCCTGTCTACCCACCTTTTGCAGTTCCAGGAACACAACCTGGTCCCTGCAGCCCCAGGGCCTTTGCATGTGCCCTTTCTGTTGCCTGGGAGGCCCTACCCATTTCTCTTTGCTGACCTCGTGCTGATGGCACCCTCCCCACCAGCTGTCCACCTCCACTCCCTATCTTCTCCAGGACACTTGGGATCCAATGTCTATCAGATCACACTGTCAATCACACACCGAGAGAATTGCCTTCCCCAGTCTCTGGCTTCCCTCAAGACGTCTATGTCTGGCCTCCTCTAGTTGCCTCACTCTGGGCTCCAGCTGCTTCTTTTTTTATTTTTTAGTACAAGAGATTGAACCCAGGGGACACTCAACCATTGGGCCACATCCCCAGCTCTTTTTAGTTTCTGAGACAAGGTCTCCCTAAGTTGCTTAGGGTCTTGCTAAGTTGCTGAGGCTGGCTTTGAATTTGTGATCCTTCTGCCTCAGCCTCTGGATCTGCTGGAATTACAGGCATACGCCACCATGCTGAGCTTGGCTCCAGCGTCTAACGCTTCCCCTGACCCGTCCTTTCCTCTCTGACCCCTTCTCTTGGGGGCTCTGTTCTGGGGCCTGTGTGTGGTGGCCCTCAATCAACATTAGTTGATGGACAGCCATCTGGAGCTGGGCGCAGGACACGGGTCCAGAAGCAGGAGATGGAGAGGAGGGAAGCTCTGAGGGCCCCCCAGGCTGCATGCATGCTCACCACCCCCCTGGCCCCAAGACGCCACAAAGCACTTGCTGAATGAATAGGGAAGTGTCCTGGGGCCCGGGAATCCTGCCCCTCTCCCTTGCTGGCTGCCCGCAGCCTCACCGGTGGCTGTCGAAGCTCTCCAGCTGCCGCTGCACCGTGCTGCTGATGCTGCGGCGGTAGCTGCGGTTCAGCCAGCTGCCCACCACGCCCAGGCCATAGTGCCGCTTCTTCCGGTCAAAGGCGAAGTGCTTCTTTGGACGCGATGCGCTTGCCACGCCTGGGGGCCACAACTGGGGCTCGGCCACACTCCTTCCTGTGGGGACGGTGGCTCTCAGCCTGACATCCCCACACCCCCCTTCTCACCATGGGCTTCAAAGGGGCCGGACAAGGCCTGGTGAAGCCCCGAGCTGGGCTGCTGGGCTGCTGGACTGGGGGAGGGACTCACAGAGGATCTGCCCCATCGGGGGTGACGGGGGAGGCCGACTGTGGGATCCCTCGGAAGTAGCTGGCAGAGAGTGGGGAGACTCAAACACATCATCGGGCATGGAGCTCATTTCTTCCTGGGGGGAGGGACACAAAAAGACAGTGTAAGTAGTCACTGTCCAAACTACTGTCCCCCCACATGCCAGTTCAAGGGCAGAACCAGGCTGGACAGACAGGCTCTTCAGGATGGCAGAGGAAGCCATGTGCCTGTGAGTCCTAAGGGGGACTTTCCCAGAGGGCACTGTCCCCACCAAAGTCCCTGCTTGGCTGACAGAAAGTGGGGCCCAACAGCAAGCCCCATGCAGGATGCACTCCATTACACTAATGGACCAAGGGGCCTTTGACTCTTTTAGGGGCTCCAGGCAGGACACATCAAGGCCAAGGTCACCTCTCCCAGCTCCCAGGCTGCCCCATCCCCTGTCCTGAGGGCCCACACGCCATGCTTGCCTTACTAAAGAAGGAGGAGTCGAAAGTGTCTGCCCCATCGACTGCATCCTCCTCCAGGAAGCTGGGATAGGCAAAGCTGCGTTTGATCACCGGCACCGCTGGAGCATCTGCCTAGCATGTATGAAGCTCTGGGTTCAATTCCTAGTACCACCCTGCTCCACACATACAAAAAGGCCACTTATCCTTGAATGTAGAATTATAGGTACCTTTTTTTAAAACCAATTTTTGTAGATGCTTTCTTTTTTTTTTATACAGGTTGAATTCCCTAGTCCCACAATTTGAAATGGTCTGAAATTCTAATACTAGCATGATACTTAAGTTTTGGATTCTATGGCATGTGCCTATAATCCCAGCAAGTCAGGAAGTTGAAGCAGGAGGATCACAAGCTCTGGGACAGCCTCAGCAACTTAGCAAGATCCTGGCTTAAAATAAAAAATAAAAAGGACTGGGGATGTGGCTTAGTGGTAGAGCACTCCCGGGTTCAATTACCAGTACACCCCCTCCCACCCACCCAAAAAAAGTTTTGGATTCTGGAGCATTTCATATTTTGAATTTTTCAGATTAGGGATGTTCAATGAATATTTTGCATAGATGCAAATATTTCCAAATCCAAAAAACTCCAAAATCAAGCATTTCTGGTCCCAAGCATTTTAGAGAAGGATACTCAACCTGTATTATGGGTGTTAAAGTAACTCAGCAATCAGGAAAAAAAATTACAAGCCTAAGACAAAAGATCTCAGGATTTTTTTCAGTGTTAGATCATTAGATACTGAAAAATGTCCCTTAAACCTGGGCTTTCCTGGCCTGCTGACTCCAGGTTCCAAGAGCAAGGCCCACGTCCCAACCCTAGCTGCCACTTCCTACCTCAAACTGGGACCCAGATTGCTTGAAATTTCTAATGTGCCTCTTAGAAAGTGTCTGACATGACCCCTTCTCTGGCATCCGAAGCTACTGGCCAGAACCCACCTTCCTGAACAAGTCTTCAGAAAAGCTAACTCCCAAAGCAGAGTATGACATGGAAAGAGCCATTAGGAGGGTAATTCCCCACATGCAAAGGCAACTGTGCTAAATGCAATGCAGCATCATGGATGGGATCCTGGAGCAGAAACAGGGCAACAGCAGACACAAATCCAAGTCAAAGTGTGCAATTCAGTAATGGTGGGGGACCAATGTTAATTTCCTACTTTTGACAAAGACACCACTGTATGTAAGAATTCAATGTGGGGAAGCTGGGCGAGGACTTTCTGTAGGATCTTTGTAACTTCTATAAATTTAAAAAAATGTTTAAAAAATACAATGATTAGGGCTTGAAACAGAACAGCAATAAGAAGAAAGCAGGGCACGCAATGAACACCCATTTCCAAGGAAGGTAACTCTCATCATGTTGGTTTCCAGATCATCGGTTCACAGAACATTCCACACAGAAGCTTCCACTTGCCCTGGTCCTCTGACCACACTGCTGTTTCTATGGGACACCAACCTGACCACACACTACAGCCGGAGTCTGCTGTGTTTCCCTGTGTCACTCCCTATGGTAATGACCACGTGTCTACCATGAACATCTCCTACTTTATATCTTCTAAAAGATATAAACTAGTGATTTGCTCAGTTGTTCAATGGTTACAGAGTTTCAGATGAGATGATGAAAAGGTTCTGGGGATGGTGTGACGGTTGTACAGCAATGTCAAGAAACCACTTGCTTTTGCCCCTGAACTTTTCACTTAAATATGGCTAACAAGCGGGCTGGGGATAGAGTGCTTGCCAAGCGTGCGCAGGGCCGCTGGTTCCGTCCCCAGCACTCTCTCTCCTTCCCTCCCTCCCTCCCTCTCTCTCTCTCCCTTCCCTCTTGTCCCCCCACCTCTGTCACACATACACACATACGAAGGTGGTAAATTTTGTTTCATTTATTTTAACAGAATTAAAAAGACAAAAGAAAAGAAATCTTGGGGTTCCTCATCTCTCTCCTGATTGTCAACAGGCCCAGCATGATGGCATTATGATTCTGCCCTGTCTCCCTCCTCTCCACACACTCCTGGACTGTGCTGCGCGCCAGGCAGCAAAATGTTTGCTAGTCCCTAAACACCCTTCATGCCTTGGAGCCCATCTGAAAAACCTTCCCAACCACCTTATCTTTACCTCTAACACACTGCTCTAATTCAAAGCTTGATTACAATTGTCTTCCATTCTACACAGTCCCAATTTTACTGGGGAGTTAAGATCCCATGGTCAAATTGAGCATCATCAAATTATGCTTGAAAAAACCCATTCAATCTATCAGTAACCCCCAACAAAGTTCAGCTTCTCCTCCTGCTCTGGAACAGATGGTCACTTCTCCACTAGATACTAGATAAAGGGGTTGGTTCACACTTAGGGCCACTGCATTTGAAAAATCAGTACTTCTAACACTTCATGCCACGCAGGTATGTGCTGTCATGCAAATAAAGGTACCTAAAAAAGCTCAGCTAACACCACAAAGACTTCCTAACTGATCTGCTGTCTCCCCAGCTCCTCCACCCAATCTACCTGTGAACTGCAGTCAGATCACTGACAGCAAGTTTGGAGACACATCTTGTTTTGTAAAAATACAATCCTTAGCTCCTGTGCCTGTCATCAAAGACCCGCGTGCCACACAGCAAATATGATCCGATGTAGGGTCAGCTGATCAGGTGGCTATGGGTGCAGCCAGGGTTTGACCTGAGCATTTCCACTCACTTCCTGACCTTGGGCAGAGCTCAGAGCTCTCCTCATCTGGGAAACAACACACCTGCTTCACAGGCTCTGCCAGTGAAGCTTTAAAAAGTGCACACAGGGCCTGTAACACAGCAGCACCCAGAAGTGTCAGTGAAGACTGTCATCTGCACTCTCCCGCTTCCATCCACCACCAGTTCAGTGGTGCTCAAGACCTGGGCTCAGGGTCCAGAGACCTTTTAGGAGGTCTGAAGTCAGAGCTCTTCCCAGACAACACCAAGAGGCAGCTGTCTTTCACACTCCATTCTCTCACAGTTCCCAGGCGCTTGTTTTCAGAGACCTCACAACGTGTGGAGTGGCGACACCACCGCTAGAAGCTAACAGAGTGTGCTGGAGGTCTTGGGCTCCGAACTTGTCCCAACTCCTCATACGGTGAAATGGGAGTGCACTGGGGTCCTCAAGGATCTGCAAGCTGAAGAGGCTCTGGGGCCCAAGTGAGGAAGTGCTCAAGTGCACCACTTCTCCACCCTGTCCCACCAACTTCTGGACTCAGCTGCCTTTGTGCAAACTAATCTTCTGGTCTAGGTGTGTGTCCCTCTACCACTGCTTTCCAGGCACTTCTCTTCCACCCCCAAGAAAACTGCTCCTAACCGCCTCCACCATGTTAACACCCTTCACCTGGACTCAGCTCTTGCCACTTGTGTGTGGCCACACACTGACCCACTCAGGTCTCCAGAGCACCAGGTATGCAGCAGAGCACTTCCCTTGCCTTCTGGATGGGGGACAGTGAGCAAGACATGGGGCAGTACCATCTCAGATACTGCCAGGTGCTATCAAGGAAGTAAGGCTGAATGAGGGATCAGAGGGTGGCTTCGCTCCTACCAGACTAGGGTTGAGGAGCAGTGCTGTGCAATACAGCAGCCACTGTGGTCAAACAAATGTACAGTACCTTGTTAGCACTTTTCATACGGATTAAGTGTTAATATCGTGAAATCTTTGGGCCAAGCAAAATAATAAAACTACTTTTGCCCATTCCTATTTACTTTTTCAGACAAGGCTCAATTACATTTCTACTGGTCACATTACATTTCTACTGTAGTTTGCAGAGGTGGGCAAACTACAACCTGGAGGCTGAATCCAGCTGCTACCTTTTTTTTTTTTTAAAAATAAGTTTTACTGCAACATAGCCTGCCACTGTTTTGCTTGTTTCTGGGGCCTGTGTGCCATGATGGCAAAGTTGAGTCGCTGTGAAGGAGACAGTAGAGCCTGTAATGTTCACAATACTGGTCCTTTCTAGAAAGTCTGGTGGGTCTCTGACCTAGAGGGGAGAGGAGTATCTCCACTCTCCACAGCATCTGGTTTGTTGCAAGGGGAAGCTGTATAGCTAGTGAACTCTGCAGCACAAACAATCCTAGGTTCAAATCTGGGCTCTGTCTCTTCCTAGCTCCGTGGCCTTGGGCAGTCATAGGCACTCTCCGGATTTCAGTCCCTCCCTCTCTAAAATGGGGCACATGGGAAGCACAGGTTAATGCTAACGTGGCCTCAAGCAGGAGTCCACCAAGACTGGTTGGATCAAGCAATTTCACTAAAATGGTGAACAACATTTTCCTCTTGGATTGCTCGCACTATATTGCTAATACTAGCTCAGTGTTCCAATCCTAAAAAGAAATGAAATTCAGTGAACCTTCTTAGGAACAGTTGGGGTATTAATATAACTGTCAGCAAGCAATGGGGAGGGGAGGAGGAAGCAGAAAGAGCCGCCTGATTATTAGGGTCACCTCATCAATTTCCTGCCCTTCTGTGACCCTTTGACAATTTCTGGTTCATTAAATTGGCACTGGGAAAACAAGAAGAGAAGACCTCAAATCAATTACTTACTAGAATTTGGGGGAAGATAAATAAAAACCAACACCTACTGTCATCCCAGGTGTTTTCTGGTACAGGGAATTGAACTCAGGGATGCTTAACCACTGAGCCATCTCCCCAGCCCTTTTTGTATTTTACTTAGAGAAAGGGTCTTGCCAAGTTCCTTAGGTCCTTGCTAAATTGCTTGAGGCTGGCTTTGAACTCACGATCCTCCTGCTTTAGTCTCTCGAGCCACTGAGATTACAGGCAGGTGCCACTGTGCCTGGCCACAGTCCCTATTTTTTGAAGGAACTATACATGATCAGTGCATTCAGAGGGCAGTCCCAACCAGCAGCAGCACTGAGTGCTTGTTAGACATAAAGAGAGCCCCATGTGATGGTATGGACAGTGCCTTGGAGAGGTGCTAGTCTAGACTGTATTTATACATGTTCTCCTCACTTCTCCCACCACTGATACATGGATAAACAGGGGGGTTATATCTTTCCCTTTTTGCACAGTGCTGGGGATTGAACCCAGGGCCTGACAGGTGCTAGACAAGGGGCCCTACCCCTGAGCATCAGTCCCAAACCATGTCACCCGATTTTAAATACATGGTTCCAGGTTTCTTCAAAGCGACAGGCTTGGTATAACCACTGCAACTCTTGATGGCACTCTCTGCCTCTGCCCCAACCAGAGTCTTTCCTTTATTTAATTAATTTATTTTTATGAGGTGCTAAGATCGAACACAGTGCCTCACACATGCTAGGCGAGTTCTCTACCGCTGAGCCCCAGCCCAGCCCTTCCACCAGGGTCTTGACTCAAGCAGAGCACGAAGCCCCAGACACTGCCCTGGTTCACCTGCAGTTGGGTTGGTATTCTTCCAGCAGGGGCACCATGCCCCTCAGGTGAGGACTAGGTGATCACCCCTCCGGAACACACGCGTGCATCTGCCAAGTGCTTTTAGGAGGGTTTATGACTGCTCGGCACAACAGACGGGCATTCTCCCCACTGGATAAGAGGCTGGGTGCTCCCACCTGGACCTGGCAGTTACTGCAAGAGCTAGAACTTGGGCTTCTTGAAATGTCAAACTGGTGATCCTCAGAGCTTAATGCTGAGGACTTGGTGACCCAGAGCATGACAACCAGGCAGAGTTTTCACCGGACACAGCCTCAGCTGTCACCCAGCCCAGGCTCCTGGCCCTGTGGTTAGGAGAGTGTCTCAAATTCTGCTGGAGCTTAACTCCAAACATGGGTGCATTCTCAGCTCAACCAGCCCTGGCCTAGCCCTCTGTGTAACACACTAGGCCTAGGAGCCTCCTGATAGAGGTTGCTAAAATAGTAAACTACAATACAGTATGTTTTTGATTAATGTGCTCTTCCTAGTATTAAGATGCCCATATGTGCAGTGTTATTTTTCACTGTGCTCTCAAAAGAGCACAGTTTGAGCAACAAATTGACAAGGGTCAGTTTACCAATACCAGGGGCAGGGCCCGCTGTTAAGGGGTTCACACAACTCCAGCACAGACCACAGGTGTCTGAAAGAAGACAAAGATGATGCTACAAAAGAATACTTCACAGGTAAACGGGAAGGAGTAAACTCTGGTCTTTCAAATGTTCTCAAGAATCTTGGGGCTGGGAGATAACTCAGTTGGTAGAGTGCTTGCCTTGTAAGCACAAGGCCCTGGGTTCGATCCCCAGCACCCAAAAAAAAGAATTCTCCACGTGCATAATTTCAGATTTGCTGTCTCTCCTCCTCAAGAGTTTCCCAGTCCAGGAGAGAGAACATGGATTGGTGCCATAGGGTATACAGGCAGGAACAGCAGCCAGCCTAGCTGGAGTCAATGAAGAGGCAGGATGCAGCAGGACTACAGGTAAGCGGGCCTCAACAATGGACAAGGGGTACTGACAGGGACCAAGCAGCCATCTGGGAGGTCAGCGGGTGGTTCCAGTCACTGGGCTAAAAGAGGGGCTGGATAGGGAGAAGGTCACACCAGTCCAGCAGTCAGAGTAAACCAGTGTTCTAGAAAGGGGAACACAGCACAGGATGTAAGAGGCATTTTGAAAAAACACTGATGGCAAATTATAAGGGGGGCCAAAGATGGTTCTGATTTTTTGAAGATGTGAGCTTAAGTGCTGAGGGGTGATGTGCATCATGCCTGCTCTTAACAGAAACGGCTCAGGAGGAAACATATTTACACACATACACACAGATAAGCTGTACAGCATGTCGACAGCTGCTGACTTCATGATGGTTGGCAGTTAGTAATCAGTGGCTTAGTCTTTCAATTTTTCTGTAGTTTGAATTTTTTCATATTAAAAAGCTGAGGGATTTTAAAAAAATATTCCACAGATTTGGGCTGGGGAGGATAGCACAATCCCAGTTGTACACCACAAAAATGTGAAGTTCTAGATGGTTGATGGAGCTATCAATCAGGCAGCTGTGAATGTGATGCAGATGTGGAGTCATCTAAATGCAGGCAGCAGGTGCACTAAAAAAATCGAACAACAACAGGGAGAGATGAGAAAGAGAGGGCAGATGCTGGGGAAAATCTCACATCTGGGGTAACAGAATAAGATAAGGGCAAAAAGAAAACTTTGGTATAGTCAGGTAAAATGAAACCCCAGAAGACGGAGACAGGTCCAAAGAAGAACCGGGCTGAGAAAATGTCAGAAAGGGCAGTGGGACCAGGAAGACAGCAGGCATTCACACCCTCAGGAAGCCAGTACAGTTTAGGGTATCAGAGGTCAAAGGGAGTGCAGGTCATGGGGAAATGGAGCCAGATACTCATTTCTACCTGCAGAGTACCTGGGATGCCCCCAAAGCAGGGACAGATGCTTTCCCTCCTCGGCTAGAAGATGATGTCATCAACCTTCAGGGCCCTCAAAATCCCTTAAGTAATTAAAGAAGCAGATAAATACAAGATGCTTCTAGCACTGCATGTGCCAAGTCTGATGCTCTCCAAAGCCACACAGAGAGACATGATTTGATAGGTCTATAAACTTCCCACCTGCACTTCAGGGGCTAGCAAACACAGTCCAGCGAACAGTCTCACCAGCCCGCACCCAGCCGCAACTCCCCCCTCCAAAAAAAAATCAGAATTACACCAAGAGGAAGACTGTCAGAGTTGCACTGTGTCAAAGACCAGCTCTCACTTGCAGGATGCAAATGAAGGACGCTCTTTTTTGAGGGTGCCTGCAGGAAATCTCTGTCAGTGCTGGCTGGGAATTTTCATCTTATTGTCAGATAGGATTAACTGGCTCTTTCTTTCCAAAGCATGACTCAGTATCTTAATTTTTTCACTTGAAATTGCCAGTCAAGACTGTTTCCCAGATATGGCAATGCTATCAATTTAAACCAAAAGTGACCTGGCGAGTGTCTCACTCCCTTGACCCAGCTGCAGAATAGTAAAGGCTGCTGATGCAGTCCTCTCAAAACGGGCAAAAACAACGCCAAACAATTCCCCTGACCAAATTAATCAACAAGATTTAACCCCAAAGTGACATTCAACTTTCAATACTTATTGCCAGGTGAATACTTTTAAGTGGTTTATCATTTGTCCAAAATATTTTAAAACGTAGAAAACTGCTTTTCACAATCCTGCTTTAAAAGAACACGGTTGTGCCAGGGGACCTCTGGGTCACCTGAACGCAAAGTGAAGAGGCTCCATTCAACAAAGTCAGTACAATAGGTGGAAAGGCAAATGACCCTGAAAGCAGATAATCTCAGATAGTTATCCATTAACATGACTCAATTTTTTTCTGAGTACAAAAACATTCCAATAAGCATTTGCTCTCTCTTCCCTAAACGCATATGCCAGGTGGTTCCCAACAGACCCCTGACGGTGGCTGAGATGTCAGAACAGAAGCAATCCTGAATGGGCTAAGAAACCGCTACAATGTGGATGCTGTAGCACTGAAGCCCCCCGACCTTTCCTGGGCCTGGTGGCTGCTGCCCAAACAAACTGAGTCCACCTGAAGGAGCTAATAGTTAAACACCAAAATCCTACTAGGATAGGCCAACGATAGCACATCGTCAAACTGGCAAGCCCTTCAATAAACATTACTAGTTGCTGGCTCTGCTATTTCTTAGCAGAAGCAGGCTCAACACTGGGAAAGCTCCCGTGGGCCAGAGCAGAAGCTCACATTATGCCCTGACCCCAACTAGGAAGGGTCCACCAGGGGCAGCTGACACTGATCATGTGCCAGCGCTGTTGTAATGGCAATTCACATTACACATGACAACTGCACCCCTTTTAAAAGTACTGACCCTGAACAGGTTCCAGGGGATTCCATGAGGCCCAGTAGCTGTAAACAGTTTAAAGAGTGAAACAGAGAGAGGGAGAAAGTTCCTCTTGATAAAACAGGAAAATGAAAAAGGGAACAAGAACAGGAACAACAGTGAAATGGGACAGGGAAGGTACAAAAAGACCTTAAATGTCCTGAAGCAAAAACACGCAGAATGCAGGACACTGAAGGAAAGGGACGCGAGCTGGCGAGCTGAGGTGGGGGAGCCTCTCCAGGAATCCTTCTGGCCCTGTCCATGACTCAGCAGTCCCAGCAGGATGATAACCGTCAGCGGCAGAGGGGACAGGGGGTCAAGCTGGAGTTCCTGACACTGACTACTTTATGTGTTGTTACTGGGGATCAAACCCGAGGTGCTCTATCACTGAGCCACAGTCCCCAACCTTTATTTTTTTGAGACAGGTCTCATTAAGGTGCCCGGGCTGGGCTTGAACCTGTGATCCTCCTGCCCCAGGCTCCTGAAGTGCTGCGATGGCAGGCGGGACTACCAACCAGCCAGCACTGGACCACTTCCAACTGACCGGGCAACGCCAGCTACTGGGCGTCTCCACACTCGTGTGAGTTTTGCTCCAGGAGGTGGAGGTGGAGGCCGGTGCTGGAATCCATCAAACCAGAGCTGCTTTCACTCAGTGTTCTGGGGCAGTCAAGAGATAAAATGAGTTTTTGACAGTTATTCTGAAATGAATGAGGGCAGGGAATGGAAAGTGTGGACACAGCAGCACGTGGCGGCAATAGGCCCTCCTCCCTGCCAGCCCCTGCCCATAATCTCCCCCTCCTGCCCACCACCAACCCTCCCAACCCAGTCTCTCGCACCCTCCTTCCCTCCTCCCCTGTGGCTGCCTCCTGCTCTACTAAGACGTTCATGTTTAAAGACTGGATGACTACGTCGACCAGTTGTAACTCCTGTTTGATCAGGGTACTTGGTCAGGTACAGCAAGCATGTATGAATCCTGAACCTAATTATTCTCAGGTGAGAACAAGCAATGTTTACTTCAACTTGTGTTTAGGTTCCTCCACTTATCAGCGGTGTGACAGTGGGCAAGTTACTTAACCTCTTCATCCCTCAGTTTCCTCCTCTGAAGTATGAGGCTAACAACAGCACCTCACTGTTAAGGTTGTTGTGAGCATAAATAAAGCATACAAGACACTTGGAGTGCCTGGCACATAGTAGAGTCTATAATGTTAGACCTGTTCCCTTAAAAGCAGTACTCTGCCATCCTGGTAATTCATAATCTCATTATCTGTCTTTGAGGGAATTTCAAAAGAAGTCTGCTGTACACTGGAAAGCATACAAACAAACCTAGGTAAATATTCATTCCACTCCCTCTTGGATGGAGGGTGGCAGGTGTTATTTACAGGTGCATTACTATATTTCTTACAAAGTAGCAGAGGTATGAGGTTTGTGAGTACTACTAGGCAGAGGCTTAATTCCGTTTCACAAGGTGTCTCTTGGTGTAGCACCACCCTGTGATGCAGGGAAGCAAAGTCCTGGAGGGACAGGGTTAGCTCTGATTCAGATGGTCCACGTCAGAATTGTCTGCTGATAACCAAGTGGCCATTCCAGGGGCAACACAGCTACAGTTCTGGTTACCCCATCTGTGCAGGCTCATTTCAGGGGCTAGAAGAGAGACCTCAGATTTCAATGCAGGAGAAAATGAAGCAGACACTTGGCCAAGGTCATTCAGAGCAGTTCCAGCCAGAAGAGCACCCAAGAGTTTTGCAGATAATACATGCACCCTCATCAGGTGAAAAGGCCCTTGAGTCAGGCAGACACACCATGTGGGTACTGAGCCTAGGAATTAGAAGAGGGGAAACCAAAGGGACAAAGAATAAAATCACAGAACAGCTGTTGAGAGTCTCCAAGCTGTGATCCTATCTGAATAAAATGCAATTTAGAAGCACTTAGTCCTGCATCTTGGTTAACCTTACATAACTTATTCCTATTATATCACTGAGAACAATTGATTTTAATGGGCCCAGCACCTGGACAAATGAGACAAACCTCTCATGCTATGATGCCACACCTAAATAGCTTTCCCCATGGAAATGCTGGCCTGAGGAGGAGCCAAAAATAAACTAAAAGCCAATTCCCAAGGGACTTGTCATCAGGGATGCTACACACACACACACACACTGCCTCCTCACAAAAGCAGGATGATCACAAATAGCTTTAACTTAGACACTTAAACCTGGGGAGACCCTAAATATTGAGCAACTTAAAAGACAATGCACAGGAGATGGGAAAAGCAAAAGGTGAAAGCACAAACAGGCCCCTCCAGAAGGAAAGCTGACCTTGACTACTGTTCTTTCCTCAGAAGTGGCTGCTCTGACCAAGCAAAGCAGGTGGAGACTACGAAGACCCGCCATGTCTACTTGGTGCTCAGGATGGTTTAAGAAGCTGTCAGCATCTGGCTTTATTCCAAAACTTTACTCAAAGGATGACCAGCAATGGGGAGGGGACAAGCCTTTGAAGAGGAGATCCATGCCAAATGGGAAGGGTTTCAAGTGGACAGAAGGGCTATCAGGCTGAAGGGGTCAGAAGATGGGAGGGAAGAGAGAGTATAAGAGGCACTGGCTGCAGACTTCTTTTAAGTCCCAGAAGCTTTACCTTGGCTACCAGAAGTCTCAGGAACACAACTATAAATCCCACAGCTTCGTGGAAGAACTGACTTTGTTTCTGCTACTCAATTTCATGGAAGTAGAGGGAAGAGTAGGGCTTGCTGCCATCTTTTCATCTCTCTTTGTAAAAATGATCACTAAAACATTAAACTGGGCTGGGCATGTAGGGCAGTTGCCCAGCATATGCAAGGTCCTGGGTTCAATCCCCAGCACCACACACAACCCTTATATTCAAAAACTAAAATTAAGCCTTTACTCATTACCTTCAATTGAACACGAAAACTACAAAAATGTTCCAGTACCTAAGAACACTCCACATCAAATGAACACTACTGAAAAAGATTCCAATAAGTGGCAACTTTAATAAAAAACAAGTTTCTCCAAAATATCACTAGTTTATTCTACTGACTGCTGGCTCTCAGATCTCATAACCTAGATTGATGCGCAGGAACCAGGACCTAAATGCTTGTCTTGGGCTACTGTCTTTCCTCACAGCACGCTGCCACCTTGATGGGATGCACAAGGAAAGGGAGGTGATAAGAAAAATCTCCCTGAACCACAGTGCTGCAAGGTCCCAGGACCCACGCTACCACACTGATTAGTGGCCAATAGAGGATATTCAGCTGACCAGAGTCATCTGTGCCTATAGATTATGGTGACAGCTACCTACCAGGAATAAACTCACACACATACACACGACTGAAAAAGAAATTTTTTTTAAAGAACCAAAACAAACTTACTCTCGAGCCCTTAAAGAAAGATCTGGGACCTGCCACCCTTAATTGGGCACTACATTCCACAACTTCCCGCAAATCCCCATGTCCCTTAGCTTTCTTTACATGCAGACGCTACAGAAACTACAAAGGCAAAGAAAATACCAACACCAGAGACAGAGAATAGGTTCCAACAAACACAAAGCAAGTCACCAAAGGGCAGCTTCAAAATCCATCTAGGGGGCTGGAGTTGTAACTCAGTGATAGAGGGCTTACCTAGCACTGGGTTCAATTCTCAGCACCACATAAAAATAAATAAACTAAAAGTACTGTATGCATCTAAAACTAAAAATATATATTAAATTTAAAAAAAAAGAAATCTATTTATGCAGATCCCTTAAAGTTGTTTTCTATTTAACTCCAAAATGGGCATTTTAAGCCAAACTTTGTATAATTACACATGGGGTGGGGGGGATGTGGACAACTGTAAACAAAGTTAACCACTAAAGTCAAGATGAACAGGAATAACAACTGATAAACATTGCAGCTCCCCGCAGTGGGCTGGGCCGGTCTCTCTGAGTTCCAGGGTAGGAGGACCTGGCACACAGGGCACAGGACTCCGAAGTCAAATGAGCTGCGTTCCAAAAGTCACAAACCTCTAAAGATGGGGGGTGAAAAACATTTTAAAATCTAAGAAAGTCACTACCAGTGACCATCTGCTCGGAAGACACACACAGTATAAGGAGCAATAATCATCTTTTCCCAACACAATACTTGTGGCGATTTTTAATATATATTCTACTGCAAAATGTTATACTTTCCAATACTTTTATGGATGAACTTATAATTTTCTTTCCCAGTCAGAGAAGTTGTTTCGTGATTTGTATTTCTCTCAAGGGAAGTTGGTTCGGGAGTGTGAACTTGTAGCTGTGGATGTATGGGCATTAGTGCAAAAGAGACCCTGCTGGTGTCAGCAGTCACTTCTGCCACTAGGAAATGGGTTACAGGCTCTTCTAGGGAGTGGGGCCTTTTTCCTGTCCAAGCTGTTGTCACCACTCCCTTTGTAGTGTGGCACTCAGCCCTATTCCTCTGTAGCCTTTGTCTCCCAGTATGAGAAACCCAGATGCACTTCTAAAGTGCCTCCCTTGAAATCAGACATCTCAACCTCCCAGGGACCTAATACAGTGCAGGCCTGATTCATGCTGAGAAATGTTTTCTTGAGACTGGGGGTGCAGCTCAGAGGTAGAGCACTTGCCTAGTATGTGCTAGGTCCTGGGTTCAATCCCAGCACTGCAAAACAAACAAACAAAAAAACATGTTTTCTTGAAGGAGAGGGGAGGGAGGAGAAGAAGAAGGGGGTGTGAGATACAGAGGTGTGTTTGTGTGGTGTGAATCACTGATAGGAATTCACAATCAGGAAAACAAGCCACCAAACCAACCTTAGTTCAAGGTTTCAGGTGTATGACATAAACCTCTTTGTTTGTAAAAACTGCTATATTCACCACCCTCATTCAGATGCCTTATGAGAGTTGGATATTTGCTTAACAGTCTCAGGCCAAGAAAAACCCTGCAGGTTTCCAAACTGGTCATCCTTCTCTATCCATGATTCTATAATTTTTTTTTTTTTTTTTCAAGAAGTCCAAATGCACTAGGAGTCATCGATCCCAGTCACAGCTGTCACAGTCTTCCCCAGCACTATTAATATCATGGTTCTGATTGTAAATGATTTCACTCACAAAGTTCCCCGCAGCAATTACAATGAGGCAGCAAGGTAAAACAAAAAGAGGTTGGGTTGCTGCTTCCCCATCATGCATTCTGCAATTCAGAGAACTTCCTGGGTTTTTACATCGACTGGCATTTTCACCTCTATCTTTGTTTTGGAATGCCAACAACCCCTCCCGCACCGACCCAGCACGGCCTTCCTTTCTGGATGCACAATGCAGCACCGAGCTCCTTGGGGGTCAGCAAAACGCCGCACTGGTGTAATGCCGAACGCGTCTCAGAGCCTGAGGAGGTCCCCACGGGAGCCGGTCCACGTCTATCATTCAGAGGCTGACACCATAGCATCTCATGGATCGCAACTCCCCTCCCCCTCGAGCCGGGAAGCCCAGGGCCGGGTCCCAGGCCGGCGGTGCCCAGCTGGCGTGTGCGCCCAGGCTGGCGCAGTGACTGTGCATGGGGCGCACCCTCTGCCGAGGCTGTCCTCCCACCGCGGCCACTGCAGTGGCACCGCTGCGGGCAGAGCCTCCGGCCGCGCGCCCCGGCAGCCGACCCCCTCCTCCCTCACCTCCAGCCCGGTCCCCGCCCCCCGCCGCACCTTGGTCTCCTTCACATGCTGCTTGACGCCCTCCGGGTACCACTGGACGCGCACGTAGCCTCGGCGCAGCGGGCTGGCCCGGCCCTCCTCGTGGCCGGCGCCCCCGGCCTCGGAGCAGCCCGAGCTGCCGCGGCCCTCCTCCTCGCCCTCCGAGTCCGAGTCCTCGCCGTGGATGAGGCGCACCAGTCCGAAGTGCACCGAGCCGCGGTAACGGCCCGACACCAGGTCGTGAGAGAACAGCAGGCGCTGCGAGCCGGCTTCGGGGCCGGAGTCCGAGGACGGCCCGGAGGCCGAGTCCGGGGCTGGCGTCGGCGTCGGGGCCGGGGCGGGGACTGCGGCCGGGGTCGGGGGCCGCCTCCGGAGCTGGGGCTGGGGCCTGGGCGGGCGCGGGAGCTTGCGGGCGCGGGGGCTGCGGGATCCGCCATAACTGCTCTGCGCGAGTCTCGGGCGCGGCGGCGGCGGCGGCGGACGAGGCGCGAGGAGGCGGGGCCAGCGGCGCGGGGGCGTGGCCGCGGCGCGCTGACGTGGCCCTACGTGCCGCCGTCGTCAGGGAACCGGGATGCGGTTGCTAGGAGCCGGCAACTCGTCGCTAGGGGACGCTGAAGATGCTGCGGGGCAGGGGAGGGGGCTGTTGGGAGGATGAACTCCACGAAGGAGGGCTGAGGCCCTGGGGATAAAAGTAAGGGGAGCGTGAAGGGGCGGGGACCCGGGGCAGAAGTGGAGTGGCCACCGAGGAAAAGGGGCGTGGCCGAGGCGGGGAGGAAGACGGTCAAGTGACTGTCAACAACTTTTAATGAGCTGTCTTGGCGTCCCATCCTAGTCCTAGGTACAGCAAAGGTTAAGGAAGGAGGATATTGTCCCTGTCCTCTAGGTGTTTACAGTCTAATTGGAAGGACAAAGAAAATGCACATTAAATAGCCAAAAAAGCAACTCTAAGGCAGCTTGTAAGCTATAATAAATCTGTGAAGAGCGTATGCTGAGTACTAGGGCGTTCCCAGCAAAGCTGGGAAGGTCATGACCTCTTAGGTCCAGGGGCTGGTGAAAGAGGCCCAGAGAAAAGTGAAAAGGAGCCAGGCGTGGTGATGCCTGAGGGTGCTGAGGCCGGGGGATCCTGAGCTCAAGTCCATCCTGAGCAACAACAACAACAATTAAGAAAGAAAAGCTAGTGATGGGCTCGGTGGTGCATGGGCATGCCTGTAATCCCAGCAATTTGAGAGATCTGAGGCAGGAGGATCACAAGTTGGAGGTCAGTCTCAGGAATATAGCAAGGTCCTTTGTAATTTACCAAGACCCTGTCTCAAAAAAAAGTGAAAAAGTCTGGGGATGTAGTTCAGTGGTAAAATGCCCCTGGGTTCAATACCCCATACCAAAGAGAAGGAGGGAGGGAGAGAGGGAGGGAGAGAGAGAGAAAGAGAGAGAGAGAGAGAGAGAGAGAGAGAGAGAAAGAGAGAGAGAGAGAGAGAGAGAATGAATAAATAAAAGCAAGTATCAGCTTCAGTGGTTGGCTTCAAACCCATTTAGATGAATTCAAAGCTCTGAGAGGCCTCCTATACATGACAAGAGGCAGAATATGAGGTAGTTGAGTGTAGGAGCTATGGATTCCAATTTTTGGCACTGCTACTTTACCAATCTATAAAGGCAGGCAAGAAAATTAACTTCTTTTACCTCGGTTTTCTCATCTGTAAAATAGGGTAATAGCAGCAGTTGGGAGGATTAAATGAAGTAGAACAATACCTGGCATATCACTCCCCCCAAAAAGCTTCAAAACCCTCTGCCTAAACTAAATTTCAGACTGCCAGAGCTGTTGTTATTCAGTTATGCTTATGTTAGGATCCATATTGCCATTTAAAAATATAAATAGTAATTCTACTAATTCAACGTATCACTTAAGTAAGTTCTAAAAGTTTTAGATACATTCTTAGAGAAAGGATTCATAATGGGTTCTTAAAAAGAAATCAAGAAAACTCAATCATTAACTGAAATTGATGTCCATGCATGTATGAGTTTTTCAGGATGAACCCAACTACTGTACATGACTATAATGCTATAATAATAATAATAAAGACTCAAAAACTGGCCCAAATCTTTCTTAGTCAAAATAATTTTTCCACATTTTTCTACAAGACCATCAATGTCAGATTAGAGGTGGTTTGATATTACAGAATTTAGGTTCTTCAAAAGATGCAGAACCCTGTTCTTTGGGTACTTTATAAGCTGCTGGGAATACAGAACTACATTCATAGAAAAATTAAAAGAACATGCATAAAGCACAGATGGCAGCCTGGGTACACAAGAAGCCCTAGACCAAGTACTTATAGAGCATTGATGTAATATTGGGCTTAGGCAGGTTGCCAATGAACCCAAATCTTAGAAAATTCATAAGTATAGAAGAAAACAGAGACTAAAAGCTGAAGAGGGGGTTGAATATGATTTAGAGGAAATCTGGGTTCTCAAATCCTGGCCTTTTCAACCAAGACTGAAACAGAGCTCCTTCAAAATTGAAAGCAACTTCCTAATAACTGCTTTTCTGTACCTGGAGTTTCCTCCTGACGATGGAGGCTGAGAGGTTGTCCTCTGCACCAGCAGACCACAGGGAAACTGAGACTGTGATGGGTTTCTGACTAGCACAGCCTAGCTAAATCCGCACATGTGTGTTCCCTGCTTTTTTGCTGCACCAAACCTCTCTCCTCTTATAAAGGCTGTCCATGTGCCTGTGCCCCCTGAAGATGAAGATTCAAGACAGAAAAAGGTCTCTGCTTTCTTCCTCAAGGCCAGCTTTGAATAAACCTGCTTTTCTTCACCTTCCATCATCTCCTGAATTTTAGCAGAGCTGGAGCTGTGAAACCTTCGTTCTAGTCACAAGACCACAGTCTAGAATGGCCGTAAGAAACCATTGCAGGAAGGACACAGCTCCCTGCTCCTACCCCACAAAACCCCGGAGGGTTTAAGCTCTAACAGCAGCTCCGGGGCCACTTCCCGGGCCCCTTAGCCCTGCTTCATCAACCTCTGATAACCTAACGTTCATTAAGAACACATATTGACCAGCCATTGTGCCAGGCTCTTGTCACATAGGTGACTTCAGTTGTTATCACTCTTGTGCATACCGCATTGTTAGCCCCATTTTACCAACACAGGACCCCAGGACTCCAGTGCCTGAGATCGCGGATAGTGATAACTCCAAGGGACTTTTCTAGTTGGCTGTTTCTTCAGAATTCCCTCTGAGGACCTCCCAAATGAAGTTCATGTGTCCACCTGTCCCTGGGGGTGGAGTAAGCAAATAGGCTGATGGGCTAGGGCAAGGCAGACCCCAATCTGTGTTTGATGTCAAAAACCTGTGTGTTTTGCCTGTGTTGGTTGTTTTAATACTTTAAAAAAAAATGTCCTTTCCTCCCTAATCATTGAGCAAAACTGGCACTCCAGGAAGACTTGCTGTGTTTATTCTGTGGCTTCTGGTAATAATGGCTAATAATAGCTGCCACTTATTGAGCTGTAACTTCATGCCGGGGGACTATACTAAGTGCTTTGTATAGATCATCAGGAACCCGCCAGGTGGGAGGTGAGAGTCCTTGATTTCAGATGCTGATCTCTCCCTCACTAGACTAAACTGATCATTTGGATCACGTCGTATTTGTGTGTATAAGGACCCTGGTGCCTAGTACAGTGCCTGGCAAAGCACTGGCACTCGATGATGCGTCATATTGGTGGATGTCAAAGCCTAAGATTCCTGTACCTCCCTTTGGTCAGTTTCCCATCCCTGCCCCCACGTATATGCAGAGAGTTGAAGCTGGAGACTAGTACTCTTTGGCCTTCCCCTGCTGTGCGATCTCAAAACCTTCCATTTGCTCCCTGACTGAGCTGCATCTGAACCACTTTAGAGATAGAGCCTCCCTGGGCCAGGTGTCACATGCCTGAAATCCCAGTACTTCAGGAGCCTGAGATAAGAGGATTGCAAGTTCAAGGCCAGCAACTTAGTCAGACCCTGTCTCAAAATAAAAATAAAAAAGAACTGGGGATGTAGCTTAGTGATAAAGTGCCCCTGAGTTCAATCTCCAATCAAGAGAGAGAGAGAGAGAGAGAGAAAGAGAGAATCTCTCCTTGGTGCCTTTCAGACCTGAGATGCTTGGGACAAGGCTTAAGACTCCTTCTCAGATCCTGAGCCCCCAGCCACAATCCTCTACCCAGGTAGTGGAGTGAGTGTGGATTGAAGCAGCTGCTTAGTTTTTATGTTCGTTATTGTTGAGGTATAGGAAGGAGAAACAAAGCTTCATTCCCTAATGAACAGACTCCCTCCTCTCAGGACCCCAACATCCAGCCCATAGACAGAGAATGTTACTCATTTACAGATGTGCCTGCCTGAAACAGAGCCATTCTCTATTGCCCCAGCTGCGTGGGTGTGGAGAGGGTGGAGTGGGGGTAGGTCCTGTGCAGTAGGCAGCAGGACAGCAGCCTAGCTAGCTGATCTGGCGGAAGCAGGCCCGGTCAGGTCCCTATCTCAACTAGCCACCGGGCGCCTCTCCAGAGGGTGCTACACTGCCCCCTGGAGGAGCCACAGCCTGCTTGGTGGCCGCGCCTCTTGAGTCCAGTCAGCCCATAGAGCTCCTCCCACCCTGAAGCAGGTGTCTGGCCTCTAGGAGGCACCTGGGACTTCTGCTGGGAAGGTGCTGGGAAGGCGAAGTGGGAGGAGAGCCCCCCACACCTCCCTGTGGCTGGCAGGAGAAATGCTTCTCCTGAGGCTCCAGCCAGGGGGCACTGGAGATTCATGGGCTTTAGAGTCAAAAGGGCTCTTCTTGCTCCTGGAGTTGCATCCCTCCTTGTACCGATGCCCTGGGAGAACCACTGGTCCTGCCCAAGGTCACTCAGCAGCCCATTCAGATCAGAGCCCAGATCAAGGGCTTGGCCCTTCTGACTGCTGCTGTGAGGATGGCTTGCGATCCCCCCGGCAAAACATTGTGCCGGGGCAACAGCAAAAAGGGGGAGCAGTAGAAGCAGCCCAGGATTGGCGGCTCTTTCCTGAAGATCCAGGCACAAGATGCAGGGAGTCGGTAAACCTGCTCATTGACTGTGCCACCCGACTTGCTACCAACTCCCAAGGCGCCAAGCCAGGGCCCTGTCCCCAGCACTGCCTCTTTCTCATGGGTGTTTCCTGGGTGACAGAGTACACGCCATCTTCTCCTCACACGTCAGGTTTCTTCTCTCAGCGTCCTCAGCCACACCCTGGAAAGACTCATGTGCACAAACACACATGTCCTGTCGCTCCCTTTGCCTTAAGCCTCTAGATCCCTGTTCCCCCAGACTGCTGCTCTGACCACCTGTGGCTCCAGAGCGCTCACAATGACACCAGTCTGAATTGACATGTGCGTAAGCGTAAGAAAATGTACATCTATATATTATGCATATAAAACATCCAATTAGTTTGCGAATTGATTACTTGTTGAAATGGCAATATTATATACACATTATTAAATAAAATAAATGAAAATCAAGTTCATCTGGTTTTGCTTTGTTTTGCAGTGCTGGGGATCAAACCCAGAGCCTGTGCTTGCTAGGTAAGCACTATATCGAGCTACATCCCAGTCCTCTTGGTTCTCCTTGGGGTTACTAGAAAATTTAAGGTTGTGGATGAGCCTCCTATTGGGCAAAGCAGCTGCACATGCTCAGCTTCCTTCAGAAGGTAGCAACCCTTCCCTGCCTTTGACACTTCCCTTGCAGGAGATTCTGGAAGGTTCCTGAGGAATCTGCCTGAAGAGGCAGGTAAGGGAAGGTCCCCACCCAGCCCTAGGTGCTGTTCTCCTCCGCAGAAGAATCAGCACCAGCTAATAGATCCCTACATCCGGCCCATACTTTCAACATGGTTTCCATTTGGGGGAGCTGAAAGCTCACTGGGGGACAGGCATGTAGTAGACCCTGTGATACCCAGCACAAACCCCCACCCCTTCAGATTTAAGGAACTGCTTCCCCAGCCGCCCAGCCAGCGTGTGCTGCTGGTAGCCCCGAGCTGCACCTCTTGCCAAGGACTGCCCTTGGCTCAAAGCCGATGTCTCACCTACCCAAGCAAAGCCTGGCCCCCTTGCCCCGTTCAGGACCTCCGCGGAGGGCCGTCTGGACTTCAGAGCACCTCTCGGGCTCAGCAAGGCCTCTGCTGCAGCTAAACACCTCATCTCAGTTCCACCTCTCCCTGTCCCCTCTTCACTCCCTCACGAGTGAGGACTGGACAGCTCTCTCCAATCAGCTCCTCCAGGCAAATCTCAGAGCCTTAAAGTCTGCCTCCTGGGGAATCTGACCTACATAACCATAGGTGCCTGGGCCTAGGAAACACTCTAGACGGAGTTTCAGAGCTGGATCACCCTCCAGCTAACAAGGACCTGTCACTAGTGGCAGGTACAATATGGATCATTCTGACACTCTGTAGCATACAAATGCTGACTGTCACCAGCAGTGAGTGGGGATGGGTGGGAGGGAAGACAGGGAGGGCGCAGCATCTGGGGCTGGGAAGCGAAGGTCGACACAGTAATTAGAGGGACTGCAGAGTCCATGGCTGTTGTTGGGGCATCAGAGAAAGACAACAACAGACTGCGGATGTTGAACTGCCAGTTGAAAGCAAAGTGTAAAGGCCAGAGGGCCGCCAGGGCACAGAGGGAAGCTGAGAACAGGGTTCCAGTCTCCATAAGAATGACTTATTAAGCCATTCTGAACCTTAGGGCGGCCATGGCACCAGGGAGGACCTTGGCTGGGAAAAGTGAGACTCCAAGACACCTAGGGTAGCTGGGTGGCCACACTCAGGAGTCTTAAAGTGCTAGGGTCTTCTTGAACCTTCGGGACCCTCATGGTGTGGCCCCCTCCTTGCTTGGAGACAAGGAGTCTTCCTAGGGAGACACATGCTGTCCCCTCCCAGGGTATCTGTTCCACCTCCCCTCCTTGCACAGACCAGCAACTAGGGTTCAATCACAGTACAACCTGCAGGAGGCTCTCCCCTGGAAGAGCTCAGGTAGGTCCCAGGCAGGAACAGGAGAGTGTGGGCCAGGATTGGAGGACAATGGGTAGGTTCAGGATCACACGGTTTATCACCCCAGCAATGGCCCGTTGGTGTGAACACACCACTAACTTGGTTTACTTATTTACTTATTTATTTATATTTTTGTACCAGGGAATTAAACCTAGGGGCGCTTGAACCACTGAATCACATCCCCAACAACCCCACCCCCCTTTTTAAAATTTTAAGACAGCATCTTTCTAAATTGCTGAGGCCAGCTTTAGAACTTGCGATCCTCCTGCCTCAGTCTCCAAGCCTCTGGGATTACAGGTGAGCGCCACTACCTCTGGCCTAACTTGACTCTTGAACACTTGGAGAAAGGGATTCCAGACCACTCTTCCCAGCTGGCCCCAGGCTGATGGTTCCCAGCTGTGTTCTCCAGGAATTGCCTTCAGCTGGAAGAAGCTGCCTCACCCCGAATTGGTGCAGGACAAAAACACAGTCCTTGCTGGGCGCAGTAGTGCACGCCTGTAATCCCCGCAGCGAGGGAGGCTGAGGCAGGAGGATTGACAGTTCAAAGGCAGCCTCAGCATCTTAGCGAGGCCCTGAGCAACTCAGTGAGACCCTTTTTCTATTTTTTTTTTTCAGTGGTAGGAATTGAACCCAGGGCCTTGTGCTTGTGAGGCAAACACTCTACCAACTGAGCTAGACCCCCGGCCTCCTTTTTCTAAATAAAATATTGAAGAGGGCTGGGAATGTGGCTCAGTGATTAAGTGCCCCTGAGTTCAATCCCTGGTACCAAAAAACAAACAAAAATAACAAATTTAAAAAACCCAACCACCACCACTACCACCACCACCACCACCACCACCAACAACAACAACAAAACCTGTCCTGATCTCCAAGGCTCCCCAGCTCCGGATCCCTCCCAAGAGAGGGACCGAGGCCAGCACCGCCCCTCTTTCTCTGCCGGCTTGCTACCTTGCTTCCAGCAGGGGTCGCTGCGGCGCTCTCCCTCGGCACCTGCTACCTGCATTTCCAGGCTCAGCGCTGTCCCCCGGGAACCCAGTGCGCAAGAAAGAAGAACACAGGGATGCCGCTCTGTGAGGCAGTCTTTAAGTGCAGAGGAGGAGCTGAGAAAAGACACCATCAAAACCACAAGAAAACGCACTTACTTGCACAAGTGCCTGGATAAAGGGATGTTTCAACTGCTGGGCATGGAAAATTGGGGTCTCAGAGGAATCATCAAGACACCCCTGGGGCTTTTTCCCCCACAGCTCTTGACTCTTGGTCTCCTCCAGGTGGACTCTGCTTGGCCCAGAGTGGGAACCGGGCAGCTGACACATGCCGGTGAAGTTCCGGGGGCCTTGGGGCAGTCCTCCCTCACTGGCCCCCTGCATAGGCTCCAGGGCAGCTGCTGCAGCATCTGTGCCCAGGAGAAGCGGGGGCTGCAGGCCTTTCCTGTGCCTGCCACCTCTGCCCGCACCACAAGGTTACGCCCTGCACCTGGCCTCCCCACCCATCCCTCTCTCCTGGAAGAACTCTTTAAGGCCTCCTTGTTCTCAGAATCTGAGATCTCTTCCCCGTTCGTGGCCACGTTTGATGCTGCTGACCATCCTGTCCCTGTCCCTTGAATCCTGGCACATGTCCTGATCATTCCCTTTCGTCTTTCTTCCTGTTAGGGGCTCCTCTGCCCAGTCGTGGGCATCCTGAAAACTAGCCCTCAGCTTTCCTGTGGCGATGCACGGCTGCCTTTGGTTTCCCAGGTCTATCCGGGTTGCAGCTTGTATCAGACTTCACTCCCCTAAATGGCTGAGTGAGATGCCATCGTATGTTTACACCTCGACTTGTTTATCCATACGTCCCTGAAGGGGACGTTGACTTTTTGATATTTATTTGTTTATTTTTGTACTGAGGATTGACCCCAGGGGTGCTCTACCGCTAGGCTACATTCCCCAGCACTTTGTATTTTTTATTTTAAGACAGGATCTCACTAAGTTCCTCAGGCTGGCCTTAAACTTGCCATCCTCCTGCTTCAACCTCCCAAGTTGCTGGGATTATAGACATATGCCATCACGCCCAGAGATGTTAACTTTTAGAAAATGGATTTTTTAAATTTAGATCAGTTTTAAGTTCCCAGCAAACTGAATGGATGATACATAGATTTCCTGTATACTACTACTCCCTGTAGACTACCCACTATCAACAGCCCCCACCAGAGTGTTTATTACAATCTACGAACAGTGCCACAGCATTACCCAAAGTGAAGAGTTTATATTAGGGTTCACTCTTGGTATTGATCCTTCTAGAGTTGGACAAATGCATAGTGACATGTATCCACTGCTTTAATACCATATGTAGTATTTTCACTGCCTTAAGAATCTTCTGTACTTTGGGAATATTAACTTTGCAGTGGGGGTACTGGGGCTTGAATTCAAGGGTGTTTTACCACTGAGCTACATCTCCAGGCCATTTTTTTTTTTTTTTTTTTTTTTTTTTTTTTTTTTTTTTGAGACAGGACCTCACTAAGTGGCCTAGCTTGGCCTTGGCCTCCCTCAGCTTCCTGAGTGTCTGGGATTATACGGGTGCACCACCGTGCCCAGCTGGGGATATTACATTTTAATGGATAGACAGGAGAGGAATCAGGAAGAAGATGGATAAAGAGAACCAGGGAAGAAGGGAGTTTCAAGAGGGAGGTATGGTCAGCAGTGCCCAAGGCCCTACAGACAGGGGAGCTTGTACAGGAGAGTTCCATTTTTACCAGCACACCCTGTGCAGTTATTAGGAGCTTCCCATTTCATTCCCAGTTGGAGGAATCACTGAATGGTTCCCCATGGCACTTCTCCCTAGCAAAGTGGAGCATGATGAGTGCTGAGCAGGGTCCATCAGATTTCTCCACTGAAGACTCTCACAGGAGTGATTTAGGTGGTGAGTGTATTACTAGTTCACCTCCCATTGTGTAATAAAATACCTGAGGTTAAGTATTGTATAAAGACAAGAGGTTTATTTGGCTCACAGTTTTGGAGGTTGAAAGTCCAACTTGGGTGTCCTCTGGTGAGGACATGGCATACAATATCACACCATGTTGGGGGCACATATGAGAAAAGAGATGCCACAGTGAGAGAGCAAGCCAGAGATAGACCAGGGAGGGGCCAGGTGTGCGCTTCTGTAATAACCCTCCGAGGAGAACAAACAGGGTCCCACAAGAACCGCATCAATTCCTTCTGTGGGCAGCGCCTTCTATGACTTAATTATTTCCCACTAGGACCCACCTCATAAAGGTCCCAGTGCCTCCCAACACTCCTGCACTGAGGACCAAGTTCCAGCATGTGAGCCTTTGTGGGAGAGACTCAAACCCTGTCCAAACCCGATGGGCAGGGTGGGGGAGCCTGGCGATTGCAGGTTGAGGTGGCATGTGTGGGTGAGGCACCAAGAACAGAAACCTTGGATTTCCTAGCATATCGGGCTTCACTCTAGGAATGGCACTCTTCTCTGGTCCCCTGAGCCTGAGCAGAGCCTTGAAACCCTCCCCTAGGCAGCCATGGCAGGTGGAGTAGGTGGAGGCCCTCAGCTGCAAGGGATGGTGTCCCAGGGGAATGCAGGGTACAGGTGCTGTAAGGTGGGTCTGCACCTCTGTGGAATTCTGTTGTTCGCTTCCAGGGGTCCTTTTTGGAATCCACATTGTCCCCCACTTGCCCCTGGCAGGGCATTCTGGGGTACCCCACATAACCTGCAGCAGTGTATCAGCTGGGTGACTCTTGGTGCATTTCATACACTCGACCTCTACCCCAGACTCCACTCGGAGAAAGTGGCCCAGACTAAAAAGTCTGGAGCCCCAGCTGTGTGCACGGTGGCTGGGGCACCTGTGGTGACTGAGACTCTGTCTCCCAACAAGGGAGACAAACAGGATGCCATCGCAGTCAGGAGGCTGCCGGAGAGCTGAGCATGGACTCTCAGCCCCGCCAAGCTTCTGGTCACTGGGGAGCTCCCAGCTCCCGTCCTGGAATTTGAATCTCTGGGGGTGACCCAAGTGTGGGAACTTGTTGAAGCTCCCAGGTGATTCCAACTTGCAGCGAGAACCACTGGTTTGGAGTAGGGAGAGCTGGCGTGGCATCAGGTCAGAAGGACTTGCAGCGACAGGTACCGTCCAGGGCTCAGTCCTCCAGCCATGACGTGCCACAGCTTCTTCCGGTCTTCCTCACCACGCTCGCCCTGCTCTCTACTGCCTTTCCCTTTCCCAGACTTCACAAATAGGGTTGCCGGATTGACTACAGGAGCCCCGTGGGACTTGTCTTTTAGATGAACAGTAATTTTGTACTTTCAAGCATGTTCCAAGTATCGCGTGGACAGACTTCTACTTAAAAAGATTGTTCATCACTTATTTGAAACTCAAGTTTCACTGGGCATCTGTACTTTTTATTTGCTAAATCCAGCAAGCCTACTCGTGGGTCCGATGAATCTGATCACAGTCCCTTGTGGGGAGGTCGCCCCAGTGCCCCAGCGTTGGGAGGTGGCCGTCTGTGCCGAAGTGCCTCAGAGCTAGAGAGGAGTGCTGTCATCCTGACGTGGAGAGTCCTTAGGTCATCGCACTTGGGAGCACCCTGTCTCTCTACGTATCACCTGCGCTCCTCTCATCCCCCCCATTGTCAGTCGTGTGCTCTCTTCCTGTTGACCAGGACGCCCTGCCCATCGCTTTCCCTTCCCCAGCCCTCTCCTCCCCTCTCCCGCCCCTGGTGAGGTTGGATTTCCCAGTGTTACCACGTTTAATATCCTGCCTCATTTTGTTCTCTGAGGTCCCATGTGTCTGGAGGTGTTTACCAGAGAGAGCGGGCTATGTGGCTGGTCCCTGAGAGGGGATGTGAGGAAGAGTGTCCCCCGGGGGCATCTCTGACTGGTTGCGATCAGCCACCTGGGGAGCAATGGAACTGGGGACTAAGAAAGGACAAAGGCCTTTTGGGGGACCCTGGAGGTTAGAGTTGGGGTGCCCAACTGAGGTTCTGAATGTGTTTCCCCTACCAGGCCCAAAGGCTAAGTCTGAGGAGGTCTCTGGTCAACCTGAGAAGTCGGAGGATCCCCAGCAGGGGAAAGATGGGAAGACCAGGTAGCCCGCAGTGGTCAACATGATGAGTTCCAGCAGTACCTGGGGCAGGTGGGGTGGGGGTGCTTCTGGTGGGACTGACAACAAGAGTGGTCCTGGGAGAAGAGACCCCACAGAGAGAAAATATGCATGTGGAGGGTGGGAAGGAGTGTCTGGACTGGTCCTGGGTATCTCCAAGCTCAGGAGCTAAGCCTATGCCAAGCAGGGTTGGCGCCATAGTCCCTTCCTCAGGATCCTGGTTAAGGAAGGTGCGCCCTCTGTGGTGGGTAGTGGGAATGCACCTGTGGACAGGAAGCTCTGGGCCCCGGGGGGAACCTGGGGTGGCCAGGGGATCCACACTGCACTGAGGGGGCAGAGCTGATGGAAGGAGGGACAGGAGCAGCTCCAGACAGAGAAGGGAGGCAGGATGGAGTGTGAGCCAGAGCCATGTGAAGGACAGAGAGAGGGGCCTGGATTCCAGAGGGAAAGCTAACCCCAGGTGCTGACTGAGCAAGTGGAGCCAGGGTCAAGGCAGTCAGACAGTTTTGGAGTCAAGATGTGAGACAGAGCAATTTCCTGAATATTTATGTAACTTTACCAGGATCCCCTCTGTGTGGCCGCCCCCCATGGTCCTAATGTGGGTCGGACTCCATCCTGGAGCCTCGGTGTGGCTCCTGTCAATGGGCTGGTGTGACTGGGGGTGCGGAATGGAACACCAGGACGTGAGGTGTGATGGGCATTTAGGTTGTTTCCAGTTTGGAAGTTTTATGCAAAGTGCTGCTGGGAACCTTCCTGCTCTCTCAGCCTTCAGCCTGGCACACGAGGAGTGGGACTGCGCCTCGGTTTCCCTCTCTATGAGATGGGGTTAGTGCTCACCCCGGGCTGCCAGTGATTCGCAGCAGCCATTTACCCAGGGTGCAGCCCCAAGTGGTGCTATAAATGGTAGCACAGACCACAAGCTGCCCAAACAGGAAGGTCCCTTGGAGGTGTAGGAGAGCTGGCCTCTGAGGAACGGAGGGTCAGTGCCGGTCAGTCGGTGTCCAGCAGGTTGGGTCAGAGCAGGGATTGGAGTTGGACCTCTGGGGCTCAGCCCGATGCTCTTCCCCAAACCCCAGGGTGCACTTGGCTGCTGGTAATCCCTTCTGCACCCACCGTGCCAGTGCTGACGCTTGCCCTCTGCAGGACATGGCCACCCTGAAGCAGCGGAGCCCGGCTGGCATCGTCCTGCCTGGTGTAATGCGGGAGGTGGGGTTGAGGGATTAGAGGAGATCACATGCTGCCCCAGGACACCTGCTGCAACCGCCTTGCAGCCAGGAGTCCTGGATTCTCCTGGTCTCTGTGCTTGTGACCGGGCCCCAGGGTGACTGGCTCTGCGGAGGTGATGCTGGGGCCCTTCCCCACAGTCTTGGTAAGTGGGCCTCCTGCCCCTGGCTCTCAGTCTTGGGCTTTTTAAGTGTCTTTGCAGCAAAGGAAGAGATGAGCTCCTCTAAAGACTGTGTATCTGCAGGGCGTCAGGGGAGAAAGGCAAGGTGCCCACACAAGCATGTTGGGTGAGCTGGGGGTGGGGGCAGGAGGTGCACCATCCATGCCTGCTGGTGGCCCCTCGCCCGCTGCAGCCCCTGACTCCCTCAGCCAGTCACATTCCCCATTCTGTGTGTGCTGGCCCAGTCTAAGGCCATCTGGGTAAACATGGGGCTCCCTAAGGGGCTGCTTTGATTTGAGGGCTTTTTCTCTAGGACTGAGGGCTGAGGCTGCCTAAAAAGCTCCTAGTCTCCCGATTTCACCCCAACGGGCCAGAGATTCCCATCTGGCAGGTAAGGCAAGCCCAGTGGATGGCAGTGTGGGAGAACTGGGCGCCCACCCACCCCACAGCTGCAGAAGGGGTCAGAGGTATCATGAGCCTTCCCACCCCCACTCCCTTGGGCAGCAGACTCCTTTGAGCCCTGCCCATCCCTCCCATGGTCTCCTGAGGCTCAGATGCACCTGGAGGACAGGGAGACCAGGATCTGGAGGTTTGGCGGACTGCTGGGAGTGTACTCTGGTTGCAAAGGGAGGAGAGAGAGAAATATTTGCAGTCTCTGGAATCGGCTCCAGGGCCAGGCACCTGAGGGAGGAGCCCATCGTTTGGGGGGCTGGCTCCACCTGAGTTCAGTTACAAAGGAGGCCAGATGCACCGCCTCTTTGACCTGCCCCTTGGAGATGGAGATGAGGACCAGACCCCTAACCCTCACTGTTCCCTGATAGGTACTGGGGACCCTCCTCAGCTGAGTAGGCCATTTCTGAAGCTGGGACACTCCAGGTAAGTGCCAGCAGCCAGGATGTCCATCAAGAGCATCTGCCACCTAAAACCTGAGACCCTGAGCCTGCCACCTGGGGCCTCAGAGTCCCCAGGCTGCCAGCGGCGACACACACTCCCAGCAAGCGAGTTTCGCTGCCTCACGCTGGAGGATGCAGTCAGTGTGTTTGAGATAGAGCGTGAAGGTGAGCAGTCCCACGTGGGGTCAGGGTGGATGCTCTAAGCTGGCCCCGCTGTCTTCTCCTGTGTCCTGGTCTTATGGGCTGCATCCCAGAGGATTAGACCATGTGCGTGCATTCCAGAAAGTGGGGGAAACAACAGCCCTGAGTCACCTGCTTTCCTGGGTGCACAAGTGGCCACTGGATGTGTGGTGGACAGTGGGCAAGTGGCATAGTGAACACCAAGTCACCCACCCGTGCCTCCTGCCACAGCCTTTATCTCTGTCTCGGGCATCTGCCCCCTGTACCTGGACGAGATCCGGCACTTCCTGACCCTGTGTCCAGAGCTGTCCCTGGGCTGGTTTCAAGAGGGCCGCCTTGTGGCCTTCATCATCGGCTCACTGTGGGATGAGGAGAGGCTCACTCAGGTGAGGGTCAAGCTGTGATGCCCAGCTTCCAGAAGGTTCTAGGAGAGGTTGGCCAGGGTGGGGCTGTCTTCTTCCAGAACCAGAGAGGAGTACAAGCCACAGACCCCTCCCAAGGCAAGAGCACCCAGCCCAGCTCCTTGGGGCCTCAGAGGACTTCTGAATTTTCCTGCATGGGGTTGGGGATGTAGCTCCCAATTTGGGGTCCTTCATGGATGGGAAGGAATCCCTGACCAGAGGCACTCAGGGGACGTCAGCTCTGGGCCTGTGCTGGGTTGTCAGGGGGTGGGGGGAGTTGGCAGCAGAGGTGACGTGGACCCCCGACCCCTGTTTACCCCAGGAGTCGCTGAGGCTGCACAGGCCCGGGGGGCGCACAGCCCACCTGCACGTGCTGGCTGTGCACCACACCTCCCGGCAGCAGGGCAAGGGCTCCGTCCTGCTGTGGCGCTACCTGCACCACCTGGGCGGTCAGCCGGCAGTGCGCCGGGCCGTGCTCATGTGCGAGGAGGCCTTGGTGCCCTTCTACGAGAAGTTTGGCTTCCAGTCCGTGGGCCCGTGCGCCATCTCCGCGGGCTCCCTCGCCTTCACCGAGCTGCAGTGCTCCCTGCGGGGCCACGCCTCCCTGCGCAGGAACAGCGGCTGCTGAGGCGGCTGCCCGCGTGGCTGTGGGAGATGTGGGAGGCAGGTTGGGGGCTCTCACCCGAGAGTGAAGGGAGACAGTGATTCCAAACTCAGTGTGGAGGGGAGAGGCCTGAGGAGCGGGAGTGGATTCACCTGGTCCCGGCTGCTCAGAGCAGGGAATGCTGTGTCCTCGGTCCTCATGGGACCCTCTAGAACTTCTGCATTCCAAACTCTGTGCCCAAGACCCAAGAGGAGGGTGGGTTGGTAAATGGAGTGGTGGGAGGTGTTCTTAGGTCCCTAGCCTCCTGACGCTTGAGGTCCTTATCCTCCCCAGCCTCATGGATACCTTTTTGCCCTCCACCCCTGGGATGGGAGTAGTGAGGAGCACAGCCCACAGGGGACCCTGCCCCCGAGTCCTTGGGCACTCTGTGTGTCCAACATCCTCCCTAGGTTCTCTTCTCTCCTCAGTCGCCCACCAGCACCTACACTGGCTCCTCAGCCCCTAGTAATAAAGCAGTTATGTCCCCTGCCTCCCTGGTGGCTCTTTGATGTGGTGTGAAGTCTGTGGGTGTGGAACAGGCACAGTGAATGAACCTGTCCTCTGCCTGGAGTGATGGACAAGTGTCCTGCTGTCTCCCAGGACTGTTTCTGCCAGGACAAGCCATGCTCTACATGGAAAGCCCCCTCATTGCCCTGGACCAAAATCAGAGTAGGCTGGCGTGGGGAGCCCTGAGGTCTAAGGATGTGATCTGGTCCTCACAGAGGCCCCACTTAAATCTTCCTCGTGACCCTAATCTGGGATTTTGGTAACTAAGTCCCTGAAGTCCCATGAGTTTCCTACTGTCCCCTGGGCCAAGCCACTGCCTCTGCACAGCTCATGGCTGATGCTCTCACCCCTGAAAGTTCCAGATTCCATTCTACCTGAGGTCTCCGTTAAGACAAGGCTTCCATGAAGAGTTTCATTTAATACATTTGAGACATCATCCATATAAAGTTAGCGTTACTTTAAAAAATTAGGACCATAATATAAATTGGTAAAAACAAAACAAAAAACAATAAAACAGACCTGAGCGAGCCCTGGGAGGCGGCCTTTGTGGTGGCTCAGTCCCACCCCTACTCAGGAGCCCGGCAGCAGCAGGGACACCTGTCATCAGAGCCAACCTAAAGGGCAGCATGAGGAAGTGGAGCGTGGGCTGGAGGGTGGGTTGGGGGTCCAGCCTGTTGCCGAGAACAAGCAGAGGGTCCTGGGGCCCCATGTACGTGCGTCTGCTTGTTCTCTGCCCCACACGATAGCCCCTCCCGACCCGGGAGCTTGTGACAGGCTCAGGGCAGGGAGCGGGGAGAAACAGGAAGGGGGGCTGTGGTGGGGCCCCCAGCCCTGGGGACAATAGGGAGCAGCCACATGTCCCGGGAGGGCATCACACACTGACCATGGGGAGAAGGCCCTGGGCTCCAGGCGAGCATGTAGATGGACCCTATAGCAGGGAGTGGGGAGGAAGCTGGGGTCTGAACCTTGGAGAAACAGGTGTCCTGGGTGTCCCTAAGCCCTGGCCAAGAACACAGGCCCGAGAAACGAGGGTCTCCCTCCCAGGAAGCTTGCCTTTGCCGACTGTCCACACAGCCACCTTGCCAGGTGGAGTGGGCCCCGGGCCCAGTAACCCCAGGGCTCTGCAGCCCCTGTTGTCAGTGCCCAGTGGGTGGCAGGTGCGCCCAGACCTGCTGGGCCGGGGTCAGTGCAGCACCTGGTCCAGCTCATACTTCTCACAGAAGCGACTGGTGAAGGGGAAGCAGGTGAGGTACTCGATCCAGGGCCAGTTGATGGGGTAGATGTAGAGCCAGAGGACCAGGGAGGCGAAGAGGCCGGCGAAGACCAGCAGCGACACCAGAATCAGTGCCCGCTTGCGGTACTTGTCGCTGGTGCCGAAGGTGATGTAGGGCAGGAAGGCGAAGGCCAGCAGCATGCCGCTCAGGAAGCCGAAGATGTGGGCGATGTTGTCGATCCAGGGCAGGAGGCCGCAGATGAAGAGGAAGAGCACGATGGCCGACAGGTTGAGGAAGGCCCTCCAGGGCCGCTCCAGCAGCTGCCAGCTCTGGAAGAGCTCCACGAAGAGGCAGGCGAGGAGGCCAAACTGCGACCCGGCCGGGCCCACCTGGGCAGGCCGGAGGCATGTCACCCGGTGCCAGGCAGGGAGCACAGCCCAAGGACCCCACTCCCAGGCAGGCCAGCCGGGAGCTCAAGGGCTGACCGGTCACTTTCACCTTTTAGCAAACAGCACCTGCTGTGTCCCTGCCAGGCATGGGCCTGCGCAGTTAGCAGGACAGGCCTGCACACAGAGGGGAGGGAGAGGCAATGGGGGTGACCAAGCGCAGCAGCGAACAGTTAGGCTGAACAGGTCAAAGGACAGCTACAGTTGCAGGTCAAGAACAGCCATGCACGGACATTTCCAAAGACTCAGGTCTGTGGATTCTTAATACGCCATCAGGCAGGTCACGGTAGAAGGTGAAATGAAGCAGATAGGACGGACAGGGTAAGGGACAGGACGAGGGACAGCAGCTCAGGAAGGTCTTTCTGGAGGTGACAGCTGAGCAGGGAGGGGGTTGTGATCCCTGGTGACTCAAGAGTATCACTGTTCCCTGGATTAAGGGACACACTGATAAGCCCCCAGCTTAGCTGTCCATCTGCTGTTAAGCCTGGCACAGGAGGGACCCTGTGTCCCTCCAGCTGATCCCAGGTGGGCGGGGCAGGGAGCAGCGGGGCTGGCTGCCATATGCCACAAAGTTTTGGGCTCTACAAGGGGGTCTTGTCCCACTTCCCTGTCCCTGTCCCCCAAGTCCCTACCTCTGCCCGGTATGGGAGGAAGATGGCGCTGGCGAGGTTGCCTGTGATGCCGCTGAGGATGAAAATGATGGCAATCCGGTGCCAGCCAGCCAGCTTCTCCAGGTCCCGCAGGATGGTCATTTGGAAGACCACAGACACGAGGCAGTGCACCACCCTGGGGCGGGGACACATCAGGCATCAGCCTTCCACGTCTGCACAGGTGCCAAGCACATGGGGAGCAGCAGCTCTACAGGGGGCCGCTGTGCCCTGGCTCAGAGCCCTTTCTTTGGGGGCCAGCTGGGAGCCGTCACAGAGGTCTGTGGCTGGGGAGCAGTCAGGAGCCTCTTACCCAGCATGGAGGAACAGAGACAGCCAGAGCCTGTAGAACTGGTCAGGGACCTCGGGGTTGAGGAAGGGCAGCAGCCCACACACCTTGTCCAAGCAGTGCACCTGAGGTGGGGGCACGTGGGGGTCAGTGCTGTCCCCGGAGGCAGGCTGAGTCTGAGGCCCCAGAGCAGGAAGGAGTGCACAGGCCTGGCCTCTGTAGGCAGCAGAGCCCAGATTCCTCTGCCCAGGATGACAGCCCTTGTTCCCAGCCCAGGGCCTCCCCACAAGACCTCACTCCACCTGGGAACAGAGTGTCGCCTCTTCGTGAAAATAGCCGTGCATGAACTCACAGTACTCGCGAGTGGTGATCTCACAGCTGTGGGGACAGGAAGAAAAAAGTGGGACATCAGGACGCTGAAGAGCCCCAGTGTACCTAGGCTGGAGCCCGGCACTGGCCATAGCAGGTAGGAAGTGGAGACTCAGCCCAGCACGGGAGCTGCAGCTCTGGGCGGGTGGCTCACCTGCCCTTGGTGCCGATGCAGCAGGGGCGGCCCTTGATCTGGCAGTCCACGTGGAGGAAGCCTGTGTGGTTGCTCCTGGCCTGCTCCGTGCAGATCTGCAAAGGAGCACCAAGGGGGAGCAGGTCTGATCGACTGGAACCCACCCCAGCCCTTCCCAGACCACCTCTCCCCAGGGATGCTCACCGGCCACAAGGTGATGTCATCAGGCCAGATGTGGGCACCACTGGAAGCAGGCTCCTCACAGGTCCTGGAGGCAGAGGCCAGGTTGGGCAAGATGAGGGAGGGGCTGGGGAACCAGTCATGTCCACTAACCAGTGTCCCAGCAGGAAGCTCAGACAGCCTAGCTATGGGCCACTCTCGACCCGTGGGTGGTTCCAGGCTGTACCTGGGGTCCTGGTGGCACACAGCCCCTGATGTCCGCTTCTGGCCCAGGTCAGACTTGTCCATGGGGGGCCCAGTATCATCTTGCCACTTGACAAAAGTGGCCAGAGTCTCCTGGAGGGTGGAGGTCTGGTCATGTTGTGGCAAGGCCAGCCCATCGGTGCGGGCAGGGGACCTTCCAGGTCAGGGCCTTCTTCCCTTTCCCCAGGGCTCAGGTGCACCTCCCAGACCTCCGCTCTCGCTAGCCCTCGACATCTGGCTTTGCCTCTTGGGCTGGGGATGCCCCTGTGCTGGCAGAGCGCCTGTGGGGGTGCAGGGCTGGTGCGGGCGGAGAAGAGGATGGAGGGAACGTGTCACTGCTCCTAAAGGGCCCCTGCCCCAGGCCAGCAGGGGCAGAGTGGTACAGAACCACCCTGGGGCTGTCCCACCGAGCAGTCCTTCCTCTGGGTCTGGATGCAGCCTGAATGGTCATTTTGGACGCAGCAGCCCGAGTCCCGCTCCAGGTCTCGCTCCCGCAGCACCAGCTGCTCGATCTGCCGGTCCTTCCGGATGCAGGGAGAGAACTTGGCTCCCAGGTGAATCAGGTCGATCTGTGGGTGGAGGCGGCAGCTGGTGACATGGGTCCCAGACACAGGAGGGGCCCGCCACCGCACCTCCACTCCATTCAGAGTCTCCCCTGATGAGGGGGCCGCAAGCTGGTGAGCAGCTGGGGTGACAGGACGCGGGCTTCCTGCTCGGGGGGTCCCGCCCAGCCGGGGCCTCACCGAGCTGGGCCCGACCCAGAAGTTCTCCTGCTGGATGTACTTCACGCTCTCGTACACACCTTTGTTCCTCAGCACCTGTTGCAGTAGTGCGAGAGGTGGTCAGAAGAGCAAGCGCCCTGGCGTGGCCGGGAGGGCAACGAGTGGGACAGTGTCCCCAGGGCACAGTCTCTGGGAAGAGGCCAAGCTCTGGTGAGCCCCAAGCCCCTCCTGCCTAGGCCAGGGTCTTATGGCAGGACAGATTTGGTGCCCACTGTGCTGAAGCCTCTTGGGGAGGTTGGGACACCAGGAAGGAGCCCGACTTACCAGCTGGGTGGTGATGTGCTGGGCAAAGCCCACGGGTGCAATGCCATAGGTGCAAATCACCAGCAGCGTGATGATGATGTGGACGAAGGTCAGCCAGTAGGTGAAGTAGGGCCTGTGGACAGAGGCCAGGTCAACTCAGCCCAGCCCACGCTGCTCTGGGGGGCTGCCACTGGGCTCTCGACTTTGTTTCACCCAATTCGCCCTTCAAAGCAGCTTGTAACATGCATTTCCAGCTTAAAAATTTCAATGGCTTCCCACTGCCTTTGGGATAACATCCAAAATCAGCCGGTTGCTGACGATGATGCCCTGTGGCTCAGGCCCACCTCTCCTGCCTGTCTACCCACCTTTTGCAGTTCCAGGAACACAACCTGGTCCCTGCAGCCCCAGGGCCTTTGCATGTGCCCTTTCTGTTGCCTGGGAGGCCCTACCCATTTCTCTTTGCTGACCTCGTGCTGATGGCACCCTCCCCACCAGCTGTCCACCTCCACTCCCTATCTTCTCCAGGACACTTGGGATCCAATGTCTATCAGATCACACTGTCAATCACACACCGAGAGAATTGCCTTCCCCAGTCTCTGGCTTCCCTCAAGACGTCTATGTCTGGCCTCCTCTAGTTGCCTCACTCTGGGCTCCAGCTGCTTCTTTTTTTATTTTTTAGTACAAGAGATTGAACCCAGGGGACACTCAACCATTGGGCCACATCCCCAGCTCTTTTTAGTTTCTGAGACAAGGTCTCCCTAAGTTGCTTAGGGTCTTGCTAAGTTGCTGAGGCTGGCTTTGAATTTGTGATCCTTCTGCCTCAGCCTCTGGATCTGCTGGAATTACAGGCATACGCCACCATGCTGAGCTTGGCTCCAGCGTCTAACGCTTCCCCTGACCCGTCCTTTCCTCTCTGACCCCTTCTCTTGGGGGCTCTGTTCTGGGGCCTGTGTGTGGTGGCCCTCAATCAACATTAGTTGATGGACAGCCATCTGGGAGCTGGGCGCAGGACACGGGTCCAGAAGCAGGAGATGGAGAGGAGGGAAGCTCTGAGGGCCCCCCAGGCTGCATGCATGCTCACCACCCCCCTGGCCCCAAGACGCCACAAAGCACTTGCTGAATGAATAGGGAAGTGTCCTGGGGCCCGGGAATCCTGCCCCTCTCCCTTGCTGGCTGCCCGCAGCCTCACCGGTGGCTGTCGAAGCTCTCCAGCTGCCGCTGCACCGTGCTGCTGATGCTGCGGCGGTAGCTGCGGTTCAGCCAGCTGCCCACCACGCCCAGGCCATAGTGCCGCTTCTTCCGGTCAAAGGCGAAGTGCTTCACTTTGGACGCGATGCGCTTGCCACGCCTGGGGGCCACAACTGGGGCTCGGCCACACTCCTTCCTGTGGGGACGGTGGCTCTCAGCCTGACATCCCCACACCCCCCTTCTCACCATGGGCTTCAAAGGGGCCGGACAAGGCCTGGTGAAGCCCCGAGCTGGGCTGCTGGGCTGCTGGACTGGGGGAGGGACTCACAGAGGGATCTGCACCCCATCGGGGGTGACGGGGGAGGCCGACTGTGGGATCCCTCGGAAGTAGCTGGCAGAGAGTGGGGGAGACTCAAACACATCATCGGGCATGGAGCTCATTTCTTCCTGGGGGGAGGGACACAAAAAGACAGTGTAAGTAGTCACTGTCCAAACTACTGTCCCCCCACATGCCAGTTCAAGGGCAGAACCAGGCTGGACAGACAGGCTCTTCAGGATGGCAGAGGAAGCCATGTGCCTGTGAGTCCTAAGGGGGACTTTCCCAGAGGGCACTGTCCCCACCAAAGTCCCTGCTTGGCCTGACAGAAAGTGGGGCCCAACAGCAAGCCCCATGCAGGATGCACTCCATTACACTAATGGACCAAGGGGCCTTTGACTCTTTTAGGGGCTCCAGGCAGGACACATCAAGGCCAAGGTCACCTCTCCCAGCTCCCAGGCTGCCCCATCCCCTGTCCCTGAGGGCCCACACGCCATGCTTGCCTTACTAAAGAAGGAGGAGTCGAAAGTGTCTGCCCCATCGACTGCATCCTCCTCCAGGAAGCTGGGATAGGCAAAGCTGCGTTTGATCACCCGGCACCGCTGTCCAGTGGCATCCAGCACAGAGCGCCCCTGGGCATGGAGTAGAGGCCTGGGTATCAGGACCAGGGCCGAGTGACCTGGATCCTCAGCCCCCAAGGGACTGCCAAGTTATCCTCCTGGCACAGAGCCTTGGGAGGAGGAATCCTGCCCAAGGCAAGGAGCATCTGACAGTGCACAGGCCAAAGGGGCTCCTGAGAGCAGAAGGCCAGGCCAGGGCACCAGCAGCTCAAGCCCTGCATACACCACACTGCACGACGTGGACTCAGCGCCGCGCTGGCAACCCTGCGCCGACCTGGGCAGCCAGCATCCCGCTCCTCAAAGCAACGGTTCTATACCCTCACTCCTGCATCGAACTGCTGCTCCCCAAAGTACCCGCGGCCTCCCCTCTGCCTCCAGGCCCTGACACAGGCCACCCCTGGCTGAGAATGCTGCTCCCTCCCTGCTCCCCTGATGCCCCCTATTGTCCTGGGCCTGGACACCAACTCCTCCTACACCGACCACCATGAATGGTAACATCCCCGCACTCTGCACACCCCCATGCCCAGCACATCACAGGGGCTCAGCCAGCACAGGCGGGTGAGTGGCGAGTGCACTTCCTACTTCACTGTACAAGTGGGTGCAGAATCCCACTCCCCAAACTCAGGGGGCTGAAGGGGGCTCATGTGGAACCAGGACCTGAAGGACACAATGTGGCTCTGGGCTTCAGGGTCCCCCTGTCCAGGAGGCCCAGCACACACACTGCCCTTGCATGGAAGACACAGCCGGCGAGCTCTAGACCGCTCTGGGCGGGGAGAGGGGCAGCAGAGGGAAGTAGCCTGCAGGAGGCCTCACCTTGAGGAGGGCCGTGGCAGCCTGGAAGCTCATGTGGGCCACGGACATCCTCTTGCGGCGGGGCAGGTGGGAGTAGCCAGAGCGGACACTGGTGAAGGAGGTGAGGGACAGGACTCCCGGGGTCAGCGGTGGGTGGGGGGCGTGGGGCCGGTCCACCTCATCCGGGTGGCGGAAGGCCCGGCCCCGGGCCAGCGGGTCCACGATCTGGAAGGCATGGGAGGTGAGCAGAGCTGACCCGGCCACAGGGGAAGCAGCCCAGCTGCGCTGGGCCCCGTGGCTCACCTTGGGCATCTTGCAGGGCTTCGGTGACTCGGTGCCCTGGAAGGATGGCACCTCCTGGCTGGGCAGCTCCAGGTCCCTCTGGCACGCGGCCTTGAGCCTCCCGTAGCGCACGCTGCAGTGGTGGAGGCTGCGGCGCTGCCAGTGCTGCCGCTTGCCCTCCCAGTCGCCGCTGACCCCGAACCACTGGGCTGCGCCCCTGCAGGAGCAGGCAGGACGTGAGCGTGTGCCGAGGGGACAGCGCCCGGGCAGCTGAGGAGGGTGCTCCTGCTTGCACCCTCGTGCCTTCGGGGGGGTCGGCCTTCCCTGAGCCCCTGGCTGACATCGGGTCAGCAGGGGTGGAGCAAAGGCTGGAGCATGAGGACCAGGGTGAGAAGGCCCTGGGCAGGGCAGAGGTCCCTGGGCTCCGGGAATCCTCTCAGCCTCACCGTGACTTTTGGCAAGGCACACACCCCGGGCCCTCGGTTTTGCCATCTAGACCACGGCATTAGATTCTCGGTCCCCCCTCTGCAGGGAGCCTGCCTCCTGGAAAGGGGCTGCAAGGGCCAGGCCCAGCAAACTCGGGTGCCCGGAACCTGCAGCGGGCTGAGGTGGCCGTGGCGGGCAGGGGTGCTCACTTGCGGATGCTCTGGGACAGGGAGGCCTGGCGGCGGAAGCCAGGGCGCTTCTCCGCGCTGTCCTGCCATCGTGCCCGGGGTTCCTGAAGGCTGACGCTCTTCACGTAGGGTGGGTTCTTGGGCCTCTGTGGGGTGGGAAGGAGGGCAGTGGTGACGTGTGTGGCCCGAATTGAGCAAGGATCACAGTGGGAAAGCCCAGAGAACAAGCTCAGCCCCCTCCACACCCTGGCTGCTTTTGTGCTAAATTTATTCGCTTACTATTTTTTTGCAGCGCTTGGGCTTGGGAAGGAACCCAGGGTCTCACGCATGCTGGACAAGTGCTCTACCACCGAGCCACAAGCCTCACCCTTCATTCCAAATTTAACCCTTCTTTTTCTTTTCTTGCAGTGCTGGGGATCAAGCTCAGGATTTCACACATGCTAGGCGAGCGCTCTGCCACACACCCAGCCTTTCATTCCAAATTTAAAACTATCACTTTCTAATGTTTTCCAGGGAACCACAGCATGCACTCCCCATCCAGAGCCTTCCCTGACCCAGGATGGTCCTTCCTGTTTTCACATGTGCTAGGGTCCTTGGAGTGAGCGGGCGATGTTAACATAGCTCCCCTTTATGTCCCAGGCTGTGTGGGAGCCCACACTGCTTGGGGCCTACTCTCAATGAGTCCTTTATGTGGCAAAAGTCCACATGCAAATGCCGATTCATGTCCACCCTCTTCAGGGAACCAGGGCTGCAGAGGCAGGCTGCTGGAGCTACAGGACCCGGGCCTGCGCAGCCCATCAGCCCTCGGAAGAGGCACCGAGAGCCGGGGCCCAGGAGGCTCCCAGTGTGCAGGCTTGCCAGCAAGCCCCCTCCCAGGGACAAGGCTCCCTGCTCCCCAGCGCCCCCAGGAGATGGGGCTCCCGAGCTCCCTGAGACATTTTAGATATTTTAAGGCTAGTTGAGGCTGCGGTTCAGGAAGGAGACCCTCATGGGGAAGTGCAACAGTCCAAAGGGTGTCATGTGGGCACATCTGTTGCCTAGGGCAAGGCAGCGAGCCCCAGGCTGGCCCCTCACCTCAGGCAGCATGCTGTCCTGCTCACTGGGGGCCTGGGCCTCAGGCGGTGGGATGGTAATGGACAGGTTGGGTGGCTTCCGGCTCTGCAGGCGGCTGCCGGATGCAGAAGAGAGACTCCCTCCATTCTTATCAGCTGAGGCCATGGTGGACAGGTGGCTGGAACAGAGATGGAGAGGGGGGTGTGGGCACATGGACAGGTGGCAGAACCCCATAGGTGTTAGGACCCTGGCATCAGGGAGGCAGCCCAGGTCCAGAGCCAGCCGGCCCCCAGTTAGCTCTATCCGAGCCTGGCCACTGCAGCCAGGCTGCGGGCGGGCTGGGTGGGGTGTGGTGAGAGGTCTATTTCTGACCTTCATTTGCATTCTACCTCGGTGGGGGTCGGGAGGTCCCCAGCTTTCCACCTCATTGTATTTCTGCTCTCTCTGCTTTCGGCAAGAACCACACCAGGGAAGGAGCATGGAAAGCAAGCATGCCAAGCTGGGGTGATCTTGGATGCCTGCTTGGGCCGGGCAGGGGGCCACGGGTGGCTTCCTGGCCATAGGACCTTGCTTTGTCTCTGGGACAGGGTTCATGGAGGGAGAAGGAGAAGGCCCCAGGACAACCTGGTGCACTGAGCCACCAGTAAGGTGCCCACGGCTGTCCTGGGCAGGAGACTGCACAGCAAGTGGGGTGTTGGGGGTGGTGCGCAGGTGCTTCTTGGAGGAAAGATCTCTGCGAGGCGCAGCAGGAAGGGGTGGCTCAGCCTAGGTCCTGGAGAGAAGAGAAACCACCATGCTCGCACCCTGTCCCCCAGGACTGTCCAGCTTCTTTTTCAAAGATAACTGAAGACCAAAGCAGTGGCTGGTGCCTATAATCCCAGCTACTTGGGAGGCTGAGGTGGGAGAATCACTTCAGCCCAGGAGTTTTTTATTTTTATTTTTTAAAATATTTTTTCTTTAGTTGTCAATGGCTCTTTTATTTTACTTATATGCAGTGCTGAGAATCAAACCCAGGGCCTCACACGTGCCAGGCAAGCGCTCTACCATTGAGCCACAACTCCAGCCCTCACCAGGAGTTTGAGGCCAGCCTGGGTAACATAGGGAAACTCTTGTCTCTTAAAAGAAAAAAAAAAAGGTAACTGAAACTGCCACCTGTCTGGTACTTTTTTCTGTTCACAGTGACAAAATATTTTAACAATAAAGTGATACATGGTCACTAAGAAATTATGCAGAACTCTGAAGCAGAAAGAGAACCCAGGGCCCATCCTCCAGGACCTCCTCCCTGCCGCTGGAAACAACATGTAGTTTGAAACCTCACACCTCCTAATCTGTACCATGGACATCAGTCCGTACAGCCGGACCCACCTTGTCTGCTTTGACAACAGCCATGATTTCATGGACTGGAACCTGCCAAGGTTGACTTACTTCCCAGTAGACGGTTACTTAGGATTTTTTTTGTGTGGCGGGGGCACCAGGGATTGAACTCAGGAGCACTCAACCTCTGGCCACACCCCCAGTCCTATTTTGTATTTTATTTAGAGACAGGGTCTCACTGAGTTGCTTAGGGCCTCACTTTTGCTGAGGCTGGCTTTGAACTAACAATCCTCCTGCCTGAGCCTCCCAAGCTGCTGGGATTACAGGCAAGTGCCACCATGCCTGGCTCTACTTAGGACGTTTTGTGTCCAGTGTTGCCACAAATGCCCTGAATATACGTGTGATTGTTCAAGTACTGCAAGACTAAGTTCTAGAAGCGGGCAGCTGGATGGATGGCAAGTGCATCTGGAATGTCAATGGACCTTACTGGATGGCCCCCTGCAAGGAAGTGGCAACTCACCCCATCTGGGGCTTTTCTCTGCTTGTGCCACCAGCCCTGGATTCCTTTTGGACCCAAGACTTCACACCCTGGGCTGTTTTCTTCTCTTCCTTGCAGCTTCTGCTCCATCTCAGGACCTTTCTTCAGCTAACACTTGCAGCTGTTTTCTCTCCTCTACTTCCCAGGATGCTTGGGAAGCCCTCTATGAGGCCAGGGACCCCAGGTCACCCTCTGTCATGGTGCTGATGTGTGTTCACAGCCTGGAGAGGCTACAGGGGAGCCCTGCAGTCAGGGGCATCTCTGAGTCAAAGTGGGGGCAGCAGGGCAACACAGCAGCCATAGGTAGCCCCATCTCTGTGTCCCTCCACCTCCACCTGCCTCAACACTACAATCCGCTGAAGCCATGTCACTCCTCCTCAATCCAGGACTTCCTGTTCTCGCTGCAAGCTCCTTGCTGGCTCCAACTCTTCCCACTCTCTTGCTTTCCCCAACCCTGCTGCCCCAGGCTCCCTGCTGCCTTACACTTGCTGCTGGGAAGAGTCACTGGACTCACTTGTCACCCAGGTCCTCACCCGTACACCAGGGAGACTACAGGTCCTCCCTCGGAGAGGTACTCGCGGATTCACAAGAGAGCACCATGTCCCTGCTGGGCGGGGACGTTCCAAGCAGGGTTATTCACAGAGCCCACAGGTGGCAGCCACCCAAATGCCCGTCGATAGACAGATGGATAAGCAAGAGATCCTACATCCCCGATCCTGAATGTGACCCAGCCACAGGAAGGCCTGAAGTTCCGAAGCAGCCTGTGACCCTGACGACGTGGTGTTGGTGAAGACCACCTGCTGTGGGACCCCTTCCATGCAAAGGCCAGGAAACGAGGTCTCAAGAGACAAGCAGACTAGGGCCTTCGTATGGCTGGATCGGAGGGGGACGAGGGGGACCGGCTACAGAAGATGCATCATGTAAGACAACGTCTAATGATGAGTTGGCTAAGACGATTCCTGCAGGTCTCCAACTCTAAATAGGAAAATAAATCCTAGGGCTCAGCCCACAGGATCATGGGGCACCATGGGGTGCTTCCTCCATGTAGCGTGGCCAGCCGGCCGTAGACTTAACTTGGGGTTGGAATTGCAATACTTGGAGCTGCTGATGTGAAATGTGTTCCAGCATCAGCATCTATTCCTACGGCCCAAAGGTGGGCTCAGACCGCAAACCTAGCAAACCAATGGATATCAAAGCTCACTATTCCTGTAAAATCACAGGGAAGTAACTCTGTGAAATAAAGCCAAGTCCAGGTAAAAGAAGAATATATACTCCTGGGTGCCTACAGAATCAGATTGGGTCTCCACCTCCAGCTGGGTCCAGGAAAGCTGCACTGAGGCTCCGGTAGGGAAGGAGCGTGGTAATATCTGCTGCAAACCAGGAAGTGAAAGCAGTCATAGTACTGCTCCCACGAACACTGAGCAGACCGACCGTGCTGCCTGACGCTGAGATGGAGCAGGGCTTGGTATTCACAACAGGGGGGATGAAATAAATGGCTGCCAGAAGAGCGGATACACCTGTTAAATGCGGTGGAAAAGTAGGGCTACGGAAGCTCCTTTGTGCGCTAGGTTTCCAGCTAACGGGGGATACATTGTTCAGCTCCTGCCTCACTTATAAATGAGGAAATTCATCGTAGAAATGATGGAGGTCTTAGGCACGAACTTATAACTTATACGAGGGAGTGCCATACCAGGGGCTCCAATTATTAGAGGGCCTAGTCAGTTTTCAAATCCTCCATGTACGGCTGGTTAGAACTAGGAAGAAACTTATCACAAAGGTATGGGCAGTAATAATGACATTACAGAGCTGATCCTCTGCCAGCAGGGCCCCAGGTTGGCCTCTTTCAGTTTGAATACGGGCTCAGGCAGGGAACAGGAGCTACAATGTTCCAGTGTCTTTGTGATTTGTTGAGAATAACCAGCAACTGATGGGTGGGAGAAGGTGTCTGAGCAAGCATTCAACTGTAAATCCAAATACACAGGTGGAACCCTCTTTTTACCAAGTCCTGAGGTGAATTATCAAACTGAACTGCAAATTCAAAGGAGCAGCTCCAACTCTGCCAGGGCTTCTACTGCCTTTTTTCCCTACCCGGAGGGAGAAGTAGATTGAAACCAGCTGATTAGGGAATTTAGCTGACAACTAATTTTTTTTTTTTTTACACCTAGGGGTGCTCCACCACTAACCACATCCCCTACCCTTTTTAAAATATTTTGAGACAGGGTCTTGCTAAGTTGCTCAGGGCCTCACTAAGTTACTGAGGCTGGCTTTGAACTTGCAGTCCTCTTGCCTCAGCCTCCCGAGCCACTGGGATTACGGTTGTGAGCCCCCATGCCTGGCCAGGTGTTAACTATGTTTTTGTGGGTTCAAATCCTATCCATCTAGGATATAAATTATTTATAAGGATTTAGCTTAATTAAAGTGGTTGATTTGCATTCAATTGATGTGGGAAAGAGTCTCAGGAATTAAATATTGGTGTTATTTGCTTAGGGCTTTGAAGTCTCGTGAACTCCTTAACCCAAATTCCTAGTTTAGAATTGATAGTAATCTGTGTTATTGGTAGGGAAAGTGTGGATAAAATTATTAGGGTTGGCAAAAGAGGAGCTAGTTTTGTTTTTTCAAATTGTCATTTCATCTTTGTGTTGTTGGATGATGGGAACAGTATTAGTGATACTGAATAAACAAGTTACGTAGAAATACAAGTTTAATCGTGTTATAATGTCTGGATGTTGGCGTAATAATGCTATTGTTTATGACTCTTTGATAATCATTCATTGTGGGGCAAATCTAGTTAGTTGGGGGGAAGACCTTCTAGGGACAAAAGTGTTAAAAGTACTGTTGAAATTAACAGTGGAAATAAATTTTAAAAAAAGAAAAGAAATTAACAAGTGGGGTTTTATTTCATATGTTAGATCTGACAGTGTGGTAGGCTTTTTTTTTTTTTCCTTGAAGTTAAATAAGTAATAGAAATATTAATTGTAAGTAAGATGTAAACTGTTAGATTGAAAGTTGTTAGTATTGAGTTATATGTGATGACCGTTATTATTCAACCTCTGCGGGTGTTATGCTTTGGATGTGAGGGGTCCCTCAAAAGCTCCTGTGTGAGACAATACAAGGTACAGAGGAGAAATGGTTGGTTTGTGACAGCCGTAACCCAATCGGTGAATTAATCCACCTAATGGGACTGACTGGTAACTGGAGGCAGCTGGGGTGTGGCTGGAGATGGGCACTGGGGAGTGGCTTTGGGTATACATTTTGTATCTGGTGAGTGGAGTCTCTCTGCTTTCTGATCAGCATGTGAGCTGCTTCCCCTCAACACACTCTTCCGCCATGATGTCCTTCCTGCCTCACCTCGGCCCGAGGAACGGAGCCTCTGTTCTCCTCAGCTTTCTGAAGTATCTGACACAAGTGCTATTGTTATTGTTAGTGAGAGTTTAATTAATGGTGTTATTTGAAATACGATTGAGAAGGGTGCGATCTTCTGTCATGTTAAAAAAGATTATAACACGATATAAGTGGAACACCTTTAGTGACCCCAGGTCCTCCTGAGTGAAACAGGGTGAGTCCTATTTTTATTGGTGTTGTGTTTTGATGTTTCTATTAATAATTCATTGAGATGAAATCCACATAACAAAACTGACCATTTTAAAGAGCTAGCGTCAGTATCAGGGTTGTGACTCAATCAGAAATACTGGCTAAAGTTCATTGTCTTGAGTTTGTAAAGCTAATCACGACAGCTGTCATTAGGATTCTTGATGCAGTTATTTGAATGAGAAAACATTCAGAGGCGCCATGTGTGGGTCATGGGTTTGCTTCATTGATTAGGGTGGGAATAACCACTAACATGCTAATTTCTGGTCCTACTCATACTGTGGAGATGGTCACTCTGAATGTACAGACGGCCACCAAGTGGCATGCCTGAGGAAGCAAATTGAATGCTGAAGGACTACACCTCAGCAAAGTCATGGAGAAGCCCCCTCAGGCAGGAGCACCACAGATACTGGAGCTCCTCCTGAGCTGGTCGCTCTGCCCCTTGGCTATCACCTGCTGAGAGGGGCCCTGCCTGGCTGTCCAGCAGCCCCCTGGCCACCCAGCAGCCCCTCTCCTTCTGCCCTTGTCAGTCTCCATTGCTCACTGCTGTCTCCTGCCTTTTCCACCTATACTGCCAAAAGCCTGCAGGCCCCACAGGCACCATCAGAACATATTTGTTAAAAAACAACCAAATGAGTGAGATGGCCGGCACTTGGCCCAGCCCACCGGGCCACCTGGCTTCCTACCTTCAGATCTGGGCTGGGCCTGCGGCTTCCTGCGGCTCACTGGAAGGTGCCTAGAACATGTTCCTGCCCGTTCCTCGCTGTTCAGATGCACAGTGGGGAAGCCTCAGCTCCGTGGACAGGTGGACAGACGGCCCAGATGAAGCAGGGCAGCTTTCTCTGCACTCTTGACCTGAAAGAAAGGCAAGCAGGCTCAGAGTCACACCATCCTTTGGGTCTTTCAGCTTCCTGACCTTAGTTTCCCCACTCATAAAATGGGGGTTATCCCACCTGCTCCTCAGAGAAGGATGAGTGGAGATGCACAGAAAGGGCCCTGGAGCTGAGTTGGGCAGCTGAGGGTCACCGCAGGGGGCTCAGCATGCAGTACCTCCCACCACCTACAGAGGGCGCTGGCTGGAACCCTACGGGAGCCAGATGGTGAAGTCAAGAGGGTCCCAGTTCTTTTTTTGCATTGAAAGAAGCATTCAACTTTAAAAGCCCAGGGAGCAGTGGCTGCCTCCTGATTAGGATTTCTCTTCCATTAGTGTCATTCAGATACTTAAGGCAGCACAGAAATCAGAGGGAGGTGTTTTGTTGTTTTTATTAATAATTTACTGAGATGAAAGCCATATAACATAAAATTAATCACTTTTAAGAGGGCAGCTTGGTGGCATTCCTGTGGGTTTCTAGGAAGTCCTGCGTGGGGCTTATGCTATGGGCGTGGCACAGCATGTGCAGGCCCTCCTCGGGGTGGGAGATGCCGGGAAGTGCCATGGCAGCTGGGCCGGATTAAGTCCACACGTGCCAGACCTTGCCCAGCCCTGTATAGGCATCATTCCTCTTGGTTCTTAAAACACCCTTTGAGGCAGACATTATCACTAGTGGGGGAATGGAGGTTCAGAGAGGTTCAGGAACTTGCCCAGTCTAACACATCCAGGAAGGGGTGCAGCTGGGACTCAAGACATTGAGCCCTAAGATGGAGGTCTTCTTAAGAGACAGAGACCCTCTTTCCCTAAAGTTGGGGTACACTGGAAGCTGGCAGACCCAGAGCTGCGCACTGGCCTGGGACTGCCATGGGGTAAACTGAGGTGAGGGTAGAGCCACGTCCCTCTGATTCTATCGGGACTGCCTTAGTGCTTTGCATGTGGTATCAGGCCCTTGGTTGCCAGAGTCCCCAGTCACAGGTGAGGGGTGTCGGGTGAGGACGGGATGCCTGCCTCACGTCTCCGCTTCTCTAAGGCAGGACCATTAGCCTCAGCTTCAGCAGAAGTCTTGACCTCACACCCCTCTGAGATCAAGGGCAGATGACCCAAGGGACTGGGCCAGGCTGGCTCTGAGGAGCCCGGGCAGTCACATGAGGAAGCTGTGTGGGGACAACCCCAAGGCAACAGTCTCACCTGGGGCCTCCACTAGGAAAGAGCCCTGCCTGGCATCCTCCGGGACCAGGGTGCAGAGAGAGGGCATCGGGTGGACACCGCCCTGGGAAACTGGCACCAAGGGAGGGAGGCAGCAGAAAACAGCACAGGTGGCAGGAGAGGCCACCAGAGTCCAGGTTGTCTGCGGCTCCAGGAAGGCAGGTGCCTTCTGGAGCTTTTCGCCCCTCCCAGAGTCAGAGTTCAGGCCTGCCCCACAGCCACCAGAGAGATGCTGGCCCTCTGCAGCTCCCCTGCTTCTGTCTCCTCTCTTCTGAGGCCCTGTATTGGGCATACCAGGATCTACCTGTCTGCTGGCCACCTCACACTGCTCCCTTAAGGAAAATCACCTCCTCCAGGAAGCCTGCCCTGTCGCCCCTGCTCTCTTGCAGCACCCACAGATCTGCCCAAGGTAGGTCTTCCCCACCCGGGCCTGGGCAGCACAGTGCCCCACACCCTGCTGGCCCCCATCAGTGGAGATGGGAGTCTGGCGGGAGCCTGCATGGCTGTGGATGGTCAGCCCACACAGGCGCTGTTCAGAAGCCACCTCCCATCCTGCAGCCAGCCCAGGAAGCAGCCCCTCTGGAGAACTCCTCTGAGGAAGGTCCACCTGCCCCTGCCCCTCTGCTCACTGCAGAGCCTGCTGAATGGCAGGTGCTGGCCCAGGATGAGTCTCCACTGGACCCCACTCCCTGCTCCAAGGCTGATTGCAGGTCCTCCTTGTAGCACTGAGGAGCCGACCGGCCAGCTGGGAGCCCCACCCACGACACCCTCTGTGCTGCTGGCCTATGTGCTGGTCTCCTGGTGGGAAGGGCAGGCATAACCTAAGACTTGGGCCTGGGCCAGCTCCAGGACAATCCTGGGGGCACCAAAGAGAAGCAGTCTGACCTCAGGAGGGGCAGGTGGGCGTGCTGGCACTGAGTGGGGCCAAAGACTTGGGTGACGTCCATATGCAGCCCCACCCTGTACCTCAGTTTCCTTCTGTTAATGGGGTGGGGGCTGGACAGGGTCATGGCCAGCTTGACCCCCTGCAGGAAGCCCATACACTGCACCATCATGGAGCAGAAGGCCTGCCAAGACCACCTGCCCCCAAGTTGCTCAGAAGTGAATGGGCCTCAGAATGTGGGAGGGAAGGCGCTTGGTGGGCTGGTAGATGCCTGGGGCAGGGGTGGGCCTTGTCAGACCCACTCTGGGCTCCTGCATGACCCACGCACAGGGCAGACGGCAGAGGCCAGGCACAGGAGCACTGAGCCGTTCCGCCTGCCACTTATCTCCCGCCCCCAGAAATGCTTGCTCACTGCAAAGGAAATTGTGACATCCTGGAACCAGGCTTCCTCTTGCCCACAGCTACATCTGCTGCTCTCTCCAAGACCCCCACGCCAGTCTCCACAGCTGGCCCGTGGCTGGGGAGGATTGAAGACCCTAGTCATGGCCACTTGCCCAAGCTGGATCTTGGTCAGGATTCTGGGGAAGGCCTTTAGCCTGAGCTTCCGAGAAGCTGGGGGACACCACAGGGGCCTGGGTAGAGAGACCAGGGCTGAGGGTTGGCCAGACTCGATTTCCTCTTCCCTCAGGATGGTGGCCACCGCCGCGAGAGCAGGCAGGTGGGGCAGTTCCAGAGGAAAAGTCAAGTGCAGCATTCAGATCCCTGAGGTCCCCATGGGTTAAGGCCTCTGTGGCCAGGGGTCAGTGTCCCTCTCCAGGGACCTTCCAGATAGCACCACCCAGCCAGCAGCAGCGGGGATCAGACAGGCGCACACAGAAGTGCAGACTCAGAAACCTCTGCCGCCACTGCCCGGAGAATCCGGTTTCCCCACAAAGGGCGGGGCCGGGCACTCCCAACCAAGCCCTGCAGCGTCGGCAAGGCCACCCCAGGAAGGCCCCAAAACATGACCTGGCGGTCAGCCCAGGCAGGGGGCTGGAGGGCCCTGCTCCCCACTGCACAGGTGGCATGAGCCTCAGCTCCAAGAGTGCTAGCCACCGTCCCCTCCCAGCTCACCCAGGTGCAGTGCCACCTGTTCCCAAGAGTCCCCGCCCTTCCTCCACTAACTGGCCACCTACACCCCTACACCGGCACGTTGTGGAGGGTCCTGCATTTCTCCTGGTGGTAGATGGATTCCCCACACCCTGGGCTCCGCGGACCCGACGAGCCAGGGCAGGGAGCCGCAGCCGCAGTCCCCTGGCCTGATGCAAGGGCCGAACCTTGTATGGCCAGGAATGGGGACAGAAGGGAGGGGGAGGCACTTGGACAAGGAGTGAGCAGTTCTGTCCCCTCCACTGGACACAACCAGGAAGCACTTGAGTCCCCTCTGGGGAAGGGACACAAGTCACCTGAACAAAAGAAGGGAAGAAACCACAACGTGGCCCAGAAGTCACTTCCAGCTCTGGAGCCCTGGGTGAGTCCACTGGGTCCCAAAGAGCAGGAGGCCCGGGGGCAGTGGGAGGGAGGGGGCGCCGGGGCTGGATCACAGGATGCTACGAGGGTGAGGGCCAGGAAGCTCTCGTCTCCCCGCTTCCCTGACCACAGAAACCAGAACTCATCTCCGCTCCCGTGGCCCTGCTGGGAACTGGGGCATTTTTAGAAAGCTGCAAAGAGGAAGCTGGGCCCCAGCAAAACCCCAGGTTCTGCTGACCTCAGGAAGTTGTCCAGCCCCTCCCCTCCACAGGCCAAAGGAGGGCTCACATGAGAGCCGTCACCCCGTCTCCTTGCACATGTCCCCCAGCTGACCCTGCGTAGTGGTGTCTCTCCCCTGCACATCTCCTGGACCTGGCAATGGCAAAGAAGGGCAGGAAAGTAAAAAGACTGGCCTCGGGTCTGGGGACAGGACTTAGCCGTGAGAGACACAGAGGCATAGCTGCAGCATTGTGCCCGGGTAGGTGGGAGGCCAGGAAGACCACAGGTAGAGGCAGGGCAGCCGAAGGGAGAGCTGGGAGCTGGCCGCCCAGACACGAACTCAGCACCAGCTGTGGGGATGTGGGGACGTGAGCTGTGCCCCATGGCCATCCATGGAGGGAACGTGTAGACTCCAGAGCCAACAAAAAGCCACCCTTCCCCAGAGAGCCCCTAGTTCCCTCTTCCCTCCCTCTTCCAGGGCTGGAGGGGCAGGTTCAGGAGTTGAACTGCTAGCTTCTCTGGACCCTTCCACACCAGATACAGGCCCTGGGCTCCCCTTGACTCAGATTGGCCTGGGCCTCACTGCCCACCATACCACACACATGGGAAGTGGGTACTAGGCTCCAGGGAGCCACCAGTGCAGGGTGTGAGGGGGTGAGCCTGGGCATGCTGTGCCAGGGGGCCGGCAGAAAACCCTGGCCTTGCATCAGGCAGCCTGATGCCCCTCTGTTCCACCCACCTGGCCCTTCTCAGGACCACTTGCCAGCAGGTCTGGTAGAAATGTAGATGCCTTCCTCCTCCACTGGATCCCCAGTCCAGGAAGTGGGCTGAGGTGGGGGTGTCCGAGACCTGCATCCTCAAAGCCCAAAATACAGCAGTTGCTGATAATATCTGGGGCAGGTGGCACAGGAAGTAGGAATGTGGCCAGGCCTCCCCAGTTGGCCTCCCCTTTGGACTCCAGAAGCTGTTGGTGGAGGCAGGCCAAGTGGATGGCAGCTGAGCAGGAACACAGGTGCCCTGGAAAGGGACTGAGTGTTGGCCTGGGATGCTTGCCCAGCAGCCTGGCCTCCTCTGGGGAGGCCTCGGGTCTGCTGCCCCTCCCTGGGGGCCCAGACACCAGGATGTGGGAGGGCTCCTGGAGACGGAGCACACACTGGCTGCCACACAGGTTGGCGTGAACTGTGGTTGCTCCGGTCTTCAAGATTTGCTTTTCTTGGAACATGGACTACTGGGACTTAGGTTTCCACTTGGTCCTCAGAAGCAGCACAGGGCCATCACATGCTCAGAGGGTGAGGCAGGATGGGGTTCATCTGGGGTGGGAGCAGGGGAGGCCCACTTCACTTCTGCTAAGGACTCCTTGATCACCCCCACCCCGACACACACACACACACACACAGCTGGGGCTCTGTCTTGTGCTCACAAGGTCAGAGCCCACCAGCTTCCACCTGCCTTCTCATGGTCTGTCTCTTGGTGCTAAGTAGCCCCTTGGTGATCTGAGATCTGGGTGGCTTCATCACCATTAACCACAGCTCGCTCCAGGAGCATGCTCAGTTGAGGTACAAAGTCTCACCCTATCTTACCAAGAGGTAGAGCACCCTGCCCAGTATCACTCAACCAGAAACCGACCCTGCTGGCTGGGTGTGAGCTCCCAGAGCTCCATGGAGCTACAGGCTCCCCGGCCCTCCCCTCCACAGGACAGGACGCTGGGCGGCCTCCCTTCTGAAGGCCCAGTTATGCTCCTGTCGACAGGGAGCCCCTCGGCGGGAGGGAATATGCCAGACAGACACTTTTTGGCTTGTAAACAGTCATTAAGGAGCTAATAAACCTGATTTCCCAGAACCCTACCCCGAGGCACCCCACTTCCCTGGAAGAGGCTGGTCCCAGGCCTACTGGGCTGTGCCCATACTAGAAGGCTTCCAGAGTCACCTGCCCACTGACCCCCACCTCGCTTTGGGGCAATGTGGGGTTCTCTTGTTGAGGAATGGGGGGACCTGGGGACAGAGACAGGGCTCAAACCCGACCTGGCCACCTCACTGTGGGGAGACTTTAGGCACATATGCATTGCTGAGCCTGTCTCCTCTGCTATGAAAGGGGGTGATGCCCCACCAAGGAGGGAGCCAGCCAGGTGACAGAGCCTGAGTGTACGGTGCCTGCCACACAACCGGCAGTCTGTTCTGTTCTCCGGCTGGGCTCTGCCACCATGGCTCACATGGCCTCTGTATCTGAGCCAAGGGCCTCTGAGATGACAGGACTCTACCTGACAGGTGGGGAAACTGAGGCTCAGAAAGGCTCTGTCACCCATCCATAGTTCCACAGCCAGGGAGTGGCAGGGCCCCAGCCCAGCCAGGGGCCCCACATTCTGTGGCACCTGGAACTGGGGAGGCCAAGAGGCACAAGGACATGCCTGGGGGGTAGTGCAGAGTAGTCTGGGTATAAAAGCCATTGGCTCAGGAACCCCTCCAGGCCTCTGAGCAGAAGAGGCGACACCTAAAGCTTGGGTGGCACTTCTATCAAAGGGCCTTTAAAGCATTATCTCATTTAATTGAGGTTGAGGGCGGGAAGCAACTGTCATTATGCTCCCTGGCTGATAAGGTCCCAGGGGCTCAGGCTGGGTTCCCCACCCTTCTCTTCCAGGCCTCCCTGGTGGCCACACAGAGGCAAGGACTCAGGGAGGCCCACCAAGAAAGAAAAAAGGTGCCCCTTGCCAGAGACTAGGGGCAGGAAGCCCTCCCTGTACCACCTGTGATGCTGGGGGTACAGGTGTGCACCCCTTTTGGGAGGCAGAGGAGAAGAACAGGTCTGGCAGCTTACCCTACTCCTGCCCAGGAGCCTCGGCCAGAGGGATCCAGCTGAGGGCATCACCTCTGTGACCCCCACCCCATGCCATCAGGGACACACAGGCTTGCAGGAAGGAAGACTCCTGGTGTGAGCAGGGGATTGCAGTTCAGGCCCAAATGGAAATCCATCCCTCATTTCCCATGGCCCCCAAAAGCACTGAAGTCCCCTGCCCCAGACACAGTTACTTCTACAGAATGCTAATAGAATGGCCACTCTGGATGAGTATGGGTGGGCCTCTGCTGTGCCCAAGACTGCCATGTTCAGCAGCCATGCATTAGAGGCCAAGATCATCCACACATGGCCGCATCCTGGCTGAAGGCTGTCCGAGGTCACCACCGGAATCCTCACCTTACAACCTCCCACAGAGAGCACTCTGGTGGACCACTGAGCCTGTCAGTCCTGGATCTTCCCTCTTGGCCCCCTGGGCTTGTCATTATCCATTCCATGGCTGCTCACCACGCTCGCTCCTCACCCCAGGCCAGCGGCCCTGAAAGGAGCCTTCTGTACTACCCACCTGGCTCCAACCACTATCCTAGAGGGCCTGGGGCAGCACTGTGGCTGGAACTGCTGCCCAGAAGCTTCCGAACCACAGGCCACTTGTGTCTGGGTCTCCGGATAAACTTACTGAAGGTGGCTCTCTGAACCTCCCTGGAGATGAGAAGCTGAGCCCTTAATACCTGCCTACTTCCCAGCCAGGCCAGGGTGACCTGAGGGGCAGTCGGGGAGGTCCCTGCTTTTGCTCTTCCCAGTGGTGGAGCAGGGAGCAGCTCCTCCTGTGAGGACACCTGCCCCAGTCTGGCTGTGTCCCCTTCCCAGTCACCGAGCTACTCAAGGTCAGCTGTATTCAGCAGGCACTGATGTCCCGCCCCTCCTCCCCCAGCCTGGCTCGACTGGATAGGAAAGGAAACCGGGAGCCACTTCCGACACAGCGCAAGGCATGAGCTCATTCTGGAAATCCCCTGGGGCAGCAGGGCAACACCTCTCCTGCTCCAGAGTATGAGGCACAGAGACCCTAGGGGACCTGCTGGGGAGACAAGCCTATCTCTACACAGCACCGGGGTCAGGCAAGGGCAGGACCAAAGGGAAGCCCAGGCGGCTCACCGAGGTCGCTGGGACAGCAGGCACTCGCTCCCAGTGCCCTGACCTCTTCCTGCTCTCATCTGGTGTCTGAATGGGGCAGAGTTGATACAAGTAGGACAGAATCCTGGCAGAGGCCACAGAAAAATACCATCGCAGAGCTTAGAGCAGAACTGGGACCCCAGGGGCCTTCCAGTGCATTTGTGGTGTGACTTATTCCTCCTGTTACAGGAACAGAAGTCTCCTTTCTGGGCTAGAGAAAGAGAGGATGTGTTTGTCTTTGAGAGACAGACATCAGGTGCAGCAGTGGCTCAGGAATGAGCTGGCCAGGTGGCAGTTCCTGGGTTTCCCAGGAACTGGGGGTAGACAACTTTGTACAGGTCTGGGTGCTCAGTCCTGTGCCTACAGAGGCATATGCAGTGGGGGCCACTATTACTGCTTACTGGAAAGGTGGGAGTCTCACTCCAGTCTTCCAGAGTAAGGAGACCAAACCAACCAGAAACTTCCACCTGCTCGCTCACTTCACCAGGGTTCCCAGGATAAGGAGCAATGGGAAGTTGGGAAATGGAAGGAGTGTTGTGGGGTGGCCAGGGCTCCTGGGCAGGGATATGGCTGCCTCATCAGATCCTGTGTCACCCTGCCAGCCACCCCTCCTGGTTCTCAGGAAGCTGGGAATACATCCCCCGAATCCAACTCAACAGCTTCGAGTTGGAGCCTATTGGGCCATGGTTCTGCTGTCCTTCATCTCTCACCACCGCTAAGATGATGTGACCAGCAGGGTGCCTCCCTTACCAGCAGCTGAGTCTGCCTGGCCTCTCATCCAACCTAGGGTTCCCACTGCGGGGAATTTTTATTGTTTTCAGACAGGGTCTTGCTAAGTTACCCAGGGAGTCCTCAAATTCACGATTCTCCTGTCTCAGCCTCCTGAGTAGCTGGGATTACAGGTTTGTGCCACCATGCCGGGCTACACAGGAACATTTTACTGCAGGAGGGAAGACTGGGGAGACACCAAGTCATTCCTTGAACATTACTTTCCTGGTAGGAATCGCTGGAGGAGTTAGCTGAGTGTTCAAAGGAAAAATTCCAGCAGGTCACCAGGCAGGGCAACCATTATGTAGTTTTGGGAAGATCTATGGGAACGAGCTCACTCTGCCCCTCCTCCATCTCCAGAGACATTTCAGCTCTAGGGCTGCCCTGGCTCACCCTGTGTGGGAGGCTGCCCTGGGGCAAAGTACTCAAGGCCTAGGCTCTGAGAGGGCCCCTGTTTTCAGCCCTCCTCCTCAACACCCAGATCTGCTTCCTGTGGGTCCCTGTCAAGCAGGGAACAGGCAGACTTGTGGCACCAAAGCAGGGCACTTCTTAGAGGAATAACTGCTCTCCTGACCCCTAACTTCTCATTTACGTTAATTCCAAGTTCCTCCCCTAACCACTGGGGAAACTGATGGAGGGAAAAGAAATCAATAAGTACCTGGATGGACCAGGTGCTACAGGTGAGTTTCCCAGCCTCAGCACAGTGCTATCGACTTCTTGGGCTGGACAAGTCTTTGTTGTGGGGCTGTCCCGTGCATTGGAGGATGTTTAGTAGAATCCCTGGCCCTTACCCATTGCATGCCACGGGTAATGTCCCGCAGGGGAGTGAGTGACAACCAGAATGTCCCCAGACACTGCCAGATATCCCCTGGAAGGCAAACGGGCCCTCTTCAGCTGAAAAGCAACCGCTTTAAAACAAGCTTCACTTTCCACTCCCTGCTCCACAGGAAGCCTGGTAAGCCTAACAAGAATTCTGGGTTCGTTGTGCCACCAGCAAATGTCACACACACTGGGGTCCTATCTAGCATCTGGGAAACAGCTTCCACTCCACACGTGGGGGGGCACTTCCTTAAACACACCTCACCGCCACCTTCTCTCATAGCCCCAACCGGAGAACTTTCTCCTTTAGTCCTTCATAGAGTTGGGCAGGGACTGAGACCAGGATTTCCTCCCTAATCTCTAACCCGATGCCCTACAGAAACAGATGGGCCTAAACAGGTAAAAGGCAAGCCGAGGGTCCACCTTCCCAAGCCCCTCATTCCGTAACCAGCCTGGCGGTGTGAACCCGCCCCCATTCCCCACCTGTTACCCACCGAAGCGAGGCTCCAAACCCCGGGCCTTGGGATCGATGCTCATCCGCAAAATAGAGGAGAGGAGTCTGAACCAAGGCACTTCTGGGTCGTAGGCGGGGCTGCGCGGTCCCGTCCCGGCCAGTCCCCTTCCTCCCTGGGCATTTAAACTTCTGCCCAATCGACATGCCCCACGCCCGGTGACGTGGGCCCAGGACCCTGTCCTTAGGCGTCTGGGGCGAGCCGAGCCCAGGGTCTGGCGGCCCCGGCGGCTCTCTCCGCCCCAGCCTCCGGGAGGGCCCACGTGGCCCCAGGCGCTCTGCAAGGAGACACCCGCGCCGCGCGCCCGCGCACCGCCGCCCAGGGGCCCGACCCGCCACCCCTCTGGCGCCTGCGTCTCATCCCGCCACTCACCCCGCGCTCACCTCCTGCGGCCCCTGTCCCGGGACGCAGCTCGGATCAGCGCCGGCGAGCGGCTGGGCGGTGGCCCTTCGGGGGCGGGGCGTCGGCGCTCCGCCTCTTCCCTACCTGCGGCCGGGGGTGGGGCCGGGGGCGGGGCGGGGCGGGGCCCCACGCGCAGCGCCCGCCCCCTTCGGCTCCCAGGGCTTGCAGCTGGGCCCAACCCGGCCAGAGCCTTGCTTCTCCGCGAGGGGCTTCTTCACTGCCTGGTCCTCTCCTCTCCCCTGACAAAGCGCATAACCTGGGTCTGAACTGCCAACATCACTCAAGCCTCTTCCTCAAGAACAGCCATGCAATCCTCCCTTCCTCTCCCTCCAACGCCCTCATCCTCGGGGCCAAGTGCGCCCGTTCCCTCCAGCCTTTAAGTTCAGGGTCCTCTGCCCGCCCACACCTTTCCTCGAAACATATTTGGAACAGCGACGCCCAATCCTGCAGCTCCCGCCTCTGGGAAGCCCTCTCTGATCCCCAGGGCCACTGTCGCTCCATCACTGCGGTCGCCCCTCAGGCTTCTTCCTAGGCTGAGGCTTCCCTCTGTCTTGGCACTAGGACTGCAGCAGGCATCCTGTTGGCAATATGCAGAGGGTTTGCCACTGGGAGGAGCCCAGTGCTGGGTGGTTCCACACCAGCTGCGGAGTCACCGGGGGCTTCCCAGCAATATTCCCTAGGGCAGACCAAGTAAAATCAAAACCCACGTTGCCTGTGGCCCCAGGACACAACCTTCCCGATGGGGCAGAACCGCAACTCACGCCTCCTGCAGGAGATACAGAAGGGCACCAAGGCTCTGCAGGGTCCACCTTCCGCACAGAGGGGGGCCTCCGCCCCACCCTAATCGCTCTGGCATGTTCTTAATTTTCCAAGCAATAACACCTGTCGGGCTTTCTCACGGGGTTGATGTGTTAATGCCATGAGAAGTACCTGTAAAACCATGTTAGCTAATGGAGTGTCATCAGGCAGTGGGAGTTCAAATCCCAACCCTGCCAATTACCACCTGTGTGGCCTTGGACAAATCCTCAATCTCCCTGGGCCTGAGCCTCCTCCTCTCTCCTCTGTGATGGGGTGGTGGTGGTAGTAATAGGCCCTGGCTTGTAGGCTTTTTTTCTTCTCCCTGTCTATCACCCTATGCCACCCCACTCCACCCTATCCCATCCCACCCTAACCCTAAGTGCTGGGGATTGAAGCCAGGGATGCTCTACCACTGAGCTGTGTTTCCGACCCTTTTTCGTTTTTTATTTTGATACAGGGTCTTGCCAAGTTATTCAGATTGTCCTCAAATTTGAGATCCTGCCTCAGTCTCCATGGAGCTGGGTTTACAGGCATCTGCCATCCTGCCCAGCTCTCAGTTGGCTTTTGTAAGAAGCCCCTGGAAGGGCATGTGCTCATAACTAGCAGCTGCCATTATCGTTATTACTGTTGGCTTTGTCACTGGAAGACTCAACCTCCCCTCTGTGGTGAACTAAAGGCCTTTGCCACGCACCCCTTGTCTCCAGGTGCACTGGGCCCAGAGAACCTGGGCTGTGATTCCTCACCTACCCCTTGCACCCCAAAGCCCCTCCCCTAGCTCTGTGGCACCCTTGGGTTAGAGGCACTGCCTCAATCCTGTCGGCCTCCAGGTGCCCATCCTGCAGGGATCTACCCCCATGTGCCTAGTGCTAGGGCCACACTAGTCCTCCCTAGCAAGGACCCACCCAGCTCCTACGCAGGCAAGAGAAAGTGGGAGGAGGAGTGTCACAGCCACATTCAGCCCCCTGGCCTAGGTCTGTCTGCTCTGGTGGCTCCTTGTCCCTTCACCCGACTCCAAGGGTCTGGTCTGGCCTCTCGATTTAGACTAAGCCTTACCTAGTCTGATAATAGGCCCTACCTTGATAAGAGGCCCAGATGAACACAACTGGGTGGGGGAGGTTTGAGAGGGAAGCTGGGACCCACACTCCAAGGTCCCACCCTTCCCCCTCTGTAGACCTGGTTCAGCCAAGAGGAGCAGGCTTTGAAGAGAGACTCAGGCCTGCAGGGATGCAGTGGTGCTAGTCTCAAGCCAGACCCTGGCCCCTCAGAGGGCTCAGGAGCTCCCCTTGTTCCCTACCCAGCACCCTGATATTCATCACTGGTGCTAATGGGCTGGGAGCTAAGAAAAGGAGGGGGCGGGACTCACCCCTGCCCCCCCCCCACACCTTGGAAGGGCCCTGTCTGGCAGGAGGGGTGGGCCAGGTCTGGGGGCTTGCTGCTCAATAACAAACGCAGGGACTCTTTACTGTGCACCAGCACACTCTGGGGTTCCATGGGGGGAGCAAAGCTGGCACTGTACAGGGAGAGGAAGGTGGTGCTGGCCATCTCAGGAGGGGGAAGGGCAGCTAGCCTCTCTGGTCCTTCCATCCTAGCCCTCTAGTCTGCCATCTCACTGAGTCCCGGTCAGCATTCCATGCAGTCAGTACCGTGATCACCTTTCTCATTGTGGATGAGGAAACAGGCAGAGCGAGAGGCAGGTGCAGCCACAGGGTTGCGCCCAGGCAGTCTGGCTTTAGACACTGGCAGGTGCTGCTACCACACCTGTGCCATGTCCTCACCCCGGGGACTCTAAGGAAAGCTCCACTGGACCCCCAGGAGAGGAGGGATTCATGGCAGTGTTTAAGCTGATGTCAGGGATTTGTGCCACAGAAACATGGCATGCTGCCCAGTCCTGTAGGCACAGGAATGCTGGCCACAGCCTTGGCTGCAACACATGCACCTGTCCAGCTAGAGGAGGGAAGAGTGTTAAATAGACCTGGACTCCAATTTGCAGTAATGTCACACAGCTGTTAAAAGCAATGAGTCAGCTCTCTGTGTGCTGATAAAGAATTACCTTCAAGACATGCTAAATGAAAACAAGCAAGGTACAGGTGGGCACTGCAGCGCCTGTAATCCCAGCAGATCAGGAGGCTGAGGCAGGAGGATGGCAAGTTTGAGCAACTTAGCAAAGCCCTGAGCAACTTAGCAAGACCCTGTCTCAAAATAAAAAATAAAAAGGACCATGGGAGTAGCTCAAGGGTAAAGCACCCCTGGGTTCAATCCCCAGTACCAAAAAATAAAAAATAAAACATCAAGGTTGTGCATTTTGTAATGTTTAGTATAATGCCATTTACCTAAATTTAAATCCAAACATTTTCTGGGCATATAAAGAGGAGGGATATAAAGAGGAGAGACTTGATTTTCATTCCATAGCACATATTTTATAACTTAAGGAAAAGCAGTCTAAACTTTTTGTTTTAATGGACCTGAGGGTGTGGAGGACAGGATGAGGAAAGAGGCTTCGGGAGGAAGGAGAAGGGAGACACAGCAAGGTAAACCCTGGTGCCCTGGTTTGCAGCTCTGCAGGATGCACTAGAGGATGATGGGAAACAAGGCTGTGCATCCGGATAAGGGTTCTTGCTTCCTCCCACGCACAAGCCCTGGGAGAGGGAAATTCTCAGTAGTGTAAGCCCAGGATCTTACACTACTGTGGCTTCTGAAAAGCGCATTCACAGACACTATTTCACTTTTTAAAATCTTTGTTTGCAGTGCTGAGGATTGAACCAGGGGTGCTCTACCACTGAGCTACATCTCCAGCCCTGTTCATTTTTTATTTTGAGACAGGGTCTTGCCAAGTTGCTCAGGCTGGACTTGAATTTGAGACCCTCCTGCCTCGGCCTCCAAAGGAGCTGGGGTTACAAGCATGTGTCATCACACCAAGTACTTTTAAAATCTTGATGACAGTCCTGCAAGGTAGGCAGGGCAGCCTTTACAGATGAGGAAATAGAGTCTACAGTAGAATAAAGACCATGGACTTGAAGTTTTTAAATGGGAAGTCTTGGCCCTTTATAAGCAAGGCAGGAGAATGTTCCCCAGGTAGGACCTGGGCACCTGCACACTCTCAGACCCCCTCCAGACTCCCCTTGTGACCCTGTGAAGGAAAGGACAAAGGGACCTTGATGTCACAAGTTAGCAAACTCAAAAAGGCTCTGGTAACAGAACTTGGAAGGACGTTCTGGCATTAGTCCAAGGAGCAAGGCCTCGGGGGTCTCTTTGTCAGCTGCCATCTTTTCCTTTTCAGAAAACATAGTGAATTAGGGTTAGGGAGGGGGGCAAGAATGGAGGAAGGACTGTATAGAGGGAAAAAGAGGGGTGGGAGGGGTGGGGGGAAGGGAAAAAATAACGGAATGAATCAAACATTACCCTATGTAAATGTATGATTACACAAATGGTATGCCTTGACTCCGTGTACGAGAAACAACATGTGTCCCATTTGTTTACAATAAAAAAAAAAAAAAAGATTTCATAAAGAAAAAGACAAAAAAAAATTTAAAAAGTAAAGTTAAAAAAAAAAAAAGAATACATAGTGACGTTCTATGGAAAGTGGAGATGCTGATGTCCTTATCCGGGTTTGGAGGGGTTCAGGGCTCCACAGAACAAAGCAGTTGGAGAGCAGTCGGGGAGAATTGGACCCAAGGCCAAACCCTTTCCGGCCATCGCAGTGGACATTTCTGGAAGTTCAGAAGGGTCATTTTGGCTGTGCTCAAGACAGAGTGGTCAGGGTAGGGAAGCCAGTGAACAGCTAACCCAAGCACAAGCCCTAGGAGTGGGAAATTGCAACCCAGTATCTCACGCTCCTGTGTCCCTCTGAAAAGTGCACTCACAGACACTATCACCTTTTAGAATCTTAGCAGTACTGGGCATTGAACCAGGAGCGCTCTACCACTGAGCTACAGCTCCAGCCCTTTTCGTTTTTTATTTCGAGGCATCATCCTTCCCTCACCCCCACCGCGGGCCTCCGCCACAGCGGGGGTTGGGGAAGGCAGGGGTATCAAAGTCAAAGAGGAGTCCAGCCGCCTGGAATTGAGGAACGCGAGAACGACAGCGGGTGTTGAGCCATCGATGGTGCAGCTTCGCCATCTAGTGGAAATACGGGACACTACACCGAGGAACCCCACCTGTCCCCGCGAACCTCTGGGCTTTCTCACCAGGAAATAAGGCGGTCTGGTCTCAAAACTAAGGTTGTAGGGGCTCAGACTTTCCCTTAAGAAGGCTTTTTGGAGATTAGTAAGAGGCCAAGGCCTGCTTAACTCCTCTTCTGGCCACCTGCCTGCCCTTCAGGACATGGTGCTTCATGCACTCCAAGACCCTGGGCACCCTGAGAGCTGCAGGCCACCCAAGGGGAAAGTGGGCATCCAGTGTCCCAGCAGCAGGGGAGGAGGCTGATATGGTCAGTTGGAGTCATGCCCTCTCCAAGGCAGGCTTGAAGTCTCTTCACACCTTCCCAGAAGCCTGCTCCTCAATATGCTGCTCCCCCCTTATCAGCCCTCCACTGGGTCATCCTAGTCTCAACCAAGGCTGGCCGTTCTGATGGGCCTCTGGGAATGCACCTTGAACGCTATTCTAGAACCCCTGTTACCTTCCATGTCTCAGTGGGGCTCACCTCAGACCCCAGACCACAGTTGTATCTTCCCTTCCCCTACTTGGAGGCAGCAATCCCCAGAGGGCAGTGTGGCCTGGGGGAAAGGGCACTGGCTTTGGGGCGCACTCAGATGCTCAGGTATACCCAGCTCGCCATTAACTAGCTCAAGATATTAGGCAAGTTACCTAATCTTGGAGTGCCCAGGCCTCCCCAGAAAGACATGCCACCCAGAAACCACAGAGCAAAAGATCCACAGATGTGTGGGAATTGGTGGTACATGCCTGTAATCCCAGCAGCTTGGGAGGCTGAGGCAGGAGGATTGCAAGTTTGAGGCTAGCCTCAACAACTGAGCAAGGTCCTAAGCAACTCAGAGAGACTCTGTCTCTAAAATAAAAATTTAAAAGGGCTGGGGATGTGGCTCAGTGGTTAAGTGCCCCTGGGTTCAATCCCTGGTACAAAAACATAAATATAAAATAAAATAATAAAATAAATATCGACAGATGTGACAATGTAAAAACTACATACCTCTGTGCTACAAAAGGCATGCTAAACCAAGTTAAAAGCCAAGCAAGCGGGGCATGTAATCCCAGTGACTCGGGAGACTGAGGCAGGCAGATGTGAGTCCAGCCTAACAAAATCTCTCCTATAAACAAACAAACAAACAAACAAACAAACAAACAAACAAGGCAGCTGGGATGTACCTCAGTGGTAGAATGTCCTTGGTTTCAAACCCCAGTTTCAAAAAAAAAAAAAAAAAAAGAGCTGCCAATCCAGGGTGAGAGAGAAACTGAGGCCAATATCCAGAAACCAAAAGAGGTTCCACCATTAAAAAATTACAAAGTAAGCGGGTGCAGTGCTGCACACTTGTAATCCCAGTGGCTCCGGAGGCTCTGGAGGCTGAGGCAGCCAGCCTCAGCAAAAAGCAAGGCACTAAGCAACTCCGTGAGACCCTGTCTCTAAATAAAATACAAAAAAAGGGCTGGGGATGTGGCTCCATGGTCAAGTGCGCCTGAGTTCAATCCCTGGTACAAAAAATTTTAAAAATTACAAAGTAAGCTAAGTGCAGTGGTGCATGCCTTTAATCACAGCTACTTGGGGGGAAGGGGCTAAAAAAAGTGCCAAGTAATCTAGTAGAAATTTCTAGAAAGGATAAAAAGGTCAATGGACATATGAGAAGATGCCCCACCTCCCTGGTCATGAGAAAATGCAAATTAGATCCACGAGGACCCCTTGCATCCAAATGTAAATCTCTGTGTCCGAATAGCAGGGTCCCCCAGGAACTAGGACTCCGTGGCCCGGGCACCGCCCACACGGGGAACCTGGGTCTGCTGGCTTGTGGCAGAAAGCAAGGAGGTGTCAAAGATGAATGGGGCCAGGCCACAAGGACACGGGGATTAGCTGGAAGGAGCTCCCCCGCCGACTGGCAACAATTGCACATTAAAAAGAAAATTGATGGTAGGTGACTGAGATGCATTGGATCGTTGACAATTCGTGTGTATATTCCTGAGAAACCCAAACCGGAGAAATCCAGAGAGATTCTTGGGACCTCACTGAGGTGTTTTTAAAGCCAGAGTTTAATTTTATTCCCATTTTCCATGTCGTTCTCGTTTGTTTCTTATTTCTAGTTGACACACAATGATTGTACGTATTAGGCATTTATTAACTCAAGGTCATCCTTTGAGAATTGATGACTAGAGGAAAGAGTGAAGCATGTATCCTGCCTTTCTGTGGGAACTGTACTTCCACGTAACCAGATGGCCCCAGCTGATGAAGGAGAGCCTTTCAGAAGGGTGTCCCGCTGGATGACATTTTTACAGCCACATAACAAATCCCCAAAACTGAGTTGTTTAAAATAACACAGTTATTACCTCACATCTCTGGGTGTCCTGTGGCTCAGGGCCTCTCATGGGCTGTAACGGAAGTGTGAGCCCATCTCCAGGCTCTGCTGGGGACAGTCCACCTCCAGGTGCCTGCTGGCTGTTGTCCAGAGCCAGGCCCTGCTTCCTGGGCCCATCACCTGGGCAGCAGCACAGGGCCCTGTGCTTGGAAGGGCTCTACGCCTGGGTCAGTTCTCTGCTGTCACTGGCTTGAGATTCTTGAGAATCTCATCTTTGAAGTCGTGTTTGTAAATGACATCCAGCAGGACAGTGGAGTACAGGGTGAAAACCGAGACGCGTGCCTAGTGTCCCTGTCATTCCTGGCCACCCGTTCTCAGCAAGCCTTCAAGATGGCAGGAGGGCAATAGTTTGGCAGACCCACATCACATAGGGCTCAGGCAGGATTCAAGCCCTGTCCCAGGTGGGTGCGTTAAGGAAGCCAGAAGGTTGTAGAATCAAGAGGTGAAACAGGCCCAGCACAGTGCACCTGTGATCCCAGCTACCAGGAGGCAAAGGCAGGAGGATCCCAAGTCCACGGCCAGCCTGTGCAACTTATCGAGACCCTCAGCAACTTAGCAAGACCCTGTCTCAAAAAAAAAATTTTTTTTTTAAAGGACTGGGGATATAATTCAGTTGTAATGTACCTTTGGGTTCAATCCCCAGTACCAAAAATACTAAATTAGATTTGAAAAAGTGTTGGGGATATAGTTCAGCCTAGCATGCATGAAGACCTGGGTTCCATTCCCTGGGCTAAAAATAAATAAGTAAATAAAGTGAAATAACACCAGTTGAGTTGGTTTTGTGTAGTGAGTGTTTCCTTGTTCCATGAGTGTGGTGTGTGTGTGTGTGAGTGTGGTGTGTGTGTGTGTGTGTGTGTGTGTGTTTTGCAGTACTGGGGATTGAACCCAGGGGTGCTTACCACTGACTCACATCCCAGGCCCTTTTCACTTTTTATTTTGAGACAGAGTCTTGCTAAGTTGCTGAGGTTGGCCTGGAACTTGCCTTCCTCCTGCCTCAGCTGCCTGAGGTACTGGGATTACAGGTGTGCACCACCACACCTGCCTGGTAAGAACAGGACCCATTACAGATGTATGTGCAAGCCACAAAATACGTGCTGTGTAATTTTGCCGGTTCTGCATGTGAGTGCTTACATTTGTTTGGCAACACTGGCTTTGTACAACATAATCATGCTAATAATTTAATTCTCCTGTGTGTGATGCTGGGGATAAGGGCCTCACACATGCTAGGCGAGCACTCTACCATCCAACTACTTCCCCAGTTTGAGCATTTAACATTTTATTTGAAAATGACACTAATAGATAACATTAAGTAGGAAGTAGAAAACATCGTAAGTCAAGTGAGATCAAGAAATAAAGGAAAGGTGTGGGTTTCTACTTTAGGGCCTCTGCTGACATGGGTTCCCCTGGTTTTGAACCAGGGACGCCATGTTTTCCCTTGGACTGCTACCTGGAAACAGCAATCCCGGCAGATGCCCCCCTCAGCTCCCTGAGGCCTTTCCACGGGGGATTCACAGCGCAGCAGCCCCCCTTGGGGGAGAGCAAGGGAGGCCTGGCAGGGTGGAAGCCAGACTTGGTAACTCTCCTTTGCCCTGTTGCATGTGGGTACATGCGCTGGGTGGAAGAAGCCAGGCAGGAAGGCCACATCTGGCACGATCCCCTTGATGAGATGTCCAGAAGAGGCAGGTGCCCAGAGACAGAGTAGACTAGTGGTTTTCAGGGGCCGGAGGGGTCCGAGGGGATGGCACTGCCTAACTGGTATGGGGTTTCCCTTTGAGGCGATGAAGGTGCTCTGGGCTAGACCCCAGGGCCTTTTGCACGTTAGACAAGTGCTCTAAACTTCCTTCCAGATTAAAAAAAATACTAGTCCAGGATTCACCAGTGGAGTCCCAAGCCTGGTGGCAGGCAGAGAGGCAGATGCACAGGGATGTCATCCATCAGAAACACAGCCTTTTCCTTTCTTTTGTGGTCTCGTTTGACTTATGGTGTTTTCTACTTCCTACCTAATATCATTTATACATATCATTTATTTTCAAATAAAATGTCAAATCATCAGGCTGGGGAGGTAGGTCGTCCCGGGCTAGAGCACTGGCTGAGCCCGCGCCAGGCCCTGGGCTGGGCTCTGGGTTCTGGGCTGCGCACCACCGCGAGGGTACCAGGCGTCACTGAATCGTTTAAGATGGCTAATGTTATGTTGTGTCCGTTTAACGCATTCGAAGAAAAATCACCAGGTTCGTGTATGGGTTGAATCATGTCCCCCAAAGTCATACGCTGAAGTCCTGACTCGGGAACGACAAATGAGATTTTGTCTGGAGATAGGGTTGTTGCAGATATCATCAGTTAAGGAGAGGTCATTCTGGAGTAGAGTGGCCCCCCATCCAGTGACGATGTCCTGGGAAAATTTGGAGGCAGAGACGGAGGCACGCGGGAAGGCCACCAGGTAAAGATAGGGGTTCTGCTGCCACAAGCCAAGGCATGACCAGACTCTGGGAGAGGCCTGGGGCAGAGCCCTCTTGGGTGCCTCCAGAGGGACACAGCCCAGAGGCACTGACCCGAGGACTGTGGCCTCCAGACTGGGGCCAGGAATTTCTGAAGTCACCTGGTTTGCGGTACTTGGCGGCAGTAGCCCTAGCCAAGTAATACAGGCATGGATTCCAGGAGGCAGGCATCACTGGGGCCACCTTACCAGCTGTTGTGGCACCAATCAATACCTGTAGGAGGAGTGATAAACAGAGAGTCGTCACTTTGCATCACCGAGTCAGGCCATGAGCGTCATATGCGTCAAGATCATCACGTGGCCTGGGAAGTAGATGTACATTTGATGACAAAGCAAAGCCAGAAAGATGCCTTTCTGGGTCTGTGAGGGAGGATCAGACTGTCATCAGCCTGTTCCAGGGATCAACCTGGGTATTACTCATGGTGGGACACCAGGTCCTTTGTGTCCCCCATGGGTGGCCCTGGAAGGCATGTGGCTTCCCTTGTGCTGACTTCTGGTCACGGTTGTTTGAATGGACTCAGACTTTAGTTCTAGCCTCCAGTTTACAGCAGACTCCAGGGGTAAAGGAATAAGACAGGGGACCCTGACCAAGCAAGCAAGCAGACCCCAGCACTGGGAGTCCAGCCACACATGGGTGGGATGGAAGAGGACTGAACCTCCTGCAAGGAGACTGTGGCGACCTGCAGTCCTGGACTGCATCCTGGCTTAGATAAACTGGCTATAAAAACATTTTGAGGCAATTAGGGAAATGTTAATATGGATATGTGGTGATACCAAGGGATGCTGTTTACTTTTATTTTTTTGTTTTTTACAGACTGCATTTTGATTCATTGTACACAAATGGGGTACATCATTTCGTTTCTATGGTTGTGCACGAGGTAGATTCACACCATTTGTGTAATCATGCATGTACATGGGGTCATGACGGCTGTCTCATTCCACCATTTTTCATACCCCCCATTTCCCTCTATGTAATCTAAAGTTTACTATTTATTTTAATAACTGTGAAAATGTTATTTGAGCCATAGAGAAAAATAATTTCATCTTTTAAAAGATCTGTACACTAAAATTATTAAAAATTACGATAAACCTTCAATAGGTGAATGGATACACAAACTCTGGTCTATCCAGACAATGAAATAATTTTTTAGCAATAAAGAGAAAGGAGTTAGCAAGCCATGAAAAGATGAAGAGGAAATTTAAATGCATATTACTAGTGAAAGAAGACGGTCTGAAAAGGCTACTTTCTATATGATTCCAACGATGACATTCTGGAAAAGGCAAGATTATGTAGACAGTAAAAAGATCAGTGTTTGCCAGGGTGTGGAGAGACAGGGGGAGGGATGAATAGATGGCAGGCAGGTAATTTGGGGGACTGTAAAACTCTGTATACAGTACAGAGACATACAGCATACAGACATACAGCATTCAGCATTTATCAAATACATAGAGGAAAAAAAAAAAAAAAAAAAAAACCCATAGGAGCCAAGCATGGTGGTGCACATCTGTAATGCCAGCTATTCAGGAGGCTGAGGCAGGAGGATCACAAATTCAAGGCCAGCCTCAGCAATCTAGGGAGACCCCTATTGCAAGATAAAAAATAAAAAAGAACTAAGGATGTGGCTCGATGGTAGAGCACCCCTGAGTTCCATCCCCAGCACCACAGCAAAACAAAGCAGAGCCAGGGAGAGGTATGACAGACAGTGAACTCTGAGAGGAGCTTGAGGTTAACGATGATCCATGAGTCTTGTATCACAAATGGTGACAGATACGTGTGCTACTGCAAGACATTAGCAGGAGGGAAACCGGGGAATCAGAAGTCATTCACATGTATTTTATAAATCCAACACGGTCCTTAAAAGTCCCTTAAATGTTGTTTCTTGTTTGTTTTTTGGTACCAGGGATTGAGCCCAGGAGCACTCAATCACTGAGCCGCATTCCCAGCCCTTTTATATTTTACTTTGAGACAGGGCCTCACTAAGTTGCTAAGGCTGGCTTGGAACTCTCCATCCTCCTTCGTCAGCCTCCCAGGCTGCTGGGATCATATGCATGTGCCATTGTGCCTGGCTCCTTAATTGTTTGTGACGGATATCACAGGATGAATATCCTATGATGTCAAATTATACACTGTATCATTAACCACAGGTGGGTGATATTCCGTGTCATCAAGGACGTGGGTAAATAGACACTTTCCTGCACTATCGTGAGAGTGAGCAGCTAAGGTTGCCTTCAAGACATCTGTGCACTTTCTGTCAAAACCGAAAATGTCCTTGTGTTTCAGCTAAACAATCCACTTCTAGGACTTAGGGACACTAAAATGCTTATCACCACATTCTTAAAGAGTGAAAAATCTGCAACGTAAATGTCCATTGACAGGAACGTTTTAAGTAGAAACAGTCCTGTGCATAGGGCAGAGTACCAAACTACCAGGTAATGAAAGATGTGGCAAGCCAGGTGTGGGGACAGTACCTGTCGTCCCAGCTACTCTGGGAGCGGAGCAGGATTGGGCTGGGGGACAGCGTGGCAGACCCACACTCTCTGACTTGGAAAGCTCTCCAGCACATATGTGAAGTGAGACCTTGCGCCTGGAATGTGGTCCATTTAAATAAGAGAAGCATGCTGTGTGTTTGTGTGAGTAGACTCCGAACAGAGAAGGGACTGGGAAGACACACGCATTGGGGTGCTGGAACCCAGGGCCTTGTGGTTACTCTGTAAGGGCTCTGCCCCTGAGCACCACCCCAGCCCTTGTTATTCTGAGATGGTCTCACTAAGTTACCCTGGCTGGCCTTGAACTTGCGATCCTCCCTCAGCCTTCTGAGTAGCTGGGATTACTGGTGCACACCACTGCACCTGGCTAGGAAAAAGAAAAGAAAAGGTTAGTTGTTTTATATAACCAGATCGTAACTCCATGGGGCGGGCGCTGGGTCCAGCTCAGGCTCTCCACCACAGAAGAACATCCCCAGCCCCACGATTTTTGCTTTAAACAATGAACGATGAAAGTTCTGTCTTTGGACTTGAACAAGGTCAAGGCTACACACATACACCCTGGAGAGCATCTCCCTTCCACCCAACAGTCTGCTCCTCTCTTCTGGGCAGAAAGGGAGAGGAGGCAGGGCAGGGGGATGAGTTCTCGGGTCCCTGGCTGGGATTTGGGTCTATTTTTCCTGAGAATATGGTAAAACAGCAGCTGTGGTGGCTGGCGTTGCAGCTCAGGGCAGAGCGGCTTGCCGGGCATGTCTGAGGCCCCTGGGTTCCATCCCCAGTACCACGGGTTGCTCAGACCTGCTCACTGTGAGGGCTGTGAGCTGGGGTCCCATCACAGGACGCCCTGGCCCTCAGAAACTCAACGCTGCCCAAGAGGAAAGTGCTCAGGATTGGCTGCTCGCGCCTCAAGGCCATGGACGCCTCTTGGTGGTCATCGGTGCCCTGGATGGTCTGCCGCTTACCATAGTGAATTCGTTTTCTCCCCCAATTTCCTAGCCAGCCCACACCCGTGTCTGCTCAGGAAGCGAGCTGGATGCTCACGTCATGGAGGAGCATTGGCCAAGACTCCCGTGGGCCCTCCAGCCTGGATGGAGCCCAGCTCCCCCTTCCCAGGCACGCCCTGCTATGGTGAGATCGCTCGTCCCACCCCAAATCCACGTGCCTCGTCTCAGCCCAAGGTCCTGGTGTCAGGAGGTGCGGCCCTATGAATGGGATCCGTGTCCTTATAAAAGACTTCAGAGAGACCCCCCCACTTGCAGACCAGTTGGGGACACAGCAAGAAGGTGCGTCTCCCAACCAGGAAGCAGGCCCTCCAGACAGGGATCTGAGACTCCCCGTCTCCGCAACTGTGAGAAATGAGTTTCACTGTTCCTTAAGTCACAGCCTTTGGCAAATCCTTCCAGCTGCCCCGATGGATGGAGACCCTCCTCTGTGGTCTTGAGGGTCCCCCGTGGCCCCACACTCACCACTGCCCCCTGTGTCTCTCCCTCTGCCGGCGCAGGCTGGCGCCTCTCTCCTGGCCCTGTGCTGCATCGGCCTCACCCGGTCTCCACCCACCCTCCTGCGGCCTCCTCAGGTCCCCAGGCACTGCCTTGCCATCTGTCCTGGAGGCTCTGGATCGGCACTGCCACAGCTGGCCACGGCCAGCTTCCTGGCCCCCTCCTTCTCCCTCCCGCCCCTCCCTCCCCCCCACCTCAGGCCCTGGGGCCTCTTCCCTTCCCACACTTTCCCTTCCCACACTCTCTCCTCGGTGATCTCATCCAATCCCAAATTTAAATCCCAGCCCTGGACTCTGCCCTGCTCCCGGCGGGAGCATCCCTCTGCCTCCCGGACACCCTGTGTGTCCTGTGCCAGGGGCAGATCTTCCTACACCTGTTCTTGCAGGGTGTTTCCCTCAGACAGGGTGACTCTGTGCCACATCCCCAACCCCTGGAGCCCTCCTGCCTCCCACCCCCCACGTCCCATCCAACAGTGGATCATACTGGACCGACCTCAAGACTCGGTCTGAAACTGACTGCCTCCCAGCCTCTCGTGCTTCCAGGGTCCCCGCCGCGCCTCTGCCCTTTCCCTGCCTCTCTGTCCTCTGGCCACGAGCCCCAACATGGCCCAGTCAGATGGAGTTTCTCCTCTCAGACCTCCTGGAGGGGCAGAGGCCACATGGGCAGGACACCACACTTCTGGGGAGGTACTCATAGCATCTGAGGAGGGCACATGCCCAGAAAGGTTCGGAGAAGGTTCTAGCAAGGAGAGGCACCATTGCCATGTGTGGAGAGACCAGGGGAGGAGGGCTGCTGGAGGTGAGAAAGACCCAGAGCCCAGAGCTGGACAAAACCAAACGTGCGGAGGAGAGTGGCCGAGAGTCGGCTGTGTCAGCTCGGACCAGGGAAGGATGCTGGTGCCAGGCTGTGGGGCTTCTATAGCTGAGGTGCTCGGACTGTGTCACTGTGGCAGCCTGGAGCCACTGGAGACTCTTGAACAGGAACAGTGTCGGATGCAGCTGGCAGCTGGGTGGAGGAAGGCAGGGAGGCTATGCTGGGGTTAGGCCTGAAATAGCAAAGGCAACTGAGGGGAAGGGAAGGCAGTGGGCAGAGAACACCTGTGACCAAGAAGTTAAAACCAACAGGAAGCCATCTGGGATGGCGTCTCTGTCCTTTGCCAGGAAATATTGAAAGGAACCCTTGGTGCTGGGACTGTAGCAGTAGCCAGCTTATGCAGCACACGGTTGGAGCTGAGCTTGGTCCACCCGCAGATAACAAGAAAGGTCATATCAACAGCACCTTTCTGCTGAGGAGACAGAGCTGGTTTCTCAAAGGTGGAAGGAAAGGGAAGGCCAGGAGCCTACCTGGGAGGGGTGGAGACTCAGAGACTTCAGGTTATATGGGGTCAGCTGAGGGTCCAGAGCTTCTCTTCTAGTCTTGTTTGGTTTCCTGGGAAGCTGCTGGGGTTCTTCTTTCCAGCAAGTTTGAATCATGTGGTTTTTCCTGAGCCTCAGAAACCTGATTCCCTTTTTTCCAAGTCTGTCCTTGAAGGACGCCCCCTCACTTTGAGAGTCTGAAGAGGCCTCTGTTCCAGCTGCAAACAGCTCCTGCTCAGTGTATCCAGCCCTAACGAATTGCCAGAGCCCGAACTCTTACCCTGCTGTGATATATGCTTTCAGCAAAGGTATCCAGTGAAAATCTGAGAACTGTCGCCCTGTGGGGACAGAGGGGAGGCCCGCTTGAGGTGAAAATGGGGTGCTCTTCATCCCGGCTCCCTCAAACAGAACACACTAAGACGGCCCAGGAAATGGGACCCAACATTTAAGGGGGATAGTAGTCCAGAAAAACAATATTTGCATACACTATTTTTTAAAAAAATTGATATTAAACCAAACATATCCACGAGGAAGAAAAACTCACAATTTTAAACAAAGACAGGCTTTTGTTGTTGTTTTGAGGTGGGGTCCCTGTGCTGCCCAGGTTGGTCCTGGGCTCCAGAGCTCAGTCCTCCTGCCTTGGACTCTGGAGGAGCTGGGATTTCAGGTAAGCACCTCCACACACCTGTAATCTCAGTGGCTCTGGAGGCTGAGGCAGGAGGATGGCAAGTTCAAAGCCAGCCTCAGCAACTTAGTGAGGCCCTAAGAACTTAGTGAGAACCTGTTTCAAAATGAAAAATTGAAAGGTCTGGGGACATGGCTCCGCAGCTAAGCACCCTTGGGTTCAGTCCCTGGTACCAATAAATAAAGAAGCAACGTTTACTAACTTTTCCCACTTGGCTCAAACCGTGGAGTATGTTTCCGCAGGTGTGCGTGGGCTGGGCATTTTTCCTTCTGTGTCAGGCTCCTAGGGGGCTGTGGCCCCTTTGAAGTGAACAAGTGGGACCCCCAGAATGGGAAGTCGCTTCCTCGGTGAAGTTCCCTCTGCTGCCGGCAGGGGTCACTGTGGAGTTGTGCCGCCAGGGCCTCTGTTTCCGAGGCGCCGCACCCCGGGTCCTGACACCCCACGGCTGGCGGCTCACCACCGGGAGCTGATACAGTGGCTCAGCTCTTCGTCAGGAAGGCCAACTCTGAGGTAGATAACAGAACCACCCCCGTGTGGCCCCCTGCCTAGCTGGCAGCCCCCAGGTCACCTGGCCCAGGGTCCTCTTGCGAGGTGGAGAGAGGGAGACCCTTTCGCAAGGGCTGCATCCCAGGATGATGACCCGCTTCCCGCAGGTTTAGCCAACTGAAGTGAAAGGGGAAGGGTCTTCTCCCCAGAACCCCACCCACCTCTCAAATGCCTCCTCTCCTATGGTTGCATGGCCACCCGTGGCTCAGGCTCTGGCTTGGGCTGAGCACCCCAGGGGCCCCAAGGCTGGGGACTTGGAGGGTCTCGGGTGCTGCTTCTGCCTCTCTTCTGGGCCCTCAACCTCTTGATGTTGCCCTGGTCTGTCCACCTCTTTCCTCCCTTTCATCTCTGCCCCTCCTCTCAGGATCCCTGTCAGGGCCTAGTCCAACTGCCCTCTTCCCTCTGTTCTAGGCTTCTGGTTGGGCTGATGTCACCTTCCCTCCCAATCCCCTGACCCCAGCCTATGTGAAGTATTGTGTGTATCCTGCTCTCTTCCTGGTCCCTGCTTCACAAGGCAGGCTACTTGTTCTCTCCTCTTTTAAATCAGAGGTGACAGCGGCTCAGAAAGGTTGAGGCATTGTTTCACGTCACGCAGCACTAAGAGACTGAGTCTGAACCTGGAGCTCTGCCCCATCTTGCATGCTGCCTTCTGGAAAGGCCTGGCCCGGCTCGCCCTCCCGGCACCCTGCACCCTCTTTCGGTTCACATAGCTCACTCTTGGCCCATGTGCTAGTCTTGCTTTCTAAGAGTGATCTTTATTTATTCTTTGGATTTCCGTGCAGTACTCCTCTGTGCCAGGCCTGGGAGATGAAGTTCGTAGTCTGGGAGACAAGAGTTTTCCTGTGTGTCAGCTGAGTCCTCCCAGACAGCCCCAAGCCTTCCCAAGGGGCAGAAGCTGTTTCCTGCTTCTCCTGCAGCTCCCCCACCACCCGTGTGGTGACCTCTTCCTCCCTCTGGGGGAGTCGCTGCTGCTGACTGTGGTCTCCTTTGGGAGTGGGGGCTGGGCAGGCCTGATGCAGCAGGGTCTGGAGCTGAGAGCTGGGGAAGGGGGTTCCGGCTGATTCCAGCAGACTTCCTTTCTCAGACACCCAAGGGCTGATCCAGCCCAAGTCACAGGAGCAGGAGGGCCCTGCACTGAGCTCTCTGTGTGAAGCTGGGTTTGGTCTAGGTCAGGGTTCAATCCTTGCCTCTATTCCTGGAGCACTCAGACTAGCCGGGCCCTTCTGCTGGACATCTCTTCCATGCTTACCCCTTGGTCATCCTAACCCTTGCCAGATTTCCAGAACAAAATCTTAAGAGCCCCCTGATTTTTTGATCAGGACAGCCACCCTCCTGGCTCCCATGAGGCCCAGCTTCTAGTTTCCAGCCTCATGTTCCTGACTAAACAGATGAGAGGACCACAGCAGTCTTAAGTCCCCACTTGGAGAGGGTCACTCGGGCAGCTGAGGTTGAGCACAGGTGGGGGCATCCCAGCTCCTGGACCTGGAACGAGGGAGGGGAGACAGAGGCACAGGCAGGTGGCGGGACAGACGCGCGGATGCATGGGCACAGGAAGAACGGGTCCGTTTAATGTCACAGCTGGGTCTGCTTACAAACATCAGAAACTACAAAAGGAGGACAGGCAGTTACAGGATGACCGCATGAGGAGGGGGCGGGAGGGGACGCAGGCACAGTAGCCACAGCAGCAAAACATCTTCAGGACGCTATACGAGACTAAGGGGCACACATGGGGGGCCCCAGCCAGGCTGACGCGGATGGGGGATGGGACTGACTGGCAGCCATGAGCGGGGTGGGGACGGGGAGGGCCCTCAGCCCACAGAGCCCAAGGGGTAGACTGAGGTGCCCGTCCTGCTGCCCAGCAGCCTGGATGCCCAGGGCTGCCTCAGTGGCCAGCAGATGGGGCTGGCACGCCAGGTTTTTCACCGAGGTCCTCCCCTCGCCGTCATCCTGTCTGGGGCCCTGGTCTGCCCTTGCCCTAGTCCATTCTAGGGCACATGGGTGAACCCAATCCTCTGTGGAGGAGCGGGAGGGAGCCAGCTCCTTTTTGCCTGGAAGTGGGAAGCAGGAATCTGGGGAGCTGGTCAGAGAGTGGGTGGGGCTTTGCCACCAAGCCAGGTCACCCCAGCCCTGCCCATCCAGGCCCCATCCTCTGAGCTGCTGTGGGACACTTGTGCCAGGACACTCTGCTGTCTGCCCAGGGCCCTGTGCCACCAGAACCCTGCTGGTCCCACACACTGCGGGCAGAACCGAGGTTTCTGGGCCCGCGGGTACACGATAGATATGTGGGTGTGTGTATAGATATTTATATAGACTGTATATAGAATATATCTGTGTATACGGTGGACGTGTGCGCGATGCTTTAGATGGTGAGGTGGAGACCTGCATGCTGGTTGGCAGAACCAAACAGGGCTGCTTCATTCTCGGGGACTCACACCTGTCCCGCTTCCCGCCAGCTGCTCCGCTAGGTCCCTCTAATGGTGAGTAGAAAAGCTAGGAAGAGTGGGCCCCATCTGCAAGGCGGAGGGGTCCCGCCCGCTGCTGCCACTGCGCCAGGGTCAGCATCCAGGCAGCCAGCGCTGCCTCCTGGCAGCTCGGGGGACTGCGGCCACGGTGGAGGCCTCCTTCGGGAAGACAGTCGGGGTTCCTCCAGCTTCCTTGGCACCCAGAAATGGAGGGTCAAGGAGGGTCTTCAGAACTCGGCCTTCTGCTCAAGGTGCTGCCAGGGAGGGGGAGCTGGGAGGGGTCCTACGGCCCCGAGGAGGGCAGCGTGGTGGGTGGGCTGTGGACGAGATAGGAGATGGAGGTAAGAGGTTACAAGGGTCGGGGAGGGAGGCAGGGAACCCCAGGGGCTGGCTGGGGCGGCAAGGCTGGGTACTTCCTGTTGATAGGCACGACGCAGTGCAGTTGGAAGCAATCATCAGACCCAGGTGCTAGTCCCCCTTCTGCCATGATCTTGCTGGGTGACCTCGGAGACATCCAGCACCCCAAGGGCAGCCCAGGTCTTCTCTGAAATGTGACTGTCTGCCTTACTTGCTGACACGGGAATCGGGTGACAGCAACTGTGTAAAACGGTGTTTTACAAACTGCAAAGCACCACACATGAGCTCTTTTTCTGTTCCTTGTGAGATGTGGTGCCTTCTCTCCAGCCTGCCTCAGACCTCCCTTAGCCAGCCAGCCCTGTCCCCTGCACACACAGTCCTGCGCATCACCGGCTGCCACGTCCCCCACCCCACCGCCCCTCCGCCCACACGGAGGCACACACGCCCTGAAGCAGAGACAGTTCGATAAACAGTGGCGTCTGGCCCACCACTGCTGCCCTGATAAGAGAAGTTGGGCAGGGGCCTTCTAGAAGTCGGCTCTCACTCCATCCCACCCTCTGCATCCAGCTGGACCCTGGCAGTAGGTCGGGTCTACAGACTGGGGACCAGGATGACATGTCTTCTTGGGGGCCCACACCCATGCACCCAGGAGACGGGGGTGGGGGTTGAGGCTGGAAAGGGATGTGGGGACAACCCTGTGACGTGACAGCTGATGAGAACCCGAATGTGGGCGCCTCCGCCCAGGTGGGAGGCGGCTGGGCCCTGGCCAGTCCCCAGGGTGACCCGTCTCCACTCCGTCTGCAGCGAGCAGAAAGCGGGCAGATGAGGCAACTGTGGTGGTTTCTGAATGTTTGGGGTTTGGCGAGATCTGAGTCTCCGGGGTCCATCTGGGGCAGGGGAAGCAGGGCGCAGGCCATGTGTTTCTAATTCACTGGGACTCAACTGCCAGCTCTCTCTGCAGTCCCTCCAGGCCCCTGTAAAAAAGTGCTTTTCTCGAAAAGCAGGAAGTCTTGTCTCCTGGCTGTAAACAAACTCATCTTGGGCGGCAGAGCCTGCCTGGGGACACAAGTGGGAGGGAGAGTGTGCCCCTCCCTTGCCTCCTGTCCCACTGGCTCCTCCCTGGCCCCTGGGGGTGACATTCAGTGGAAAGGGAGGGAACCCAGCTCTTTGAGTGCCCTGCTCTGGCAGGTAAAAGTCTCCTGCTGCTTCTGGTCCACTGCAGGGTCTGGGGCAGGCCAGGGCCCAGCTGTGGACATCTGGAGTTGGCCTGGCTGCAGCTCACAGTTCCTGAGAGCTCCCTTCTCCTGGGGTGCTGCTGACCGGGGAGGGTTGAGGGGGGGAGCCGCACAAGCTCAGCCTGTTGGTCAGCAGCAGGAAGGGCAGCGGGCCTGGCCTCCCCACTGCCCTCAGGGGACGTCCCTCATGGAGCTAGCACAGGAGGACTGTGAGCAAGAGGTCCGGCAGGCTTGGGGGCTGCACAGAGCTGGGGAGGGGACACTGGCTTTTCCATGGGAAACTGCTGGGAATGTTTCTCCACAACGCGTGTCCTGAGCCGCTGGCTGACCCCTGCTTCCCATTCCCGCCTCCGCGCCTCTCTTTCCTTGCTACTCCAGCCCTGCCTCCGCCCTCCCATTCAGCTCCCAGAGTCAGCCACCCCTCAGGGGCCCAGGGAGGCCAGAGTGTTCCCAGCCGTCACATGGGGGCGAGCCCTCCCCTCTTGCTCCCAGTCAGCTGGAGTCACTGAGGCCGGCCACCCTCCTAGAGCCTAGAACTGGGAGCCGGCCTCTGGGTCAGCCTGGTTGTAAACATCCCCGGGTAGCGTGCGTGCAAGCGGCACCCGTAGGTCCCGCGTGGGCCTGGGCATGTGTGCGTGCACACCCGTCCTCGTGATCCTCCTGGCCCTGGCCCCGGTTGAGACAGAGGGCGGATGGGAACCTTGGTCAGCGTTAGATGAAAAAGCAGGCCCATGTGATTGGTACCCAGGGAGGACGTGGCCAGAGCTGGCCGGGCTGCCTCTGAGCCTGAGGAGCCGACCACCCCACTGGGGGGACTTTGGCGTCTCTTGGCTGGGGGAGCCGTGGCCTTGGGTGCTCCAAGGGCTCACTGGCTCTGGGGAAGAGGAAGGCTCTGCCCAGGGAGAATTCCCAGGCCTGGGTAGGTGCCGGCCTGCAGTCAGAGGGGCCCTGTCTTGAGGACCCTCTTCCACTGCGCCTATTCTTAAGTGAGCCGGCCTGCCCTGTGGTCAGCCCCAGGCCCCAGGAGAGGTGGGAGACCTAGGGGACAGAAGAGGACAGAGTAGGGAGCCTGCCCAGCCCACCCTCACCCCCTCCTCACGTGGTGGCGTTGGGGACCTGCTGTACCCAGCCCACTTCCTTGTAGGTAGCGGTCACGTGGCTGTAGATGAGGCCACGCAGCTTGGCCCAGGCTCTCTGCGTCTCAGGTGGGAAGTCATTGGCAAACTCCTCGGCGATGACCTCCAGAATGACCCCAGAGAGGATCTGGGGGCAAAGGGAGGAAGGGGAGTGAACACCTGGTGCCCGCCCTCCCGCACAACCCCTTCTGTCCCACGTTGGCCACGCGGATAGTTCCTGAACCCAAGGCCTGCCAGCTGTGGGAACTGGTCCCTCTCAAGACCAGGGCTGCCAGACTCTGCCCTCCACGCCACAGCTGCTCCAGGGGACCGGGCTGGGCCGCCCAGTGGTCATCTCCACTGCCCAGGGGAGCCCTCCCAGAGCCTGTGGGCTGCGGGTGGCTGTGGTCATGGGCTCGGCGGCTCTGGAGCAGAGCAGGTAGGCGGGGGCAGCACCGTCCAGGGCGTACCTTGAAGTACATGGGCTCCACCTTGTGCTTGAGGGCATGGGCTTTGCCCACGAGGGCCAGCACCGAGGACACCTTGTCGGGGTCGTGCAGGTTCTCCACCACAGTGTTGAGGGCCCCCATGACCCTGCAGGCGTGCTTCCGCAGCTGTGGGCTCCGCTCCATTTCCAGGGGCTCCTCCATATGTTTGAACTGGCTGAAGTACTGCTTGGCCGAGGGGAAGTTCACGAAGAACCTGGCAGGTGGGAGGACACGGGGCTGGAGCAGGGGCTGCCTCCCGCCCAGGACCCCCAGGTGGAGGCTGGGAGGCAGGCGCTGCTCGGCCCAGCAGTGCTCCTGCGGCAGGTCCAGCAGGCGCAGCTCTGCCCTGCTCTGGCAGCTTCCTCTCCCAGCCTCCACCTTCCTGGCTCCAACCCCACCCTCTCTTCAGGGCCTGCTCTGGTCCGGCCCAGAGGACGAAAATTCGGGTTCTGGAATCGCGGTCAGTTGTTCAACTTTTTTTTCAGATGGGGGTCTCACCATATTGCCCAGGCTGGCCTCCAACTCCAGCTTCAAGTGATCCTCCTGCCTCAACCTCCCGAGTAGCTGGGAACCCCCCAGCTTTAGCCTCTATACCCGGCTTGTTGTTCAGCCACCCTGAGCCTCAGATTCTTCATCCGTAAAATGGGCATTATTGTTCTACCTCGAGGCTTAAGGATGAAATGAGAAATGGCACGTCTTCGCCATGTCAGGGACAGGGGGCTCAGTAAACACTGGCCTTTGTTATGGCAAAGGTAGAGCTCTCTTATGAACCAAGTGAGGCCTGAAGGCCACTCAGCCAGCGAAGAGAAGACACACGGAGGCTCAGACCTCTCCTCCCAGCTCAGCCTCTTCCTTTCTTGCTACCTGCCTCCCTCCTCGGCCTGCAGGATTAACTGGCTATTGATTTTACCCACCTGATGTGGTTCTGAACTTACTTCCTGTCTGTGAATCTTAGCTCTCCAACGAGCCTGTGAACCTCATGGAGCAGACCCCAGGCCGTGCAAGCTCCAGCCCTTTCCCTCTCCAGTTTATCTGCAGTTGTCTAATCCCCCAACATAGTGCTTACAGGACTTTCACTAAGTCCTCTCCTGCTCAGAAACATTGAATGGCTCCCTTTTGCCTCCCAGACAAAGTTGGGACTCCTTCACTGGACACTTGAGGCTTCCTACAAACTGTCCCACTACCCTTCTCCAAACCTCTCTGTCCAGTCCGGCAGCCTTATTCGCCGTGGGTAAGGCAGTCCTCAGGTGACCAGCCTCCCTTTCCAGAGTGGAAGGCCTCCTCAACTCGCAGCCTCTCCCTGAGCTCCCCGGCCGGCCATGGCCACCACTTTCTCCTCACAGCCATTAGCGCCACTCAGGTGGCTTCCCTTGCCGCTGTCTCAGTCAGGCAGAAGTTGGGTCTCACACACCCTCTGATCCGTCGCCCAGGGCCAGGGTCCTGCAGCATGCAGAAGGACCATGACATTGGTACCACCTCTCCCGACAGGGGCTGGGCATCCTGTGAGACACATGCTGGGACCCAGGCAGAACTTGCCTGACTTAACAAACCCTCAGAAGGTGTGCAGGGTGTCCTGGACCTGTTTGGTCAGGTGTTTGTCCCTTGGTGTGCCCCCTTCGTGGCCAGGGAGAGCTAATACTTTGCCAGGCCAGCTGTCTGGTTAGGGGTCAAGTCTCAGATGAGAGCTGGGTCAGAGGCAGAGCAAGCATCTGCTTTTGGTGGGGGTGGTTCAGGTAGTGACCAGGACATGGCCCATGTAGAGACCAGGAGGGCCCCACTCCAGGCTGAACGTGACTTGGGAAAACCAACTCTGCAGAAGTTCTGAAGCGGTCCTGCTTGCTCCTTCACAGATAACATGGGGAGGCAAATGAGCAGAAGGGTCTGCAAATACATGTGTAAAGCCAGTCTGAACTTCAGTGAGCGTCTCAGACTGCAGGACCTCTGCACTGCAATAAAAATAATGATGTTTTTATTTGCCTGTCATTAGGATTTGCAAGGTATGTCCATCGACCATACTGTATTTAACTGCCACAACCAAGCAGGTGTTCCGTTCATTTCACTCTTGAGATAATAACAGGGAACATTTATTGAGCACTTACTGTATGAACTCAAAATCCTTGCGGTTCCCTCCTGAGGTCGGCAGTATTTTTATCCCTGTCTGATGGGGTAAGGATCGATGCCCAAGGTTGCTCAGTAAGATGGGCAGTGGCACCAGGAAGAAACCAGGTTTTTTGGGCTTCTGCAGAGTGCCCAGGGAGACTGCTGGGCAGGGGGCTCATGGCCTGGGACCAGGAGAATTTCCTGTGGAACATCAATTCTGTGTTGTGGTTTTGAGGAACAATGGTCCCCCAGAAGCAGGGCTATGGACCAGGAGAGTCTGGGGGCCACCAACTCTGCTCCTGCTTCCTGGCTTTACTTCCCAGCCTCTGCGTTTCCTCCTGACACTCCCCACCAGACTGGCCTGTGCTGCCAGGGAGAAGCCTCACAGCCAGCCTTGGGGAGTTTCTCAGCTACAGAGGCATCTGGGCTTCCAAGAGCCTGAAATAGGCTCCTCTGAGTGTGAGGGGGAAGGTGTCAGCGTTACAACCAGGAGGGAGGGTGGGTGTTCCCTCTGGTCTCCTCCCTGGCAGGGAGTGGAAGTGTGGTCTGCCTCAGGCCTTAGGTCAGCTCCTCCTCCACCACCAACTCTCCAGCTACCTCCTCAAGGAGGGGTGTGGAAGTGCCCTTCCTCTCCCTAAGCTGATGGGGCAGTGGGGCGCAGGTGGGGAGGTGAGAGTGCTGGCCAGAGGGTCAGCATCAGAGGCCTAACCGGGGCCTAGTCCTGTGGATTTGCGTGTTGTGTGTGGGAAGGTGGTCACGGGCCTGGGATCTGAGCAGGGGCCCCGGAGCCCTGAGAAGCAAATGGATCTTGTTCTTACCCGCTTTCTGCTCCTCCCCACTGGCCAGACCCTGGGGTGATGGCAACAGGAGGAAGACAAGGGCAGGAAGGCTGACAGGACTTGGAGCTGGTCAGGCGCAGCTTCAGTCAACACAGGGTGGGGTCAGGGAAAGTGTGGCTGGGGTATCAGCAGGTCAGATCTCACTGTCACCTCAGGCCTTCTCAGATTAATGGGGGCATCTGTCTGGGTCTTGAACATATTGGTAAACACCTCCCCCAGCTGGGCCTGTCCCCTGAGTGTGAGGAATGGACAACCAGAGGGAGCACAAAGAGAGATAAAACCATGCCAGGGCTCACAGGATCCAGAGCAAGGGCCTCTGGGCTCAGTTCCTCTTTCTGCCTGCCCCTCACTCCTGGGGAGTTCCCTCGCTGGTAAATGGCAGCAGCTGGAACAGAAAACCTCCATGGTCCTGTGGGCCCTGCCTGGTTTCCTCCTGGTGACCCATGTGAGCATCCAGATGCATCGGAGGCCCAGAGGGCTGTGTGTGCCAACACATGGCTGAGAGCAGCCCGCTGGCGATGCAGTCTGGCGCATCTGCGACTCGGCTCCCCACTGTGTGCTTGTGTGGGTGCTCGCACATGCCAATCTGCATCTCCGAGCGTCTGAGGCTTGGGGATCCCAAACCCCTCTTTAGGTTCCTGGGCCTGGGAGCAGCTGGAATAGCCCATTCCTCAGGAATCTCCCTTTAACTTCTCTGAAGTGCTTCTTGCTCTTTTCCTCCAAAATCTGTTCCTAAGTTGGAATCAGGGCGTATCAATGTGGAGCTGGGTAGCTCCCGGGCTTGAGGGAGGCAGAAGGGAGAGAAAGAAGGGGAGAAGGGGAGCCAGAGGCAGGGCCAGGACTGGGAGAGAGACGTGCAGCAGAGCTCTCCTTGCAGAGCGAGGTTTGGCCCCATCTTCACGTAACAAGGCTGTCCTGTTCTGTCCTAGATTTGACAGCTTCCCTCTGCCAAGGACAGGGGGCTGAGGACAAGAGTGGTCTGGGCCTCTCCGCCTGTACCCCAGGGACCCGCACGTGTGGGAAGAGTCTAGATTTGATCTGTAGCTATCATCAGTTTTTAGCTTGTGGGGCTAGGGGACATCAACTCTGTAGGAATGGTGTGTATGGACCCACGTGTGGGTGTGAGAATATAACGCCAGGCTGGGAGTGTGAGGGTCCTTCAGGGGCACTGGTGCCTGAATGAATTAACCCTGAGCCCCCAAACACTCCACGTCCTCCCTAGCTGTGGGGTTCCAGGGCGGGGCCCTGTCTCCTTCAGCTTCTCTCTTTCTGTACCAAACTCAGCAGGGGCTGTACTCTAGGGGACTGGTGGCTTCTCCACTCACCTGCGCCTCACCTGGAGCTCCCTGCTGGCCCTTCCCCTTGGGACAGGAAGCAGGCAGCTGGGAAAACTGAACCTCAGTCGCGGACTCCTGACCTCTACTCTCCAGCCCTGGGTGCTGTTCCTCCAAGGGCTGGGCTGCAGAGAGGGGTCTGCTCCTCTCTGAACCGCACTTGGCTGCGTCTCAGTTGCCCCGCTGTCCCTCTGAGGGGCTGGTAAATGCGTGTGCATACAGTTTCTGGGTGGCTGGGGTCGCCGGGGAGGAAGAGCGGTGGAGCCGGGAGTGTCGAGGCCAGGGAGAGGAGGGGGACTGATGTGCCCTCCGGCGTCTGGTTCCTAATTGCCGGAAGATCCCTGCCCGGGCTTGGATCGCCCCAGGGCGCCCCACGCTTCCCGCCCCCCACCGGCCCCAGCCCGGCCCCCATCGCAGCTGGGGAGGTGGCGCCGGAGCTCGGACCCAGTCGAGCCCGCCTCTGCCGGCGCCGCTGCCGCCCTCCCTGCCCTGGGCCCGGCCGGGCCGGGGCGACACCTACCTCACCAGGATGGCCACCCCCACGTCCTCACAGTTGGCATACAGCCGGGCCCACGTAGCCTGCACCGCCTTCCTTTCCGCCTCGGACAGCTCCTCGCTGCGCTCCCTGCGCTCAATCTCCATCTCGCCGGGCACTTTCTCCATGAGCAGCTCCCAGCCCAGCCCGGCTTCGCTCGGCGGCTGCAGGGCGCGGGGCGCCGGGCTCGGGAGCCGGGGCCGGCTGCGTGCGCGGCGGGCGGGCGAGCGAGGGGCAGAGCGCCGGAGGGAGGGAGCGTGTGTGCTGTGTGCGCCGGGTGTGTGTGTGCGCGCGTGTGTGCAGGGTATATGTGCGGGGGGCGGGGGCCGCGAGCGGGGGGCGGGGATGTGGTCTGCTGGAAAATGTTTAAAAAGACAAACCCGCCTCAAAGCCCCAGTCCTGTGTCGGTGAGCCAATTCTGGCAAGGTGAAGGCTGGGCGGGGTGCGGGCGACGCGGCTGGCGCCTGGCCGCCCACCCACCCGCAAGGCCACGGCGGTCCCCGCCGGTCCCCGCCGGGCGGGGCAAGAAGTAGGTGTGGCCGATGTGCTGAGGGGTCTCGGGAGGATGCGGCGGTCACGCGGCGCTGGGCGGCGCGGGCCGCCAGGGAGTGCGCCCCGGCGGTGCGGGACCGGGAACATCGTGCTCCGCTCCCACAGCGCGCGATGCCGGGACCTGTGCGTGTGGGCACTCTTCACGTGGCGGGGAACTGTCTCAAAGTCACACACTCGCAGGGACTTGCGGCGTGGCTGCCGGTCACGGGTCCGAGGGGGCGAACGCGAGCCCCATCGCCGGCACACGGGTTCAACTGGCTCCGCTGGCTCCTGAGTCGCCACTCGCTGAGTTTGGGACCCCTAGGCTCTGGCAGGTTTAGAACGGGGTCGTCTCCCCACCGACCTGCCGCCTCGGGGAACTTGAGCACATCTCCAGTCTTGGGTCCCAAAGGCCTGTGCCCCTCTTTCTTCTGGCTGACACCCCCTCTCCCTTGGTGCACGCACGTGGCTGAAAGAAGTCGGCCATCGGCTGATTAACGACACTGGCAGGCAAGAACCAGGCGCTGCCTTGAAATCTAGCTCTGGCGGTGTCGGAGTGAAGTCTGAGGAGGAGGCAGCCAGGTGTGGCAGAGAGGACCTGGGCTCGAAAAGTCTGGAGAAAGCCCAGGCCACCGAAGACATCGCAGGCATCACCAAGGTCCAGTTCTGAAGGCTGAGGAGACAAACCCTTCACCCTGTTGGACTGCTCAGGGAGATGTGAGATTGGGCCAGAGGTGGGGACTGTGCTCCTGAGACCCAGAATCCCTGTCCAGCGGTTGGCCAGTCTCCAGGTAGAACTGGAAGGCTGAGGCCACAGCCGGCTTGCAGCGTCTGCAGATGTCACAGTACATATGGAGTATCTCTGGTTCTCCTTAAGACTCCCTGCTTACCCTTACTCTGTTCAAATATTGGGTGTCCCACTGCCCAAGCACGGCCAGGGGATGGCTCTCCTCTTTAACGTTGATTCATGGCTTAATTTTTTAAAATCCAATTTCAAGATCCAGAACTAAGGCAAGCAGTGAGAACCTGGGGCCAGCCTGAGTCCTTCCTGGAGCCCAGGGTTCAGGTGCCTGATGGGACCTCTTTGCAGGAGTATGCTGACACTGCCCCCACCTCACCTCAGTCAAGGGAAGGAAAAGCCAATGCTTGGCGTGGTCTTGGAGGAGGAGAAGGAGAGGGGCGCGGAGGTCCTCACATCACTCAACTCATGTCCCAGCCCTGCCATGACTTGCTCCATGATGCACACACACCAAACTCCCCTGACAGTTCCCACAGCTAGTGTGGAGACTTTCCCAAGCAGCTGCCCAAAAGGGCCCCCTGGGATGAGGACAGAAGTTAAGAGGAGTCTTATTGATTTTCATCTCATCCTTCACAAATTCTATATCTGTCTTAAGGTGGAGGAATGTATTTGTACAGTAGCGTGTAATTTATAAGTTTATAATTTTTATCTAAATTATATAAGGTAGTTATATAAGATAGAATTTATAATTTATATCTTACATTCTGCCTTTTTCTGAGGAGGGTGTGTAATCAGAAAAGTTTGGAGAAGGTTATCTGGAAGGTGGAGCTGAGCCAGACCTTCCTTCTCTGCTCTGCCAGGTCTTTCTGGCTTCATTTGAATATTCTTCCCCTCTTTTCCTCTTCTCCTGGTGCCTCCTCTGTGCCCCACTTCAGCTCCTGCTGCGTTCGTGTGAGCAGGTGTGAGCAGCCGGGGCAGAGTCTTCTTAGTCCTTCCTTGAGCACCTGTGACTTCAGATTCCTCAGCTCCTCTCTAAAGCTTTCCCTGGTGCCTGCAATTCCCAGAGTGCTCCGTAGATACCTTTCATCTGCCTAAGTCACTGTGTTGCAGCCAGCTGCTTAACTGGACAGCATATCTGTCTAGACCATTAGCCCCTCGAGGGCAAGGCTCAGGTATATCAAATCTCCCTTCTGGATTGGTGTTCAGTGCCACTGCACACACCTTCCAGGAGGTGGACTTACCCTGTCATTGGAGGGGAGATCTTGGGTCCAGTGAGGTTAATCAGTCTTCACAAGGTCGGGGCTGCTGACCCCACTAATCAGCTTGATCCTCCTAATCCATCCCCAGCAGGAGCCTCAGGACAGGCGGCAGTGGCTTGTGAGAGCTGGCCAGGGCCTCTGTGGTCCCTCGCCTGTGGCCTTCTTCTGCAGCCTCCATCTGGGGGGATGGGGCAGCTGAACCATGTGCACCACCCTCTTCCTGCTCAGCACCTTGGCTATGCTCTGGCGCCGCCGATTTGCCAACCGAGTCCAACCGTGAGAAACCGATTGGGCTATGGGTTGGGGTGTGCATCGGGGTGGTGGGGGGTGGTTACTGGACTGGGCCACAGGCAAGCTGAAGGTGGGCAGGGGCTGAAGGTGACCTCCATCAGGTTGGGGAGGGGATCTGAGAGTCTCACACTCAGAGCAGGGGGCTGGGCACTGCATACAGCTCTTCCTGTCTGCTCTTCCCTCCCACAGAGACCCCAGCGGAGTGGATGGGACAGTTACGGGCAGCAGCAGGGACACAGACCTCCAGTCCTCGGGCAGGTGAAGCAGAAGGGAGTCAAGGGTGGAGGAAGGAGGGTGCTGCCCAAGGAGCTTTTGCTGTGTGTGCTGGGGCTGTGAGTGTGTGCGTGTGGGAGTCCCACTGTAATTCTGGCCTTGGCCCTGGTCACCCTGTTCCCTATTTCACCAGGTAGCAGTGGGAGCCCCAGCCCCCTCCTCTGGACCAAACTGCGGCTTTGCTTCTCTGAGTGCTAGTGCTAGTGGGGCAGTCCCCAGGAGCACCTTCCGTGGAAGGTGCGGGGAACCGGGGAGAGGGAGGAGGCAGAAGCAGCTCTGTGTAGCTTTGCAGCCGGGCCTTGCCCTTCCTCCCCCTCTGTCTCCCTCTGCCCCCACCCACCGGCCTCAGCAGCTCCACTGCCTGAACCTCCAGCAGGATTCGCTGTCCAGTCCCCAATAGAAGATGCAGGAGGAGCATGACATCATCAGCACTGAGTGCCATTGGTTGGGCAGCCCCTGCGGGCAGGACGCTGTCTCCAGTGGCCAGAAAGTTAACTCTTCCCTGGACTGAATCCATGTGACCTTTAGGGGGCCAGGTTGTGGGCACTTCTAGACTTTTCCTTCCCTGGATGACTAGTGTCTTTAGATGATAGGGGCTCCTGTGCTCAAGAAAACACTAAAAAAAAGGTCAACTATTATCTTACTTAATTTATCTATGTGTAAGAGATTCTTTATGTGTTTATGAACCCCCCTAGCATGGGAGACCACTCTGAAGAGTGACTTTCTTATTCTAGTAAAACTAAGGGGAAAAAAGATCCTAACAAGTGCTTGGGCTCCAGAGCCCACTGGTAGAGGGCGTCTTCACCCAGAGTATATCAGGCGACCTGCCAGGGGTCTTCCAGGTCTCTCTTTGGGCAGGGAACCTGTTGTCTCCTGTCATCTCAGTCATGGGATTCTCCCATATCTGGATAGTCAGAGGGCCCATGCGAGGCCCTGGGCACATATGGGAAATACAGCCATTTCCGTGACACCCTTCCGGGCTCCACAGCTAGCTGAGATCATAATAGTGTCTGGTCAATATTGCTAATTAAGTGGGCTGATATACATAGAGTAACCTGGCCTCACCTGAAGTAGGCACTTGGATGCTGACTGACCCTCTTACTGAGTTGGGGTGTGGAGTTGTCGGGCAGCCAGACTGTAAGTCCTGGTCCCCCTCTCACTACCTGAGAGACTTTGAATAAGTTATATAATCACTTCATTTCTTGAAAACTAGGGTTAGTACAGGGGCTGTGAAGTTCTTGGGAAGGCAGACTAACCACTCAATGAATGCTAGCTATTCTCTTGTTATTTTACACCCGATCAATGCTTTATTATTCCCTGGAGGTTTCTCACAGTCCCTCATTTAGAAGTCTCCATAATCCCTGAGGGTTGGCAGGACATTAAAAAAAAAAAAAAAAAAATCTCTTTAATGGTTGAGGAAAGTGAGGAACAGCAAAATTTGAATGACTTGCTCAAGATTGTCTATCTAATTTATAGCTGATTTGGACCATCAGGCCCCTGACTTCCAGGCAGTCTGTCTCTTCCACATGAAATGGGCCTGGACCTCCTGGCAGGCTAGGAAAGGCCAAATCTGGGGACCATCTGGCCAGGCTAGCCTGGAGTGTGTGTGACTCAGGCAGAAGGAAGCAGTTGCCTATTAACTCCTTGGGACCTAGTTACCTGGCAAAATCCGTCCGACATAAAAGAACTACCTGCCTATGATGGCTGCCACAGAGGGCTGGCCAGGGTTGGCACAGGGGTGAAGTCTCCCGTCTTCTAATTCCTTCTAATTCCACAGTCTTAACCCCCAAGTTGTTTTTTAGGTGCTGCTGTTCCTCAACGCTGGCCATGGGGGCAGGAGGAAAAGGGGAGCCAGGAACATAGGAAGTTCATCCCCTTCAATCCTCTGACTCAGTGCTTTCCTCTGTTCAGGGAGAAAGAACATCTGAAGTAAGCCCTCCCATCTTCAGGTGGGACTCTGCTCCAGGAACTGGGATCCTCTGGCCCAGGCAGGTAGGGAAGAGCAGGAAGCCCTGGAGGGCAGAGGGTAGGGCTGGGGACAAGGAAGAAGAAATATGTAAGGCTGGGCTGTGCTGCACAGCAGTCTGTTTCCGGCTCTCTGGTCCCCCAGGCAGGCTGAGCAGGAGGGTGGCTCCTTCATTCAGCTCCTGTCTGGAACCTGTTCCCTTCCAGGTCACGGGGCAGAGGTTGGTTTGAAGAGAACTGGCCATGGTTCTGACTTATTTTCTAGGGCTGGGGATGAGGTGGGAGTGGTGCTGGGAATTTAGGGCAGTGCTGGAGGGTTTCTAAGGGAGAGACAGTGCTCTGGGATGGCCATTCTGAAGTAATACAAGTCCTGTCTCTGAGCATCGCAGAAAGTGTAGATTGGTCTTGACTTTCTGTTTCAGCTCAAGTCCTGGTTTGGCCCCTAGCCGGGAAGGATGCTGTGGGGGCAGAAGCCGCTGCAAGCGGGAGATGGCAGAAACAGAGGTGGAGAAGGTAGGCTCGTCCCTTGGAGCCCCTGGGTGGGGCCTAGCTGTGGGCCTCCTGAGCAAGACCTGGCTGGGGTTGGCAGGAAGAATAGAGATGTCCTTGCTCTTGGCTTCCCTTCCCGCTGATTCCTGAGCCTCCTCTGAGAACTGTGGAGTCTGAAGAGCCTCAGAGAGAGGGGCTTGCTGGGGTCTACCAGGTTAATTCTAGGGCAGTCCATCAGCCCAGGCAAGAGGCAGGGACAAATGGAGATCCACTTTAGAATCAAGGGATGTCTGGTAGCTTGCATTCACACATCAAGGGCTTCTATTCATTTTCTAATTCAATCCTCACCTTAACCCATAGAGACTGTTTAATTTCTATCCATAAATGAGGAAACACACAGAGAGGTTTGCCTAACATTGCCTGGCTATTAAGCAGGGGACGTGACTCACCTCAAGGCTACAGAACCTAACCCAGTTTGCAGCTGCTTAGCCAAAGGTGGGTCCTGTTGGCCTGGCTGGCTGCTTCTGTTAGCTCTGGAGCTATTCTGCTCAACAGGCTTGTGGGCCAGGGCTCTGCTGGTGTCAGTCTGTCATGGTGGCACTTACTTCCCATGGCATTGTCCTCTTCCCCATCCCCAGAGCTTACCCTGTCATGGGCTGCTCTGCTGAAATGATCAATTAGCAAGGCTGGTTGGCTCCGTGGCATGTCTGCCTACAGCTGGATAGGAGCAGCCACAGCTTGTCCTCCGAGTGTGTCTTCTGTGTGTGCGCACACGTGTGTCCCAAACGGGCAGTAGCATGTGGGAAGGCAGAAAGCCTGGCACTTGTTTTCGTGGATGTGCTGACTGCTCAGTAATGTGCAGCCCCCTTTGCCCCCAGCTGCTCTGCCATTTCTGCCTCTTTACAGCCCTGCCTGATCCTGAGCAGAGATAAAAGCAGATTTCCGCTTCTGCTCCCAGATCCAGGCACAGTCCCTGCAGGCAGCTGCTCCCAACTGTTTCACAGCCGTTAATCTTCAAAAGCCCCCCGCCCCCCAAGCCCCATGCATGTGTCTCCTCCCCAGCCAGCCCCCCACAGCAGGCCCAGAAGCCAGGCCTGGCTGGCCCCTGCCCTTAACTTTCAGGAAGAGGAGGAGGAGCGGCGGCACCCCAGCCTCTGCTCCACATCTGAGGCAAAGGAAGAAGGGCAAGAGAGGTCGCGGCCCAGAGGGCAGCCACTCTGAGGTGCTGGAGGAGGAGGCCACAGCCTGCTGGGGGGCCTGGCTGGGGTGAGTGCGCAGAGGTTCCGTGGGAGCCTCTCAAAGTAGGGCAGGCAGGAGGCAGAGGAAGGTCACACCAGGGGAAGGAGCCTGCCAGAGCCAGAGTGCCTGTCTGACCGGGCCTTGAGCTCTGGGCCACCTGTCTCAGCTCCTGTCAGCCTGTCTTTCTCCTGGGAGGCATGAGTCTTCCTGGTGGCAGGACTGCCAGGCTGAGGGCCAGAGGGCGCCGCTCCCAGGGCCCCGTCTGTGTTCCGTGATCTCGTCTTCGCAGTCGTTCTCCAGTCTGTCTGCCATGTTCCTGTCACCTCGTTCCTTCCCTCTGCTCCCTGCCGTTTCCATGTTGCTTGCCTCTTTCCAGTGGTCTGAGGAATTGTCAGGCCAAGGTCACGGAGTAGCACCCGGCGGGCTCCAGGCCCAGACACACACCCACAGGGTGGCACCCCTTTGCAGCACCATCTATGAGCCTGTGCAGGAGATGGTGGCTCCCCCGAGGATCCATTCCAGATGAAGGGTGGGAAAGAGGAAGGGGCTGCTGGCAGCATGGGGAGGCGGCTGCCTGGGCTGGGGGGTTGCCTGGGCCCTGGCAGCTGGGGTGCCATGTGGGCTGGGAGGGAGGGGCTCTCTCCCCCAGGGAGCAGGCTGGCTTTGGTGGGAGCAGATTGTGTTTACACCTTCCCCGCACACCCAGCCCACGCTCGCCTCTTATTCCCGGGGCCTCTCCCGCCCCTGGCTGTCTGCACAATCTGCACGTTTGCAGCTCCTGCTGCAGAAAGTTGCCTCCCTCAGCCTAGAACTCCTGTACGGGAGACTCCCGGGACCCAGGCCCCACTCCTCAGGCCACTGGCTCTCATCATAGGGTGGGTGTAAAGTCTGGGTTGAGGCTGGACTTTTTAAATCCTGACCATGATGCTGTCCCCAAAGAGGCTGAGTCCCATTGCCTTGAAAAGAGCCTCTGCTTCCAAGTGGGAGTAGGAATGTTCAGGGATTGGTGGAGAGGGAACTCAGAGCAACTAGAGACAGCTGAGGTGGAGAGCCAAGGTGCTGGCCCTGACCAAGTGACAATAAAAGATCTAGGAGCAAGAAGTTCAGAGTCTGAGCCCCTGGGTTTGAGCCTTGACCCCATGGCTCCTCTGTAGCCTCGGGAAGGTTACAGCAAGACCCTGTGCCTCAGTTTCCTCATCTGTAAGATAGAGATAGTAGTACCTGCTTCTCAGAGTTGTTGTGAGGATTAATAAGACAATGTGTGTAAAGTGCTTAGCACACTTTCCCATGTGCGTGAGCTAGTGCGGTTATCTGTGAACTGTAAATCACTACATAATGGTAGATTCAGAGCCTCTGGGGTCCTCCCCTCCTCACCCCATGGTTCTCCTTCCCTGCCTCTCCACAGATGCAGTACTGGGCAATGGGCAAGTCTGAAACAAATTAGAGGAGGGGAGAGGGTGGGACTCTTGGGGTGGGCAGAGCACCCAGTAAGCCTGGACCAGAGAGGACCACTATGGCCTCTCTGTGCATCCAGAACTGTCTCAGTCTCTCTGGGGGCTCGGCCTGGATACCTCCCCCGACCTAGCTCTGCTTTCTGAATGAATCTCGGCTTCAGAGGAAGACAGGCGCTGGTCACCCTGATGCTTTTCCTTGCTCATCTGAATGCTAATCTCTCTGCTGGTGAGAGACTGAGTGACAGGGAAAAGGCTGCTCTGAGCTGCAGGGTGGCCAAGGGCAGCAGCCAGAGCAGGAGCAGGGAGGTGCTGCTGTCTGTGACTTCTGCGGCTGACACTCGGAGTTGCTGCAGGTCTCTCCTGGAGACTGGAACATGACCAGAGAACTAATGAGCTGTGTGGAGGAGCAAGGAAGTGGGCAGGGCAGTTGCAGCAGCTGCTGCTATCCCGTGTCACCCTGGGGTACAGATGTGGCTTTGGAGGCGTACCCACCTGTCCCAAATGTGTGATGTATGTCTGCGTGTGCGGAACAGCCCTGAGAAGGGCATGCAGCAGGGATCCTGGCCCAGGGCCAGATGGGCAAGGTTGGCGCCCGATTTGCCACAGGCATAGTGGTACAAGAGCAGGGGACCCCACTGGTCCCACAGGGACCCAGGGCCCTTCTGTAGGGCCTCACTGTTAGGAAAAAGCCCTAACCCCTGAGTTAGAGGAAAGTAACGCCTCTTTGTGAGCCACAAAACAGGGAGAATGGCAAAGTGGCTTACACTAAGGTTTACATTAAATAATGATAATGACACTAATGATACTATTAATAATGGCTAACATGTATCGAACACTTATCATGTACTAGGCACTGTGCCGAGTGCTTTTTTTACAAGCACCATCTCATTTATGAGGCAGGAACTGCTGTTATCCTCATTTTCCCAAAATGGAAAATGAAGTTCACAGAACTTGCTCAAGGTCACTTAGAGCTTGCAGTGAAGCCCGGACCTGTGCCTGGGAAATCTGATGCCACAGCCTGGGGCAGGGAGGACCCGAGTCTGGAGTTGGGCCGTGAGGAGATTCCTGTGTGACCTACCTTCAAGGGCAGGAGGGCTGGAGCCTGGACCTTCCTGGCCACGTCTTGGCAAGTGTGCTGGTGCTGCAGATTATTCCCACTGCTTTCTCTTGAGGGGTACAGCAGTCGCGGGCACACCAGACTCTGGGCCCTGCAAGGCGGGCCCCTGCCTGCCAGCTGAGAGGAGTGAAGAGAGCTGGCTGCAGGAGGAGGCAGTGGCCCCTGGCAGTGACTTAGGCCATCATTGACAGTGACTGCCGCTCTCTTGCCTCCTTCAGCCAGCAGCCAGGCTGGAGAGAAGGGAGCTTGAGGGAAAGTTGTTTTGATTTGTTTGTGTCTGTGGCAGGAGGGTGTGAGGCACAGAGATCAAGGAGGTGGCTTCACCAGAGACAAGCTGGAAACAAGTCTTTGTGCCAAGGACCTCAGACCCTCTCTGAGATACATGTGCCCCCTAGTGGGAATTAAGACAAGAGGGTGGATAAGAAAACAGCAACAAAACAAAACAAAAAAGATTTCCTGAGTCTCTTGAGCCTATGAGCCTGGTAGGAGGTGCCACGCCTACCCCGTGACCACATACACGGTATCATATCCAGAGGCAGGAACTCCTGAACTAAGCATTAAATGAAATGTATCCATTTACAAACTTGTTTACAAGCATGGATTGTGAGCCTACATTGCACAGTGTGTCAGGTATTGGGAGTGACACAGGAATGAAAGAGGCAGTCCCTGTCATGCCACCTAGACCAGAGGAAGATCCTAGCCTGGGAAGCCTAGCTCTGCCAGTTCAGCCCTCCTTCTCATGTGACGTGTTGACCCAGGTGGGCTGGTGCTGAAAGGCTGAGGACCGATGACCACCTCAGGAAGAGAACCATGTAGCGACATGAAGGGGATCGGACAGTTGATGGGGGCCCACAGATTTTCTCCATCCAGAGCAATAATAATGGACCACGTGCGGAGGTGCAGACTTGTCCATGTGACCAACAAATATGGAGTGCCTGTGTGCCAGGAACTTTGGATACGAGAACGAATCAAGACCTCCTGCCGCAAACAGCCCAGAAACTGGGCAAAATATAAGACACAGACACGCGAAAACAGGCAGCACCAAACAGTGAACCCATGACCACCTCAGCCCCTGCTCAAAGACAGCTCCCTGACTACGGCTCAGGGAGGGGAAACTCAAGTAGGGGAGGAGACCGCATCAGAGGTCAAGACGTGTGATATCCATGAGGACATGCACAGATCAATGGACCCCCCAAACAGAAGGACTGCATAGATCAATGGCACCCCAAAACACAAGAAACAACAGTGATTCAATGGAGACAGAAAGGTCTTCTCAATAGGATATAGAAAGCACTGCCCATAAAAGAAAAACCAATTAACTGGACTTTATCAATATTAAACTTCTGCTTAATTTAATTAAACTTAAAGACTGTGAGAAAATATTTGCCAAATATTTGCAAACACACTTGTATCCTGAATATATAAAGAACTTTTACAATTGATAATAGTAAGATGGCACAAATTTTTTAAATGGCAGAGGGAAGGTTTTAGTAGCCACTATATGAAAAAAATTTGGCCAATAAACACATTGAAAGATGCTCAGCATCATAAATCATTAAGAGAATGCAAATCAAAAACACAGTGGAGGCTGAACACAGGCCAGGATGTGGAGCAACTGTAATCCCATAATATCCTGGGGAATTAGTATGGTGGTTTCTTATACAGTAACCCAAGAGGAATGAAAACTCACATCCACCAACAGATCTTACAAAAACTTTCACAGCAGGGTTATTTATAGTAGCTAAAGAGTGGAAACAACCCAAATACCCCCCAACACGGAATGGATAAATTGAGGTATGTTAATAGAATGGAATAATACTCAGCAATAATGAGGAAATGAATGACGGATGTAAGCAACACGGGTAAATTGAGAAGCCAGACACAGAAGAGTACCTCTCATATGATTGTATTTATGGAATTCTAGGACAGGCAGAACTAATTGATAGTGACAGAAGGCAGAGCAGTGGCTGACTGGGGCCAGAGCTGTAAAAGGGTGGCAAATACGCTCTGCATCTTGATCGGGACTGTGGTTGCATGGATGCATGCTTCCTGGACTCTAACATACACGTTGAACAGATGCATTTCATTATGTGTACTTTATGCCTCGACAAAGATGACTTAGCTAAACACAAAACAAGAATGAAGAATTGATCCTTGTCTTGCCTACGGTCTACTAGAAATGCCAGACGTGAAAACAAATAACCATAAACAGCCAGGTCAGTGCTGGAGGAAGTACATCCCAATGGGAACTGCCCTGTGTTCAGTGCCAGCCTTGTGCAGGCCTGTGCTGGTGCTCTGGATGCACAGCCCTAAGGTTCGGATGATCATCCCCCTCACGCTACCCGTGAGAAAAGAGACTCAGACAGGTGAAGTCATGTGTCCGAGGTCACGCAGCTAGAATCAGCGAGCTGGCACTTTCCTCCAGGTTGGCCTGATTGCAGAACCTGTGCTCAACCACCTGCCATAAGAAAGGTATCACAAGGAAGCAGCTTGGGGATTGCTGCAGCATCACAGCCAAGACTACACAGAGGAGGAATTTAAGGATGGATGTACCAAGCAGAGAAGAGGATTAGGGGAAGGGAATTGCAAGGCAAAGGGAGCAAACATCCCCAGCAGCAAAGGTTATGCAACAGTTGTGAGAAGGCAGGGGTTTCCGGGAATGCAGAGACATCTCCAGAGAACAGCCGACGAGATCCAGAGTATTACATGCTCTTCCATTTTATTTTCACTTTTTAAAAATCAGTTTTTCAAGTAACAATTTTATTAGAGGCAGAGCAGACAAGTGAAATGAACACTACTTTTGAGCACAAAGAAATAATCCACAAATCCAAGTTTGTCTATTCTCAATAAATGGGGTACATGTTGTTATATTTCTCTTCCTCCAGAAAGTTAAAGCTACATTCAGGGATCCACAGTTTTTGCTGAGCAGGATTTGTGGCAATATTTCATGGTTCTCAGGGAAACAAATATCCTCCATGTTTTCATCATAGGCTTTCTAAGTGGATGAATTGAAATCACTGCAGTTAGGCAAAAATATTCCATTGTCATAGCATGATTTTTTTTTTTTTTTTTTAGGAAAAACAGCATGGTGGTTGTTAGCTTTCCATTACTATAACAAAATACCTGAGATAGTTAACTTATAAAGAGAAAAGTGACTGGGGATTAGTGCAGTGGCAGGACACTGACCTTGCATTTGCAAGGCCCTGGGGTCACTCCCCAGGCAACACACACACACACAATTTTATTTTGGTTCATGGTTCTGGAAGGTCCAGTCCAAGATCAGGGGCACCTTTGCTTTGGAATTCTAGGACAGGCAAAACATATTGATGAGGCAGTGCATTATGGAGGGAGTGCAAGGTGAAGCAACTGTGTGAGCAGGAAGCAAAGAGCAAGGGGGAAGAGGCTGGGGTTCCACAATTGCTTTCATGAGCAGGCCCCCAATGACTTAAGGACCTCCCACTAGGTCCTACATCCTAAGGTCCCACCACCTTCCAACAGAGCCGCCTCAGGACCCAGCCTTAACATATGGACCTTTGGAGGACGTTCAGCATCCAAGCCATAGCAGTGGTTGAGACCATCAGCTTTTGATTGGATTGTCTGTATTCAGATTGCAATGCTTTCACTTAAAAATTCCTTTAACTGTTTTGCACTTTGGCTTCCTCAGCTGCAAAACAGTGCAGGGGGTCGGTAACGACAAGCTGTACTAGACTCAAATAAGACAGCATATGAAAGGTGTTACTGCAGGCCTGGCAGAGTAAACGCCTCGTGTACATGAGCTGCTGCTGCTTCAGGAAGCCAGCTTGCACACGTCACATCGTTTTCTGTATTTTGTCATGATCCACTCTTCCTGGGAACTATTATATACATAAAGAAGATATGGGAAATCTCAGTAGCATTTAGGATGATTTTGACTCTAACAGACATCAAAACTTAAAATGACTTAAATAAGGAGATTTCTTTTTAAAATCTCACATTCAGCACTTCACCAAAACTAAGATTTAATTGCTCAGAAGACATAACCCAGAAGTATTAAAATGTAAAAATGTGTATCTGAATCAAAACAAGAGGTCTGAAGGTCAGGGCTCAGGGACTGTCTGTTTCAGCAGTTCAATGGCATCTTTCCCCTCTGCCTTCACAGGCCTTTGACTCTTGCTTTGAAGAAACCTCTGGATGCAAGGTGGCTGCGGCCATCTACAAACATCACACCTTCATTATGTCCCAAAGCCAGAAGAGAAACTATTGTTTTTAAAAGCAGTACTTTCCCAAACTTGGCCAGAATTGCACTGCAGACAAGATGGAGGAGGAACAGCTCCCAGAATGGCCTGTGACAGTGCCTGCATCCAGGTGCACTTCCTATGAAATTGCTGGTGCAACCGCTCCAAGTGTAAGCAGCCATCTGTTTGGGATTCCACCTACACTCTGTGTTCTTATTAATAAAATTAAAGATCCCTTTCCTGATTAAGAAGTCAACCTCGATGTGGCAAAGACTGTTTTCTACTATTGTGGGTTTCAGATACCACATCTTAAATCCCATCACAGCACAGCAGGCCAGCTGACTAGAATTTCCCTTTGCACTCAAGAGCCTCAGCAGCACTGGGGACTCCTGCTCTGTTCAGTTTGTGATCCTTTTCTGTCATTTGTCACTAAACTCTCTCTTTCCATGCCAATAAATATAGATCTGCACTAGTCTTGTATAATGGCTATATAACAATTCCACTGACTAAAACTCAAATGTACCAGATCTCACCAGCAGAGTGCAAATGAGATCACAGTAGCATTAACACTCCAGGCCCAGCAGCTCTGCCTTGGCTGCTCATTCAGGGATTCGGATGCTGTCTTTGAAGTTTCTCCAGTAATTTCTGCACTGCCTATGCAGTTGCGCCTCACACATGCTCAGGCACCAGGGCTCTTGTATTTTGCTCCAGCCTCTAAGCTACTGCCTGTGCCGCCCCCACTGGTTTTGAGCCTGCCGCTGTTCCACTAAGCACAACCGTGCTCCGCAGGAGAAGCTGTGCCCTCAGGTGTGAAAGCTACACACTGACCTTTGGCAGAGTGGAGCACTTTCAAGACCTTGCTGCACACTGGGTGGCAACTAGCCTGGGGACAAAGACAGTCCTTTCAGAACCCAGAGCCTCAGAGTCCTTCACAAACTAGCTCCCATAGTCTCATTCTCACGCTTTGTGCCACCAAGTGGCTTAAAACAGTGGAGCAGGTGCTCAGCATTCTCCTTTCAACATTTTTGATTTGTCCCCAACCGTTTTTTTTTTTTTTTTTTTTTTTTTTTGGTGCTGGGGATTGAACCCAGGGCCTTGTGCTTACAAGGCAAGCACTCTATTGACTGAGCTATCTTCCCAGCCCCAACCATTCTTACAAACACAAATTATTCTTCTCTTCCCCCTGTGGTCCCCCCCCCACCCCCCCAACTCATTCATGCTGCAGAACAAGTTAGTGGTAAAAGCATGAACTCCAGAGGCTGGGAACAAATCCTGATTCTGCCAGTTACTAAAGTGAATTTTGGGCATGTTACCTCGTTTCTGAATGCTTTTGTTTCTTCATCTGTACAACGGGATAGTGATGAGTACTTCACAGTGCAGCTATAAGGATTAAATGAGTTAATATACATAAAGACCTTCATGTAGTGAACGCATCCAGTAAACACTATGAAGTATCATTTACCATTACTGCCTGTAGCAGGTCACTTGCCCACTAGTTTCACAGTTTTTGGCAAAAAGAATGCCCTCAGCAAGTCTCAAATGAAAGGAACTTAGTTTACAGGGAGAGAACACTTTTTTCCTTTCAATAATAAACAAAATAATTTGTCTTCAAGGGTAATATGGAGAAACCCAAAGGCTAAAATTTTTGCTGGATGAATTAATAATCATTGCTTGTTAGTATGAGCAAGGGCTACTGAACACTCTATTCAGTATTGTGAGGAAATTAAAAAGAAAAAAAATGATTAGCCATGTGAGATAGCACACACCTGTAATTCCAGGGATTCGGGAGACTTGAGACAGGAGGATTACAAGTTCCAGGTCAGCCTCAGCAATTTTTTTTTTTTTTTTTTTGTGCTGGGGATTGAACCCAGGGTGTTGTGCTTGCGAAGCAAGCAACCTACCATCTTAGTATATCCCCATTCCTGGCCTCAGCAATTTAAGGAGACCCTCAGCAACCTAGTAAGACACTGTTCAAAATAAACAAGGAGGAAAAGGATGTGGAAGGGAAGGAAGAGGACGACAATGATGACTCGGGATGTAGCACCCCTGGGTTCAATTCCTGCCCACTCCCCACGCCAAAAAAATGAAAAAAAAGAGAAAAAAAGAAAACGAAAAAAAAAAAATTATGATACTTCTCCCGCCCCTGAAAAACTTAGAATCAAATTAACGGAGGTAGACAAATAAATATTGTAATTTGAAAATAAAGACCTGAAACATATTACCACATACAGAACAAAATAGTCAAGGCTAAACGCTTCAGAGATCATTGCTAACAGGTCCATAAGAATGTGGAGAGAGAACTGCATGACGATCTCTGCAAATTTAAACTCCTTTCCAGAGGCATAAATTCTGGCCCTAACTCTAGGGCTCGGTCTGCCCTACTCAAAAATGAAACCCGGCCTGAGCTCAGGCACGGAGGGGCATGCCTGGCATCCCCACGACTCCGGAGGCTGGGGCAGAAGGATCGCTAGTTCGAGGGCAGCCTGGGCAACTTGGCAAGACCCTGTGCCAAAAATAAGAAAAAAAAAAGGGGGCTGAGGATGTGGCTCAATGGCAGAGGCCCTGGGTTCAATCCCCAGCACAGAGAGGGGGTGGGGGGGACACGGAGTCAGAGCGATTGACCGAAAAATGACACTCAGATCAGGGGGCGCTCCTGCTCTTTTCATAGCTCAACTTGAAGCTCCGTGTCGCCCCCGGCAGCGTCCAGGCCACACGCGGGCCGCGCCCGCGCCCGCGCCCGCGTCCTCCGCGGCGCTCGGAGCAGCCTCGGCCGGCCCGCGCCCTCGGGCGCCCCCCGCCGCCGGCTGAAGGTCTCCCCGGACCTCCCTCCGCGCCACCGACCCGCCCGCCACCCCAAACGACCCTCTGCGCCCCAGACACAGTCGCGGCGCCAGGAGAAACGCGGTGCGGCCGGGCCTCGGCTTGCTCCTCCGTCCTGACCCTCGAACTTCCCGCGCCTCCCGTCTCGGGCCGGGGCCGCCTGCGCACTGCGAAGCTCAGCGACCTCCACCCCCGCCACCTGACCGCCGGCAGCCACCGCCCCCGAGCCCGCGCCCTCTGCTGCCCCTGGCGGCCGCCCCGGTCTCACCGCGGCTCCGTCCGCGACGCGACAACATTTCCCATCAGCCCCTCTCGCGAGAGCTCCGGCGAGACCGCCGGGGAGAGGCGCGCGCAGGCGCAGTCTCGCGCTCTTTCCGCGGTCAGCCGCGTGTCTGGAAGGCCTGGTGGCTCGGGTGGGCTCCGCTCAGTTGAGCAGCCCCGGACTTCAGCTGATGGTAAGGTCGCGGAGGTGGGGGAGTGGGGCTTTCCTCGACACGGGGGTGGCGCGCAGAGGCGAGGTGACGCCGAGGGTTGAGGTTCTGCACGAGAAGAACGCTTTCCAAACGGCGAGAAATTGTGCAGGAAGAGAGCCGAAACCTGTTTTTGGCGTCGAAGGGCGCCTCCTGGGAGAGGGAGGTCCTTGCAGTCTGCGCGACCCCGTGCGCCCACCGTGGTGCTGAGCGTGCACGCCCGGAGGCCCCGGGTCTGACTCCCCTGTCCGCCCGTGGCACTGCTGAATTCAGCATCGGGGGTGGGGACGCGTGAAAGCACCCCTTCCACTTGGAGTGCCTTGAGGGCGACCCAGGCGGTCGTTTTTATTTAACGACCTCAGATGGTAGTGAAAGGAATTGTAGACTTTGGAAACCTGGTTTTATTATTTTTTCCTCCCAGTACCGGGGATTGAACCCAGGGGCATTCTGTCATTGAGTTACAGTATCCTCGTCCTTTTTATTCATTTTTTTTTAAAATTAATAGATGGGGTCTCGCCAAGTCGCCGACGCCGGGATTACGGGCGTGCACTATCACATCCAGCTGGAAATCGGTAGTTTTGACAACAAAACTTTGTTTTCATGTCTGAAGGGCTTTCTGGCATTTGCAGAGATGAGAAGCAGAGGTGCAGATGGCAGTTTAAAAGTAACGGATGGAACCCCAAAATGAGTAAAGATGGATGCAAGCAGGTCTGGGTGGTTACCAGGAAGGAGAAAGCAGAGATGGTGTAGTGTCCGGTCACATCCACCTCATGCGCTGTGCGGAAGTTAACTTGAACTGTGAGTGCACTTTGACAGTCAAGTCCATTAACAGTACAAATGGGGAGGGTCTGTGCTAGTGTAATTTGAGGCCACTAGGTGTCACTGTTTGAAGTCAACATGGATGCCATTGTATATGGGGATGAAACAGACGTGGAAAGTAAGATTTGGAGGGCTGGGGTTGTGGCAGATAAGTTTTGGTTGCTGGGATTTGGGAGTTTGTTACTGGTTGAGCTGAGGAGGATTTAAAGTTATCCCTGACTGAAGTGACATCTTTTGTGAAGAGTTCTGACTTAACTGAGCTCAACTTTTTGGACACATTTTGGAAACAAATGCCTGAAGGTAGTTGCTATTTGAATGAATTATGACATACTCATTTTTCTTTTAGATCGAAGGTATTGGCTATGGACTTAGAAGAAAGTCCTGTGAAACCCATCATCTTAAAGTATTGCACTTAAGGATCTTTGTGATGAAATTTCTGTAAATGGTAAGATGTTAACTCTGGTAGAACTGCACAGGTAATGGTCCCCTTTAAGTATTGGTCTTTTAGGTTTGGGGATGTGGGAGTCTTCCAGGATTGTGGTTGGCCAGATAAGGGAAATACTATGAAATTCTTTCTGCTTGATTCTTTGCTTAGCATACTCAAAAATGGTATTTATAATAACAATCCTTATGAGGTAGATTCCCTCCCACCCCCCATACACATAGTCTGCTGCTGAGTAAATAAATTGAGGCTTAGGGACCTCTGTCCACAGTTAACATAACTATATTTCTTGAGTTAGGTTGTATCATTGCTCCTCAGCTGAGGATGGAGGATGCTCCTGGTATCTGGTGGATGCTGCTAACTATCCTACAAAACACAGGACAGCGCCTGTGAGAACTTTTCCACCCAAAATGTCAGTAGAGTTGAGGTTGAGAAACCCTTGGAAACTTTTAGATTAGCTAGAGGTCTGGGTTTCAGTCTCGTCTTGATACCAAATAACAGCACCAGGGCTCTTCATTTGCAAAACAGCGTTAGTGGGTTTCAAACTTGGTTATATGTCAGAACCATCCACAAAGTGTTAGAATGTACACATTTCTGGACCCCACTGCAGCCATGGATGAGAATGACTCTAGAGGGTGTTCCAAGAATCACGTGTAGCCAGTCCCAGGGCAGGTGTGTAGGAACAGTTAGGTGCTCTGATCTGCTTTGAGCTCGAGGATTTTATTACAGCAAGATTATAGTGATGGCTATTTTTAAATAGCCTGTGGGGCAGATGTCTAATCCTCTATCTCAAAAAACTGAAAGCCACATGCTTGCTCTGCAGGAATGTTTCATGCATTCAGATGGATAGAGAAATGACCTTGTGTGGTATTGTCATCTCCTGGCAGCAGGTGCTGTTTATGCAGCTGGCCTTCAATAGACTAGCTAAACCCATGAGTGATCTGCACCTACTCAGGCATTTTACTGACATCCTAGAAAGACAATGGAATTTTGCCTCTTATTCAGCTATCAGGCACTCTGCTGAGGTGACCTCGTGTCTTTTTAAAAGGGCAGGAATTGTCAGTGAGCCAGGTCTGGGGCATTGGCTGCATCCAGACACTAGATGTTAAAAACTTTTGCCATGGAAGGAAAACATTCTAATAAAGTAGACGAGGTTGATGGACAGTTCTCATGAAGGAAGTAAAGCAGGACTTAATAAGAAATCATTGACCTGCTCTGGCAGGCGGTGCTGTGGGCTAGCAGATTGGTGAGCTGAGTGCATGATGATGTCAAGTTATCCCTGTCTGAAGGCAAGGAAAGGCCTTTCTGTGTGGAATGTGGATATCTGAAACTCAGCTTTGCAAGTTTGCCTTATGAGAAGTTCATGATTTTAAAGAGAACTACTTGAGAATCACTCTTTATATCTTCTTTAGTAGGTTTTTTTTTGTTGTTTTTTCTCTTCCTCACCAGGTGCAGTCTCAGCCTCAGTTTCTGAACTTGGGAAAGGATCCTCTAGCAGCCACATTGTGGCAGCCACCGTGGACCTGAACCCCAAGTGGAATGTCTCTCGTGTAAGCAGAGAAGTCCTTCTGGACAGGCTTGGGTGAGGGTTAGCTCTTTTTGTTCCCCCTGCCCTGGACTTAAGGAGGTGCTGAGCAGCAGGGAGGCCTACTGAGTGAGGCAACTGTAAACTGCTTCGCCAGAAGGCAAGCGGACAACTCCTCTCCTGCTGTGCACTTGTTTCTATCTTATGTGTCCCTCAGAAGCCCCACAAGCCAATGATGGCTAGTTATCCCTGTCTGAAAATCTCAACTGAGGGAAAAGAACCTATTCTGAGGCTTAGGGGTGTGGCTGCCTGTTCCAGAAGTAGTTCAGGCTTTATAAGGATCAAATGAGTGGACTCCGCAGGGAGCTGTGTGCCTTGCTGAGATTCCAGTCTAGCGATCATCCCTTCAGACCTGAAGACTAAAGTTCTGCTGCCCTATTAACATCTGTCCCCTTCAGTGATGGCTCTGAAGGCACAGGCTCTGAGAGATGACAGAAATGGACAAGCAGCCAGTGCTTACTGTGGAAGGAGAATGCCTACCACATATTTCAAGGAAATGAATGTGCCCTTTGAAACTGAAACAGGAATGTAAAATATATGCCAGCTTGTGGCAGTGAGAATGCTTTTACTGACCTTGCCTCTGGCAGTGTCCTGACATTTAGAAAAGAAGGGTGCCACGGCCCGGCAGAGCTGTTGGTTTCCAGGGCTCTGTCAACAGCACCACGGAGCCCCTCTTTCTATCTGAATGGCATTGCTGGCACTGGGCCACTGCTTGGGCAGCAGAGGTTGGCACATGAACAGGAAAGAAGCAAAGTGGTATTGTGGGCATGATATCTCTTTGTTTCTATTTAAATGCCAGGCTTGAAGTGGACACAGATTGCCTTTCTTTTCTGATGAAATTGGGAGGTGTGTGTGGAGTCTACACATAAGGTCACATTTTTGTTTAATTACCAGGGAAGTTGCAATTGGGGTGAAATTTAACCAACCTGATAACTGGCCCCAGTAGCTTAGAGCCTGCAAGTTAAACAAAGTGAAAGGGTAGGTCCGCAGGGGGGGAAGATTTACATCGTTATCTGCTTCTGAGTGGACTTGACAAACCTCAGGTAAACCTTGAGGTTCTTGTCCAGAGGGAGTTGGATATAAATATCCCTGCTGCTTAGTGGGAGTCTTTTCTGGCCACTCCCCTTAAGACACTGGCTCCTTACCAGCCTGCACTGAAACTTTGATAGTCCTTGAGCTCTCCCAGTGCACATACACCTGTGCATAATGGTTAGAATAGTCCTCTTAGACTGCTTACCTTTTGCTTCTAAATTAATGTTTGGTTGGGACTTTCTTAGTTGGCCGTTTACTTGAAATTTTTCTGTTTTACAGGTTATCTCCCAGTGCTGCCCAGTGGGATATGCACAGCCCTGCTTCTGCTAATGCCTATGAATTAATCTCCCCCAAACAGAATCATTTAAGAATTCTTCGTGTACAACCAGAGAAACAATAGTTGTACCCCATTTGTGTACAATGAATCAAAATTAAAAAAATAAAAGAATTCTTTGGGTTTCATCCTCAGAAATAACCAAGGAATTTGAGTGACTGAGTGAGATCATGTCTACTTTTGGCAGCTAGTGAAGTTGGGGTATAACTTGAAGCATTTGAACTTCAGTTTAGGAGGTCTGGGTGTAATCTTATGTGTAGATGAGACTGCAGTGATTGTAAGCTGAAATTGTTAGTGTGTATACATTGTAGGACGCTAAGGGAAAACAGATGGTTGGCCTCAAAAGACTTTTCTCAGTGGGTTTCCAGAGAAGTCTGTTTCCAGTTTAAAATTTGAAGCACAATTGAAGGTTTTTTTGTTTTGAATTGATTCACTAGCAATGTGGATTTCAGATTGAGACCCAAAGTTAAGAACATTATTTGTTCTATGACTTGAGAACTTTCTTAGGAGTTTCACAGAATAATACTGAACCTCAGTTACCCAGAATTTAATCTGAATATTTTCTTATTTACCTGCTGAAGTGATTGATTCTCTACCCCATGAATGTATTGCCACCCACATACATGGCTTTCTTTTACCTTGAGTCTAATGAAGCATTGATAAAGGTACTACTGGCACTTAGAGAGTTGGTGGGCATGGGGAAAGAACTATGACTCTTGGGTGTCAGGGCAGTGCAGGGCTACCAAGGCAATCAGATTAATGTTAGTGATCATCACTAGGTCATGGACTGTGATTGTCAGGTTATCTTATATATCCCCCATTTGACTTCTTCCAAACCAAGTATTCTATCAAAGGAACATACTGCTCTCCTGGAGATTGAAAGACTTTATTGTCAAGGTAAGGCCAAGTAGGAGGCTTTGTCCTGATGCCAGTAACTGTTTCCCTCTAGTCTAATTCCTGGGCTCCAAGCAGTGGGATGTTATGGTTTCTCCATGTAGCTGCCTTAGAAACTAAAGCCCACCTGTCCATTGTGTTGATCAGATATCTGGGTTTCTGAAGTGCTGTTGTATAGGACTGAGTTCCTCATCCCTCTTGAGAGTGAACAAAATCAACCTTCCAAAACCACAGGATCAGAGGCCAGTTCCTGGCCTTGGTGGATTGGCCAGTGTAGGCTGCGGCCCCCTTGGGAAGTTGCCAATGGTGGCAACATAGCTCTTGCCCCCTGTGGAGTGCAGCCTATTAAGTGATCCAAAGCCACTAGTCTCGATCCAGTACTGGCTTGGCTAGGGGCTCTAAGGGTAACTCAATTGGGTGAGACTTAAAATCACTTAAAAGCCCATAAAATCATGAAGCTGCCTATCAGCTACATAGGTTCAAATTTATTGAAGCCATGATGTGTGGATGAGGTTTCGTTACCCAGTAATGTCATCCTGTTGGTGACAAGACCCTTGGTGGCAGGCAGGCTTCTGTGCAGTTGATTCCCATTGGGCACCAATACCTCCTGTTCTTGGACCCTGACGGTGAACTCCATGCAGAACACCCAGCACAAGATAAAATGGTCATTCATCATTTATGCAGTTAATCTGGTCGAAAGTCACATTCCACCTTTTGCTCTTCCACTTTATGAGGGAGCAGAAGAAACGTGTTCTCAAGAGATGTCCTTAGTTGGCTTTGGTGTTTGGGGTTGACATGCCAGTGGGAGCAGGTTGGGACGGGATCGTGCACTTGCCTGCACGGCTGGCTTGATCTTGGTTACTGATGGGTCCTGAGTGGTGTCATTGACCTAAGTCTTATCACCTCGTCTTGAGTTGCTTAGCCAAAGTGCCTGCCCCTTGCTGGTGAGGGTCACTGTCTCACGTTGGGAGTGTTATCTTTAGTTTTGGAACAAGTCCAGCAAAGCAGTCTGCTCTCCCTTGCTAAAGTGGGGATATCTGTCTCAGACCCAGAGGGGAAGTTTTTTTGATGGTAAGAAAGGGTACCCTGCTTTTAACACGTTTTGATGACAATTATGAGCCCACCTCAGTACCCTCTTGCGGGAAGGAGAGGGTCAAGGGGAGTGAAGCCCCTCTCAAAGGTTGAAAAGAAAAAGGCTTTTGGTCACTTGGGGACCAGGGCCAAAATTCTGCAAGAAGCAAAAGGCTTTGTGCTTTGGGGTCAGCGCTGGTACAACCAGAGGATACCAGCCTTGTGCAGGTCCCTCCACAGGACGGCTTCCAGGGGCAGATCGTGGTTTGCATAGAAAATCAATGGCTTCTTTTTTCGTTCGAAATAGTGGTCAGAATATTTCCAGTAGTTCCTTGTGATGAATCCATAGGCACTGACCTGGACAACATAGTCACTGAGTTAGTGTTTATTGGGGTTGTGTCCCCACACAGGTTCCTGTGTGCAGATGCAGGTAAACACAGCTCACCTGGGCAGTTTTCTCCACATTCTCTCATCCCAGGCTTATGGCCTCAAGATAAGTTACCCCACTGAACAGGCAGAGAAGCAAAGACACCTAAACATTCCCCACCAAGTAATGAGGGCGAAGCTGGGCTTGAAAATTGGGTGTGACTCTAAAGCCATGATCAAGTTCAAGCTGATTCAGGACCTAATAGTGACTGCAGTCAAGAGCCTCCTGTGTTAAAATAGGGAAAATGTGGGGCCAGGGTGGAGTTTGGCCTCTGGTCTTTGTACTGGCTTTACCAGGGGTCTCCTTGAAAACTGCTCAGCCTCTCTGCCTCGCAGTTCACAGAGCAACATCCCATCAGGAACATCTGCTCTGTGACTTCAGTGTATTTATGTGTGGGACAGTAAACCTGCTTGCTTGCCCCACACCAGCTCCAGGATGTCCTCACAAGAGGGCATCCTGGTTGGGAAGATTTTGCTTTCAGAAGAGCAGCATGACTCAGAGTGAAGGAGGCAGGTGAGGGGCAGGTGGCTACAGGAGTCAAGGCAGGACTGGCCTAGGCCCATCCTGGACAGGACGCTGGGGAGCGGTGTGCTGACAGTGCCACCCCCACGCTGGGGAATCCTGTCCCCGTGGGGGGCTAGAGACCCCGTCAAGGGTGCAGGCCCTAGGGAAGGACTAGCACAAGTCACACTGGGTTCTCATTCTCGTGCTGGGCCGCCACAGGCTCCTGAAAAGTCACCTTACCTGGTCACAAGTATGCAAAGCTGTCAGCAGCATGAGGGCCCCAGTACTGGGCATATATAGGTCTCCAAAGTCTGTGTTAATCAATTTTGATTTCAAAAACCTGCAAACCAAAAGGTAATAAAGCCCAAGAAGCGTTGGACTGTTGCCTGTCGGCTTCCTGGCTCACCGTTACCCTGCACAGCTACCCATCCAAACACCTTAGGAAACTGAAAACGTGGCCCTTCTGCCCCAGTCAGTTCCCTATTTGGGGGAAAAGCCAAGCAAACATCTAAATGCAAGATCTTTGGCTAAAATAAGACACCCGTGGTGGGTTTTGGGAGGAGGAGGAGGAAATCCAGGCGAGATCCTGCCGCCTTTCTCCACTGGGCAACACCTTGTTTCCACTCCTGGGCTGCGAGGGAACCACAAAGCCCTGGGCGTCGGCGGCCTCCTCCTCCTGCTTGAGATCTTTCTCTACCCCACATCTTGATCACGGGAAATGAGTGAGGTGGGAGCTCAGACCCTGGGTAGGACTCGCTGGTGTGATGGTGCCCAGACTGTCTGATTCCCCTGCAGAATGGGCATATAGCTGTGGCGTGGTATCCGTGGGGCTCCCCAGATGCCCCTCTCCCTCTGTCCTGGGACGTTTGCACTGGTCTACAGCAGGGTTTCTCAACTGTGGCACCATTCACATTAATAGCCCCCACCCCTACTGGGATTGAACCCAGGGGTGCTTAAATCATTGAGCGCCCCCCCCCCCCCATGCTTTTATTTTGAGAAGGCCTCACTGAGTTGCTAAGGCTGGCTTTGAACTTGTGATCCTCCTGCTTCAGCCACCCTCAGCCTTCTGAGACGCTGGGATTACAGGCAGGGCACCAGCACGCCTGGCTGGGTGTTCTTTACTGCAGGGACCATCCTGCACACTTCCTGTTCAGCAGCAGCCCTGGCCTCTACCTCCTAATGGTACTCACCTGACCACCACTGAGAGACAAAAATGTCTTCGGACAGAATCAAGTACTCGCCCTACCCCACCCTCCACTGAGAACCACCGTAAGTAGGAGGGAGTGAAGGAAGAAGTGAGATCCGGCCATTTGTTCCCCAGGTTCCTCCCGTGGTGGCTTTCAGCTGGCTGGGTTTGAGGCTAGAGGCGATGGCAGTCTGTTTCTAATACCCACTACCTCGCACACCTGGCTCCCCGGCAGACAGCCTATGCCTTTATGAGGGTCCCTGGGAAATAAACTTGCTCGGGTTATCCTGAGTTTTCTGTCCCTTTCCTGTTGACCGACTGCTCCATCAAGGGAGCGAGCGAAGTCGTAAGTGGAATAACGAGGTGCTGGGGAGGCACCCGGCCTGGACCCGCAGGTGTGGGCCAGGGAGGCAGGGAGGCCGGTGTTCCCGCCCGCCCCCTCCGCCGTACCTCTTTGTCAGGTAGCTGATGAACTCTGGATGCAGCAGCTTGAATTTACTGGCAGAGGCTTCCGGTCCAAAATAGGTGTGAGGCCTAGGACCCACGATAGAAGTGGACAGAGCGTCCGGAACCGTCGAAGTTCAAGGGGGAGAGCGAGGGGAAGAGGGTGGTGCTGGGGAGCCGGCGGTGGGTGCGGTAGGGCCGCGGCTGCGAGTAGTTGCGCGAGAAGGGCGTGTAGAAGGTGGCGGGCAGCACCGAGGGCACCACGTGCGGCTTCCCGCTCAGCAGCACCTCGGTGGGCGGGGAGTAGGAGAGCGAGCAGGGCGGGGTGAAGAGCGCGGGCGGCGTGGGGTAGGTGCAGCTGGTCTGCGGCTGGTGCGGGGGCGGCGGCAGCAGCGGCAGGTAGAAGGAGTCGGGCAGGGGCGGCGGCTCCCGGGCCTTGGAGCAGGGGAAGGTGCAGGGGAAGCACTGGTTTTGGGGGAGCGGCGATGTCGGCGGCTGGAAGAAGGGGGGCTCCTTCAGGAAGCGGGGCACGTAGGGAGCGATGTAGGACGGGATGTTCCGGATGGGCCCGATGTAGGAGGCCGAGGGGACCGGGCTCTGGAAGGGGGACTTGGCCAGCGGCACGGCGGGGGTCAGGGAAGGGTTTCTAGAGAGAGATTTTAAACCAGACTGGGAGGGAGATTTGGAGGCTGGTGGAGTCCGGGCCACATGCTGGATGTGAGGACTGGGAGTCAGGGAGGAAGTCCGGGAAGAGGGCTGAGAGGTGGTTGGGGTGGCAGGGTGAGACGGGGGGCGGGAGGACCCCCGGGTGGGGGAGGCGGGCGGGACTGAGCCTCCAGAGAGGGGGTAGGGCTGCTGATTGGAAGGGAGGACAGTGTGGTTGGAACGGGACTGGGAGGGGGATTGGGTTGGGGATGGATTGGGGGTGTGGGAGGGGGAGCTCATTGGTGTTGGGGAGGCTTATGTCCACCTGATGTCTCTGAGGCAGCCCCCCAGAGAGCCCAGTCCTGCTTGTGTCACAGAGCCCATCCTGGTGACCAATAGCAACAGGGGGAGCAATTGTTGGGTAACACAGGGGGTGGGGGAGGGCTTGGACACAGGACGGGGCCAGATGGCAGCCTGGTCTTTGTGCTCTGACCGGTAAAGGCCACTCAAAACCTGCTCTTTGGGGTGTGGGTAAAAAGTCCAGGGGCACGGAGTTAGGGGACTGCTCATATCTGCTACCTGGCAGCACAGGTTATGAGCAACTAATCTCAAGGAGAAGACACTGGGCAGTGGAGGGAGCAGGTGTAGACCAGGGCCAGGACGTGGCTCATAAGAGCCCTGGCACAGGAAGGCGGGAGAGGGAAGACAGCACTCCTGGGTTGCCAACTCTCAGGACTCTGGGCCTGAGGAGCCTGTGCTCTGGGCTCTTGGGCAGGGCCCTGGGGAGGATGCCCACCCACCAGGATGGCCCCCCACTTAGTTTTCAGAACAGTGTTCTCAACAGGTCATCAGATCCAGCTGAGGAAAGGTCTCTGCCACTTTGGCCTGTGTGTCCCTGAGCAACTGACAGCTGGCTGGGCTGGTGATGGATACCATGGCCTTAAGCAAGGAGCCAGGCCTGCTGTCCCCATTCAGAGAAACTGCCCCTGAAGCCAGCAGGAGGCCAGTAGGTCACCTGGGCTTCCTGGGGCTAGATAGCAGTTCCTCAGCACTGAATCAGGTTGAATGTCTGCGGATTGTTGAGTTCTTGGGATTTCCCTGTTGCCCTTCACCCAGGGACCGGCTCCACTGTGGGTCCCGGAAACACGGAGAGGCCACTCAGCATTATCCGTCCCCTGCACCACAGCCTCACACCACTACCACATAGCCACTCACCTGTCCCCTTTATCAGGGCCCTCGGGGACAGACACACCCAGAATGGCTGATCTTAGCATCAGGTAGTCACGGATGCTTGAGGGGATGAAGATGTAGCGCAGGTCCTGTTAGGGCAACGGGGATAAGGCTAATTCAGCTCCTGCTCAGAGTCTTGCCACCTGAGCTGACTGAGGAGTTTCCTAACATGCCTTTATTCTCACTCTGAGATACGGCAGTTGTCTCAATGTATGTTCACAGATTCTTTGATACCCTTCCCTACAAAGGTGAAGCCTAATTGTTGTCCCCCAACCCCCCCCCCCCTTTTTTTCAGTACCACTGAGCTCTTCCAGCTCATTGTTAAATTTTATTTCGAGACAATCTCCCTGAGTTGCCCATGCTGGCTCAAATGTGCTATCCTCCTGCCTCAGCCTCCAGGTGGCTGGGGTGTGGCTTTGGAGACTAGGTCATAAAAGGTACTGTGGCTCCTTGCTCTCTCAGGTGACTCACTCTGGGTGAAATGTGCTATGTCCTGAGAACTCCTGAGTGGCTTATAGAGGGGTGCAAGTTGCAAGGACCTTTGAGGGAACCATCCTGGTTCCAGCCCCAGTCAAGTCTTCAGATGGCAACAACCCATTGCCTAAGAGACTGAACCAGAACCACTCCGATAAGCCACTCCTAGATTCCCCACCCATTGAAATAGCGAGATAATAAATGTTTGTCATTTAGGGTTTTGGTGTGATTTGTTATGCAACAATGGATAACTCATGCAGGTACTGTAGCCACACCAGAGATCAACCCCATTTTTCTATTGTAAGCAATAAAGGTTCTACTGGGGACTCAGTGCACACATACTATGGGTAGGACCCTCCTGAATGCTCTAGTCAGAGAAAGAAGCTTCTGGAAACCAGGCCCTGCAGTCCCTTTCCTGGGATCCACATGTGGCACCCAGATTGATTGAGGCAGGAAGCATGAAGTCAGGGCAACTGAGTGTGGCTGAGAGAATTTGGAGGCTGTAACCAGCTGTGACCTGTGACCTAGGGCATGTTTTCAGTTTCTTTGAACCTCAGTTTCCTACACAGAGCTATTTTTGAGAATTCAAGTGGTCACATGTCATTCTTTTGGTGGGCCCTAGTGGGAAATGGAAACAACCCTAGTCCTGTGGTCCAAGGGGCCTACATTTCGATAATTCTAGCTGTGTGACCTTGGACATGTTCTTGAGATTCTGCAGAATCTGAGCTTTGCCATCTGGAAATAGGTACGATGATCCCACCCAGGGCTGCAATGAATACTGTGTCTATGCCCTTTGCTGTCCTGGGCACCAAAGAAATGTTTGATAGATGGCCATGACAGGCTGATCTCCCTAGAGGACATGAGGCAGTCTGGGTTTGAATCCTGGCCTACTGCCCACTTACGGAATAAAAGGAAATCAAGTTTTAGTCTTCTCACTAGTAAAGTGAGGCAGTGTAAAAGTTGACAAGGTATCTGTCAACTGCCTAGCACATCACCAGCATTCAGTAAATGTTAGCCTGAGCCAGCTGCCTAAAGGAACAGGGGTCTCTGACCAGATCTGCCTTGACCTTTAATGGCTACACCCTGGGCAGCCAAGATCCTGGCACTACTTCTCTATCCACTGGACTGGGGTCGGAAAGCCCTATGGCACACCCCAGCAACAGGTCCCCAGGAACATGGCACCCCCTGTCACCCACAATGCCATGCCCATTGGAGGCCTCACCTGTCCTTGTGGCACTGAGGTGAAGCCCAGATTCCAGTAGGCAATGAGGGAGTTCTTCATGGTGTTCACAGTGAAACCATAGAAGGAAGTCTTGGTGCCCACATCTTGCTCAAAGCCTTTGATCACTGCTCCATTGAGTCTGGCCAGAATGCAGGACATCAGTGTCACTGTAGTCACACCATGCCATCTGCTTTCCTTCCATCACAGTTCTGCCTCGCCTACACCATACCTCTGTGTAGACCATCCCTCTGCCCACAGCAGCACCTGCGTGCAGAGGCCCCGGGGCAGGCAAATCTGGCCTGCTGGCCCTTGCTCCCAGGTTCTCTTGCATTGCACACCCATGCTCTGTCTTCAGGTCTGCCGAATCTTTGTGCCTGTCTACCCATCATGACGGCTGAGCTGTCTCAGTGGGTGCTACCTTGGTTCTCCACCCAGCTCTGCTGTTCCAGCCCCCCTGGCCCCTGCCCTCATACCTGAACACGTAGTCATGGGCGTCAATTTCCAGACCCTGACGGGACCCGTTCAGAATGCCTCCATTACCCACCACAGCACATCGAATGCAGTCTGGGGACAACCTCTCAGCAGGAGCAAACAGCTTTTCATTCTCTGAGCTGTTCAGAAGGCTCAGGGTAGAGGCAATGGCTGTGGGTGAGGACAAGGGGAAACCATGGGGAGGACTGTTGCCAGGGACATGGGGGCCTTTCCAGACCCCCTCTGGCCTTGCTCCCTAGAGCACTGAACCCAGCACCTCCCAAGGAGCACAGAGGGTGGGTGGAGAATGGGGGTCAGTGAGAGAGGGAACGAAGAGAAGGGTGGTAGGGTAGGGCGCTCTGCTGAACTTGAATGGATTCTTAAGGCTGTGTGCATTCCCAGAACAGAGAATCTGAACATGGGGTTGGGGCAGATTTGACGTGGAGAGGCTCTGGGCCTGAAGGGTAGTGGTTTCTGAGCAGCAACCATAAGTGGGACTGATACGGCCTTTTGGCCTCTGTCCTCAGCCTCTGTTGGACCCAAACACTTTCATGCCTGGGAGACCACAGGCGAAAGCTGCCAGGCAAGGGACCCCAGCCCTCTCCCTGAGCCCTGGGTGCTTGGCTCAAAGAGGGAGATGAGGTTGGTGTGATATAGCTGGGCATCTCCGAGGAGACCCCAGATCACTGAGGCTGTGGGGGCAGTGGGGCCTGGTCTGCCCGAGGGCCAGCAGCAGGAAGAAGGGACTAACTGAGGGAAAAGGCAGGGAAAAGGCAGTGGGTAGCAGGTACTTTGTTGTGAGAGTCCCTGCCAGCCATAGGGGCCTTTCTGCTGGCTCAGGTTGTCCCAGAGGTCTGGGGTGAAGAGGCCCCCCCACAGCAGCACTGGAGTGGAGAGATCGAACAGTCTCCGGAAGCGGTGGTGCCTCAGAATGGCCAGGTCAAGCGGGTGTGGGCAGGGCCGGCTCTGTGGGTGAGAAGATAAGAAGGCTGAGCCCCATTAGGAAGGGGCCTGGGTGGGTGGATGGCCTCCAGGAGAGCTGGAGGGATGAGCTGCCCTTCCCTCCAGACTGCGTCCACTCAGATCTGCTAATTGAAATGGTCTCTGCTCCAGCTGCCCGGTGGGGGTCAGAGAATTTCTGGATTTAGCCTGCCAGCCCTTCCTCTCCCAGACATCACATCTCCATGCTCTGCTGGGTCTGGCCTCATACTCCTTCACCTCTCACCTGGGCAAACTTCCAGCACTTTCTGGTAAATGGGTATGACCTGCCCCTTCAGTGGAGGAGGTAAGGCCTGGACTTTGGAAACCATTAGCCTGGTCCAGATCCTAGCTCTGGTAGTACTCCCTGTAGGATTCTTATGTGAAAGGGAAGATTTATAATCACCTTTCTTCCCACTGGTGTCTGTGTTCAACTCATGTACACCCCACCCACATTCATGTCCACCTAGAACTTTAGAATGTGACCTTATTTGGAAATAGGTATTTATTTATTTATTTTTGTGGTGCTGGGGATTGAACCGAGGGCCTTCTCTGCTTGCAAGGCAGACACTCTACCAACTGAGCTATATCCTCAGCCCGGAAATAGGTAATTAAGTTGTAATTAAAGATGAGGCCATAAATTGGCTGGGGATGTAGCTCTGTGGTAGAGTGTTTGTCTAACATGCTTTAGGCCGAGTTCTATCCCCAGTACCATCCCCACTCCCTCCAAAAACAAAAACAAAAAACAAAAACCTGAGGCCATATGTAGTTAGTTGGGCTCTAAATCCAACAGTGAGCCCCCTTGTAGGAGGCCCTGTGAACACACATGAATGGCACGTGATGACAGAGGGAGAGTGGAAGGTGCAGCTACTGGGGCCACCAGAGCTGGGAGAGCCCAGGGAGACTTCCTTGGAGCCTTCAGAGGAGCAGGGCCCTACTGACACTTGGATTTTGGATTTCTGGCCTCCAGAACTATTGGAGAATCAATTTCTCTTGTGTTAAACCACCCAGTCTGTTGTCATGTGTCCCAGCAGTCACAGGAAATGAACATAACACCTCTACACTCGGGACTAAGGGAGAGTGAGGACGCTTGTCCACAGCATCAGGATCTCAGGAGCTGTGGCCTGGCTGGGCTGCTGTTACCCCTGAATGCGGCTCCCTGGTGGAAGGACCGGGCAGGAGGTAACTGCGCAGTCATTGCTGGTGGATAGCTGGAGGGTGCGTGTGTGCTTTCTGTGTATCCCTATGTGGTCTGGTTCATTCGGGTGTGATTTTCTACAATCACCCTAGTTAGTGTTCTCACTAACAAAATTACTCAAGCAAATGCGAAATTTGCATGGTGCTTAAACTATTGCTAACATAGCAATCCAATCTTTTTTTTTTTTTTTTTTTTTGGTACCAGGGATTGAACCCAGCAGTGCTTCACCACTGAGCCACATCCCCAGCTCTTTTTATTTTATTTTTAAATTTTGAGACAGGGTCTTGCTAAGTTGCTTAGGGCTTTGCTAAAGTGCTGAAGCTGGCCTCTAACTTGCAATCCTCCTCAGCCTCCCAAGCCGCTGGGATTACATGTGTGTACTACCACAAGGCTAATATATCAATCTTGTTGGCACAGATTCACATTTTCAAAGAGGCAGTATAGCAGAACTGACTATAATAATTTAATTTGTCATAGAAGTATTTTGGGGGCCCCTCTTTTTTGTAGTATTGGGGATTGAACCCGGGGTGCTCTGTCTTGAGCTACATCAGCCTCACCACATCCCTGCTTTTATGAGACAAGGTCTCACCAAGTTGCCCAGGTTAGACTCAGACTTTTAGTTCTCCTGCCTCAGTGTTCCAAGCTGCAGGGACGCACCTGGTTACACAGGGGCCCTCTTTACAGCCCCAGGAGAAGTCTTCAGGTATCTACCTCAGCAAACCCTGGAAAGGTTCCACTTGGGCAGCTGGCTTGCTTTTATCCCAAGGACATGGTGGCAAGGCTCCTTAGCTCTGGCCACCAGGAAGCTCCGAGTCAGATACTGACCTGTCTCTTCCACCTTGTGGCATTGTCTTCTTTTCCTGCCTTTACTTTTCCTTTGTGCTTTTCCTCATTTTATTCTATTTTGTTTTTGTCTCATGTATGGATTCAGATTGACATGACTGCAGCCATCTTGGTATGGAACTGCCATTATTGCCTCTGAATAACCCTGGCTGGTTTTTCCTGCATAATTTCCCAGCAGACCCTAAAAGATAATAACATGGGAATTGTATGTGGAACTTTATAACTTGGAACCTGGATCCAGGGATGCAATTGACTATTTGAAATTATCTTAAGATAAACCAGGTCCATTCCAGCTGGATAAAGTCACTTTTGTCCTAACACATAAATACACCTGTCTTTCTAGACCCAATTTCAGGGTCATGTGCAGGTCTTGCTGCTGCACAGGATCATGCCCTGATAAATGCCATTCTTTGAAATCCTGGATCTGTCTGCCTCTTTTTGGTTTCATGGCCCCTTGGGGTCCTCAAACAGTAGGACACATTTGTTCTGGAACACCTTGTTATATGTGTCCAGAAACCACCTCAAAGCTTTTGTTTTAAACCAGGTAATTCCAGGTAGAAAGGACTTTGGAAAACTTAAAGATGGCCTGGTTCAAGCACTCGTGCAATGCTTAAGGTCTCGTCAGCCTGCTGACCACATGTGCATTGGCCTCTGTTCTTAATGCAACCCCTGCCCCCGACCAAGTCACCTGCCTACGGCCACTTGTTCTGTCTCTGAACATCTTGGCTGTCACTGAGCTCTTGTATGAAGTGAAGTCTCTCTACCTGTGACCTCAATCAGTTTCCCAGACACTGAAAACAGCTCTTAATCTAGAACTACATAGATAGAAACTACCACACCCAGCCCTGGTGGCAGGAGAGGCTACATCCCACAGTAGAACAGGGCCAGTTTCTGGGGTCAGATCAGGATGCAGTTCCAGTACCACCTCTTACCCCCTGAGGGATCCTGAGCAAGCCACCTAACTTCTCTGTGCCACAGTTTGCTCACCTGGAGGAGTTAGCTTCCAGGGTACTGTGAGGCTTAAGTCAGAGGAGGCAGGTAACATGCCAAGCCACACATGGGGGCCCTCGGTCAATGGTGGCCATTTCCTAGGGCTATGGAGCAGCCCCCTGCCCAAGTTCTCAGATCCTCTGGCCAAGCATGGAACATCTTCTCAGAGCTTAGAGTTGACTCCATGGTGAGCAGTTTAAACGTGACTTAGAGTAACTAGGTATTTCCAGGATCAGAGTGTAAAATCTGCCTGACATTTTATGATGAAATTTTAAGATTCCTAAGAACTCTTCATCTGGCTACACCTCAGGGGTGCTTATTTATCCACCCTTTTCTCCTGCTGGGGTATAGGAAACCCTAGTGTTCAGGTTGAAGACTCCCCGTTGGGTGGATGCCCAGCTTTATGCTGATGGAGCTCCAGAGAATCAGGCCCAGTAATCTCCTGAGAATGTTCTGGTTTGTTCTCTTTTCCCCTCCTCCCTGATAACCTGAGAATGCTTAAAACTGCCACAGGGTGGATGGTCACTGTACCTTTGTGCTTCCAGAATTCCATGTCTTGGACTGAAAGAATGCCCGGTGAGGCGGGATGTCCCTGCAGGAGAGGCAGGAGTAAAGCAGAGGTCCAGGTCAGCCCTGGCATCAGGTCCTACCTACCCCTTGGGAGCTTCTAGATGGATTCCTGACAAAGTGTCAGGGTCTGAAAGGTACCCATTCTCTTCATCCTTCTCCCACACTCCTGTTCTTGCCCATGGCACTCTCTTTAGGCACACAAGTCCTGTCACTTGATTGTGTTCTGCCCAGCTACATAAACCCAGAAATTAGTTCCCTCAGTGAATGGCAAAAATGTGGGGTTTGTAGGAACAGTGAGATGGTGGTTAAAATATGAAAATATAAAATAGGAAAGACTGACGGCCTCCAGAATTGTCACCATCTGAGGGGTTCCCTGCCACAGCCTGGGAGGCGGGCATTAGATCTGAGACCATGGGATCCCCTGAGCCTCCTGAGCACAGTCATGGTGAAGCGCCCGGCTTGGGATCCTGACTCCGGGGTTGTATCCTGTTCTAACACTTGCAGCTGTACAATTTCAGGGTTACTGGACCTCTTGGAACCCCAGTCTCTGTATCTGTGCAACAGGGATGATCATATTGAGTTCGTCTGATTGTTGGGTCCAAAGGAAGTCTAGGTTATCACATGTGAAAAGTGCCTTCTAAATGCCTGCTGTTGTTTCCTAAAGGAGGAAGACAGAGGACCTTGTGCCAGCCTCTCTCTTAGCGTCCCTTCCGGAGGGAGGTAAGGAGTTGATGGTACTCCCAATTCCCAGGTATTAGGTTGTCCCATTAGTAGGGCAGAGGGAATACTGGAAGGAAGGAATAGGGTCCATCACAGGCCCATTCAAAAGGATGATCATGCGACTCCCCACCCCCAGTACCCAGCAGCCAGAAAGGAGTAGGTGGCAGTTTGCAAGTGGAAAAAAGAAAGTCCTCTAATCAGTGCTGAGACAGATGACCACTCTGGAGTCTGGGATCTGCCTCCCTTTGGTTTCCCAGGTTTCCTGAAAGATCCTAGAGGGACAGCCCAGAAAGAGCAGAGATGATTCCTTCCCTCTATCATCCCTTTTCCCCTGGGACTGCTCCCTTGTTCACCCACGTGAACAGGGTGAGTTCAGTGTGACTGCCTCTGAGGACAAGCCAGGATGCCGTGCTCAGCCTAGGCGGCCTGGGGAGCCCAGTCTCTGGATTCCCATCTGACTGATTACACCCACATTCCAGGTGATTCCAATGTGCATCCAGGCTTGAGAACCAGGTGGAGATACTGCTGCACAGGGCAGACTTGAGACAGGTGGGAGAGAGTTGTTGGGGTGGGGTGTTGGGGACAGTGGGGACCCTCTGCCTCATTCAGTTTTGTTGCCCTGAACTCTTCCAGCCTCTGTTCTACCTCCTCCCTCTCAGGAATCCAAGTGCTTCCAGTTGCCTGCTTGGAGTGCCTGGAAGGGCGTGGGGAAGGAGGTGAACCACTCATGCTCCTCTGGGAAGTTTTAGCAGCTTAGGGAGAAATAAGGTCAATGTAGCCTGATTTTTTTTTTTTTTTTTTTTTTTTTTTTTTCCAGTACGGGGTATTGAACCCAGGGGTGTTTAACCACTGAGCCACATCCCCAGCCCTTTTTGTTTTTGAGATAGGGTCTTGCTGAGTTACTGAGGCTGGCTTTAATTTGTGATCCTCCTGCCTCAGCCTCTTGAGCTGCTAGGATTAGGGGCAAGTGCCACTGCTCCTGACTCAATGTAGCCTGTTTTTCATAAAAGTAAGTTTACTCAACTTAGATCATATTCTTACTAATCTGGGGCCCTAAAATGTCCTCTCTTTTGCAAAATAATGTTGACAATAGATGGAAACTGGAAGTCCTATGTAGATCCTCACCCCCTCCTTCATTAAAAAAAAAAAAAAAAAAATTAAAAACAGGTCTAGAATCCTGAATGGATTCCCAGGCTGGATTCCTCTCAAATGTTCACTAAGAACTCTCTCATCTTCAGAGAACCTGTCCCAGCCAATCTACCAGACTGTTCCCGTAGTAGCCAGGCAAGTCCCTTTGAAGTCCAAGTTGGGGAAGGTCACACAGCCTACTGGCTGTTCCCTCTCATCTTTCTTCCCTCCTGGGCTAAAACATCCACCACCTCCATGAGAATGAGCCCTGACCAACCCCCTGGGATTTGTTACAGCGCAAACATCACCAAGAAACAAAGAATGGGCAGGTGCTTGAGTCATACTAGATTTTGAAAAGAAGAAAGTTTTTTTTTTTTGTTTTGTTTTTTTTTTTTTTTTTTTGGAGTGTTTTGGCAGTGCTGGGAATTGGGCTCAGTGGAACTTTGCCACCAGGCCTTTTTATTTTTTATTTTGAGGCAGGGTGTCACTAAGTTGCCCAGGATGGCCTCGAACTTGTGATCCTCCTGCCTCAGCTTCTGGAGTCTTGGGATTACAAGCCTGTACCACTGTTCTTGGCAAGAAGAAAGATCTTAAAAGAAAAACTTAAAAAGGGCTTTATTGAAGTATAATGGAGGTACAATAAACCTCATATTTAACAATATATTGGCACTTTTAAAGGATTTTGGTAACCTCACACCCTTCCAAGAGGGCTGAACTCAATCATCTACAAGTGTGCTTCATGTTATTTGGCCGCTTGGATGTGTCCTTTGACCTTATCCCCGGGAAGCAGATATTAATTTTGTTTTCATCAAACTGCCTGCAGCGAGGTTTGCTGAGGCGCGAAAGCGCTAGGAGGCTGCGAGGCCTCTACATGAGGCCCCGGCGCACTTTGGCCTCCCAAACCCAGACTCCAGTGCGGCTTGGTCTGCCCGCCAGAAGTAAAACTAAATCCTTTAGAGTCTTCTTCAGTAACTGGAAACCTCACCTGCCAATGGCAGCCTCTCAGGTTGCTCCTCCTGGGGCGCGGAGGAGAGGAAGGCGCCAGGGAGAGCAGGAGGGGGCCGAGCGCAGGGGCGGCCAGGTCCGGGAGCTCAGAGGCACCCAGAAGCGGCCCCTGTTCCCGGGGTCCCTGGCCCAGAGATACACAGCAGCGCCAACGGGCGGGGCGGAGACCAGGGGGTTGGAAACGGCGACGGGTCACCGCCTGCCTAAGGATCGTGGCAAAGGTGGAAAGCGGGAGGCTTGCGTTCCCGCCCCAAAGCGGAGTCTGAAAATGGGCGACGTTTCGGAGAGTCGCCGACCCAGAAGAAACTCCTCTTTCTCAGGTGGTCCAGCCAAATTTCGACATAAAAAGTGTTTTAAATCGGGCACAGGGGAATCAACCCAGAAAGTTGGGACCGCCCGCGCGTGCCTTTCGGACCCGGGCAGAGGCCGCGAGGTCCAGGCGGCGCGAGGTTAGCACTGGGTGGAGGCTCTGGGACAAAGGGACGCGGCGGAGTCCCCGCCGTGAGCCACCCGGAGCGGCAGACGCAGAGGGCGGGTGGAGGCTGCGGGCGGCCGAGAGCCCCGAGCGGGGCGCCCTCCCCGCTCCCTGCGCCGCGGGGCAGCCGGCAGCCCTACCTGGCTGGGGACCGGGAGCCCGGGAACCGCTCCGCCGGCGAGGAGTACAGGGCGAGGAGGATCCCCGCGCAGGCGGCGGCGAGCAGGAGCAGCAGCCAGAAGGGCTGGCCGCGCGGGGGCCTCATGCGGCCGCAGCTGGCGGGCGCCGAGTCCTCTGCCCTCCGCGCTCGGGCCCGCCGCTGTCCGGTGCCGAGGGGAGAGGCCGCGGTGGGCCGGGCCGGACTCGCGGAGGCGACTGCCCCGCCTCTCCCCGCCCTGCCCACCCCGCGCGGCCGCCGCGCCTCCCCGCCCCGAAGCTCCCCTGTTCCAGGGCCAGGCCGCCGGAGGTCTCCGCACCCTCGGGGACTGGGCCGCGGTGCTGGTCCCGGGAGGCTGGAGTGTAGCCACCGGCGCTGAGTCGCGCGCTCCCCTCCAGGGCTGCCCTCTGCCTCTGGGACTGCGACTAGGGACACCCCGGCCGCTGTGCTCCAGCCAGCGCCCTCACCGCGGACCCAGCTAGCGGGGTCACACAGGGCCCTTTCTCCTCCTGGGCACCAGCCGGAGCGCCTTGTGCCGTGGGCAGTTGGGGTGCGGGGAGACGTCGCCCCCTGTCGCTTGGCTGCGCACTGCGCGCTTGGGGGACCCCGGCTCTGGCTCCCGGCTTCTTGATGCCAGAGGCGATTGGACGGCAGCCAGGAACCTCCTGCTGGCCTCCCTTTGGTAGGACCATCAGACCTGTGTCGGTTTGGAACCTGGCGCCTCATGTCCTTGCAGAACTACAAGGAGGATCTAGTTCCCCAAAGCAGCTGGAGAGGGGTTGGGGAGATTGGAGAAGAAAACCCTCACAGGGCTGGGAGTGGAGGGGGCGAGGTAGGCAGCGGTGGTGGAGGTGTGTCGGGGTGGTGAATCTGTCATCCTCTTATTTGGTGACTATCCAGAGAAGTCAGGCCCCTCAGCACACTGTGTTCCTTTTACAAAAGGAAGCCAAGCTGGAGAGCTGGGCGCATGGAGGTCCGGCTGCTCTCCAGCACCACCAGGAAGGACAATTTGAGCTCCGAGGCAGAGCCCTCCCTGCTAGTGATTAGTAGGTCAGGTGGTGGATTCTGCAGTGGACATTGTCCTTAGAACTCAGAATCCTGTAAAATGCTCCAGACAACCCAACTGCTGGGAGTCAGCAAGGGTGAGCAGGACCTGCACCCTCCTCTGACTGTCTTCTAGGCTTCTCCCATGAGAGAAAATCTGGGTGCAGAAAGTGGTATCTGCCCATTTGCAAAGCTTCCAGAAACGCCTCCTGGGGCCTGTGGTCCAGAATGAGTCTGAGTACCTTGTCTGGTGTGGGCCAGTCAGGACATTGGTGGGCACACAGACGCAGCCAGCCTTTTCTCTTATCCTAAGGCTGCTGAGCAGGGTGAGGCACTTCTTGCTACCCTGCTGAGGGGCACTACTTGGAATTCATGGATTTGGGTCTTTCAATTCAATTTCCATGGTCCTCATGTGTCAAAATCCCTGTTGGTATTACTCATATCTCCATTGAGGCTTGCTCCCGTTTCCTCTGTGGTTAGTAAGAACTCAGACCTCTCGCTCTTCTCCCTCGCAGCAAGAGGCTTTCCTCCTACTTCAGAGAGAAAAAGGGAATCACTAGCTGTTGCTTCAGCTTTCCGTCTTCAAGCCCACAAACTCAGCCTGGATTTTCCTGCCTTAAGGAAGGGTAGTGCTTTCCTCCTGTGTGGGAGTTGATGCCTCGTCCGTGTCAGTGACAACCCCCAACGGCAGTACCCCTCGGACCAAAGCCTCCGAATCCATCCGCCCGGCTTTTTCACTTCTGTGGTCTTCGGCCTCACCAGGCCTCCCCCGCCTCCCAATCAGTTCCTTAGGGAGGAGATTAGGGCCTTTCTGTTTTGTAGATTGCTTCTTTCCCCAGACACAACCTTTGAACTGGGATTTGTGCTTTTCTCCGACCAACACTCCTGTTTTAGGATTGGGACAATAGGTGGAAAGCAAAGGGGAGTTCTCAGCTGTTCTCTCCTGGGGTGGAGCCATGACCTTATAATGGTATCCTCTGTGATCTCGTGCCCCAGATGGAGTCTCCATTCCATGAGCAGGGGCTGGGCGGAAGAAGAGAGTCCTCACCTCTTGGCCCCCCTTGCCCTTGACTTGCCTCCGCAACAGGTAACCGGGGGCAGTATGAGAAATGCTGATGTCCTGTCCCTCCCAGAAAGAAAGTCCTCTAACCGGGAGCTGGGCAGAGGGGAGAGGAGGCCTCTTGTCCTTGATTGTACCAACCTGGAGCAGAGCTTGCGTCTCACAGAATTGGGAGCAGGGAAAGAGGGCAATTCAGGGTTGGTATTTGGTTCACATACCACAGACTCTTATCAAAGTTTAGATTTTCTTGCACACGTGCTTCTTTCTTTGCTGTGTACCCATAGGATCATTTTCAGATTCTTTAAATGGTCCTTTTCATCCTGACAGCCAAGAAGCAGAGAGATGGGAAGGGGCCATAGGGAAGCTGCCACTTCCAGGAACCCCCTACGACCCCCCTCCTTCAGCCATGCCCCAACTGCCTGTGGTTACCACCCAGTTAACACGTTAAAACTAGGATGGACAGATTAGGTTATGCTCTCATAATCCAATCATCTCACCTCCGAATATTCCTGTATTAACACAGGAACTTTTCGGGAACCCCTCAGATCCAAACCATAGTAGCGAATCTAAGGAATTGTTGACTTTTTTTAAGGTGAGGTAATAGCATTTTAATTATTCTTTAAAAGAGTTCTTATCTGTTAGAAATACATATGGATGCCTGACACAGTGGTGCACACTTGTAATCCCTGCTACTCAGGAGGCTAAGGCAGGAGGATCACAGGTTGGAGGCCAGCCTGGGCAGTTTAGCAAGACCTGTCTCATAATAAAAAATAAAAAGGGATGGGAATGTAGCTCAGAGCACCCCTGAGTTCAATCCCCAGTATCTCTCTCTCACACACACCCTGAAAAATTTACAGATGGAATCATACGATATGTGAGATTTGTTAAAAACAATCCAGTCTGGGGCTAGAGGTATATATCAGTGGTAGAGCACTTGCCTAGTATGCATAAGGCCATGGGTTCCATCCCCAGAACTGAAACAAAACAAAACAAAAATCTGGACTCTGAGTCCAGTGTGCTTGGAGGGTACAGATGAAACAAGATTGGCTCTGGGTGGATCCTTGTTGTGTGTTCACAACTGATTCACGGAGCTCATTGTTCTCTCAACTTTTGTGTACATTTGAAAATTTCCATAAGGTGTAATTTTATATTTTTTCTACATCTAAAATATACTTTATTAGAATTTTAGAAATATAGGATTAACATTAACTTGAGTTCGAATGTTTAAAAGTTAGGCACAGTGGCACATAGGAGCTACTTGGGAGGCTGATGCAGGAGAATCACCAGTTTAAGGCCATCCTGGGGAACTTGGCAAGACCCTATTTAAAAAAAAAAAAAAAAAAAACTTTAAACAATGTATACACGGTACTTTTCACTTGAGATGGAGTGTGTGTTGTGGTTTTGCAAAACCAAGAGATTGGTCTGGGGACGTAGTTCAGTGGTAAAGCACTTGCCTAGCATAACCGAGGACCTGGATTCAATTCCCAGCAACCCCTGCCCCTAGCTGCATATGAGCAAAAGACAAAAAGCCCAGAAAGTTCAAAACTTCAAGTACTCTATGTTCTGAAACAATCACGTGTAAGCAGCTCTGCACAAACACATTGTCACTAAAATCAATTTATTTCTCAGTATCTGAAATGGCATGAATTTCAATCAAGTCCCCAATCAAAAATTTATTGCAAGTTCTAATTGTGTATCAGCGGCTTTTGTCATTTCAATCAAAATCATTTTTAGATGATTAATGATTTTATGAACAAAAAGCGATGATGAAAATTGCTCCCATTGCATGTCAGGAATTTATAAAAAGGCGAATTTAAGTACTGAATTGAAGTTGAGTAGAAACTGAGTTTGCAAGACAAAGTACAGTTGATGGCGCATTTTGAATATGAGTCAGGATGTTCAGAATCAGTCAGAAAGTGGATTAGCACTTGTGATCCACACAATTAAAGCCTAACATCTTTCAGGGTTTAAAAAGTTCCTTTTATGCTTTTTTTTTTTTTTTTAACCTATTAATGGGAAGATTTTTTTCAACTTCTGAAAATGGCAACTTAAAAAATGTTATTTTGCTGTAAATGGAAATTTATTTTGACAATAGATAATTGATTTGCCTGTTTGTATTGCACCCAGCAATAGTCAAAATTTGCATAAATTATAATTGGTCTTGATAACAATAGGAAACAAAAAATGTTAAAAGGATGAAACAAAACTTTTGCCATTAATCTCAATTGTGCTGCTGTACTATTGCATATATCATTAACTATTTCAAAATAAATCAGTAATCTATCCTTTTTTTTTTAACTTATTCTTTTTCTATCTATGATGTTACATTACAATTACTCATAGTGATTTTTTTCATTAGTTTAAAATCCAGGTTGAGTACATTTGTCACCTGGATCTCTCTACCCCAATTCCCAGAGCCAGGAGCCCACTTGGATGGCGATTGTCTTCAAACTCACCGCGCTGCCTTCCAGCTTGTCTTTTCAAATTCACGTTCGTTCTCCTCAGCTAGTGTGATTCGCACAAAATGCAGGTCTGAGCTCTCTCTTCCGCTTCTCTTTCAGCGTTCCATCGCACTGACGGCAGTTTCTCAGTTTTGAGCACAGAGAAATGGAGAAGCCCCATCCGAGAGTTTGAGAAACTCCGTGTTAGCCGTAAGTCACAGTTTTCCATTGTCAAAGATCGCTAAACAAACAGAAATACAAACGTGGGCGCTGAAACTGTTACAGTGCTGGAGACTTCTGGGAAACAGACAACTCCAAGACCCTCCTTCAAACCCTGATCCTTGTGATCAAGTCAGAAAGATTTCAGATGTGCCCCTCAGAGTAACGGGCAGGAGTTCATTAGAGGGATGGGAAAGGGGAAAGGGGGGCACTCTCGAGGGAGAGAGTGGGTCCTCTCAGAGAGGAGAGAGACAGAATGCCTCTCCTGTCCTCAGGTTTTATTGGGGGTTCCAGGAAAGTTTCCAGAGAGTCCCACCCAGGCCCACCTCTTGACTTTTTTTTTTTTTGCGGTATGGGGAATCGAATTCAGGGCCTTGTGTTTGCGAGGCAAGCACTCTACCAGCTGAGCTATCTCCCCAGCCCCCACCTCTTGACTTTTGACGGACAGCAGGGTGACATCAGACTTTCAAGTCTGCATTTGCATAACAACCCTTAGGTCACTCTGACCCATGCTGACCAGTTCTAATTGGAACCTGTTCTTACAGATTTTATGGTTAGGGGGAATTATCCTTATCGCCCTGAGTTCTGGGATCTGATCTGTGTAAGGTCACAAAAGACCCCTTCTTCTTATTATTGGCATTTTGGGGCTTGAGTTTCTCCTGCAGATAACGGGTAGTAACAGCCTTTCAACTTAAGCCAGGCAGGGCTGCAGGTAAACTGCTTTTTAAAAGAGAATGCATGTGAGAGTCAGCGCAGTGGGAGCGTTTTACAGAATCATTCTCTTAGCCTCATGTTCCCACCACTCATGTCTGTCTGTCCCCTGCCAAAACCATGTGACAAGTATACATCACTATACTTCTTGACCAAGAAGATTGCATTGTTTTGGATAAACACACAGGCGTCCTAGCTGGATCATATGGTAGTTGTGCTTTTAGCTTTCGAGGAAGCTCCATGCTGATTTCCATGGTGGCTGTCCTAGTGTCCATCTCTACCAACAGTGCAGGAGTGTTCCTTTTCTCCCTGAATCCTCGCAAACATTTATTGTTATTTGTATTCTGAATGCTTGCCACTCTAACTGGAGTGAGGTGGAATTTCACTGTCGTTTTGATTCGCATTACCCTTGAGATGTTGAATGCTTTTTTTTTTTTTTAATACAAGTATTGGTCCTTGCTACTTCTTTTGGAAGAGTCTGTTTAGTTCATTTACTCATTTCATTGATTGGTTATTTGCTTCTTTTCCTGGTGAGTTTTTTGGGTTCTTTGTGTATTGTGAATCAGCGTGTTTCAGAGATACAGGCCTACCCACGTTTGCTGCGGTACGATTTCCAATCACAAGCGATGGCATCAGCCCAGGAGCCCACTGAAGGAGGAATGGATAAAGAAAACGTGGTGTATACGTACGCTTTTGTACTTTATTCAGCCACAAAGACAAACAAACGTACTTCATTTTCAGGAAGTAGATGGAAACTATAATTTTGAGCAAAATAAGTCAGACTCAGAGAGTAAAGTGTCATATGTTTTCTCTCACATATGGAAACGGAGGCAACAAAAACCATAGGGGACTCCATGAAATTAGAAGGGTGACCAGTAGAATAGATAAGGGTTGGGGAGGGCCCAGTGTAGGGCATAGAAAATGAAATTGATCACATGATGTTTTTATATCTGCACAGATACACCAGAATGAAACCCACCATCTTATTAACATGTACTGATACAGAAAGGCTTAGATGAAACATTTAAAGGAACATGAAAATAAAACAACTGACTGATCCCTCTTAGATCTTGATGTAACAAGGACAGGTTAAATTCATTCCTGAAATTCCACTAAAATGGTAATATACAGATTTTTAAAAACACAAGCCAAGCTATTTGGAGGGTATGCACCTGTAATGCCAGCTAGTCAGGAGGCTGAGGCAGAGAATTGCACGTTTTAGGCCAGCCTCGACAACTTTTATTTTTGAAACCCTGTTTCAGAAATAAAAAGGATTAGGGATGTAACTCAGTGGTAAACACCCTGGGGTTCGATTCCCAGTATGGGGGTAAGGGAAACACAAGCCAGGAAGCTTGGAGAAGACAGGATTGTAGACCACAACAACATGTTCTGGAAATTAAAACAGAAGGATAAGAGGCAACTGATTTAACACCTTCAGATCGCTGGATACTGAACTATTAGTGAAGAGCAAAGCCATACCCATTCCTGCTGTAGAAGTTTCAAAATGGTTACAAACTGTTGACATCCCGCACCTCTGGAAATAGGAGGAAGGGGTGGAGATTGGGAGAAATCTATTTGACAAGATTCCTTTTTTCCCACTAGACTTCCCCTCCCAACCCTAGTGTCTTAGTCTGTTTTCTGTTGCTATAAAAAATACCTGAGGCTTGATAACTCAAAGAGGTTTAGCTCATGGTTCTGGAGATTCAAGAGCAAGTTGCCGAGACCTGTTTGGCTCCAGCGAGGCCTTGTGGTGGGTGGCATCACAATGGGGGGCATGAGTGGGAGAGATTAGTGGTGAGCCAGGAAGCAAGGGAGGTGCCAGACTCATGTTATAATAACCCACTGTCTCAGGAGCAAGACCTGCGTTGATCCCGTCACGGGGGTGGTGCCCCCAGGATCAAGTCATCACTAGGCCATGCCTTTTTTGTTTTTCAGTTGTCAATGGACCTTTATTTTACTTATTTATTTTTTATTTTTATGGGTTCTAAGAATGGAACCCAGGGCCTCACACATGCCAGGAAAAACTCTGCCACTGAGCCACAGACCCAGCCCCTAGGCCATGCCTCTTAAAGATTCACTCTTCCTAATACCATAAAGTCGGGGACCCAGCTGCCAGTACACGAACCCCAGGAGGCAAACCATATCCAGGCTGTAGCACCTGGCAAAAGACCGAAGGTGTTTTCCTCTTGATCTGGAGGACAGCTGGAGATGTGGAATGTGAATGGAGTCAGACATCTCAGGGGAGATACTGAAAGTTTCCAGAAAGGAAGACAAATGTGAGAAATGGATGGAGAAGAGTAGAAGTGAATAAGAGAAACTAGAGGACACATCGAGGAGGCCTGATGCCCAAATAATAGAAGTTCCAGAAAGAGAGAGAGAGGGTATAATTCACCGATGGAAAAAAAATACTGGTACTTGAACTCAGGGGTGTTTTTTCACAGAGCTACAACCCCAGCCCTTTTTAGTTTTTATTTTGAGACAGGGTCTCACTAAGTTGCTTTGGACCTTGCTGAGTTACTGAGGCTGGTCTCAAACATGTGATCCTCTTGCCTCAGGCTCCAGAGTCACTGGGGTTCCAGGCATGCACCACTATGCCTGGCTCTACCCTTAGACTTGTGATCCTCCCACCCCAATCTCCTGAGTTATTGGGATTACAGGTGTGCACCACCATGCTTGGCCATGAAAATAATTTTTTTTTTTTTTGCAGTGCTGGGGATCGAACCCAGGGCCTTGTGCATGCAAGGCAAGCACTCTACAGACTGAGCTATCTCTCCAGCCCGAAAATAATTTTTTAATAATTTTTGGTAGACTTGAAAGATAGGCATTTCTTGAGTGAATGGGTTCCCAATACCCGGAAAAGATTCTACAACATACTAGGGAGAAATAATTAGGATACATGATAAGGATTCAAGAATGACTTTGGGTTTTTCAAAGTAGAGGTTAGAAAACAATGGAACAAAGCCTTGGAAATAATGAAAAAACTTTCCGACCTAGAATTCTATATCTAGCCAAACTATCAATGCAATAGCAGAACAGACTTTTTCAGAATTAATGTCGCGAAAACTTTTCCTTGCTCATACTTCTTTTCAAAAGGAAGTTACTAGAGGACTTGCTTAAACAAAGTGAGGATGTAAAGTAGGGAGAAGACATGGGGGTCCAGAAAGGAGATACAACACAAAAGCATCAATGGCCAGGATGACAAAAGAATGGACCAGGCAACGAGGACAAGCCTAGAGAAGGTCAGAAGCTCAGGGACAAATTTCTTCTTAAAAATAATGAAACTCATAAAATCCTCAGTGTGAATGAACGTTTTGAGTGGATATTTAGACAACTGAAATGAAATTACCGATGACTCCATAGAAAGCAAAGCAAATTCCCCAACACAGCAAGTTTCAATGTCAATGGGAGCAAAGTTGCACAAGAAAGGCCATTTTAGTTAACTACACGGTCCCATTGTGGATAGCATTTACATAAGTATAATAATGTGAACACTGATTTCTAGACTGACCAAAATCACCCGAGAAAGCTCCGAGGTAGGAGATGTGGGTATGTGGTGGGCGAGCGGCAGGCAGGGTGGGGAGCTACATCCGCGTCTTCCATGTGAAACAGCAGTATTTGTGCCTAAAATCTTAAAAGGTAAAAAGTACCCAGTGGAGGCATGTAATTTAGAAGTTTCAGTAAATACCAAAAGGCTCAGTTGGAAGATTTGAAAGTGGTCGACTTTAGGGAAAGGGAATAGGAGAAGGAAAATGGTTGGTAACTACTAATTTTGAAAAACAAAATTCTCACAGGGAGCTCGCAATCTGAGCTTTGTCCTCAGGCCCAGGCCCTAAAGAACACGTCCACGTTCTGATGTCTCTCCTTCAAGGCCACCGATGCTTTGGACCTTGCCTACTGCCCTTGAAATATTTTCTATGACGGCGTCACCTGCCTCCTTGGAGGTCCACATGTGTGTGCTGGCTTCACGCCCATGTCCCTGCTTCTGCCTCACTTTTTGCCTGTCTTGCCGTTTCTTCTCACTGCTCTTTACTTGCCCCTTTGTAACTAGTTTTTTGAGTTTCCTGCTAGTTGCCTTATTTTTAGCAGTCCATTTTGACTATCTATACTGTTTTTGAGAATGTCTCTTTGTATAGCTTTTTAAGTGGCTGCCCTCGATATAATTTTTCTCAAGGTATTGCATTGTACATTTGGAACCCATTAAAGTACACTGCTTCCCACAGTTTGAGTGAATGAATATGAACCTCAACTCTATTTAGTTTCCTTTACCTTCCTCCATTTATGATGCAATCGTCTTAAATGTTTTCTTTACGTATATTTAGAACCAACTGCAACAATGCGATAATTTTTCCCATAACCACCAACATGATTTAGAAAACTTAAGGAGAGAATGATAGTCTCTTATATTTACATATATTTTGACTCTATCCATTGTTCTTTCTTCATTCCTGATGTCCCGGGTTTCCTTCCTTCATCATGTCCTTTCATTTTGGAAAAGTTTCTTCAGTGATTCTTTTTAATTTTTTTAAATTTATTTTTATTGTAAAGAAATGGGATACATGTTGTTTCAGTTGGTACATGGAGTAACAGCATACCATTTGTGTAATCATAAATTTACATAGGGTAATGATGTTTGATTCATTCTGTTATTTTTTCCTTCTCCCCCACTCCTCCCACCCCTCTTTTCCCTCTATACAGTCCCCCCTTCCTCCATTCTTGCCTCCTCCCATCCCCCATTATGTGTCATCATCCGCTTATCAGTGAGATCATTCGTCCTTTGAATTTTTGAGATTGGCTTATCTCACTTAACATGATATTCTCCAATTTCATCCATTTGCCTGCAAATGCCATAATTTTATTATTCTTTATAGCTGAGTAATATTCCATTGTATATATACCAGTTTCTTTATCCATTCATCAATTGAAGGACATCTAGGTTGGTTCCACAGTCTCTTCAGTGATTCTTTAGGATAGTTCTGTCAAGGACATTTCATTTTATTCATCTTGTCTGGATGCTGTTCCTTCGTTCAGTCTACCCTGGTGCCAATGCACTGCCTCAACTATTGTAGCTGGAGAAACATCTGCAAATCTGGTAGCGTTAAGGCCCCAGCTCTGTGGTGTTTCTCCAGTACTGCCTCAGCTATTCTTGGCCTTTAGTATTTTCACATACATTTTAGCATCAGCTTGTTGATTTCTACACCACTTGTTGGGCTTTTATTAAGATCCCATTAAATCCGTAGGTGAATTTGGGGAGATGTGACACTTAAATTATAAGGAATTGTGTAATTCATGAACATCGTATATAATTCCGTGTATTTGTGTTCTTTAATTTCTCAATGATGTTTTATAGTTTTCCGTGTAGAATTGTGCACATTTTTTCTTGGACTTACTCCTAGATGTCAGGGCCTTTTTGATGTCATTGTAAACAGTGTTGTTCTAAAATTTCATATCTTAAACCAGGTATGGCAGGACATGCCTGCAGTCCCATCTACTGGGGGGCTGAAGCGAGAAGACCCCTTGGGTTTACGAGTTTGAGACTGAGACAGGAGGATCTGTAGGTTCTTTGTCTCACAGATTTGAAGAGTGAGATCCATGGACACGAAGGGTGAGAGCAAAGTGACAGGATTTATTAACAGAAAGAACACAGAGCTCCCGCAGGGTCCCAAGGAGGGTTGTCGACAGGTGGCTGTATCTAGGGTTGTGGTAAGTTCGGAGGGGAGTTAGGTGACCTCGAAGACCACAGGTTAGAGATTCTAAAAGTGCATCTTTGAGTCCAGTCACACCAGGGCATCTGCTGTTAAGGTGCCCCCTGTCCAATCAGGTTGCTGTATGGGGCTTTCAGCCACTTCCCGTGAGGATGAGGGAAGGGTTAACTGCTGGAGGATGGCATGCCAGCTGTAAATCAATTAATTACCCACAAACCTGTCTAATCAATAGACACACAAGAGCCAATACTCTTTTCAAATGGGAGGGTTTGTGATGGATGAGGCCAGACCAGGAGTAGCCCTCTACTCCCTTATTTTATAGTCACAGGATATAAAGGGGACCAAGTGTGGGAGGGGCTTCCTTGTGATGGACAGGAGGGGGTGGAGTCAGGGCAGCCACTTGCTCAGGGAAGCGATCATAGAACCAGACAGGGAACGGCTCCCACACAGCCCACCTACTCCCCAGCGATCTGGAACAGTCCTGCGTGGCTGCCAGTTCCTGGCAGTCAGGCCTCAGTGTCTCACGTCTGATTCTGCTAGATATGGATGGCTTCCCACATTGCTGATCACGCCTCACTTCACCTCAGGGACTGGCTCAGGGTTCCAAGTGCACTGCCTCAGGCTCCAGTGGACTCACAGGTCACAGGCCTCTAGTCCGGGTGTAAACTTCTGAGGCGGGCAGCGTTCTTAACTGTCTGCCTGAGACATTTCAGTCTCCTGCTCTGAAGACCAGCCTGGGCAACAGAGTGAGATCTCAAATCAAAAAACCACTCCTTACCTGTTAGTTGCGGACATATAGAAACATAATGATTTGTGTAGTGGATTTGGTGTCTAGAGATCTTGCTAAATGCACTTATCAACTCTAATAGTTTACCATACACAAGACCCTGGGTTGGATCCCTAGTACTGCCCAGGGTCTTGCTATGATACCCAGGCTGACCTTGAACTTCTGGGCTCAAGCAATCCTTTTGCTTCAGTTTCCCAAGTAGCTGGGGCTACAGATGTGTGCTACCATAGCCTGCTAAAGTATTATAATAGTTTATAGATTAATTTGGATTTTCCATAAGTACAATCATGCATTAAGATAACAATGACTTTCCAGTCCTTTCTCATTTTATGTCTTTTTCCCCTGCCTTCTTGCAGTGGCTAGGGTGTCCAATTTAATGTTGAACAGTAGTAGTAATAGCTGTTATCTTTGTCTTTTACCCCCTCTTTGGAGATTGTTTTTAATATTCTATTATTCTGAGAGACATTTGTTGCTGCCTTTATTTTTTATAGTTGTTTTATTGGACAAAGAGGCTCCTTTCTATTCTTAGTTTGCTAAAAATTTTAAAAATCATGACTAGGGCTGGGTGTGGTGGTGTGTGTCTCTAATTTCAGCTCCTGGGGAGACTGAGGCAGGAGGATCAGAAGTTCAAGTCCAGCCTGGGTAACTTAGTGAGACCTAGTCTCCAAATTAAAAATTAAAAGGATATGGATATCCTGGACATGTAGCTCAGTGGTAGATCATTCCTGGGTTCAGTCCTCCATCCTGAAGAAAAAATCATGACTGCATATTGAATTTTGTCACATGCATTTTCTGTAATTAATTGAGATAAGCATATTAATTTTTCTTTCTCTTGTATTAATGTGGATTATATTAATGACTTTTTGTCATCTCATATTTTTGAATCGAGGAAAAATTCACATATTCAGTGAAACATACACGTTAGTAGGCAGGTCATGTATTCTTTTTTTTTTTTTTTTAAAGTTCACAGACTTTTATTTTTTTTTACTTTTATTATGCCATGAATTCATAGGGAACAGGTTCAGCAGCTCAGGCTCCTTTCCATTTGTTCTCACAAAATATGCTTCTTTGGGTGGAGCAGGATGGCGCAGCAGCTGAACTCAGGTACCTTTCTCTTTGGCTTCCTTCTTTTTCTGATCATTTTCCTTCACACATGTCAGGAAGCTATCTTGGCTCTTGGAGTGCAATAGGCACGTTAATTCTCTTGGCAAGAATCTTGCCCTTAACTTGCTTATTCACAACAATGCCAACAGCATGCCGGGTAACATTGTAGACTCTCCCAGTTTTGCCATGGTAATATTTATGGGGCATTTGCTTTTGAAAAGTACCCATTCCCTTAATGTCTATGATAGCATCCTTCTTGTAGATTTTGTAGAAAATTTGTAAATGTATGTTAGAGATGCAAAAAAAAATGTAGATAAGTCTATTATTTTTACCAATAGTCTATTTGCTACTAGTAGTCTATTATTTACTACTATAAATGTATGTAAATCTATTATAAAGAATTAAAATTTAGCAAAATGTATACACACAAACACATGTGCATGGGGCCTTTTGCGGCTGAGATGTAAACAAAAGTGAAGAAATATAAACAAATAATACTAAAACATAACTGCAAGAAATTAGCAAATACCGTATTAGAATAGTGATGTCACAGTCTCCTGCTGTTGCTGTGGTTATGCTCTCAAGTGTTGCAAATATCTGCTTAAAACACCATGTGAGCCTGACCAGGTGGCACATGCTGGTAATCCCAGCAGTTCTGAAGGTGGAGGCAGGAGGATTGCAAGTTCAAAGCCAGCTTCAGCAACTTAGTGAGGCCCTGTCTATAAATAAATAAATAAACAAATAAATTAATAAATAGGACCTGGGATGTGACTCAGTGGTTATATACCCTGGGTTCAATCTCGGGCAACAAAAGAAAAGAAAAGAAAACAAAACAAAACAAATCATGTGAGGCTAATCATCTCCACACCAGCAATTCATTGCTCCAGTAAATTGCAAACTGCACTGAAGAGTAACTTCTTGCACATTTTTCACTGCATATAATGCACATAACAAACAGATGATGTGTTTGTAGACTGTTTATGTTAGTGGTAAGGCTTTTGGTCAACAGCAGGCTATGCATAGTTCCGTTTGTGGCCTAATGGCTCCAGCATTCTGAGAATCTTGTTGAATTCAAATTTGTCAATGTGCTGCTTGTTGTTCAACACAAAGTAATGCACTAGAAAATTCTTGCATGGGTTGTATATGATTTTATGTTCATCTGTCTGAATGGAAGATATAATGCAAACCATCCCAGAAGGGTAGGGGTGGGGGCAGAGTACCTTCTTCTTTCTGGTTTTCTTTTTCACACTTACTGGCCATTACTATATTTGCATTTAGTTGAACATGACTGTGACATAAATATAGGTCCATTGGCAGAAAGTGGCCCATGTTAAGAAAATAAGATTATTGCTAAAAGTGTCCATTACATTTCAAATTAACAAATCTGAAACCAACATTCTTAATACAAAAACAAGTCTATTGGGCTAATGCAAAGTGAAAAAATTCCCAAAATTCATATTTAAAAGCAGATATCTGGTGGCAGTGACAGAAGGGTGTCATCCCGAATGGACATCTTCTGTGACCATGTCTTGGATGTCGCTGGCTGCCTAGTCATGTGGCATTATTTGGATCTAACTTTATACCTTATAAGAGTGCTGTCTGAAAACTGGACTCACAAAAAGAGAACATAATTGAAATTGTGTGCCTGTGAGGGTTTTGGGGGTGCTAGGCCGTGACCTCAGCTGGAACCCCCACTTCATCTCCTCCACCTGAGCTCTCCTGGAGAAGGCCCACGTGCTTACCTTTCTCCCAGAAAGCAAGACCAGGCACGCTCTCCTCTTGACTACTTGCCCCTAGTGCCAATCCCCTGCCTCAGCAACAAACAAGTCCTTACCTGCTGCTTTCCCCAGGGAGCCCAGGATCTCAGAGGTCTTGCCAAGCTCTGCCCACTGGCTTCCCTGAGACAGTGGTGGAGAGGGTTGCAGTGACTGCTTCAGCCACCATCACCCCAGAATCCCTTAGCTTGGCCTCCTTGGATGAGGAAAGGAAGGAAGGAGGGATGCCAAGGAAGAGGACACCCCCCACGCCTCCCAGGCGACCCTCGAAGGCAGCAGAGTGCTGAAGCCCGGGCTTAACCCTACTGTTTTCCGTGTGAGCTGAGCCAAGTGGCTCCAGCTCTCCGTGGCTCAGTTTCCTCTTGGGACATGGGAATGATAACAGTACCGTCTTTGGAAGGACTGCTATGCCCATTAAACATGCCTGTGACCATTCTGGAAACACAGGAAGCACTCTGCGAATGTTGGCTGTTGTGGCCTTGGGAAGACTGGAAAAGCATGGCTTGGGGTCAGACACTGAATCTGGAGAAAGATGGGGCTCTTTCTGGTGAAGGCCTGTATCTGCCTGCACTGCCAGGCAAACCCAGGGTCACTAGTGTTGGGTTGCTGACCAAACTGACTACAAGAAGTCTTCCTAGCCTGGAAGCCCGCCCCTCGCAATGCAGCTTTGTCCTCCTCCCAACAAGAGGAGGCTGCTTCCCTTTACTCACCCTTGACTCTGGACTGGCCTTATGACTTTCTCTGGCCAACAGAACGTGACAGAGATCATGTTGCATGCGTTCCAAGCTTGGCCTCCAGTGGTCCTGCAGTTTCTGCTAACACTCTGGCACCCTGTCAAGAGGCTTTGTCTAGCCTCCAGGAGGAGGGATCACATGAAGGAGATGGAGGCACCCAGCAGAGAGCTGGCAGGAACTATCAGATGGAAGAGTGAGGCCATCTGGATAATCCGGCTCCACTTCAGCCACTAGATCCCTGCAGCTGCACTGGAAGCCCGAAGCCAGAGCAGAAGGAAGCTGATCTTGTTCAAATGGCTGATCCATAAAATCATGAGAAAATACATGACTTTTTTTTTTTTTTTTAATCCTTTAGATTCTAGAGGACCTGGAGGAAGGCAGCTTTGTGGGTAACTCGGTTGTTCTTGAGCCCTGTCTCTAGGCTGTAGTTGCTACCTGTACTTGGGTAGTCCTAGAGAAAGTGGCACTTCCTTCCTGAGCGTCAACGGACACCTCATGGTGTGCTGAGTGTTCATCCTTTAACGACAGATGCGGAAACTGTTATTTCTCTTTTCTGTTTGGTCCTGGGATTGAATCTGAGGGCAATTTGTCACTGAATTACATGCCTAGACCTTTATATTTTGAGACAGGGTCTCGCTGTGTTGCTTAGGGCCTCACTAAGTTGCTGAGCTGGCCTTGAACTTGGGATCCTCCTGCTTCAGCCTCCTGAGCTGCTGGGATTACAGGCGTGCGCCACCGTGCCTGGCAAGACTGCTATTTCTTAGATCACTTCTGGAGAGTCTCAAGACACCTGACCAGACTGCTGAGGAAATGGGAAGCTGGAAGTGGGACAGAGAGTACCAGCCACGGAAGGGACACCAAGCTGAAGACCTGGAACTGTCGCCCACTGACGAGAAGGATGGAGGGACCAGATGCAGACTTTAACCAGACAATAGCAAAGGTCCTTTCAAGGAGAGTCTATTCAACATTTAAAAATCAGTATTCTGGGTCCAAATAAAGGCCCAAGGTTTTTCAGGTTTGAAAATTCATCAGACAACTTGGAAAAAGAGAGTGATCTCCTTTGAAATCTCAATAATTGGAATACAGGGGAAAAAATTGAAAAACCGTAAATTATAAAGCAGAGAGTGGACCAGGAGGACAGAGTTCAAGGTGAAAAGGGGTACAGGAGAAAACCGGTGCATTAACAGTCCCACGGTAAAGACTGTTCTGCTCCGACAAAAGACTCACAGAAACCTAGGTAGGACAACCTGTGCAAAGAGAAGGGCCAATTCCAGCAAGACTCCCGAATTCCAAGGAGAAAAAGGAAACAAAAGCTTTCAGTAGCAAGAGCAGGTTCCTTCGAAGGGATAGGGAATTCACTAACTAGAGGTTGGAAGGCAACAGGCAGGGGAAAGGTTCCTATTGTTGACCAAGAATGAAATTAATCTGGTGGAGAACAAAGAAAATTTATTTGGGGGGTAATTAGAATTGTAACCTGGGAAAATGTACATTCAAGCAGTCTCAAAAATGTGCTGAGGTTTTACCAAATGTTGGCTCTATTCATAGATTTAAACCACAAGGTGTTGGAAACTATGTCACCTGTTAGGAATTATCACGGGTGCTGGCAAAGGTTAAGCAGTCTTGGAGGAAGGGTTGGGTGCATTCTCAGTCTCTGGTCGTTTGGAGGAAGGGGTCTGTTGTTTGGAAGGTTAGTAGAGGTGAATGGTCAACTCCGGGTGGGCATGTCTGCAGCTCAGTCCAGCAGTTCTGCTGTGGTCCTGTCTGAGATCCGATGAACAGTGGCCCCCGACGCCATTCTAAGTGTGGTGAACCAATGCTACTCCATTTTGACTTTTCCTTGACATTGCCCATCTTTGATTAAAATCTTTCCACTGGAAAGCAACCTAAGAATTAGAGGGCTGGGGATATAGCTCAGTTGGTAGAGTGCCTGCCTCGCAAGCACAAGGCCCTGGGTTCAATCCTCAGTACCGCAAAAAAAAAAAAAAAAAAAAAAAAAAAAAAAAAAAATAGAGATTCCATGTCTCCAGGGAGGAGCTGTCCCAGGGAATCATGTTCCTCATCAGGAGGGGCATTTGGCAGCTGTGGTCATGAACAAGTTTGGGAGGTATAGACCAAATTCAGGCCACCAGAAAGCAATTGAAAATCCAATCTCAGGCAGGTCAAAGGTGAGTGTTTCTGAAGTGAGCAGAGTCTGGTGGGGCTGTGGCTTGGGGAATCTTTTCTAGGTAACCACAAGTTTGGTTTTAGTCATAATTCCAAGACATTAAGATCCAAGAAAAGACAAGCAATTTCAACAAGGCAAGATCGGAATGGCAACCCAGGAGAGAACTTGAAACCTGACCACAGGGGTCTCTAGGGCTTGAGGTGTAACTGGTAAAAGGTGTGTGGCGGAGGGTTTAGGTCAGAGCAGTGTCAATTAGAATCCAACTCGGACCTAGTGAAATCAGGTCCCCGGCTATCAGGTCCCTCAAGGCACCTCAAGAACGCGGGGAAGCAGCCTCTTTTGTTTCCTGAGTTGAAAGTCCTGTCAGCTTTGTGAATTTGAGGCCATGCGTTTAGGTAGAAAACAAGGGTCAGAGAAACCCACCACTCTTCGCCACAGTGAATTCAGTCTCCAGTGAATTTCTATCCTGTCTGGTTTCTCAGTTGGAGGAACCCACCAAGTTATTTCTTTTCTTTCCTTCTTGATTTCTTTCCTGGGGATTGAACCCAGGGTTGCTTAACCATGGAGCCACATCCCCAGCCCTTTTTTATTTATTTTTTATTTTGAGACTGGGTCTCACTAAGTTGCTTAGGTCCTTGCTAAGTGGCAGAGGCAGGCCTTAAACTTGAGCTCCTCCTACCTCAGCCTCCAGAGCCACTGGGAGTATAGGTTAGTGCCACCATACCCAGCCCATCAGTTTTCTTCATTAGAGTTTTTGAAAGTTTTTACCCTGTTCACACTTGCTGGAAATCTATACTTGTCAGAGTTCATGCCATCCCTTCCATGAATTTCCTTGAAGACACCGCACTTTAGGATTACAGTTCCTTGCAAAATCTTCCAGAAAGTCACAAGAATAAAGACAAGACTTAAAATAGCCCTTATGTATGATTATGTCAAAATACATCCTGCAATGTGTATAATCAGAAAAGTGAGAGATTACACTCCATTTATGTATATCTATTAAAATGTATAAATGCATTCTACTGTCATGTACGATTAATTAGAACAAATAAAAATTAATTAAAAAATACACTCTTCTGGGGCTGGGGAGATAACTCAGTTGGTAGAGTGCTTGCCTTGTAAGCACAAGGCCCTGGGTTCGATCCCCAGCACCCCTCCCCCCCAAAAAAAAATACACTCTTCTGTCATGTATAACTAAAAAGAACAAATTTTAAAAAAAAGTAGCCTGGTTAAAGATGACCACTTATGTTGACAAAGAAATGTGGTTATTTCTATAGTGTACGATAATTTGACATTAGAATTATGTCTGATAAGAGACATACTGAGATACCAGGTTTCTAGGAATCCCACATAATTTTGGAACGTATATTAAAAATGAATTTATATAATTATGTCTAATATGTGTTTTTAGAACTTCCAGGGAGCTTTCTGAAAATCTGCAAGCTTTAATTTTAGAGTTTGACTTTAAGTTTGTCAGGTATACCAAAGGTCTCAAACATTTAAATAGAATCCTTAGGAAATAAAATTGATGACAAAAATCTTGTTTAAGCAAAACCTCACAATTTCCAATTAAGAACAGATCGATGTTTCAAGGAAACCCTGCCATTGGCAAATATTCGCACAGGCACTTACAAACTCACAAATTCCCCCGGAGGTGACACGTGCCTCTGCACCCAGCCAAGAATGGTGATTCATGAAATTGCTCTGGTTGTCCAAGTACGTCTATTGGAAACCCACTCTTTTCCCATGCCAGACACTGTTCTGGCCAAGCATTTCTTTTGGACCCAAGTTGTACCACTCGGCACGGGTCTTCTGACACCCTCCAAGCAGCCCCTGCTGGATAGGAGCAGCGCAGCTGTGGGAGGAACTCCCCTCCCTGCCCTGGATTTGCTGTGCCCAGAGTTCATTGGCGTCCAGTCCTGCGCCACCAAGCCTGGTACCTGCATGAAGTGGAAGGGCACGCAGGGGCACGTTTCCTCAGTCTGCAAGCTCAGCACAGCGGCGCCTGGTGTGCTTACTGTGTTGTCATATGGAGGAAGCTGGAAGGGGCAGGGGAGCGAAGGCCAGGCCAGCCTCTGGTTCCCGGTTCTCATGAGGCTTCTCTGTGCTGCTGGTCTTTGTGCCCACTCAGGATGTGGTACCCAGAGAACGTCACGTTTTCCTTTAAACTGATTTGCAAACACTTTTGTTTCAGAACAATTGTAAATCCTCAAGATTGGTAAGGTTTGGTACTTTTCTTGCCCAGTGCACAAGGCATTTGAGTTTGACGCCTCCTTTATATTCCAGGCAGCAGGATGCTGCTATAGAAGACTGCGGAGAGAGCGGGAACACACCACCATCCCTCCAAGCCAGGTCAGACCTTCCGTTCCTCATGCAAACATCTCCTCCTCCCCCCTCCTCTTTTTGGTACTAGGAATTGAACCCAGGGGCGCTTAACCACTTAGTCACATCCCCAGCCTTTCTTATTTTTTACTTTGAGATAGGGTCTCACTAAGTTGCTGAGGCTGGTCTCAAATTTGCAGTCCTCCTGCCTCAGCCTCCTGAGTTGCTGGGTCTATAGGCATGTGCCCAACTATTCTAGTGCACTCTTTCTCTCTGGTGGGGGGCACAAATTAAGAACAGACAGATCACCACTGTGAAGTCCAAATTTGAGAGTCTTTATTAGCCAGCCAGCTGACTCTCTCACACAACACCCAAAATGGCTATTGGGAGGACAGCCCTGAGCATAAAGTTGAAGGTGTTTTTATACCATAAGTAAAGCATGTCGATACATTGATCATAAGTGGCTGTTGCTATGAATCAAAACTACAACTGACATCATGAGATCTAAAATCATAAGCAGAAGGAGAAGTGGGTCAAAACGACTTTAGTCAGGTATAAGTTAAAGAATGGTTACTAACATCTAGACAATCATTCTCTGACAGGGTGCATTGTCCAAGAAAACTAGGGACCAAAAAGAGAACAATTTTACATTATATAAGAATTCCCATTTTGTGTGGCTGGACATGTCATGCTCAGCAACGGTGGATGGGTACAGAGGCCGGGTGTTCCCATGGGAGAAGCTTTTCCTGCATGACATGGAGTCTTAGGGTAAAATGGAGTCTGTTTGGTCATTGCCCAGATAGCCTGGCCCATAACATCTCTTTTTTTTTTTTTCGTTTAAAATTTTTTCCTAACGTGCTCTTGACCCAGATACAACTTTTGTTTCCTCCTTCTCTCATTTCATAAACTTGAAAAAAAAATCTCCAAACAATTCCTCTAAATGAGGATCAAAGCCAGCAAGAGTAGAAACTGCTGATCCAGAAACGACAGAGTGGAACAGAGGGAGACGGAGCGTAGAGATGGGAGCCGTGCCCGAGCTAGACTTCAACCTTCGAAGTCTTCAGAGCAGCCGGGTCAGGTAGGCCCAGGAATGTGAGGAGGGAGGAAGAGCTGTAATTAATTGTAAACCAGTTAGTAGCTCTGCGAGTACCCGAGTACCCGCTTCGGTGACTCCTGAAAGAAGGGAGAGAGGGAGGAAGGGCGAGAGAGAAAGGGAGGGAGAGAGGGGCGAAGGAAGGAAACGATGCTGCAGTCGTTAATGGACAGACCGTGGTCCAGCCTTGGTCAGACACTGTTCCTGGCCCAGGCTTTGAATCCCTAGAGTTCACTCCTGGTGGGAAGAGAGTGGAGTTGGAGGCCTTACAGTTTGGAAACCTGAACTTGCTGTTATGTTATGGGTCTTCATCTGAGCTAGAGTAAGCCAGGAAAAAGTGTGCGAGCGATTTATTATGACCATTTCTGCTACAGTTTGGATCTTCAGCGTTCCCCAAGGGCCATGTGGCAAAGGTTTGTTCTCCAGCTCGGTACTGTCGGGAGGTGGTGGAAACTTTAAGAGGTGGAGCCTATTGGGAGGTCTTTAGGTCATTGGGGGTGTGCCTCAATGGAGTTTGTGGGACCCCAGTCTCTTCCTCTATCTCTCTCTTGCTTTCCAGCCAAGTGGTGAGTGGTTTTTCTCTCCCATATGCTCCTGTCAAGATGTGCCATCATAGACTGAAAGCAAAAGGACCATCAATAATGAACTGAAACCTCTAAAACTGTGAACCAAAATAAGCCTTTTTTCTTTATAATTTGATTATCTAAGGTACTCGTTATAGTAACGGGAAGCTGACCAACACGGCTTCTCATTGAACTGATCATGTCTTCTTATCAGAATTTTATTTTGAATTTGTAGGAAGACTAGGCTTCCAAGAAAGCCAGTCTAAAATTTATTTCCGGTGCAGACTTTTTACAGCAAGAAAGGATGACTGGATGATATCATAAGACCACATATAAGAAAGGAGCGACTGGCTAGGTGTCAGGCTTACAGAATTCTGAGTCAGCTGTCTGGATTAAAAGCTGTCTCTTAAGTGCTCCTTCCCCAAAGGTAGAGCCTGAGTGGGGATTTGGAGGCACGTGGTTTATGGAGGGAAACCTCCGGAGACCCCCGTAAGGCAGAGAGGGAAGGGACCTCGAGAAGAGCAATTGCCCCAACTTCATCCAGAGGCAGGCTGTGCGTCCCTCAGTGACACATCAGCTTCCCAGGAGAGGGGGCAGGGGAACGTGTCCCAAGAGTGTCTGCATAGGGCTCCCGCCAGCCAGGGGGACTCCGCCAGAGGTCACAGGTGTCGACCACTAGCCTAGACAAGGTGGCGCGGCTGATGAAGGGGGCGTGGGTAAATTTCCTGCCACAGTCTGTTACTCACGTCACACTGGAGTTCTGTTTCGGGAGATTACTCACCTGTAACATCAGCAACGCTGAAGAGACTTCATCTTTCTGACTCAAGACGTTTACCTTCCTCAGAAGCACGTGCTTCCCGCAGGCCTCCCCTTCCCGCCCAGGGCCCTTTGGACAGTGTCCTAGAGGGCAGCTGCGATTGCTCCACGTTCTCCCCCACTTAGGCCACCGGCTCCTCTCTGGCCATGGCTTCTGGTAAACCTCTGAAGCCCAAGTAACAAAGATGACTGTCGCTGATCAGTGCTACGTGAGAATGTTAAGAAACGTTTCATTTTTTCCCCCTAAAATGTAAGCTCATCTTGTAGATGCGTGTGGTGATGTGTGGTGGGTGTAGGTTCCCTTCTTCCGTCCTTATGAGGCTGGATCTGATGGAGTAAAGGACCTTGATTTTCCGGGAGGATAGATAACATTTTGTTACGCTGTTGAACGGTGTTCTTCACATTCCCATGCTCACCACGCTGCCGTCCCTTGCTGTATGTATTCTGGTAGCTCCGTCCCTCCATAACTAAAGTGCTCCGCAGACTCTTGTGTCTGCCTTCCCTGGGATTGTGAGCTTTAGCAGGACAGGGGGCGCTCGCCCTCTTCCCGTTGCCCAGCACCGCCCAGCGTGGCACACAGCAGGCACTGAATGAAATACCTGATAAACGAGTGAGTACAAGAGCAGAAGGGAGAGCGGTCTTCAGGGCAGTGCCAGGCGGAACCATGTGTGGCCGCAAATTCTTGTTGGCTCAGAACCTGTGACTGTGGCCTTATTTGGAAACAGGGTTGTTGCAGGTGGAATCAAATTTAAATCAGGTCATCATCGATTCATCTGGGCCCTAATCTAGTAAATGGAGTCCTTATAGCATGAGAGAAATGGGGAAACATGCGAACACACACGCACACGTGCACGAGGCAGATGGAGATGGTGGAGGCAGCCATTGGAGTTACCTCCACAAGACAAGGAAGGCCAAGGATTGCCGGAAGCCACTAAGGACTAGGAGAGAGGCCTGGCTCAAATCCTCCAGAAGGGCTTTAAAAAAAAGCCCGGGGGTCGGGACAGGCAGGTGCACTGAAGCGTGGTCAGGGTTCAGCTTCTGCGCAGACCTCCAAGGCCTGGAAGGAGCTCCCAGGCTGCAGCACCCGCTTCTCAGTGGACACGCCGGCCCCCTCCCCCTCAATCCCAGGGAGCCTTGTCGCTGTCCCCGAAGCTGGAAGCTCGAAGCTCCTGCTGCACTTCCTGACACTCAGTGGTCGGTGATGGGAGAGGACCTGGAGGCTGGGGTTTTCCGATCTAGACAGATTTTATACTGGAACCGGTTGAATCACCGAGTCCTTGTCGTAATTTCCCGTTCTGTGTAACTGGGGTTATGCTCCAGGGCGTTTGGGGGAGGGCGGCTTTACCAACACCTGTGGGCCCGACAGACGCCGGGATTGTCCCCGGTGCCAGGTGCTCTCGTTCACACAAGTAGAGAGCTGGCAGGGACGTGCCGGGCGTGGGCCTGGAGCATCTCACAGGATCCCCAGAGGTTTCTGTGCCTGCCCTGGCTCCTGGTTGTCCTACCTGGCAAGTTGGTGGCTGTCAGTCACATCATGGTCTCTGTAGGGCGGAGATGAAGACTTTGTGAGAAACAAAAATGTTGACTTAATTTTCTCACTCTTGTGTATTTCCCCGCACACAAAACAACCTTGATTGCTTCCAGGGCGCAATCGATGCACAGGTGGTAGAAGAATATGAATTGGAAAACCCAGAAGAGACTTAGGGTTTTTGTTTGTTTCTTTGTTTGGGCTGGGAGTGTGCCTGACTGGTTTTTTGTTTTGTTTTTTGTTTTGTTTCTTGTTTCTTTTTGGTACCAGGTATTGAACCCAGAAGCACTTAATCACGGAGCCACATCCCCAGCCCTTTTTTATTTGTAGAGACAGGGTCTTGCTGAGTTGCTGGAGCTGGCTTTGAACTCAAGCTGGCTGTGGCTTTAAAAAGCCTTCCAAATGTTACATTTCCCCCAGGAAAGCGGTTTCTGTCTACTGGGATGGAACTCAACATATCTGCTGTAAAGGAGGAAAAGTCATTTCCCCCTCAGTCCCCGTAAGTTCTTAGGAGACGCCCCCTGTGACAAAAGACAGACTAAAAGAAAAACCAACAGTCTTTCCTGTGTCGGGGGAGACACCAGGAATCGCAGTCCCGGAGGTGGCTTTGGGTTCCCGCTTCTGCAGCATCTTCCGCAAAGAGCACTGGGTTTTTGGAGCTGTGCTGAGACAGGGAAAGAGCTCCGAGTCTCCCGGGGGCCACGGGGAAGGCAACTCCCGGCAGGCGAGGGCCGCCAGCCGCAGCCGTGGGAGCCCTGCCGGCCCAGCCTCCCGCTGGTGCGGCTCCAGTGTCCTGTCCGAGCTCTTGGTGGCCAGCCTGTTCTCCCCGTGGGGGGCAGGGCAGGGCACCTTCTGACTTTGCAAATTTGTGTCCTGCTTTCAGTCAAACAGAGGGAGGGTGGAGCTTTTATTCAACTCCTTCTTAATTGCCTTCAGCCCAGCAATCTTTCTGTTTGGGTGGCACATTTCGAACCCCACACTGTATTTTTTGGGGTGCATCAGCTTCTAGCTGCCTTTGCCATTGTCACAGCCCATGCTGGTCTGTACCAGTGTTTGGAAGGCAGCACGGGACTCCAGGCTGCTTTGGCTGAAACCACTGACTCTTCACTTGGGCCTTCCGTTGCTCAGTGGGTAGCTGAAAATAGGGTAAAGACTTGAAATTTCTGCCTTCGCTTTGCATCTGTCTCCTTTATTACCTGAAACTTTGGGTCAGATTCCTGCTCAGCTCTGCACAAAGGCAGGTTAATCACTTAAGGAGTGTCTGTAATACAATACAATAAAAACTGGTAATACAAGGTTATTAGCCCTACATTTACCTACACTACCTTCAAGCTTAGGGACACCAAAAGTAACCAGGGTATTTTCATGATTTACAGGGATACTCAGCTGTCTCTTCTAGACCCCTGGAAAGCCACCGGGAAGTCCCCAGGCACTTCCCTAAACCTGTAGTCACCTTAGCTTCCAGCAGAGCCTCACAGACAGATCACCCCGAGGTGAGACCACATGCTTAAGTGGGAGCAGTTACCCCCGACAGGAGCCGAGGCTGCCCCCCTGAGCAGGTGCCATCTCAAACAATCGCGACTTTTCCAGAGCCACCTCACAGAAGCAGAGCTACTCTGGTGATCCACCAGACCCCAGTGTGACCAGGACAGCTGAATTCTGCAGACATCTCTCCCACCCCCGCCCCAGCCCTCCCTCTATTTAAACTTAATGTTCATGGTCGGTGCCCCCAAAGACAGGGCTGAGGATGCCTGGCCCCTGTCTTCCCAGTGGAGCTATAGATTAAATTCCCTTCCCTGTGTCACCTCTTCTGACTGGTTGGGACCCCCCAGAATCAGGGCTGTGGTCTAGAACTCTGGTGCCAGGAGTATGAAACGATGAGACCTGGAGTCTTGACATGTGGCCGTTCTCTCCAGTGATGTGACCAAACCCTCTGATAAAGGGTGTGTGGGGGACGTGTCCACAGTTTCGGTTACTAACTTTCTGGGGCAAGGCTCCTGGGGGAGAAACTGTGGGCTGCCTCCCCACCCAGAGGAAGACGCATGTGGTTACTGGATTTGGGGAAGGATGGAATGAGGTGAAATGTAAGTGAAGCAGTTCTCGGACAGTCTCAAAGCAAGACTGCAGCAAAGGCCTGGACTGAAAATCAGACTCAAGGTCCTGTTTATTTGACAAATACATAGAGAAGGTTGTGTTTGAAAACTGGCTATCTGAAGCTCTGTTCAAGTTGGAAACGGGCTGTTTCTCTGACAAGAGACCCATGCACATCCTCCAGGCAGGATGGTTCCATTCTTGCTAATGTGACTTCCAACAGCAGCATTTTTTTTTTTTTTTTTGGTACGGAGGATTGGACCCAGGGGCACTCAACGGCTGAGCCACATCCCCAGCCCTATTGTGTATTTTATTTAGAAACAGGATCTCACTGAGTTGCTTCACACCTTGCTTTGGCTGAGGCTGGCTTTGAACTCATGATCTTCCTGTCTTAGGCTCCCAAGCCGCTGGGATTACAGGCGTGCACTACTGCCCCCGGCAAGACTGTGGTGAACGAGGCTCCCTAGTTCTACCCCTGATGCTAGTGAACTGACCACATTTTTTTTCCCCTCCTTCCTTTCCTTTTGGTAATGGGGATTGAAACCAGGGGCACTTTACCACTGCGCTACATCCCCAGCCTTTTTTATTTCTCACTAAGTCGCTTAAGATCTTGCTAAGTTGCTGAGGTTCGCTTCCAACTTGTGATCCTCCTGCCTCAGTTTCCTGAGTTGCTGGGATCAGGTGTGCAGCACTGTGCCTGTCTTTTTTCTTTTCTTTCTTTTTCCTTTTCTCTTCTCCCCCTTTCTTTCCTTCCTTCCAGAACTGGAGATGGACCCCAGGGGTCCTGTATTACTGAGCTACAGCCTCAGCCTTATTATTTGTTTGCTTGTTTGTTTCTGCAGTTCTGGGGATTGAACCCAGTAGTGATCTGTTACTGAGCTACATCCCCAGGCCTTTTAATTTATTATTTTGAGGCAGGATCTCACTAAATTGCCAGTTTGGCCTTGAACTTGCATTCCTCCCACCTCAGTCTCCTGGGTCACTGGAATTACAGGCACCAGCCTCTGCCCCCGGTTCATCAGTGTCTTACAGCTGGTCTGTTCAAATTAGGATCTGATGCAGATTAACATTGCATTTGAGTCTCTTTTAATATATGCCAAGTTTATCTTTCTCTTTTTATTTGTAGGAGGATTCCACTTATTTGTAGAAATAAAACACGCTGAATCATTTCTCACATTTTGGACTGGACTCGCTGAGTTTCAACACTCCCCTGGTATGGTCTGTGCTGCTAAGCTCTCCTTACTGTACAGCGACTGAGAAGCTTGATCAGTTCTAGTTTGGATCTTATGTGAGCAAGAGGTAAAGCCAGATAGTACTCATCATTCCACAAGGTCCATAATACCTGGTTGTCTTTCACTTTGGTGTTAAACTTGCCCCTTCGGTTCAGGTCTGGTCAGCCTGACTCATCCTTTGTTAGATTACCTGTCCCGTTTCACCTAATGTTTTTTTAAACAGGTTTTTAAAGGCTTTGTGTTGTGATAAAAGCTACCTGTCATTAAAATTACACTTAACTGTTTTAACTAGACAATTCAGCAGCATTAAGTACATTCACAAGGCTGTGGAACATCACCACTATCCATGCCAAGCGTGGTCACCACCCCGCAGGAACTCTGTGTCCATTCCCGTAACTCTGCATTCCCTCCTACTCCTGTCCCTGGTGACTCTGTATTACTTCCTGTCTCTGCATTTTCCTATTCTAGGTCGTTTTTAGCAGTTTTTAATGTTCACTGTCTAGATCCATTTTCCTACTAGGGACAGACAGCAAAACGGGTTCTTGTTGTGGTGGTGGTTTTTGTTTTTGATCTTTGTTTTTTCAAAGTTTCATCTTTAGTTTTTGGAATTGTAACTGATGTGTTCCAACACACTGTGGTCATTATAATTCTTGATGCTCAAATTCTCTTTCCTGTATTTGGCACTAAGAGCCGGCCCTTGAAGTTGGCCTCTGACCTTTTGACACAGTCTTGGTTGTTGTTGTTGTTGTTGTTGTTGTTGTTGTTGTTTTAATGATGCCCTTGGTTTCTAGTGTAATAGGAAAGTTCAGACTCATCTTTTACTTTTTTCTGCCCCAGATCTGGAACCAGCCTTTGCCCCAAGGAATCTTGTTTCCCCTTTATGGGAAATGAGTCTTACAAACCATAATTTGGGTGCTATGGTGCTCATTGTTACTAGAGGGGCCACACTTTTGGGACCCTCTTCTACACAAATTTTTATGAAGAGAAAAATATATTGTTACTTCCAATTCAAATGAAAGATTATAGAATTTTAACCAAACTTTATATTTTTTCTTTTATGCTGAAAATCTTGCAAGGCTTGTCTGCCCACCAGTCTCCACTTCCCTGCCTCCTTACAGATTTGAGGCTTTGAGTTCCACTGAGCTCATTTTGAAGCCCTCCCCAGGGGCCCTCAGCTAGCCAAATTCAGGGGTCAACTCTCAGTCTTCCGCTTTGCTTAACCCCTCAGCTTCTTTGGACTCCGTATATTGCTCTCCCCTTCTTGAAAGTTTTTCTATATTTAACTTCTAGGAAGTTACATTCTTTTGACTTTTTAAATTTTTTCTATCTCACTGACAACCTTTGTTTAAATTTTCCTATGAGATAAATATGTTTTTTCTTCTGCATTCCTTTACTACGTTGAATTCTTTTTCTGTTTGTTTGTTTACAGTCCTGGGAATTGAAGCTGGGGTTTTGCACATGCCAGGCAAGCACTCTACCACTGAGCCACATCCCCAGCACAGTATGTTGAATCCTAATGCCTGATTTGATAGGCAAGCTCAAGATTCCGATGGCAAATTTCCTGTATTTTTTTCCACATTGCTGGATTTGACTTGCTAATATTTATCTACTAGCGTTAGCATTTGTTAATGGCAGCTTGAATCTAAGTTTGATATTTGTCAAATACTGATTTTCAGCTTCTTTTTTCCATCTATAATTATTTGTTGGTGTTCTATAAGAAAAAGCTTTTCTTCTTTATATTATAAATATGAGGGAAACTTCACTACTGTCATCATTTATTCTCGTTTTCAAATCATTTTGTTTTTAACCAGTGGGAATTCCTTCAGATTGGCTTTCCTGTTCCTTTGGTAGATCCTATTCTTTAAGCACTTCTGAAGTTTCTGGAACAGTACATATCCCAGGTTCCTTTGCACCTTCCCTACCCCAGCACTAGAATCAGCCATTTCTCCAAAGGTCCTGCTTCCTTGTAGTAGAGAATGGTGTTTAGGAACCCAAGAGCTGGTGTTCAGTGTGCTTGTTGTTATTGAGATGTCATTGCCCCCAGACTACCAGTTGCTAACCCTGGGGAATATGTCCCTGTGTGTCTACTTGCAGGTATACACAAATAAAGAGCCCACACACATAATGCTATCAAAAATCCCAAGTGCAGACTGATCTCTGGTTCTCCTCCAACGCCGCAAGGTTCATTGCCCTCTTCCAAACTGTGGCTTTCTTTTCTCACAATCTGTAATTAAATCCATTGTCCTTAACATATTTATTTATCCACTTAATCCTACAACACATTGAGAGGGATTTCATCATGTTTGTGAAAAACAAACCTACCTACCAGCTAGAGGTCAGTGTTTGCTGTTCTTTTTGTCTTTATTTTGAGGATATATAGTTGAAATACAGTGATGCTCTTTCTGTGTGGTTATGAATGACATTTAAATATGGTTAGGCTCATTTTTTCCTCTCTGTACGTCGTTTTCAGGTCTTCTGCCCCCTTATGGAGATTTCCTTGTTGGATCAGGGCCATTTACAGAACACAGGCAAAGCTGGGAGGAGAGGATGCTCACTAGTGGGGTCCTCCCCCCTTCCCCTGCCTTCTTAGTCTGGTTTCTCTTCCTTGGGTAACCAGCCTAACTAGGTTTTGGTGTATCTTGTCTTTGTGTTTCTTTTTCCAAGACAACCAGACACCTGCATATTTTCTTCTTTCAAGTACAAGTTTAAAATCCCAAATGCTCCAGGGCTCCAAAGTCTGAACTTTGTGAGCGCCAACATGATGCCACAAGGAAAAAAATGCCACACCTGACCTCATGTGGCAAGTCCCAGTCAAAACACGAAACATATAGGCCTGCGAAACATATAGGGCGTTGATCTCATGTTTCGACTTGGGTCTCTTTCACAAGATATCTCATTTATGTGTATGCCGATACTCCAAAGTCCAAATAAATCCCAAATCGGAAACATTTCTGATTCTAAGAACTTTGGAAAAGGGACACTCATCCTGTGCTTTAAAAATCTTGTTGTTTTTGCTTTTTTTCCTTTTTAACTTAATGATATATCCAGCTATCATGCTGGTCAGTTATATGAACTGCCCATCTTTTTTCCAGCTGCACAGTACTCCACTGTTCCCATGTGCCATTCTTCATAGTTACCTCTCCCATGTTTTAGACATTTGGGTAGCTTCCAATATTTTCCAATCCCAAAGCATTACTGCAGTGAATAATCTTGTGCATTGTGTTAGTCAGCTTTTTGATGCTGTGACAAATACATAAGAAAAACAACTTAAAGAGGATGAATTTATTTATATGTTTATGTATTTATTTATTGGTAGTGGGGATTGAACCCAGGGGCACTTAACCACTGAGCCACACCCCCAGCCCTTTTTATTTTTATTTTATTTTTTTGAGACAGGGTCCTGCTGAGTTGTTTAGTTCCTCACTAAGTTGCTGAGTCTGGCTTTGAACTTGTGATCCTCCTGCCTCAGCCTCTCTGCTGCTGGGATTACAAGTGTGCACCACCATGCTGGGCAAGAAAGATTCATTTAGACTTACAGTTTCAGCCCGGCATGGTGGCACATGGCTGTAACCCCAGCAGCTTGGGAGGCTGAGGCAGGAGGATGGAGAATTCAAGCCAGCCTCAGCAATTTAGTGAGGACCTAAACAACTCAGTGAGACCCTGTCTCTAAAAATAAAAAAGTGGTGGGGGGTGGTGCTGGGGGTGTGGCTCACTGGTTAAGTGCACCTGGGTTCAATTCCTGGCACTAAAAAGAGACTCACAGTTTCAAAGGTTTCAGGTTTCAGTCCATGGTCACCGGCTTCATCATGGCAGAAGGGCATGGTAGAGGACAGGGGCTCAGCCCAAGGCAGCCACAACACAGAGGGTGAGGAAGGGGTCAGGGGACAAGATCAACCCTTCCAGGGCAGCTCCTGGTGATCTGCTTTCCCCATCTAGGTCTCACACTAACAGTGAAGGGTTCGTAGTGTGTTCTAATAGCTGGTAGTAAGACTCCTCTGGTAGCTTTTCTTTTTCAGGTATCACTAGCTATTCTTCTGTATTTATCCTTCTGTACGATTTTTAGTGCCAGTTTAGGCTCTAGAAAAAATATTTTGACATTTTTATTGGAATTGCATTCCATTCATAAATTAACTTGGAGAAAACTGACAAATGTGTCACATTGAGTCATCTTTTCCAAGAACTAAAGATGACTGTTTAAATCTGCTTTTGTGTCTTTCAGGAGTTTTTCCATATTTCCCTCATACAGATTTTGAACATTTCCTACCAGATTTATGACTAAGTATTTTCTCTTCTTTGATGCACCTGGTGCGCTGCGGCGGTGCGCGGCCTCGTGCTTCTGCCTGCGGGTCCCGCCCCTCGGCGCAGGCGGTCTTTGGCGGGGTCCACGTGGAGTCCCTGCTGCGGCAGTGCGACGGGTCCCTCTTCCAAACGCATCCTCGCTCCTCAGGCCCTGCCTAGATCGGCTCTGTCCCACCCGAGCCACAGCGGCGGTGCCCAGGGGTGTGCGACGTGACACCTCCTCCTACCTGCGGGGGAGCGGGAGCGAAGGAGCAGAGGCCCGCGCCGCCGGGGACTGCAGGGGACCGGGTGCCCCGCTGCTGCCTCCTACCGCCCCGAGCTGCCACTGCACCCGGTTTGAGCAAAGCAAGTCCCCGCCCCGTTGGTGCTGAGCATGAAGTCAAAGGAAAGTCTTCCTCCTTTCCCTCCTCCTCCTCCTCTTCTTCCTCCCCCTTCTTCTCTTCCTCTTCCTCCGCCTCCCTTTAACCAGCACCCTTCTTTTGGGGATCTCTAGAATTTCTTTGAGCTCCAGAGTCCAAATCCTTGAGACAGGGTTCAAAGGATAAGGTGAACCGAAATGTCTCTGACTTCGCTCAATTCTCATCCTGGGGTTTGAGCCAGAAAGCAGGTTGGTGGGAGGACAGAAGGATGAAGGGGAAGGGAAATGAACTCTCTGTTGTGTTGGGCTTTTAAAAATAATCCTTTAAAATTTTTAATTCATTTCAAAAATCCATGAATATCATAAAAGTCTTTCTAAAGATTAGAAAACTCCAGAATGAAGTTCTAACCTAATGAACTTTAGAGGAACTGTTAAAGGGTGAATTTTTAAAGGTTAAGATCATAATTCTCACACAAATGGAAAATGAACATGTCAAAGACTTCATTTACTCATTAATTAACGAAGGAGCCAATAAGATGTAAAAACTGGTTCAAAGGCCAATCCAAGGATCAGACACACATTTGGGTAAGCAGGAATGCAAAAATGAATTTGCCAATAGGTGCAAAACTGGAGAGTATCCATGAGGTAACAATTGCACCTTCATCGTGCAAAATTTAATTGCATCTCCATGGAGATGAATCATTTGTGTTTCTATCAGTTTCCTACAACACAGAGTTGTCAAACAGAGAAGGGAAAGTACAGAACTTTCAAGAATCAGATAACCCTTGGAAAGGGCCTCTAGACAATCTCTTGTTCAATTAAGTGATGCCCCCAAGTTTCACATCTGCCGAGTAGAAGATCTGAATTCAAACCCAATCTATGCGTCTCTGTGAGTTCAGGCTCTTTCCTCTGGCCAAGTAGCTCTTGGGCAGTGAAGAGTGTTTTTCAGCAATGGGTGGTATTGACCATTTACTATCCCATTTAGTTAAAAAATCCTAGGCCTCAGGAATTTCCACTGGAACCTGCAGCAGCTTTCTGAAGGACTGCAAAACCTCCACCAATCGTTTGTGATGAGGGACTTTTCTCCTCTGTGGTGGTGTTCTTGGAAATCTTGAAGGGCTTGGAGCCAGGTCCAATCCTGGTCCAAGCCCTGAGGAATGGCAGGAGGCTCACAAGACTTCTGCCCGCTGGGCCCTGGCGTGGGTGAAGAGCCTGCTGGGGCCCAGGCTCGGGTCAGTTCTCTGCTGTTTGGGGACGCTGGTACAGCCAGATGATACCTTCGTCATGTAGGCGCTTCCAGACAGCTCTCTCTAACTTGAAGTCGTGATTTATGTAAAAGATCACTCGTTTCCATGATTTGTCATAGTAGTGATCAGAGAAACGCTCGTGGCCCTCGGTGATAAAGCCATAGGCACTCACCTAGGTAAAGGGTGGAGGAGAAATAGGGCCTGTGTGGCTGTCTCCCAGGCTGCTTCTCACGGGCTCTCTGTGGGGGGCTTTTTCCTGGTTCTCCGCCCAGGGGTCTGGGTGCAGGTCACTTGGATGCACATGTACACTCATGTCCACTGCCCTTCCTGGACAGAGCAGGCCTAGGAGTAGCCCCAGAGCTGTTCTCCAGTTATTCCTGAAGTCCAGCCTTACCTTGTCACAGAGGTGAAGGGCAGTGAGCAGCAGGAGGGCCCCGGTGGTGGGGCGATATATTCTCCAGTGAGAAGTGTCCAGGGTCTTTGACCTCAGAAACCTGTAAAATACCCCAGATCCCCAACTGTCAGGAGCTTGCATGGATGAGAGGCCCCTTCACCGACTTTGTGCCATCACCTGGGCTTTCTACTGTCACCTGTTCTTCATGTATCGGAGAAAGTCTGGATGCAGCAGCAGGTATCTGTCCAACTGCAAGGCATCCCGAAAAGCTTCCTGGGGCCTGCGCCTGTGGTCAGGGATGGTTGTTCAGGCTCAGTTCTCTGACTGGCTTGGTGGGGGCCAAGTCAGGGTCATGGTCATGACTGGTACCCATCTCCAGGTGGCAGCCAAGGCTGTGCCCACTTGCCCACCTCTTTGTTGCCATTCACCTCAAGGTTCAGCCTGGGTGGGGTGAAGAGGCAGGAGCAGGGAAGTGGGTACCTGAACCAGAAGAGGTTCTTTCTCTGCAGGGTCTGGTTCAGGAGCATGGTTTCCAGCCACTCATAGTCCCGGGTGCCCTCTAGGAAGTGCAGGTAGCGAACGTCCTAGGAGCAAGGACAGGAAGTGGTCCCAGGGTACTGTTTGAGGACAAGGGCTGGGGCAGCCTGGCTCTCATACCAGAGTGCCCACTTGCTTCCCTCTGGCCTGGTGTGGGTGTCTTCTTTGCCCTGGTCCTTCATGTGAGTAGAACCAGTACCAACCACAGTCTGTCCAGACCTGAGACGCTCATCTCCCCTTCTCACCCACGTGTCCCCCATCCAGAGTCTGTGGCCAGGTCCCTTCCTCTCTGCTCACCTTCCCTAGAGGCACATGCTGGAAGCCCCGATTGCCCAGTATAAGAAGGGACTGGGTCAGGGAGAAGGCGGTAAAGCCATAGAAGGATGTGCGGGTACCCACATCCTGTTCATAGCCTTTAATGACAGCGCCACTCAGTCTGTATGGAAAGATAAAATCAAAGGGAACTTGTGAGCAGAGAAGGGAAGTGTATGAAGGTAGGTGTGGGAGGACAGGGACCCAGCAGAGGGAGGCCTGGGGGAGGCAGGGCTTACGTCCTGACCTTCTCTGGGGAGCCCGGAAACCCCATCTTATCCAGACAGAGGCAAGGGACACCCTCTCAGGGCCCTCGGAACTGCCCACACCTGTAGGAGAGGGCTGGCGAGGGGAGCTGGGGTGGACACCTTACCGGAACACATAGTCATGGCCGTCTATCTCCCGGCCTGCGTGGGAGTTGTTCAGGATGCCCCCGTTGCCCACCACGGCGCAAGTGATGCATCGGGAGCTCCCGACGGGGAGGCTGGCCAGGAGAAGCTGCTGCTGGGGCACCGGAGGGAAGCGGGTCACCACCTTCTGCACCACTGGAACGGCGGGCGGGCATTCAGAGTCTGGAGGAGGCGGGGAGCTCCGCCACCCTTCCTCCCAGGCTGCGGGCCCCAGCCTCCCCCGGGAAGGACTCACAGGAGTAGTTGAGCTCCATGAAGCCGAAGGGCGGGCCGAAGTGCTCCAGCCGGTCCCACTCACTCTGGTTAAAGTGAGCCGAGTCCAGGAAGAGAGTGAGGTTGGGCAGAAAGAGGTTCTGCAGCCACGGCGACTTGGAGGCTCTGGCCTTCACCGAGTCAGGGCAGGTCTGTGAGCAGGACACGCGGAGGTCAGCAAGCAGGGGCTGGGCTGGCCTCACGGCGTGGAAGGCACTGCCTCTGTCCCCACTTCCAGTCCTTGGGTCTGCTGACCTTCCCTCTCCGTTGTCTGGGCCCACTGTGGCCCCAGGGGCTCCCAGGGAATGGGCCTTCTCTGCCCTCAAGGCTGAGGCACCTTTGTGAGTGGGAGAGGGATCGCGGAGCCCGTGTCCAGGGTGCTGTTGGGGCCAGGGCTCAACTCTGTGTGCAAGCAGGCACCTCTGAATGCTGCCCCTCCGTGCCAGGGCGTGGCAGGACAGTGGTGGGTGCGGCTGGAGGGGCGTGAAGGCTTTAGGGTCAGCTTGGCAGGGCAGACCAGGCAGAGGGCGAGAAACCCTGCGTCAAGCCCCAGAGAGTTGCTCTCCCCCGAGGGTGACCCTCGAGCAGCCGCGGGGCCCTCCGGGAGGGCCCTCTGGCTCACACCTGCGGTGCCGCGGGAGCAGGATCCGGGCCTGCCTTCCCTCCTCCCCCGTGTTGGCTGCCCCCAGAGGGAAGAGCAGAGTAGGTGGAGAGCAGTGGAGGCTGGCGGCGAGGCGGGTGCTGCCCTGGGGGTGGAGCTCACCGTCTGCAGGCTCCCTCTGTCCAGGCTGTATTTTTCCTCAAAATCCCACCGAGGCTCAGACTTGAAGTTGGCGGCCTTCAGCCTTTGGCTTCTTTGCATGGTGGGGCTTGGGACGGGGGCTCGCGGGGCGGCCGGGGTGGTGGTCTCCTTGGGCTGGACAGCTGCTGCCGTCCTCGCCCGTGGTCCTGTGGTCGCTCTCGGTCCTGTGGTCGCTCTCGGTCCTGTGGTCGCTCTCGGTCTCGCCCTCGTGGGTGCTGCTGCCGCCGTGGTCAGCATTTCCTCCCTGTGGCCTGGACTGAGCCTCTGGGCTGCAGTTGCCACTTTGGTCGGATGCTTCACTGTCCTTACCGTTGTCACCTTCCCCTTCTGGTCCTCTCTTCTTCCAGTTGTCTTCTCTACTTGACTTTGCAGTGCTAGTGCCTCTTTCCTGGCAGAGGCCACATCCTTGTCCTGACCTCTTGGTGGCAGTGTGTCCACCTTGGCTCTCTCTTCTTGGCTCTTCCATGAGGTTGTGTTTGCTGTGCTGGGCGCCTGGCCGGCCTCTGCCCTCCTGCTCTGGGCAGCTCTGCCGGTTATGGTCCTGGGGGGGGTGTCTGGGGTGCTGTCTTCCTGCGCTTCCTCTGCCTGGGGGCTTGTCCCCTGTCCCCTGGTCTTTTGTAGCAACTCCTGAGAACTTTCTTCAGTGCTTTTTATAAACTGGTACCTATGGAAGAGAGAACTTTTGAGGAAGGCTGGAGATGGTAAAAATAGTTCAGAAGCAAGACTAGTAATTACTCTTGTGTCTCAGGCAGACTTCAAACTAGTCTCCACAGGAGATGAAGGGGACGGTGTGGCCATCTACAGAAACCACACTGCACCCTTCGGCAGAACACCTGGAGACTTACCTCTGGCCACGAGAGAGAGACCTTGGCAACAAGAGGCGTTTGCTGTGCCAGCCTGGACACTGAGACCGGACGTGTGTCCCTGTGCCGCACCCCAAATCCCTGTGCCTACACCTGAGCCCCAGCAAACACTGCCATTCCGGACTGTGAGTTGCATTGAGTCCTGTCACCTAATATTTGTGTCATTCGATTCAAATCTTTTTAAACACACGAAGCACAGGTAACTAAGTTACATAACATCACCCACAAGGAAGTGGGAGAGGCACGTGCATGTAAGGAACAGAGCCACCGGCCTTACGTCTTTTTCCTTTCTCTGGTGGTGCTGGGGTGGAACCCAGGGCCTCATGCATGCCAGGGGAGCACTGAGCCACACCCCCGACCCCAACCCCAACCTCAACCTTAACTTTGAAAGGTTTGCCTTACAGATTGACTTCAAGTACTACTTAAAAAGAAACTCTTGCTTGTTGACATCATTAGGGAAAAATGTATTCTCAACACATATTTGTCAAAAGCCCACTCTTCATACTGCGTCTCACTTTAGATTTTGGCGATTACAGATGGAAGGCCTTTCCCAGCCAAGAGCAAGAGAAAGCCTGGTCAGAGCCCGGCAGGTGAGCAAGACACACCTGCCTGGGGCTGTGGGAGCTGAGAGTGTGCAGGGAGGCTGCCCCGAGGGAGATCCCGTCCCTGGAGCATGGAACTGCTGCTGGCCCACTGGTCACAGGGCAGAGTGGGGGCAGGGATATCCCACTCAGGCGGCAGGGCTGGAGAGCCATTGGCCTGCCGTGTGGAATCGTGGACCTGGAATTGGCCCTTTGTCCCCTTGTGCAGGAGGGGCCATTGAAGACTTTCAGATGGGAGGAGGGGAGGGGGCTGAAGGGGGACAGTGGCTGCGGGGCGCAGTCTGAGTTCCATTCTGAAGGCTGCTTCTGGCCGTTAGAAGGCGGCTCCTCCGGGAGGCCCGGTCTGACTCCTGGCACGCAAGAGTTTTGCTTCCAGGGATGGTGTTTCCTTTTTCTTTTTTGACTTTTTTGACGTGAGACTGGTGTCAGGTGTTTTGGGAGAAACCTGGGTCTCTGACTTGATTCCTGGTGGGGTCCCTGCGCTACCCGGGTGTTTGTAAGGGTTCCTGGGAGTCTCGGGAAGCACCTTCCCCTCCAGGGATCCTGGCCACGACCCAGGATGATTTCCCTGTCCTCAACTCCTGCTGCCGGTACTCTGGGCCTCCCTGCTCATCTTGGTCACAAGGATCCCAAGCTCCCTTTTCCTGTGTCTGAGCTATGTTTTGTTAACAGACTTACCAAGGCTACCTGAAGGAGAAAAAGGAGGCACATGAAGTGTGCGGGCCCCCCAGGCCTGAGCGAGACTCTGAACTCTTGGTTTATTATCTCACGAGACTGGAGAAATCGTCCTACCTTCCTTGACTCTTGATTTTCCTACCTGTGAAATGGGCTGCTGGGCAAACGCTTTGGGGAGCATGGGACGGACGGCACGTGAAGGTGCCTGCTGCGGCTCAACCAAGACGAGTTCCCGCCCTTCTCCCCCTCGTCCAGGTTCACGGTTGGAGGTTCCTAGTGGGTCCCGTTTAGCATGCACGGCTGGGGTTGGCTTGCCTGGCCTCCGGCTCCTCTGGTGGCTGCTTGACTCCCCCACCCTGTTCAACAGTTATGCATTCATTGTTGGATTCGGCAGATATTTACCGAGCTCTGCACAAGCTACTGGGGACTCAGCGATGAGCTCAGCCCGACACATCCTCCCCCCACGGAGCCTGGGATGTAAAGGGGATGACGGGTAGTCACGCAAATAAACGTCAAGTTGTAACCAGGAGATGTGCTGGGAGAGCCGGGCGGGAGTGGTGCAGGGACGTGGCCGGACCTCAGCCCTGCTTCCTGCCATGTGTCGATGCCGACAGTGAGCAGGTGTCGATTCTGGCACGTCCGGGGTGCATTTTGTTCAGGGCAGGGCCATCTCTCAATACACTCAATCTGTCTTTTATTTTCTTACAAACTGAAGAGGCAGATATCACCCTGGCAGCCCTCACCCCAGGCTGTTACGGTGCCACATCATGCCACATCGGGGCTTCTGAAAGGCCTTCCGAGTCCAAAAGGAAGTGGATTTAAACAAAAGCACGACAGAGTATGAAATATGTACATAGGACCTATGAAAGAACATCTCACTCAGTAAGCAATTACTAAATGTCTATTCCGTGCAATGCGTTGGGAATACAAATTAAATAAGGCATGGGCTTTGGACCCATGAAATGTACAGTCCTTGTTATCAGAGGCAGAGGACAAAGGCCAGCTTTCATTTCTGGAGACACACAGGGCTGGTTCCAGATAAGAGGTGAAGCAAGCAGATTACCTGTGCTACCCTTTCCCCCTGGAGGCCTCCCTCCAGCGCGGGGTGGAGGCCCGCCTGGACTCCCTGCCTTTCTCAGCTAGCAGGAAATGCCTTTGCATTTCTGGTGTTCCAGGGGGTCAGTCTCTGTCCTGATTTTGAAACTGAGCAGGGGCCTAAATTCCCTTAAGGGTGTATTCCAAGGGCCAGCCGTGGTGTCTGGGCTCATCTGCCAGGGCTCCTTCCTCCCCGGAACATCTGCACTTTGAATATGCCCTATGCAGAAGGTGCTTCTTCCTTTTTGTGTGGCCCAGAGGAGCGACTGAAATGGTAGGTAGTTCAGACCAGAAAGAAGAGAGGCCTGGGGTCAGGGTGTGGGAGGTAGCACATCCCGAAAAGGCCAATAGCCTTCACGTCCTGATTCTTTTTTATTTCTCGTTTTCAACTAAGAAAATAAAAAGGGAAACTTATTCCAAGGGTAAGTGTCTCGAGGAACCAAAAGCAAGCTGTGGTTGCTCCTCAGGAGGTCTGGAACCCAGACTCTGCCTCCAATGAGACTTTGACTCTGTTCCCACCTCTGCTCCCTCTGAATTTATGCTCTCTTTTTTTTTTTTTTTAATTTATTTATTTTTTTAGTGGTGCTGGGGACTGAATCCAGAGCCTTAGTGCTTTCAAGCCAAGCACTTTGCTAACCGAGCTATATCCCCAGCCCAGAATTTGTGCTCTTTGTCTCTTTGTCAGTGCAGATTAACCTCCTCTCTTCCGCCCGCAGGATGGAGGGATGTGGCCATCTTGTGACCTCTGATCTGGGGGCTCTTGACTCTCTTTGCTTCCACATTTTCAATCTTGGTAGAAGGATGGGCCCACTTGGGTTCCATTTCCATCCCTGCCCAGTCGTCCGGGTCACACAGTATGTGACATCCTGGGGCCCACCCTGTGCACAGTAGTGGATATGGAGAAAGAAAGATCCCCAAGATAATGAGGCCTGAGAAAAAGAGGTAAAAATGAAGGCCCTGCACTGCCAGCCTCCAGCACCCAGGACAGATTCTCCCAGGTGCCAGTTGCAGACAGGGAGGAGGCGTCTTATCACCCTGAACGGAGACAGTCTCTGGGAGGCCCTCCTCTCCTCCCAAGTAGGTCCTCTTCAGACCCTGTCCACAGACTTGACCAAAAGGCTCACTTCCCTGAGGGTCCAAGCAAACTGCCAGATGTCCATAGACCACCCCGCAAAATGACCTGTATAAACCCAGGCCCTGTCTTTGTTTGGGGGCTCATTTTCCACCAGGAAACTGAGTTCCATGGCGCCATTTCACCGCTGCAGCCCCGTTTCTGTGTGACACTCCGTTTGTGAATGAAAGAGCTGATGCTGGAGTTTGTACTCATCCGGGTCTCTGTCCTTTCTGTGCTAACATTTTTGATTCCAAGAGCGAGGTAACATTCCCTACTTCCCCACAACCCATTCCCTTCCCCGGTAATCAGTTAAACAGCGAATGAGGCCCGGAGGCTGGAGGCTGACTGTGACCTGCAGGCACCTCCAAGGCTCTCTGAAAGCTGGGAGGACCTGCAGCCCCTGCTCCCAGGAGCCACGGATGAGTCTCCAAAGGGACTGTCTTCCCTTTCCCTGTTGAACATAGGCTGGTCCCGCCCTTTGCTGTCCACTTCACGCGGGGGACATTTGGTGGGAGTGAGAGACACAGGGCCCAGAACAGCTGAGTCCAGATGGCCAGGGCAACTCTCTGGTGCTGTATGAAGCTGTTGGGTCTGAAATCTAACTTCGAGCCCTCAGGGGTACCAGATGTCAACCGCTGAGTGGGAGAAGCTTGGTGCGTGAGGCAGGAGGAAGCTCGAACGCAGCTGGAGGCATCTGGCTGGGCGACTCCCTAGCGTTGTGCGAAGGCTTGAGTCCCAGACCTGACTCCGGCAGCCCTCAGGGGTATGGACATCAACCGCCCACTGACCGTTGTGGCTTAATGGCGTGTGAACAGTGAAGGGACTTATGTCACATCCTTTGTTGGCATTCAGAGACTGACTTCTGCTCCCTCCCCCATCTTCCCTTCCTCTCCACACCCAGCAAACTCCTCAAATCGGGGAACTATTTGCCATTTTGCTTCTGCATCTACCATGGGCCTTCTCGTCCCTTTGGAGAGGGAAGACCCCATTTATTACCCGGGGACCCAGTCCCTCGCTCTTTGCTGCTGGACAGAGACGCCGCCGTTAGGCATCCCGGGACCCAGCCCCTTACCACTGGGATTGAGGGAAAGACGTTTCCCCAGTCCTTCGTGGGCAAGTCCAGTGCAGGACTGGCACATCAGGTGGCATAAAGAGCACAGGGGACACCTTGCTCTCCACTGTCACTTCTGTTGAGTCTCTCCAAAGATGGGACCTACCCAATCAATTCCCAGAGACACCCCCTTGGGCTGTCTCTCCACCAATTTTAAACCCCCTATTCCTGTACTGACCTCCAAACAACACACCTCATTAAGCCCAGTACCCAGATCTGGTCATGATACAGATTGAATAGTCAGCATATGTGGCCCAAATTTGGAACTCTCCATAAAGAGGTTCTACAAACTCTGCAAAAATATCTAACCTGAAATGGTAAGTACTTGGAACTCCCTTATCCCCAGACCTTTATCCTCCTCCACTCAGACCCCTCCCATATCAGCCTCCAACTACCTTACGTTAGGATTGCGACAAATCTACAGTCCCTTCCTCATTCAGAGCCCTGGAGATGGCTGATGACCCCCCTCCGTACAGATCCCAGGGTCCCATAGCCTCCTCTGAGGTCCCAGGCTCTCTTCCTCAAAGCCCCATCACTGCCCGTCTGGTTCCCCTTCCCAGAGTCCTGCGGCTCCCCCATCAGGCCCCCTTCACCAACTCTACACGCTCCTTCCCTGTGCCTTCTCCCCTTACACCATCAGAAACCCTCCCAGCAAAAGAAGGGACCATCCAAGTTCATACCCCCTTCTCCATGACAGATATGTCCCAAAGAGAAGACAAATGAGGCTCATTTTCTGAGGACCCTGTCAAATATAAGAAGGACTTTACCCGTCTGACTCAGGTGTACCACCTCACCTGGGCAGATGTACGTTATATACCAAAGTCTACCCTGACCAACGACCAATGATGGACATGTCTGATCTGACAAGCTGCCAGAGACCATGTCCATCTTTTCCATGACTAAAACCCCAAATCTACCTGGCACCCCTCAGCTGAACCTGATTGGACACACCAACCTCAAGACCCAGGAGTTATCAGGTTACAGCGTAAGGTCACTTGTCTCCTTGAGGGAATGTCAAAAAATTCCCACACCCAAGTAAACTGGGAAAAGATAAGAGAAATCACCCAGGGACCTGATGAAAATCCTACCATTTTTTTGGCCCGACTTACTGAGTCAGTCGCCAAATATACAAATTTGGATGTCAACGACCCTGGTGGCAGTCACTTTTTACATTTTAATTTTATCAGTGGGTCTACACCTGACATGGCAAGAAACTGAGGCACCTCGAGAGAGGTTTCAATTCTCCTCAACAGTTACTTTTAGATACAGCTTTGAAGGTTTTTAACAACCAGGAAGATGAGGCCAAAGAGGAAAAAGAGAGGCATCTTAAAGCTAAATATCAGTTCTTCGCCTCCGCAATTCAGGGCCCCCAGAGAGCCCCCACGGCTCATGCCTTGACCCGACCTTTTAATACTCCCAGAGCTTGTGATCCCAGCGGACACATCAAAACACACCAGAGGCCCTGCTACCGACGCGGGCAAAATGGAAATTAGGCAAAACATTGCCCTAACCCGAGGTGACCCCTGCCAACTCTGTCCTTAGTGTGGACAATGGCGACACTGGAGGGTGGAGCATCCCCAAGGAAGGACACCCCAGGCACAGCCTCCTGATTCCCAACTGCCTTGCACGGAACTATTGGAATGACGGGGCCCAGCCTCCATTGCCCCTGCCACCCCAAGGGGCACATCCGAGGAGCCCAGGGTCACAGGGATGGTGGGTGGCCATGTGGTTTCATTTATGGTCGACAGTGGGGCAGTTCTTATTGACAGAATGCCATGGACAAACTTTTAGATCAAAGACCCTGATTATGGGGTTTCAGGACCCCTATCCATCCCCTGCAGACACCTCCCCTTTTTGCACATTTGGATCTGTCTCATTGTCCCTTTCCTTTTTAGTAGCACCAAATCGCCCAGGCCCCTTATTGGGTAAAGATCTTCCATTATCATTCCCCCTTTAAAGTCCGCTCCCACCTTTTGGGTTCATTCTAGTCAGAACCAGGTCTCCGTGCTCCCTGAGTTCCCAGATAGTTCTTTGCTCGCTGGAATTAACCCCATAGTCTGGGACGCTTCTCAACCTAAAATAGCAAGACGTCATTCCCCCATTCACACCCAGCTAAGGGACCCCACTCACTGAGTGACCCTTCCTCGAAATCCTCTGACCCCCTGGACCCATCATCTCCCATTTACTGCAGGCCAGACCCCTCGTACCAATCCAGTCGTCTCATAAGTCCGCCATTCTTGGAGTAAAGAAATCCAATGGCCAGTTTTGGCCAGTCCAGGACCTCAAGAAGATCAGTGAGGCCATTGTGCCCACATTCTGGTGGTGCCCCGCCCCTGCACTCTTATCTCGTATTCCAGCCCCCACGACACACTTCTCAGTCTTAGACCTGAAGGCGCCTCCTTTACTATCCCCTCCCTCCAGCCTTGCGCCCACTCTTTGCTTGTACCTGGACAGACCCCGACGCTGACTACTCGCAATAGCCCGCTTGGACTGTTCTTCCCCAGGGTTTTCCAGACAGCCCCCACCATTTTGGTCAGCCCTTCAACGTGACCTAGCCACCCTAGAGTTATCCCCTAGCCACCTAACACAGCACGCCGATGACCTCTTGCTCTTAGCCCTTCTCTAGAATATTCCGCTCGTCACACTAGCACCCTACTTAACTCCCTGGCCTCCTGGAGATACTGGGTTTCTCAGTCTAAGGCCCAACTCTGCTCTCCCAGGTACAATATTTAGGCATCCTATTGACCCCCATCTCCTGTACTATCCTCCCAGGAAAGCTCCAAGTTTTGAAGGACATTCCCCTACCATCCACCAAAAGGGACATGGAATCCCTCTTAAGCCTTTTCAACTATTTTCGTATCTGGATATCAAAATTTTCTCTTATAGCCAAACCTCTTTATGAGGCCTCCGAAGGGAATCCTTCGATGCCCTTCCGTCTCCCGTTCCTTTCCCTCCTACCATTTCTTCCCTTCAGGATTCGCTCCTAAAATCTTCAACCCTATCCAAGCAATTAGACTTGGTGTACCAAGGTCGGCCTCAATGCCTTGAGCTTTTAGCAACTGCAACTCTCCTGATCCCCGAGGCGCAGAGTTCACATTGCATCGACCCGTTACCAGTCTTCCCACACACTCCTGCTCAGATCTCCTGAGTCAACGCTCATTTTTATCCCTTCCCCAACTAGAGTCCAACTATTACATGCACAGCTCCTGGATCTCCTAAACCCAGCAAGAATCCTCACTAAACCCAGCCACTCTGCTCCCAACGAAACATCCCTCTGCCCCTGTAATTTCTCACTCTTGCTCCGAATTCTGGACTTTTTGACAAGCCCATTTTCTCACATAACAGATCAGCCATTACCTGACTCCCCTGATTGATTATAGATGGAAGCTCCCCCAAACAGTCCCAGGTTTGCAGATTCTGCTATAATTCAAGGAAAAGCTACTGCAAATTCTCCTTTGGTCCTTACCCAAATATTAGAATTATTTCCTTTACCCCCGGGAAATAACATCACAGCAAGCTGAATTAGTGGCCTTCACCTGAGCCCTATCATTAGCCAGGGATAAATCATTTAATATTTTTACAGATTCCAAATACACTTATAATATCATTCACTTCAACATCTTAATTTGGAGGGAGAGGGATTCCTAACTCAGGCAGGAACCCCATCCTCAGTGCTAGTTACATAAAAGATCTGCTTGAGGCTGCGCTTCTACCTCACAAGGTGGCAGTCCTACCTTGTAGGGGGCATCCGACTAGAAAGGATCACATTTCCCTGGCCATTCAGGAGGCGGACAGGCTTGCTAAGGAAGTTGCTCAATCTGGCTACCACCCCAAACAGGCTTATACGCCATACCTTTAAAAGGTTAATTTCCCACTGAGGAAACTAAGGCCCTCTTGTCCTATCCACCAGACACTTGTTCCCTCCAATAGTCTTATTCTTTAAACATGTCCCCTTAGATTTACAGTATCTCCACCAAACTTCCGGCTCATGCACAACGTGTCTTAGGGTTAACCCCAACTCTAATGTGAGGACACCCCACTCCCTGCACACCGGGCGAGAGCCACTCTCCCTGCCGAGGGCTGGCAGCTCGCCTCACCTGCGTGCCTTCTGTGAAGAGAAGTGGACACTCCTGGTCTCGGTGGACACTTCTACCGGATGGGCTGACGCTTCCCCGGCAACCTGACTCGCCTGGGAGATAATTGGCACGTTGGCTTCCCTGCCTGTCTCCAGTCTGATAATGGCCCTGAGTTTACTTCCTCCGTCACCCAGGAACTAGCTGAGTTCTAACATAAAATGAACTTTCACATTCCCCTCACCCCGGTCCTCAGGGAGGCTGAGAGGACCAGCAGGACCTTAAGGCGATCTCGGCTAAGTCATCCTCAGACCGGACCGAGCGTCAACCCTGGCCCTTCTCCCAATCCGAGCTCTAGGCGAGGAGCCTCTCCTGACCCGGCCTTTTGAACTCAGGCATGGCGCCCCTCCTTCCCCACTACCATTCAACCCAGTGTCCCTGCTGACATCTTAACGCCCCTGCTAGCTCACCTTCCCTTCGGGCTGCTCTCTGGAACTATGCTCACCCACATCGCCCCCTGCCCCAACCTTCAGAGGCCCCTCTGTCTCGTTCCGTAGGGGGCTCAGCCTACCTCTCCCCTCCTCACCCGCAGCCTCCTTACAGGGAAAGTGGGAAGGCCCATTCGAGGCCATTCTAACTCCCCCGCATCCCCGCAGCCATTAGCCGGCCACCCTCCCTGGGTTCACATCAGCAGTTTAACCCTTGCCCCCACTGATGCCTCTTACCACTTGGGTCCTAGAGGCCCCACCGACGGCGTGAGCCATCGCCCAGGTGTTCCTGAGGAAGCTGCACAGCCTCCCCTGGAGACCCCCGTGCCGCCTCTCAGACCTCCTGCCCCCTTTCCTTAACTTTACCCAGAGGTGAATTAAATCGATCCCATTACCCGCTACGCCTTTCTCCTCGGGCACTACATCCTACTCCGGATCTCTGGCTCGCGGGAACTCTCTCGGATCTGGCCCCCATCCACGTCTCTCTTCCTTCTGTTTTCTATATCTCATTCCCCAGGGTCCTGTATTCACTGCTGGGTCCGCCAGCAATTTTCATTTAGTTACTCAGGATCGTCTTCCCGGCCTCCACTTTGCGTTTCTTGCACTAATTCATATTGGGGCCATGCTGAGTTTCAAACCTGGGTTCATCACATCCCGGAAGGAGGGAAACAAGGGGCCCAAACTTAACTAATCTCACTGGTAAAGGTTCCCCTGATGAGCAGGAGACTAATGTTAATTATTCACGAAAAAGACCCCCATGCCTTTACCATGGCCACAGGGACCCCCCACATAACCCGTCGAAATGGACTAAGTGTGTCGCGCCTCACCCATGAAATCTCTCCGTCGCAGGAAAACAAGTTGTAGAATGGGGTCACGTGGGGTATTAGTGGATGCTCAGTCTAAAACGTGGGAGGGACATATGATCACAGGAGCGATTTAACTCGAGTACATAAAAATGACATAGAAGCCCCCATCACCCAGTATTGGTATAAAGGGCAATTATCACCCTCCCACCCTGAGAATGGATTTGGGGCCAATTCAGGATTCCATATGGAAACACGGTTTAACGCAGGAACCTCTTTGAGTCTGGAATGGCGAGATTTACCGGTGAGATTAGTTAAGTTTGGTGCCCTTGTTTCTATCCTTCCAGGATGCGATGAACCCAGGTTTGAAACTCAGCGTAGCCTCAATATGAATTAGTGCAAGAAACGCAAAGTGGAGGCCGGGAAGACGATCCTGAGTAACTAAACAAAAATTGCTGGTGGACCTAATCTTAATTTGGGAAATTGAAAACTGTTGTCCACCTTAACTCTTTTATAAGAATTCTACCTCACAGCATGTGGTTTAAATCCCTATGTTTTATTATCTGGGCTCATTCAAATAAGATATAATGCCGCACAAAATATACACCATGTCACATGTAGAAGTTGCATATTGCAACACTGTAATAATTGGACCCCATGGCAGGACCCAAAACAAATGGTCACAATTCTTAAGAGACCAGCAGCTCCCTGGCTCTCTGTAAAGCTAAGAGAGCCATGGCAGAAAACGCCCTCCGTAGTGTTCATGCAGGAGCTGTGGAGACCTTTAAAGTACTTCACTAAATGGTTTATCGAGTTGTTAATAGTGGGTATTGTTGGTTTGGCTGGACTCATTGCCTCTGCCTCTACAGCAGCAGTGGCCTTTCACCAAGAACTTCAAACAACACATTACCTTCAATGATTCATAAGAATTATACTGATAGAAGCTCAAGTCACAATAGCGAAACTAAGGAACCAAACTAGATGTCCTCTGATAGATGAGTGGATAAAGAAAATGTGGCACATATACACGATGGAATATTACTCAGCCTTGAAGAATGAAATTATGGCATTTGCAGGTAAACGGATGGAACTGGAGAATATCATGCTATGTGAAATAAACCAATCCCAAAAAAACCAAAGGTCAAATGTTTTCTCTCATAAGCAGATGCTGATCCATAGTGGGGGTGAGTGGGTAGGAAAGAATGAAGGAACTTTGGATTGTACAGAGGGGAGCGAGGTGAGGGTATGGGTTGGGGTGGGAGGGGAAGGACAGTAGATTGTGAGACAGACAGACATTATTACCCTATATACATGTATGAAAAGAATTTTTTAAAAAGTATATTTATCACTGTCAAAAAAAGTTAATGAAAATAAATAAATAAGTAAAAGTTAAAAAAAAAAGACTCATACTGAAACTTGGCTAAATCTAAGTGAAGTTCAGCAATTAGAAGATTCTGTTACATGGCTAGGAGAACAAGTACAAGATTTGCGATGGACTCAGAGGCTCCAATGTCATTAAAATATTACTCACTTTTGCATTACTAAGATTCCATACAATGACACTGAGGTCCAATGGCACAGTGTACGTAATCACTTAATGGGACTTGATCCTTTTCATAATGCCTCTTTAGAAGTATTAAAATTACAGTCTCAGGTTCTGGACATGGCTAGTGCCCAACCACCTACTTTTGATAATGAAGAAATCTGGAGCAGTTTTGCTGAAGGGATATCTTCCCTTAACCCTTTTAAGTACTTTTCCACACATATTAGCTGGGTTACTAGCCTTAACAATACTGTTAATTGTGTCTCTGGTCTTATTATATGTAATTAGACGAGCAGGATGGAAACGATTAAACATCAGGAAAGGATAGTCCCAAGATTAATCACGCTTGCTATGCTCCAAGGGAACCGTGCCCATGAACTCACAGGAAGAACACCCCAAATCTGATTGGGCCTCGACTAAAATTAACAAAGTCCTCACTTTGGTTACACGCTGAGATCATTTTTCTCAACACTGACAGATTACTTAACCTTCCACGCTAGACTTATACCCTTAACATTAGTGAGCTCATCAGTCTTTATTCTATATGCTACAATTGTTTCCCCTAACCTAACAAAGGAGTCAACCTTCACATGTTACTATAATATTTTTCTTCTCCCTGTTTTTAGTTATTTAAGGAAGTGGTCAGCTCAGCCGCAGTTGCCAGAAAACATCCCAGGCTGACCGTCCCTCCTTCCACGGCTCACCACCTGAGCTCCAGCAGCAGCATAGAGTTGACCTGGCGGATGACCCCAGGCCTTCTCTCTCACCTCCTCTGCCGGCCCCCGTGATCATTGCCAGAACTCTGAAGGGAAGCCCTTTCCCTGCTTCGCCCCCTCCCAGCTTGAAGAAGCCAGAGAGCCGTCACCCTATTTCCCCTTTCCTTTCAAATTCTGGAAGAATGGGTATGGAAAATAAGAAATCCCCAAGATAATGAGGCCTGAGAAAAAGAGGTAAAAATGAAGGCGCTGCACTGCCAGCCTCCAGCGCCCAGGACAGATGTCTCCCAGGCGCCAGCTGCAGACAGGGAGGAGGTGACTTATCACCCTGGATGGAGACAGTCTCTGGGAGGCCCTCCTCTCCTCCCAAGTAGGTCCTCTTCAGACCCTGTCCACTGATTTGACCCAAAAGGCCCACCTCCCTGAGGGTCCAAGCAAACTGCCAGATGTCTATAGACCACCCCGCAAAATGACCTGTATAAACCCAGGCCCTGTCTTTGTTCCGGGGCTCGTTTTCCAGGAAATTGAGTTCCATGACGCCCGGTTCCCGTTCGTGGATAAAGGAGCTGATGCGTGGAGGTCACACTTGCCCCGATCTCTCTTCTTTTTGTGCTAACACACAGGAGGAGAGCAGTTTCAAGAGGAAGAGGGGGTTATTGGCTGGGCAGACACCCCCAAAGTATCCATCATGAAAGAATACGGCTCAGGGTGCCCTGGGAGACTGAGCTGGTCAGGCCTGGGTCCTGGGTGACTCACTCCTGGCTGATTGAGTGGGAGGGGTCGAGAGCGGCCAGGATGGAGCTGAGACTCGCCCCACGGTCTGGGTTCTGATGGCTCAGCGTGAGCTCCAGCCTGTGTGGGCCGCCTGGCAAACACGGCCCAGCCGTTCACTTGGTTTATCAGACGGCCCTGCTAACCAGCCGGGGTGGGTTCCCCACAACCTCAACAGCCTCCTCCTCCCCTGTGGGCGTTGGGGGTTGTTCTTCCCGTGGTGAACAGCATTTCCTCCCGTCTTGAACACTTTCATGGATGCCACTGTCTGGCCAGGAGGCACCTAACAGGCAGAGCTGGGGAGAGGACGAGGCGGGTGGCCTTCTGCACTGCGCACCGCAGACCGTGCAGCACGGACAGCTGACCATCTGCGTCCTGGTCACACGGCCCCTGAAGAGTTAAGGCACCCCTCTCTGGAATCCTGTCTGGAGACAGGAGTGGCCCAGGGACGCCCAGAAAGACACTTCTGCCTACAAATGCTCCAATTGCTTGAAAACTCATTGAAGTTGTACAGGAAGTCACAGCGGTGATCCAGGGAGTGACAAAATTATGTAATTAAGTTTCAATTCTCAATAATTAAATACACCTATGATTGTTAGGTTTGTAGGTGTTTATACAAGCACTTCCTCATTCTTATGCACGGACTTACTGAATGCTTAAACTGTGTGCAGAAACTGAGTGTCCTGTTTCATTCCTTCAGATCCTGAGTGGTCCACAGCTCACGCCCCTTGGGCAGGGCTGCGGACGGGACAGCATGTTTCCTTCCATTAAGGGCCTCTAGTCCAGAAAGACAGGAAAAGTCATTACGGACCACATAATTAAGCAAAAAGCAATTTAATTTCATAATTCTGATCTACTTGGGGGTTAAAGAAAAAATATTGCATTTAAACATGCATGAGGGTCACTCAGCTCTATTGGATAAAAGTAACACATAGAAGGATGTTTAGCTGGCAATCTCCTTTCTATTGGTAGAAACATCACCAAGGGGAACCTGGAGGCAAAGAAATGGTGGCAGGTTCAAAGTTCATTCACGCCTGACGTCATAAAGCAATTCGGCAAGAAAGCACTATCTTCCCAAGACCAGGGGACTATAGATAAGGCAGGGACCTGATCTGAGGCTGTGCAGAGGCTGTCTGAACTGAAATTTGAGAACAAGACTCCATGTCAGTGGCCACCTGTAACGCCAGTAGGAGTGGATCATTTTATGGAGCACAGGAAAGAGGTCAAAAGGCTCTTGTGATTTCCGAAGCAGTTTTGCACCTGGATCCCCCTGCTATGGCGTGGAGACTGAAAGGGACCTGGGTCCTGTGCCCAGCTGTCTGTTGTCGTGAGTGGCTAGTCACACAGATTGGTGCTGCTCACATGCCTACGTCCCAGCCTCTCTTGGGGGTTCTGGTCATCAGCTTTGCCTCTCTGTTCCTCCACGTGATTCCAACTTTAGCCATTTCTCTTGAAAGGGGAGCACACAGACTTGGCTGCTCCCAGGTCCCCTGACTCCTGCTATCCAGTCCTCTGCCTGGGGCTGCTCCTGTCCCCACTCGCTTAGCTGGACCTGTGGTTCCAGGACTCCCATGGTGTCCACGCAGATCTTCCAGTCCCCCCTCTGGAATTTGATGAGCTCTTTGGGGTCTCCTTTCCTATCTGAAATCAAAACAGCTATTCTGCTTTGCCTTTCCAACTGGCAGGTGTATTTTCCCTGGAAAATCCTGAAAAGTTTTAAATGATTTAAAGGTTTTGAATGATTTTAAAGTGAGCTGCTTCAGTGACTAAAAGCTGTAGGATCGCCTAAATTACCTCGCAGGTTGAGACGCATGCTGGAAATCCGTGTTTTGTTATTCTGAGTGTTCTTTTCCAGGTCAAAGCTCATTTGTTTGGAGAGATACTGAGGGATAATGTATTAGGGGAAGAAAAGAGGAAACATTCAGGGGTAACTTTTGTTTGCTTTGAAACCTTCCAATCCAGAAGGGGTCATACTAAAGGGCAGAGGAGGAAGAAAACAGAAAAAATCCAGGGGAAAAATGAGGAAGCAATTCCCAAGCACACCCTGCTCAGATCTCTCCAGAGCCCGCTGAGATGCCTGCCTCCTCACTGGACTCACTGGGCCAGAATGACAGTGAGCTGCTTTGGGGGGGTGTCCTCTCTCCCTAAGACACACACGTCCCGTCCACAGGCGGGACACAGGGCTCACCCCCGACTCCCAGGCATGAGTATTGATGTGATAGTTGAGGAGACCAGGGAAGATCCTGAGGAGGGTGGTGGTGGGCAGGACCCAGCTAACCAGGGAGGAGATGTTTTAAACAGCAATGGCAGGTATGGGTCGAGAATCACAGACACAGGGTCTGCAGTCTCCGGGCTGGGAAAGCTGGCTCTCTTTATCTCTTAGTACAACAGCCAACTGAGTGGATCAAAGGTGCTGGGGAAGAAGCATTTGCCTGCCGTGCCTCAGGCCCTGGGATCCGTCCCCAGCAAAGGAAAAAATAAAGAGGGAAAGATCAAAGACCTAAAGGCAAAACCTGGAACCATGGAACTATTGGACGAAACCAGGGGAAAGGTTTCAAGACATTGTTCTGGGCAATTAATTATTTGGCTAAGACTCCAAAAGTACAGGGGACAAAGGCGAGAACAAACAAGTAGCATTACGTCCGACTTAATAGGCTTCTGCACAGCCAAGGAAACCATCCACGGAGTGTGCAGAGGTGCAGAAGGGGAGGAAACACTTGCAAACTATCCATCTGACCAGGGATTAATAGCCCCAGAATACAAGGCCCTCAAACAGCAGCAAAATGTGAACCATCCCTTAAAAACTGCAAGCGACCTGAAGAGACATTTCTCAAAAGAAGGTGCACAAACAGCCAAGTATGTGAAAAAAGGCTGAATGTCTCTGATCGTGAGGAACGCAGACTGAACAGCAATGGGTGGTCTCAGCCCAGCTGGAAAGGCCATAATAAAAAAGGCAAGAGATAACAAATAGTGGCAGAGTGGGAGAAAGGGCAATTCTGACATCCCAGTCAACAGTGCGTGTGAGTTCCCCGTTACAGAAAACGGTATGGAAAACTGTGTGCTCCTCAAAGACCTACAAACACGAGTCCTACAGGATCCAGTCCAAGGAAATGAGAGGCGCGTTACCAGAGAGATGCCCGCCCTCCCACGTTTGTGGCAGCTGCATTGACAAGAGCCAAGACGTGGCATCGGCCATGTGGCCGGCCACTGGAGGATGAGCAGAGAGAACAGGTGGTGTGTATGAACCACGGAATGGTGGCCGGCCAGGAACGAGGTCCTGTTGGTGGTGGTAACATGGATGGAACTGGAGGGTGTCGTGCTCAGTGGAATAAGCCAGGCACAGAATATAGCACATGTTCTCACCGCCGTGGAAGCCTCAGGAGGTGATTTCATAGACAGCAGCATAGAGCTCAGTGGCGGGGAGGGAGCAGAGCCAGGAGGGGAGGCGGGCACCGGAACTCCTCTAGATGAGGAGTGAGTTCCAGCTCCACAGCACGGGGCGACCAGCTGACAATGACGTGTATTTTACAGAGCTGGAAAGAGCTGCTTGACGGTTCCAACATGAAGACGTGATACATACCCTGACTGGTCAGGCACCTGGGGCGAGTCACAGAACACTTCGAGCCTCTATTTCTTCAGGCATTAAACAAAACCCTTAATACCTGTCTCATAAAACTTACGAGCCGTTGTAGAGCAGGCACTTCATTTTCCTTTCTCTCTCTCTTTTTTTTCCTGCATCCGCATTTTTTATTGGTGCACTATGGTCATACGTAACGGTGTGATTTGTCGTTACGTATTCATGCGTGCACACGAGATAACAATATAATTTGGTGAAGGACACTTTAAAAATCACTAGGTCATACCACGCTAGCCTTGTCAAACTGGGACAGTTGTCAATGCTGGAATGACACAGTGACAGATGCCCAGTCAGCTTCCCTTTGGGTTGCTATGTCCAGAGAGGACCCTTGAAGGGAGGACCAACTCCAAGGCTCAGGGCGAATCATATTTCATTGACGCACTTCACTACTTCCAGTGGAGAGTCAGAAGACAGCAGGCCAGCCGTGTTATTCAGAAACACAAGGTCAGTGCCAAGAGACAGCAGGGGAGCTGAGCAGCCGCCTTGGGGATCAGGGCCCTGGAGTGGGCGGCACCGACGGCTGCTCTGTGGCCCTGGTGGACTTTACGACTGAGCCCGTTTCCTCAACACACATTACAAATCGAGGAGAACCCCAGAGACTCTGAGAGCCCCATGCACTGCTTATCTGACGCATGTTTTATTAAATGCCTGGCCATGACATGGTGGGCATAGAACATCCGCTAGGGACTGAAGATGAAAAGGCTGCGGTCGCCTGTCTGAGCAGCTCACCGTCTCACAGGGAAGCAGTGTGAATATCCACAGCTGCAGCAAGGTGTCACGCATGGCGACCTTGGTCCCAGGCGCGGGGACGGTGGGGACAACTCAGGAAGACGGTTCCCCCCCGGCAGACGATGGCAACGTGGATGTGATCCCTAAACAGACCCTTGTCCTCTGGAGTCTTCCGACATGAGAAAGGAGATGTGTGCTCACTGCAGAAATGCAGAAAGTGGCTGCAGCCCGAGAGCAGCCCTCTGCTACAGTCCCATCCCCTGGAAGAACACGCCGCTAGCCCCTCGGGTGTGAGCAGCCAGGTCCCTCTCCTGTCTGGTTGTCTAGTATTCTGGAATGTCATTTAACTATTTTCCTCCCAGAACCCCTTCACCTCCCCCAGCAGTTAAGAGTCTGTTCCATGTTCACAATTTGATGAAATACATAAAATACCTTAGAGAAGTTAGGAGGGAGGAAGACTTAACTACTGCCTACTGCCATTGTCCCTTCCTTGGAAAGACCTGCTCTGGTGGGGGGTGGGAAGGGAGAGAAGAGAAAGCGGAGGCAGGAGAGAGATCTGTGGTCACCAGGTCAGAGACCACCGGCCCCTATGGCAGTGGGTCTGACACTAACCCAGAAAGGAAACGGCTGCATGCAGAGGCTAGGGAGATGGGACCACAGACAGCCTAAGCCGGGTGGACGGGGGAGAGCCAGGGACAGGGGCAGTGCTGCTCAGCAGCAGCTCCATCAGGGGCTAAGAGTCTGCTGCCCTTCCATGCTTGGCACTGCACTGGGTCCTAGAACCCCTGGCAGCATCCCAGGATGGGGCGGAGGAGGAAGAACAGCCAAGGTTAAGTTCTGCAGCCTGGAGGACCAGAGGTCCAGAATCAGAAATCAGGAGGTTAGAGAAAGTAAGGTGATGTTTCTTATTCCAAAACAAAATAAAATGGAAAGCAGACTCCATAGATGTGGTTTTAAAGCTTCCTCTTAATCATCATCTCTAACATGTATACCAGACTTCTGAGGCCAGGCAGCAGAGGGTGGCTTTAGACCATATCTGCACGTCAGCCAGCAAAACAGACCCTGGGAACAACACCTTCACAGTCTGATGCCCTTGGCTTTGTCTTAAGAAGGTATGAGAGGTGGCCAGTAACCACGGTCTGAAGTCACAGAGTCACTTTACGTCTTTCCTCGTCACTCCTTCCGCCATCCTGCCTGTGGCCAAGTTCAGCCAATCTGATACTCTCATTTCTTTCTTCCTGTCCGTATGGTCCCTGCTCAGGTATCCTGAACCACTGCAGTGGCCTCTGACCCCCTTCCCATCCCCCAGCATCTAGCCACAGAGTAACCCGCAGAGAGCATAGAATTAAGCATGTGACCCCATACTCTAAAGGTTCTGATAGCTGTAGGATAAAGTCTATGAATACTTTGGCCTGTTATTTAAGGGCATGGATTCATTCTTTCATCAACAAGCATTTATTTATGCTCCTATGCTGTGTTCAGGACATGCTCTAAATACTGAAGGAACAGACAAATGAGAGGCTACCCACAAGAAATTCATGCTCTGGCAGGAAAGCCAAACAAAACTCTGGGTTTGCTGAATCTAAGGAGCTGGAGGGCAGAGCTGGTGTCAGCTCAGAGCTGAGAGGCTGGACTGCAGTCAGCTTGCCTGGGCCTGCCCTTGTGACCAGACTGTCCTGGGCACGTTATTTTATCCATAATGGGGGGGTGTGTGTGATGATGTTTCTACCCAAAAAGCCTAATATGCAACAGCCATCGTGACTCTCTGAGACCAGGGCCTGGCACACTGCAAGTGCCACTCCAGAGCCAGTTGATCAGCTCCGTCAACGCCCTCCTGAGCATTCTGGGCCATGGCTCACCCTGTACCCTCCATTTGCATCGTTCCTGATGGCTGAGATGTCACACACTCATTAGGCTTTGTGCAAGTGCGACCTTCTCCGTGATGTTCTCATGCCGACTCCCCAGGACCTGGTCTTCTGGGTCTGCTTCCTAGCACGTGTCCTTTGTGACTTTACTGCAGATATTTACACTAAGAGAATCACCTGCATCCTGCTGACCTTCCTTCTCTCTCTCTCTCTCTTTCATTAGACTTTGCATCTCTTGAGAGTCAACCCACAAATGAGATAGTGGAAGAATGGCATTTGGGGCCAAAGTCTCCTAAATTCAAAAGTCTGTTTTGCTATTTCCTGGTTGGGTGGAATCAGCCTTAACCTTTCTGAGCCTCATATTTGACAACTTTGAGAAAGAATAAATATGCTGATCTCAGTTCTCTGCCAAGGAGTACATAGATGAATCCTGGTAGAGATGGCTCTGGAAATGTCTCCAGTTCTGAAATGTTATTGATGTGTCATAAAACTGGGTCACCACCTTGATTTCGACCCTCAAAAATTAAGGTAAGCTTTCTACAATTCTCTTTTATATCTGATTTTTTTTTTTTGAGGTTCTGGGAATTGGATCCAGGGACACTCTACCACTGAGCCACATCCCCATCCATTTTTAAAAAAGTTTTATTTTGAGACAGGACCTCACTAAGGTTGGCCTTGAACTTGGATCCTTCTGCCTCAGCCTCCTGAATAGCTGGGATCACAGGTATGTGCCACTGTGCCTAAATTATGTCTGATTTTACTGTTACCCTGTTCCCAGAAGCACTGTGGGATCAAAACCGAGAAAGGTGGACCATGGCCAGTCTCTAAAGTGCAAAGCTTGTGGTCACTTTTGCCTCTCCTACTCTTCTTCTTGTTCCTTTGAAACATCTCTTGTTGGCCCCTGTCTTCCTGCTTTCTGCCTGCGGATTCCCTTCACCTTGAAATTCCGTGGCTAGTCTCTTCCTGCAGGACTGTCAGGGTCATTTGCATGGGAACGCTTTCTGTACCCACCCTTAGTCACCACTGTTGGTCAGGCCAAAATGGCACCTGCTTCCGCTTCCAGCCCATCCAGTGCACCTCTGACAGACTAGTCGCCATCACACACCAGTCTCACGGGGCCACTGCTGTCTACATGCCTGTGCAGCAAGCCTCTGGCCCTGCCCTGCTGCAGGGCCTCTGCTGCCCACGGCCACCCCCTTCCCTGCTCCGAGGTCAGTTTGCCTGTCACTTGGCAAGGCCAGGGGACTTGTTTGTAGGATCTTCCTCACCCGCACGCCTTTTCCTAGTCTCATCTGAGCCCTGCCTGTCTCAAGTGCCACATCTTCTGAGAAGCCTTCAACAGAGAATTTCCAGGGAGAGTCTCTTCCGGAAACCTCTGTGTGGCACTTGCTCCTCTCTGAACCGTTTGGAAACGTAATTACATAAACAGTTTATTGAGTGGTATAACGCATGTCCCTTTTCCTATTCCTTAATGTCTTGGGCAGACTCCAAAATGTTATAGTCACTTGATGCTGAAAATTCAGTTGCAGGAAGCTGAGGGTATAGCTCAGTGGCAGCGCACTTGCCTAGTAAGTGCAGGACCTGGGTTCACAGTACCAAAACAAAACAACCAACTGAAAAACCCAAGACAGTCTAAGAAAAATTGCAATATAATCCTCCCCTCCCCTCCCCTCCTCTCCCCTCCCCTCCCCTCCCCTTCCCTCCCCGCTTCCCCTCTAATCTAGTCCAGAGCTCCAGTTGTCTGTGTTGTTCAAAGCTCCTCTCCTGTTCCCGCTCTCAGCCTAACCAGAGCTACAACCCTCTCAGCTGGGTGGGAATGGGGAGACGGAGGAGATGAGATGAGGAGTTTGGGGAGGTACAGGAGGAAGGGAGGGAGCAGCAAGATCATGTCAGGCAGGACACTGCCCCTCTTCCTTTCCTTCCTTTTGCGGTGTTGGCTGGAATGGAGCCCAGCCCCCGAGCTGTGGCCCCGCTGCCCCTTGGTCAAGGCCCAGCTCTTCTGTCAGTGCCCACCTGCCGGCGTGTGTTGGGGAGGTGTCTGCTCACCCTGAGGCTCCGCCAGCCTCTGTCTGATGGCAGGGACCCTCGTGACCCATCTCACTAAGGTGGCTTCTCTGTGGAAGGTTCTCCTGTGCACCAGGGTTCCTCCAGGAGGGTCCTTCCTGGACCTGACCCCGGGGCCCCGGCAGCATTCAGTGTCCCCACACTTTTCTAGGGTGAGCATTTCATTACTTGGCTCCAGCAAGTAACTGGACAGTTCCAAGGCTCGGCTCCCCCGACCTCTGCACCACGCGTGCCACAGGAGTGGCTGTCTTCTTCCTCACACGTCACACTACAGACAGTCACACTGGCCTTCAGCCTTTGGAAACCTCTAGACCAGAAACAGGTACCAGGCAACTTAACCTCTGCCCTTTAACTCCTGGGGAAGAAGGTCAGACACCCTGTCACCTCCTGGTGACATTCATCTGCAGGCCAGTGTCACCCTGGAGCGCTCTCTGGGCGGGCCGGGATCCTCCAGCATCTCTCCCCCCTTGCTATCTTACTTAAGCTTGATCGATTTGGATTTTGCTGATTGCAATCAAAAGAACCCTGAAGAATGCTCATGTTCATGCTGTATGCAAAAAGAATTCTTCAGGGTTCACTTATTAAACTTAAAGAAGAAAAGTGCAGGAATGTTAGTAGAAAATTCAAAAGAAAACTTGTATAATTTTGGGGCAGGACTCACCTTCCTAAAAATTGCACAAAAAGCCCAATGACCATAAAGGAAAAGATAGACAAATTTTATCTACATAAATATTACATCAGGCCTATGCCCAAAGGACTTAAAATCAGTACACTACAGAGATACAGCCACATCAATGTTCATAGCTGCTCAATTCACAATAGCCAGACTGTGGAACCAACCTAGATGTCCTTCAATTGATGAATGGATAAAGAAACTGTGGTGTATATATATGCAATGGAATATTACTCAGCTATAAAGAAGAATAAAATTATGGCATTTGCAGGCAAATGGATGAAATTAGAGAATATCATGTTAAGTGAGATAAGCCAATCTCAAAAATCCAAAAGAGGAACGATCTCACTGATAAGGGGATGATGACACGTAATGGGAGGTGGGAGGGGGGCAAGAATGGAGGAAGGGGGGACTGTATAGAGGGAAAAGAGAGGTGGGAGTGGTGGGGGGAAGGAAAAAAATAATGGAATGAATCAAACATCATTACTCTATGTAAATGTATGAATATGCAAATGGTATGCTGTTACTCCATGTACAAATGGAAACAACATGTATCCCATTTGTTTACAATAAAAATTAAAAAAAATTAAAAAAAATATTACTTCGGGGCGGGGGTTGTGGCTCGGTGGTAGAGCACTCGCCTACCGTGTGTGAGGCACCCCATAAACATAAATAAATAAAGGTGTTGTGTCCTACAACTAAAAACAAAAATAAATAAGTAAATATTATGTCTTTTTTTAAAAAATTTATCTTATTTTAAAATTTTTTTTTAGTTGTAAATGGACACAGTGCCTTCATTTTATTTATTGATTTTTATGTGGTGCTGAGGATCAAACCCAGTGCCTCACACGTGCTAGGCAATTGCTCTACCACTGAGCCACAACCCCAGCTCTAATATTACTTGTGTATGAGATATGAAATCACAAACACTGTAATAAATATTGAGCAATAGGAAATATTTGAAGCATTGTAACATATAAGTCAGAAAAGAGTTAATATCCCCCATACATGGGAATCTCTTACAAATAAGAAAAAGAAAAAATTCAATTTAAAAAAAAAGAGCAAAAGATACAAGCAGGGCATTCATAGAGAAAAACAAATGGTTCTGTCACTCGGGAGGCTGAGGCGGGAGGATGGCAAGTTCAAAGCCAGCCTCAGCAACTTAGTGAGGCCCTGTCTCTGAAAAGAGAAAGGGCTGGAGACGTGTGCCCAGTGGTAAAGCACCTCTGGGTTCAATCGCCGGTAACGAAGAGAGGAAAGGAAAACACAAATGGTTAATAACTTTAAGAAGAGCCTCAGCTTCCCTAGTAAACTGAGAAATGAAAATTAAAAAGAAAAACACAGGGCGGAGGGTGGGGGGGAGAATGCTTTGCCGTCTCCATTAACATTTCATGTGGCTGTGACCATGGTCTTGAACCCCACCGCAAGAAATCCACCTGCAGAAATGCCACGTAGATGTACCAAGGGAGGTGAGGAAAAATGGGTGACGGCCCAAGTGCCCACCCCCAGGTCCAGTACCCGGTGCCAATCAACAGGGATCGGCTAAGGAACACTATCAGCTCTGCAAAATGCTGTGGAGCTGTGAAAAAGAAGGGCGTGGGGGTGGGGCTGGGGGCCTAGCTCAGAGGCAGGTGCTTGCCTGGCATGCAAGAGACGCAGGAGGCCCTGGGTGCCCCCGCCCAGCACACAAAATAATAATGATGATGATGATAATAAATAGCAGTCTACGTATCAACAACATGGAAAAATGTCTGCAACGTAGTGTGATTTAAAAACTGTCCAGTAGCCAGGCCTCGAATGCCTGTAATCAGGAGGCCGAGATCCTAAGTGGGAGGCCAGCCCGGGCCACTTAGCCAGATCCTGTCTCACAATCAAGAGGACTGGGGAAGTGCTCAGTGGTAGAGCACCTGGGTTTAGTCATCAGTACTGGGAAAAAAAAAAAAATTGTCCTGTGGCACAGAAAGTATGATGGGATATATAGGTGCAGGTCTTGCATAGCATGAAGGAAACACACCAGATACAGGGTCAGAAGACCGGGGTTTAAATCCCGGTGCTGAGACACGCTAGCAGTGTTATTTCAGGTGACTCAGCTTGGCTCTCTGTGTCTCAGCATCCTCATAATAATGAGAATTAGTTCACGTACATAAAGCATTTAGAATAGGGCCTGGCACACAGTGCTGCTGCGGAAGTGTAAGCTATAATCATGATTCCAAGGTATTCGCAGGGATCAGAGTGGCGTGAGATGGGGAGACCTTCGCTCCCTGCTTCATTTCTCTGTTTATCTTTTAACTCTATGAGAACATCTGTTATTTTAAAATTTTAAGACTAGTGAAACCAAAAGAAAAAAAAGTTGTTTTTTTTTTTTTGTTTTTTTTCCACTTGAGTCTGGAAAGAAAAGGACCTTCATTGCTGGAGGTGTGTTTATTTTCTAAAAAAAATGGCTTGGTCTTTTTGGAGGATGAACTTGGGGCAGAGAATGGAAGCTGCCTACCTAAGTGGGAGGTCTCGGTTTCTCTGACGAACCTCCCAGGGCGGTACGATTTTGAACAGATGGAACACCTGGAACAAATCTGTCACTCTGGGACGTGGAGAACAGCCTGTAAGAGCCAGCGCTGAAGCTGCTGGCATTACAAGTCTCGAGGGGAAACTGTCCCACTCTCTACCTGTGCTCTCTGCTGGCCGGTTCATTAGGTCTCAGTTCCTGCCTCCATTTCTGCCCCGTGGGAGTCTGGGGGTGTCCCTGGTACCTTGGTTGCCACCATGCCACGTGTCCCCATGTTTTCCCCTTGGTCTTCCCTCCGAGTGGTTCTTGATGACATTTCTGATCTGACATCTACACAAGTGGCTCCCAGATCACAAGGCTTCCTGGGGCTACGACTTTCGGTTCCCCCTCATGAAATAGGAAGTTGGAAGGGTGCACCTCTTACCTGGAAGGCTTCGTGCTAGGCTCCTTAATGAAGGAAGGCAGGGTGAAGAGGAAGAAGATGAGCACAGCCAGAAGCAAGGGCCACAGGACACCTTGACCCAGGCGACTGAGTCTCCGTGGGCAGGACCTCATGCTGCTGAGTTGGGCCCTAGAGGAAATTCCTCCATATCCTGGGGTTTGATGCAGGCAGCAGATAGGCTCCCTGCCCAGGCCTCGGATCAGGGAGTGAGCACCCTTTCTATCCACAGTGAGCCACTCGGGTAAATGCGGAGGCTATCAGTCTCTGCCAGGGAAAGGAGGAACCGCCTTCATGCTTTATGAAGGCTTATAGGCTGGCGTGGCTTGAAGGAAGAGAAACTCCTTTTGTTCAAACAAGTCCACCTTCCTCTTCTGTCTCTGAAGCCAATTTCTGAATGTAGTACTTTATGAGAAATATACCTACATTAGAAGCAAGCTCACTTTTATCAAGTTCCTTGATCTTCTTGCCTCATCCACAAATGGGAAACGCAAAGGCCTCTGCTTCAGGGCATCAGGACACCGTGACGTCTCCACATGCAGTGCCTTGTTTGTGGTAGGCACTGGACTCTCGGTCAGCGTGGCCTTTTCACCTTCCCTCCTGCTCTGAAACCGCATCCCTAACAGCAGTGTGGGTGTGCTCTCCACCAGGCACCGAGAGAGGCAGCGCCAGCCCCAGGGCAACTGCACTGTATGAGGGGGGATGGAGGGACCACCTCTGCCAGCCAGTAGTGGCCCAGGATCTGAGTGAGCTGCTAGCTCCAGGTCCTCATGGGATGACCCAGAGACTGCATTCCCAGCCTTCTGAGAAATCGTTCACACCGCCTTGATTCTAGAAAAAAATAAAAATAAAATAGAAAGAAAGAAAAAGAAAAAAGTCACATTACTCTTGAGGGAAAATTACAACCAGGGCAGTGGGGTGGAAATCCAGAGTGCACTTCCTGGTCCTCGGGTTCCAGCCCGATGCCGCATAGCGTGTGCCGGGGCGGAATGTGAGATTCAGGGAAATCTACGTTTAAGGGGAACTGATTCTAGGCACCATTGTCATCTTACGTTGGTAAGATCTACTTTTCTCTCCTTTTTAAACTAGAACTTTTTACTTTAGTCTTCGTTATAAACCATCCAGAGGGCGTGTGAGAACTAACATGCAGATAAGAGCTGTCAAAGGTTGTTGGCAATCAAAGATAAAGCGTAAAGATGATTGTCACAAAAAAGAGACTTGGAGGTGTGTTCAAGATTTCCTTCTGCTCGTCAGAGAGGCAGGTGCAATGGCCAGGAGAGAATGCAGAAGCTCAATTTAGAGTAGGAATCATTACAAGGAATTGCAATTTGGGGCAAAACTGGTTTTTCCACGGGGAGGAGGGAAATCACAGCAGGAGAGTCTGTGTGTGTCTATCAACTCCCCACTATTTTGAGTTGTAAAATCCCTGGAAGGCCAGGGGGAAGCAGCTCCCCTGGAGGGGTGCCCTCCTCCTGCAAGTGTGCCCTGGCGTCATTCCAGGGCTGGACTTCTTGAAAAGCGCCAGCCATTGGATCCTCTCTGCTCCAAGGTACCTAGATGGCTGGAGGAGGGTGGGGTGAAACGAAGGCATTTCGGCTTTTGGAAAGTTGAACGCCCCGCGGTGAAGCTGGCGGCGGAGAGGAGGAAACTCCCTTTTTCTCTGCCCTTCTCGGTTCTTGGCAGGGACCCTGTCTCGGTGGCCTACGACTCCAGCTTATGCAGCATTTTCAACTCAAATGGAAAGAAGGTGCTGGGGAGAGGCAGGTAGTGGGGAGGGGGCAGCAAAAGCAGAGTGCAGCCCTAGCTCTCCCACCTTCCCTTATAAATGCCACTTTCCCTCGAAAAGCATGACTTCAGCTCTGCTTTTAGACCTTTCCCTTGGCCTGCTGTTTCTCAAAACAATCAGCAGGAAAAAAAAAAAAAAAAAAAAAAAAAAAAAACCCTGATGCCAAAGAGGCGTAATTCAGGGCCGCATATTTTGGTATGTTACAGCAGGGGGCTGTGCTCAGTGTCCCCCCTAGCGTACCCCCTCTTCTCTAATTCTGTACTCGGTACCAGGTCCACTTCTAACTTCTTAGCAGCCTGAGTGACATACACTTCATGGACTGTATAGCTCACTCACTTAGGTTTCCCAGGTCAGTGGATATTAGTGTGTGCAACTGTCACCTCGGACTAATTTTAAACGTTTTCATCATCGCTAGCAGAAACGAGGTGCAGAGGCAGCTCAATCTCCGATGGGGTTATTTCCCAATGAACCTGTCAGAAGTTGAAAGGATCATGTCAAAATGCATTTCATAGGAAGGAGAGTAGACTGGAACAGACATTATTACCCCACGTACATAAAAGACTGCATGACCGATGTGACCCTGCAATATGTATAATCAGAAAAACGAGAGATTACACTCCCATTTACGTATGGCCTATTGAAAAGCATAAATGCAGTCTACTGTCATGTACGACAAATTAGAACAAATAAAAAAATTAATCTAAAAATGCATTTCATATGTATGTCAAAGTAAAATCACAACTCTGCTTTAAAGGAAATAAGAAAACAGTTTATTCTGAGCCAAAGGAGAGTGACCATGGCCCAGGAACATGGATTCAAGTTACCCTGAAGGACCGTTCCATTGTGGAAGAAATTACCGGAACTCAGGGAAGTCGTAAATCTACACATCTGGCTACACTGCTGTGGGCGTAAGGCAGGCAGGCTCAACAGAGCTGGGAAATCACTTGGGCAGCGTGGAGGTCTTGCCATGTCTTAGCTTTCGTGTGGGTGGAGGCTGGAGGTCCCCTGAGCTTAGCAATACGTTCCAAGAAATTTGCCATCAGTCCTGAGAACTTTCGGTAAGACACCAGGATTAACGTGCATGGCCACCAAAGGGAGTGGGAGAGCCCAGGTGATGTGGCTCTTGATCCAGTGTCATGGAACCCAGCCTCAGGGACTCATCCCAAAGAAGAACCAAAGTCCAGCAGACAGGTGTTGTGGAGGAAGACTTCATTCAGTGGCGGAAGAATGGAGAAGAGGGAGCCGTGCCCCCAGATCAGCTGCGCAGCTGCAGACGCTGAGGGCTTGCGGATGTGGCACAAGAACAGTGAGGGAGAGGCTCATAAAGGGGAGGAATGCTCATGTCCTTTCTGGGAACGGATGGCGATCTTCCAGGAACTCGGGCGCCACCTCTTATCATTTCTTTTATGTTCTGGCTGTTTCCTGTCATGGTGACTGGTGGGTGTCTTTAGCCTTGAAATGGGGTGGGCATCAGAGATAACGGGCGTCTAGGTCAAGTGAACCCCGTGTCACCTCAAACGATCGGCACGTCTGCGAGCAGTTCTGAGTGGAAGCTGACACCCAGGCCCAGGCAGCCAGGCCTCCAGCAAGACCTGGGGGGCTCAGGCTTTGCCATGGTCAGTGCCGGCGGGTGTGGGGTGCACCTTGCCCCCTTGGCAAGGGACAGACAGTGTGAGGGCAGATGCCAGGCCTTTCTATCCCATCCAGGAACCCATCCCAAGAGTCAGTGTCAGCCAAAATGGCCTTCAGGACCCCAGTCAGTCACCTGGCCACTGCCGTCCTCAGGGCCCACACACCTACGTGGGAGGGGAGGTCTGCAGCGGAGCTGCTGGGAGGCTAAGAACCTCAAAAGGAGCTGGTTTTAGTTAAGAGAAGTGAGACCGGAGGGTGTGTCTAGGTTTTTTCCCAGTAACAACCCCTCTTTGCTCACCTTGCTATCTTGAGGGATTTGGGGTCTAAGAGGCAGCATTCGGTGGCCATCTCAGACCCCACTGGTGTTAGTTCCCTCGTCAGGGGGATTCTTAGCCCATAAATGTCTGTCCTGGGGATAAGCAGACGTAGAGGTCAGACCATCATCCAGGCAAAGTTCATCAGCTCGAGAGCAGTCACACTGGCAAAAGAGCCCCCCATTCTTCCCCTTCCCTCCTCTTTCTTGGGGTGCTGACAGGCAGAGGTCCATCTTCTGTAACTTTTTCAAGCTGAGTTGGGTGTTAAGGGGTCTGGTAGAGGAGTGGAATTTTCCCTGGATAACCTTCAGTAGGCTCAAATGTCAGTCTGTTGATCTGTATGTCCGTTCTCGTGGCTGTTCCACACCGTCTTGATTCCTTTATTTCCACGTTTGGGGTGGTATGAGTCTTCTACCTTTATTTGTTTTCAACAGTGCTTTAGTTATTTGGGGTTCTGAATTATTTCCTTACGCATAGTTTTCTTACATGGATGAACAAATTTCCTGAAATTTACATATGAATAGTTTACAGTGATTGCTTCTTTTTTGTCAAATGTATTTTTACATATCTATTCTTTCTGATGTTATTGTAAAGGAATGGAGTTGTTTTCTTGATTTCACATTGGAATGTTTGTTGTTGGTGTGTAGAAAAACATTTTTTGTATATTGATCTTATATTCTGTATCCCTGCTGATCCGCTTATTGTTTTTAGTAGTTTTGAGAGAATTCTTTGACATTTTCTATAGTCAAGATTATTTCATTTGAGAACAGTTTTATTTCTTCATTTCCAATCTTTTTCTTTTTTTTTTTTTGAAGCATAAATGACTTTATTATTCTCTATTACCTCAGTTGCCATTATGACTTGCTTAGTTTCTGTGATCTGTATTCTTTTTTTTTAAATTGTAAACAAATGGGATACTTATTGTTTCTCTGTACATGGATTACCATTTGTGTAATCATAAATTCACATAGGGTAATGTTGTTTGATTCATTCTGTTATTTTTTCCCCCAATCTTTTTCTTGTGTAATTGCTTTGGCTAGTCTCACCAGAACGATTTTCAATTTACATGGAGAAAGCCGAGTCTCTGGTGCCATCACGGCTTGAGCCACCAAGCGTGGCTCTATTTTAATTTTTAACTTAATTTCTGGTGGTTAAAGAACATAGTTTGCCGGATGTGAATCCTTTTAAGTCTCTCGAGTTTATGGTCTAGCATGTGGTATGTGCTAAAAGAGGCGCCTCTGTGTTTAAGGAGAAGGTGTGTTCTGCTGCGGTTGGGTGGGGTGTTCTGCAGATGTCATTGGGTTGAGATGGTTCACAACTGACTCGTTAAGTTTTCTGCTTAGTAGTTCCATCCACTATTGAAAGTGTGGCATTCGAGTTCATAACTATTATTGTTGAAGTGTCCACTTTCCCTTCATTTCTGGTAGCTTTTGTTTTAGGTAGTTTGGAGGCCAGCTGAGAGATGGTTCTGTGCCTATATTATAAGTGCTGTGCCATATTTCACCAGGTAATCATCACAGACTTTATGCCAGTTTTTTAAAAAATATTTTTTAGTTGTAGATGGACACAATATCTTTATTTATTTATTTTTCCGTGGTGCTGAGGATCGAACCCAGTGCCTTGCACATGCGAGGCAAACACTCTACCGCTGAGCTACAGACACAGCCACAGCCCTATGCTAGTTTTTTTTTTTTTTTTTTTTTTTCCAAAAAACATAGGATGTGACTATTATGTGAAGTTTTTAAAAAGAGTGTTCTGGTATTACTTAAAAATCACATATTCCTGAACTGTCTTTGGTGCAAGATTAGAATGCATGGAATACTTGTGAATATATATTAAAATTGAGACATAACACCAAAAGAAACCTGAATAGTCCAATCAATAAATGGGCAGAGGAACTGAACAGACACTTCACAGAAGAAATATGAACGGTCAACAAAGATATGAAAAAATGCAACTTCTGTAGCAATTAGGGAAATGCGGATTAAAACTACACTGAGATCTCATCTCACTCCAGTCAGAATGGCAATTATTAAGAATACAAGTAGCAATAAATGTTGGCCAGGATGTGGGGGAAAAGGTACACTCACATTGTTGGTGGGACTGCAAATTGATGCAGTCACTCTGGAAAGCAGTATGGATATGCCTCAGATCACTTGGAATGGAGCCAACATTTGACCCAGTTATCCCACTCCTTGGTATGTACCCAAAGGACTTAAAATCAGCACACTGTAGAGTTGTGGTCACATCAATGTTTATAGCAGCTCAATTCACAATAGCTAAGCTATGGAACCAACTGAGATGCCCTTTGACAGATGAATGAATAAAGAAAATGTGGTATATACACAATGGTATATTAGTTAGCCATTAAAAAGAATGACTTGATGACTTTTGCTAGGAAATGGGTGGATCTGGAGGCCATCTGATGTGGCAATTATGCCATAAAACAGTGTCTTATTGACAAAATGATGCTTTACCAATGTGAAATCTCCCTCTTTATCTCCAGGAACAGGTTTTATCTTAAAGTTAAGGTTGCTATATGTATGGTATAATTTTATCCTTCTACTTTTAGCTTATTTGTATCTAAATCTATGTGTGTCTCCTGAAAACAGCGTATTACTGGCTTTTCTTTTTATGCCCATCTAATGACCTCTGACTTGGGATCATTCAGACCACTCACATTTAGGGATTGCATTGATGTGGCTGGACTTGCCTCTGCCATTTTCCTTTCTTTTTACTCCCTTCTTCCCCCTACCTCTCTCTTTCCTACTGGGGATTAAACCTGGGGTGGTCTAAAACTGAGCTGCACCCCCAGCCCCTTTTATTTTCTATTTCGGGACAGGGTCTTGCTACATTGCCCAGGCCTGCCTGAACTTGCAGTCCTTCTGCCTCAGCCTCCCAGTCACTGGGATTATAGGTGTGCACCACCACACCCAACTGCAACTGATTTTTATTATTTTTTTTCTTTTTCTTTTCTTTTCTTTTTTGGTACCAGAGACTGAACCCAGGGGTGCTCAACCACTGAACCACATAACCAGCCCTTTTTATTTTGAAACCAGACCTCACTAAATTTCTGAGACTGACTTTGAACTAGTAATTCCCCTGCCTCAGGTCATTGGGATTATAGGCATGTGCCACCACACCTGGCTTATTATTATTTTTATTTTATAATTTTGCAGTGCAGGGGATTGAACCCAGTGGTGTTCTACCACTGAACTAGAAAATAGTTTCTATTTTGAGACAGGGTCTAAGATGCTGAGGTTGACCTTGAACTTGAGATCCTCCGATCTCAGCCTCCCAGTTGCTAGGGTTACTGGCACCACTTGGGGGTCTGCCACCACTGCAATTGCTTTTCAAATCGATTAAAAGAAGAACTGGGAACGCACGCCAGCCTGCAGCTGTTTGGTTACCTGCCTGATTGCTGTGACTGGAGCGCCATCTTTTCACGTGGATCTGAATTACCCTCTCGGATGAGTTTCTTCCTGCCTGTGGACCTTTTTTAGTAGTTCTCATCCATGGAGTCTGCCAGCAACGAATTCTCTCAGTTCCTGCTTAATCTGTGATGTCTTTATGTTAGTCTCATTTTTCAAACCATGGCTTGGTCTGATCTAGGATTTTTGGTTGACTTTGTTGTGTTTTGAAAACATGAGTTGTGCCCAGATCGCGAATCCCCAAAGACCACCAGGGAGCCGTCTCAGATGCAAAAGCAAAAGGGTCTTTACTGCAAGCTCGAGCTCGGACTCACAGCGTTCACTGACGCAGCAGGTCCTGGCTGAGGGCCCCGAGTCTCCATTCAGCGGGATTTTTGTGCGCTCCACAGTAGAGCGGGAAATTTGAACAAAGCAAAGCACACAGTTGGCTGATCTTCCAACATGTGAGGTTCGGCATGTTTCCATTGGCTTAGGGTACCCAGGTCTTAACATATTGACATATATGATTTGGAATGTTAGGCATTGGCTTGTTAGCTCCCGATGGGTCGTTTGCCAAAGGCCAGTCCTAATCTAGTAGCCTTCCTGGAATCGGCTATCTAGGCCTGAAATCTTTCATGCCCTAAATGCAGCCTGTCATGGCCGCGGTTTAGCTCCCTTTTCACATGTTTGTACGATACTTAAAGCAAAGGGGGCAGAACACTGTGCCCTTGAAGGCCCCCTTTCTGTTTCCCGAAGCCCAGCCAAGCACAGGGAACAGGAGGGCAAGGCTGGGCATTTGGTTTGAAGGACGCTGGCTTTCCCTTGTGCACAGGGGAACCTGGGTCAGTCAGTGCTCTCTGTGGGGCTGCTTTCTGGAGTGGACATCAGGACACTCGCTCCTTGGGACGCTGGTCAGACGAGCTGACCAAGCGAGCGGATGCTGATGAGGTGGCTGCTTCTGCAGCCTGACTCTGAAGCACGTCTCTCTGCGGTGACTGGGGTGGGACTGAGGGCGCTGTGGGAAGGACATGGCTGCCACTGGACCTGGTGCTGAGGGAGAGGAGGCGCTGCCCAGGCCAGTGCTGTGAGGACCGCAGTGCGGTCTGTCCAGCCTGCTTGGAGCAGCCCTGACCTCTCGTGAGCTTTCCCAAATAACCCGAATGTCTTGCTCGCTGTCCCCAGGCACTTATTTTGGCCTTTTAGCAACTGAGCCCCCTGTCCTGGCCCAACTGGGCTGGGGAACGACGGTGCTTCTGGCTGCTCGGACGCCTGTGTCAATGTGTCCGACACCCGGGGCCCCTCAACGGCCGTTTCTGGCCGGGCTCTTTCTCTGTGTGTGGCTACACTTCCTGAGTCTCTGCAGGTCTTGTCATTTCTTTGTTGAAAACCAGACAGTTTAACTTATTATTGTTGTTGTCCAGGTGCTGGGGATTGAACCCAGTGGTGCTCCCTCACTAAGCCACGCCCCCAGCCCTTTTTTGGTTTTTGAAATGGGGTCTGACTAAATCGCTGAGGTTGGCCTCACACTTGGGATCTGCCTGCCTCAGTCTCCCAAATTGCCATATTACAGGTGTGTGCCACCAGGCCCAGCTAGACAGGTAAGATAGTAAGTAGCAGCAACTCTAGATACTGCACCCTACTTTGTTCGGGGCTCGCTACTGTAACTGCTGTTTACTTGGGCATTTGTTTATTTGATTCTGAATGAATTCTGTGAAGTCTAGTTTCCAGTTTGCACAGAGGGTGCAGTTGCTGACGTGTTTGCTGGAATTTCTACCTGCTGAAGCTGGTGTAGAATTTCCACCCTATAAGGTGAGCTCTGGACGGGGAAGGACGCCCTAGTCCTCTTGGCCATGCCTGTACGGAGTAGAGTTTTTGTAACACAGACCTGGGAGGGATGAGAGAAACCGTGACTTTCCGTTTTCCAGGTGAAACTCTTCCCTCCACTGGACTTGGAGGCAGCAGGGAGGCTATCTTGGCCACACCTGCCTGGAGAAGGCGATAGGAGTGGGTCATGGCTCAGATGTCACAGATAGAGTCTCTCTGAGATTCAGTGCATTTTCTCCAATAGATGTTTCTCCATTTGCTGTATGCTTTTAGGATCATTGGAATTTACATGATTTTTACCAGAAGAGTGGAGTCTTGCTAGGATCTGTGAGCCCCTCACAGGGCTAACCAGGTATTCCACACTTAGCTTTTTATTTTTATAATTTTTTATAGTTGTAGATGGACAGCATGGCTTTATTTTGTTTATTTTTATGTGGTTCCGAGGATCGAACCCAGGGCCTCACGCGTGCTAGGCGAGCGCTCTGCCACAGAGCCCCAGCCCCAGCCCCTCTGCCTTAACTTTTGTGGGGGCAAGAGTACAAAAGAGGGGTCAGGTATTATGTCTGAACCCTTAAAAGGTGTCCCTCACATTCTCAGTCAAAACTTCTCAAATAAAGCAGAGATCTAAAACTATTTTGAAAATGTAATTAAATCTGATGAAAGTGTTTTTATAAAAATGAGACTGTTCACAATCTCAGCGTTCTCTGCCCATCTAGTTGCCAAAACAAAGATACCATAACATTTTGTGTGTTATCCAGATCTAATTTATCCAACTTTAAGAGAGGGACTACTTGTTTTCTGTAGCCAAATATTCCTTAGAACCCAGGTGATGTGGGAACATACCTCCAGAGCCAGGCCTGGTACACACGCCGCGCCCAGAGCCCACGAATGGAAGACGGGTTTTTCTGTGTCGATCAGCTGTGCTTCTGGTCTCAGAGGAAGAATTGAGAAGTTCAGTGGTGCTGGCCTCTGGAGATCCCGCAGGTCTTGCGTACCCAGACCTTCACTTTGAACTTCTAGACACGGGGCAGGGAGCATGGAGGAGACTTTGCCCTGGGACCTGGACAGCGTTAGTCACAGAGCCGTGTTGAAGGTTCTAGATAACACTGGGCTGACGTTCAACACTCACTGAGTCCCACTAACACAGACGCCTGTTGTGTGTCAGATGCTGGTGATATGGGGCCTTTGAAGTGAGGGGTGCCAGGAAAGGGACTTACCGCCCGAGTATCAAGGCCATGTTGCTCTAACCTCTTTGGGCATTTCCCATCTTTCTTTCCTAGCTAGAATGCCTCCAGTTCCAAAACTGGGTATTTATTTTTATGCTTGTAACAGGCTCAGTTGGCATGTGTGGATCTTAGAAGTTTCTCACAGTAACTCAAAGGCCGAAGTAATGCCCTCTGGTAAAAAGCGTTTGAATCCATCCTGCCTCTGTGTTGTTTAAAGAGGGAGTAGATGACCAAGGCTGCCCCAGGCAAGGATTTGATATTAAGTCAGCCAGCTGGTGTTTGCCCATACAGAATGTTCTCCCTCCTGGGTGGACATGGTCAGCAGGTGCAGTTGTCTTGGAAGACCGAGTTTAGGTGTGGCAGCCTGTGGAGAGCCCTTTGTGCTGCTGCGGCAGTTCCTAAAGGCGGCTGGAAAGGTCAGGAAGTCCCTAGCAGACTTACTTGACATTTCCTTGGTCTCTGGTTACAACTTGTTGTAACTTCTTGTTCTAAAGACTCAAAGAATCCGGGTTCACTTTCTGAGATGGTAGCTCACCTGCTTCTGGAACAGGGAGGTCATTCCACCCTCTCCTAGACCCTCTTTTGGTGGAGGAATTGACCCAATAGGAAGGAGGGTGTGCACACAGCCAGCATCAGGGGAACAAGTTCTGTCTAAAATAACTGTGGAAATCAAAGCCTTTGCTTCTGAGTCGATTCATTTGACATTTATTGAGAGGTCACTGTGTGGGTTCCTACCGTGGACCGGCCCGAGGGTATACAACAGAAAACACCCGGGGTCTCTAGACCCCCACAGAAGGGGCAGCTACAGCTCAAGCGCCGAGAGTCTCACTCAGTGTGGCCTGCACGGTCAGCGGAGCTCATGGAATCATGTGGGCCTCAGCACGCAGGAGGCAGAGTGTTGGCACAAAGAGACCAGGCAGGACGCGCACCTCACGCGTCATCTCAGCTCTTTATTCAGGGGATGAAATGGCGCCGTGGACCCACTCTCCTGGTGGAAAACGAGCCCCGGAACAAAGACAGGGCCTGGGTTTATACAGGTCATTTTGCGGGGTGGCCTATGGACATCTGGCAGTTTGCTTAGACCCTCAGGGAGGTGGGCCTTTTGGTCAAATCTGTGGACAGGGTCTGAAGAGGACCTACTTGAGAGGAGAGGAAGGCCTCCCAGAGACTGTCTCCATCCAGGGTGATAAGTCACCTCCTCCCTGTCTGCAGCTGGCGCCTGGGAGACATCTGTCCTGGGCGCTGGAGGCTGGCAGTGCAGCGCCTTCATTTTTACCTCTTTTTCTCAGGCCTCATTATCTTGAGAATTTCTTATTCTCCATATCCATTACAGAGGGTGTCATGCAAGCAGGAAAACCGCCCCGGCCACATCCAGCGCAGTTCCCACCAGGACCCAGAGAGAAGGGGCTGGAAATAGCAGCCAACCCCTGACGCTAACCATTATGGTGCCAGAGGCACCTTTGTGGAGAGGTGTTCTGCGTTGGCAAGAGCCTTACTGTAACTCTCTGTCCCCAGAACCAGGCCACTTGGATGCTGCGGACACAGAGAGGAACCACACTGACCAGCCCTGCCCTATGGAGACTGGCTTCTAGAACAGACAGGAGAATCACAGAACAGCTTGTGCCGTGAAGAGGAAGGACATGCAGGGGAAGAGCTGTGGTCAGGGAAGATGTCCAGGAAGCAAACCTTGAGACACACACGAGCAGGAACCTGGCTAAGTCAAAGGAACGCGAGAGGTCGGGCCGAGTTAAGAATGAGTTTCCTGCTTTTTAAGATTAATACAAAGCCACGGTGTCTGGAGTAGGGCGGACAAGGAGGGTGGAGGAGGGTGGCAAGGGTTGGGGAAAGTGAATTGAAAATCCAAGTCTCTCCCAGCCCAGGAAACCTCTCCACAAAGGTGGAAGAGAAAGGAAATGTTCTTCCTGAACAAGCGGAGGTTCGGCTCTTACAGACCTGCTCCCGAGGGGCGCCACTCGCTGGGGAAGGGTGATGGACACAGGACAGCACTGCTAGCCAAGCCAAGGGAGGAGGACCGTCACCCGTGCTTGCCACCATTTGGGTGACGCTTCCATTGTGCTCAGCTCCCAACAGAGCAAGCAGAGAAGGAGGGAAGAGCCGGAACCATACAGGCCTTGGCTGGGCGGCTGTGCTTCTGCCTCACGGCCCGGGACGTGAACTCAGGGCTCTGCTCTGTGGACTTGGAGGGCTCCGCTGGGCATGCCATGGTCTCACAGGCATTAGACTTGTGGGCTTGTGGGCCACGTGAGGCCATGTTCCCCAGACCTGGCCCCTTGTCTGTCCCTCTGCACTCCTGTTTTTCTTGATTTTGAAGTAAAGTTTTACTTTTAATTTTTCTTTTAAAAAGAGATTTTGTAATGGATGTGCAATGACTGTACGTATTTATGGGTGGGGTACAGTGGTGGTACCTGGATATGGTGTATTTTATGCAATGATCGAATCAGAGTAGCGTACCAATTACCTCAAATGTTACCATTTCTTTCTGTTGAGACTATCCAGAATTCCCTCTTCTAGCTATTTTGGAATATACAGTGCATCACTGTTAACCGTGGACCCAGTACTATGTAGTCTAACATCAGAAATTACGATTTTTTTGGTACCAGAGATTGAACTCAGAAGAACTTAACCACTGTGCCACATTCCCCAGTCCTTTTTAAAAAACTTTTTTTTTTTTTTTAAATTTTGAGACAGGGTCTTGCTAAGTTGCTTAGGACCTCACTAAGTTGCCGAGGCTGACTTTGAACATGCAAACCTCGTGCCTCAGCCTCCCAAGTGGCTGGGATTACAGGCGTGTGCTGCCGCATCTGGCTTAGAATTTGCTCTTCCTACCTAATTGTAATCTTGTTTCCATTGATTGCTACCTCCTCATCCTCCTTGCCCCACTACCCTCCTTTGCAAAATAATAACTAACTAACTAAATAAATAAATAAATATTCTGAGCAAGCACCAAGTATGAGGGCAGGTGCTGGGTCAACACTGGTCAGTGCCTGGGAGTGCTATTCTGGACAGTGAGGTAAGGCCTGGAGCCCTTGCCTAGCACACGCAAGGTCCTGGTTCCATCTGCAGCACCACAGGAAGAAAAAGAGAGAGCAATCTGGGCTCTTTAGATGCTGTGGATGCTTCTGTCTTACCAGAGGGGCAAGGCAGACTTTCCTCCCCTTCTCGCGTCAATTAAAGAGCTCCCATCAGGTGCCAGGAGGGGACAGGGAAGAGGGCATTCGCCCACACCTGAGTGAGACCTTCCTTCCAGCTCTGCTTGCTGGAAACTTGAGACTGCCTCTGGATCACCATACAGAACTCAAGAGAAAAGTAACCAGGATGACAGCGTGGAAGCCTGTAGTCTGTTTCCTCCATGGTTTTCTTAAAAGATCTAATTCTTTCTGAAAACGTGTGTTTCAATGTCCCTGCTTTCCTGTTGTCCTGGACGTGCCAGCCTTCCCACCGATTTTCAGGGAGATGTCAGTGATTCATGTGCTTTTATGAGATCGTGTCATTCTGCCTCAAAGCTGCAGACTGCAATCAGGACGGGCGGTTGCCTTCTGCGCTGCTGCCTTGGTCAGTGCCGCTGGGAGAGGCGGCGTGGCTTGCAAGGACGGTCCAACCGGAGGATCGCCGCTCTCTGCGAGTAGACAAGGCGCACCAACTCTGAGCACCAGTTGCAAAGGAATCGCTTCCACCCAAATCGGAGCAGAAGGGTTTCTTCCCTTCAGCTTTTCTGTCTGGGTCTTTTGTCCCTGTGTCTTCCTCTACATAGCTGTTTGCCAGGTCTATGAAAAGAAGCCAACCGACTACACAGAGCTTCCGTGACCTGGAATTGCAAGTGGGCGTGCAAACTGACAGCCATGGACTGAAGGCGGCATGCCTGCTAACCCACAGACCTACCTCCGCCTTGGACCCACAGCCAGCTCCATTAAAGGACTTCCTAACCCTCCCCGCCCCGCCCTCCCTCACATCCTGCTCTCCACACGGGGCCCTAGGAGCTAGCTGGCCTTGGAAAGCGGGGCGCAGTGGGTATCCCAGAGCAAGATCTCGCCCACCCCTTCTCTCAGCAGCAGGCTGAGGGCCCAGCTTGAGCTGGGAAGAAGTCTGAATTAGATAAGCAAGTGGAGTTTGGAGCAGAACAGGTCTGTTTGAACGGCCTGAAGCGATGACTCTGCCCAGGACATTGTCAAGGGACTGAGGAGCTGGTGTGGAATGATGGGAAGGAGAGATTCGAGAACAGGAATCTGCTTCACACAGATGCCCCAGTGAGCTGAGGCTTCTCAGTGAAGCACTTGGATTCTTGTCTGGTCTCTCTTAAACCCCTGTTCTTTGATGTCCCCAGTCTTCCTCTCCGACGCTGAAGTTCTGTTCCGAGGCCCTCTTCTCAGACAGCTCTGTGGCCCCGGCTTGAAGACTGAGAAGCCAAAATGTGCAGATTCCTTGGCACCATGAAGCGGGGCATACCTCTTCTGGACCTTTAGGAGCAAACATCCTGTCCCCCTGGGAGCTGTGGCCCTCGCATGACACACGGTGGGAATACAGGACCTGAGTCTGCCTACCACTGAGTAAGTTTGTTCTGTTAGCAAATTCACAAAACAGGGAGGATCAGTGACAGTGAGAGCAGCCATTTCCCAGGAGTCAGGAGCCCTCTGCCCGGCACCATGCGGAGCAGAAAGAACCTGCCAGCGGATGCCGCAGAACTGGGCAGGCACCCCGGACTGCCTGGACAGAGTCCTCCGTGGCACTGAGTATTTATTGCTTAATTATAATCCGGTTGTTTTACCAGCCGTCTTGTGTTAGACGTCTCTGGCACTTGTTGGACGGCCTGCTGACTCCCCAGGTCTGTGCTTGCAGCAGAGACTGCAGTGAACCAAGAATACTAGGTAAGAAAAAGTGAGTAAGCCTCCTGATCCATAAAAGAAATTAAAGTAAGAGCTCACGGAATCAATAAACAGCTGGTCTGTACCCTTCAAAATTGTCAAGGTCATGAAAGACAAACCTCCTGGGTCATCCCAGATTGAGTGGGGTTGAAGAGAGCTGGGTGCAAGGCTTCAGCCGGAATTAGTTCCTGGAGCAGATTGTGTTTTCAATAAAGAACAACTGGCAAAGCAGCCACCGTAGAGGAAATAACAGACTTCTGTGTGTCTCTCTCCTAATGTTGCTCACTGTGGGGTAAGTCCCATTCTTAGGCACACAGATCACTGCACTTCCAGGCAAAGGGTCATCGGCTCAGGTTGCGAAGTGCTGCCATAACAGAATTTATAAACAAGAGACGGTTACTTGGCTCAGAGTCTGGAGGTTAGAAAGTTCAGGATGGAGGGACCCCGCCTAGTAGGGCTTCTTACTGCACAGGAGCGTGGTGAGAGAGCATGCATGTGTGTGAGAAGGAAGGCGCCCAGCTTAACTCCAGTAAGGACTAACCCAGTCCTTGATGGTGACCCTAATCCAGTGAGGGCAGAGTCCTCTTGCCCTAATCTCTTCTGAAAGGCCCTGCCCCCAACACCCAGGTGTGGAGGACGAGGCTTCCAACCCTGAGGCTCAGGAGCACGTTTGAGTCATCTCAGGCACTCTCTTGGATGCTCACATTTAAATGTACAAACGGGGGAGAAAACAGTTAAATCAACGTGGAATGCTAAGCATGGGGGTGTGGGTGGAGGCTGCATGGGAGTCCTTTGTACCGTTCTTGCAACTTTTCTGTCTAAATAACGTCCAACATTATTTCCATGTTTCTCAGGGGGTGTCACAGATTGAACTCAGAGGCAACATCTCCAGCCCTGTTTTATCTATTTAGATACAGGATCTCACTGAGTTGCTTAGTGCCTTGCTGTTGCTGAGGCTGGCTTTGAACTCACAATCTTCCATACTCAGCCTCCCCAGCTGCTGGGATTACAGGAGAGCGCCACCATGCCCAGCTATTTCCACATTCAAAAAATTACCAGGGGAGAAAAGAGGTCCACAGGAGCCAACATAAAATCCCATTCTGTTCCTTTACAGATAGCTTTGCAAGACCACCTAACTGATAAGGGAAAGTTCTTCACAGAATTCCAGTTAAAAGCAGGGGAAATAAGAGCTAGCCATCCTTCTACCAACCCTGAGACCATGACTGTCATGAATGCTGAAGAGGAGAGTCTAAGCAGGGAACTGGCTGACATCGCAGACTCCCTAGGCCAATGGGTCACTGCATTAGGGACACCCATATAGTCCTACTGTTGTGAATGGGCTATGCCATTAACACAGACCAAACACATTTGTGTCTTTCCAAAATTTCAGAATTTATTGAATGACAATAAATTCACAGCCTACATCACTTTTATTGGTGGCAGTTCTCCCAATACTGGTCAGTCACCTGGTAGATACAAACTGGGCAAACAGGTTCTTTTACTCTAATCTTAATTTCTGATATCTACAACACTCAAATCACACTTTACACAGATAGATAGAGAAGTAGATAGATAGATAGATGATAGGTAGAGAGGTAGAGAGGTGGCTGGATCTAGGTTACACAAAGGCTGCGAAGAGCTCAGACAGTCCAGGGATCCAGGAGGCTGAACGGGGAGCAGAAGCACAGAGCAGATCTGGATGCAAAAAGCCACTGTGGGTGGTCAGCTGAGACTGAGGACCACCCAAGAGCTCCTTCAGCACTGACGCAGGACGCAGAGCTGTCAAAGCACAGGGACTGATTCTAGGCTAAGGTTGGATGGACGGCCGTTTCAGAGCGTCAGCTCAGGATGTCCTCTTGGAGTGGGCTGTGCATGGTCATCACAGGCAGGAGAAAGTCCACTGGGACTGGAAATCAGAGGTTCGTCACTGTGGTGATTTCCCTGGGCAAGGCTCGTGGTGAGTGACCTGGAGGTGGGGTCAGTGTGCTGCATGTCCAGTCTTGGGTGCTCCTCTTTTCACAGGCCTCGGGTGAGGGGGCTGCTTCATTTGAAGGCCTGGTGTGTTCGAAGAGCTCATGGCCTGTTTTTTTTCCATAGGGGTTTGACACACCCATGTATCCAGGTGCGTCTGATTAAACTGATACGTCCACAGGTGGTCATTTTTATTAGCATGATTAATTTACTTATCAGTTTGTGCCTTCTGGTTGTGCCAGGCAGATGATGGTTGTTTACTTGTACAAACAAGGCGTAGCGTTACTCCACCTCAGCACTTAAACTCAAAATAGAGTAGCACATGGCAGACGATGGCTTTACAAAATGGGGTACCTCGGGTGAGGCGCAGCCTGACTGCCCACTGGGTATAGAGTAACTCGGAGTAGGGCACAGCTTGCACTCCACACCTGTGAAGAACCGGGTCCTCAAAACTGTGCATTGGATGGATTCAGCCTTGAGTGCAGAAAATACAGGTTGTGGAAGAGCAGGGAAGGCTGCACCTGAGGACACCAATCAGCCAAATTCAGAGGTGGACGATTCTAGATTCAATGTCACTGTGGGGGGGTGGGAGGGGGAGGGAAGGGGGAGGGGGAGACACTGACTTAGAGACATGCCACCAACTCACCAACTGCAGGGTGTGGTTCTTGTTTGGGTTCCGATTGGAACCAACGCACTCAGATACTCAGAAAGGAGACCATGTTAAGGAACTGCTACTTTTATTAAGGGTGGCGATGGTATGGTGATTGCTTTTTAAATGCTCTTATTAGTTACAGATGCATAATGATGTGTTTACAGGCAAGACGACATGATGTCTTGCATGTGGCTTTCAGAAGTCCCGTGAGAAGCTGGGGAGATGAAAGGAGGCTGCAAACCCAGCTGCTGTTGAAGCCAAGTGGCGAGCATGTGGGGTTTTATGACAAGATTCTCTCTGTTTTTGTGTGTCTTTGAAATTTTCCATATAAAAGTTTTAAGGCAGTCCCTAACAATCTATTTCTAAACCCTGTAATTTGTCCACATTAAACAGTAAGTAAATTAAAAACCCACAAGGAAATATTTAGAAAGTGCCCAACCTTAGACAGATGGGAAGCCCAGCGTGAGAAATTAATCACTTGAGCTAAGGCCAAACCAAATGCCCAATTTATACTCTTTGTCCATTCATCTGTAATCAGGGCGTGTACATTCAGGTTACAGGTGTGGTTCTGAGAGCTTCTGTGACCTTAGTACTACCTGTACCCCAAACTAAAACAAACAAAGAGTTTATGGCCTAAGATCCTGCCATGATCACCAAATCACATGTGATAATTTATAAATCCCACAATTTAAATTAGCTAAGTAAAATGAGTCATGAACCACGGAATCAAAGCGATTAAAATTATGCCCCAAAAACCAAAAATTAAATCTCTTTGTTTTGCCAGGTGTGGCAGCACACTCCTGTCATCCCAGCTACTTGGGAGGCTGACACAGAAGGATCACAAGTCTGAGGCCAGCATGGGCAACTGAGGAGTCCATGTCTTAAAATAAAATAATAAAAGGGTTTTGGGGGGAGCTCAGTACCCTTGGGTTCCACCCCCAACACCACAAAATTTCATTATTTCAGACTCCTAATTCTACCCCTTTTCTCCCACCAGTCAAGGATTTAGGAAAGACCACTGCTGAGGCCTTCCTGGAGCCTCTTGGTATCTGGCATCTGCTTTGAGCCCTCGGGGACCTGCTCCCTTCCTTCCTTACGTAGGAGAGGCGAAACGTCACTTAAACCAAACGCAGGTTTTCAGCTGGGACTCTTTAACAAAGACAGAAGTAACAAGAATACTTTCACGGACTCCTCCATATTTCTCTAAGGCAGATGTCAGGAAGTATTATTACTGCATCACACTATATCTTGTTTAAACTTAAATTATACCAAATTGCTAGGCCAATGTATATATTCCCAATAGCAGTGTAAAAGAATATAATTTTCCCCATGCCTTTGCCAAAGTGTGACATTATTAACCTTTAAAATTTTGTCTCTCTGCTCTTTTATACCTTTGTTTTATTTATTTATTTTTTTTGGGGGGGGGTAACCAGGTATTGAACTCAAGGGTACTTGACCACTGAGCCACATCCCCAGTCCTATTTTGTTTTTTTTTATTTAGAGACAGCATCTCACAGAGTTGCTTAGGGCCTTGCTAAGTTGCTGAGACTGGTTTTGAACTCAAGATCCTCCTGCCTCAGCCTCCCAAGACACTGGGATTATAGGCATGTGCCACCACACCAGGCTGTAGATGGATACAATACCTTTATTTTATTGTTATGTGGTGCTGAGGATGAAACTCAGTGCCTCACATGTGCTAAGCAAGCACTCTACCACCGAGTTACAACCCCAGCTCACTCTGATGGTTTTAAAGGGAAAAAAAAGAGATTATTCCTTTCATTTGTGTTTTTCTGATCACTGACAGAAGTTGAATACATTTTCACGTTTTGCTTCTGCAAATTTTCATATATTTTACCTTACTGTTTTCTTTTACTAAGAGATACTACTTTGCAATTAAAATAGAGAATGAAACAGCCAGGTATACAAAACCCAGAATTTTTTATTGTGACAAAATATACATGACCCAGAATCTACTCTTTACAGTGTAGTGTGCATAGACAGCATGGTTGTGTTCTGTGTGTGTTAGCGCTTTCCAGTTATGGGGCACAAGGTACAATTACGCTGCAGCCACTGCTACCATCCATCTCCAGAGCATCCTTGTGTCCTCAACTACCTCAAACTATCCTATAAACACGAACTCCCTATTCTCCCCTTCCTGGAACACACCATCGCCATGACGACTGTGGCCAAATTCACACTTCTGGTGAGGGGCCATGGGAGATTAGAAAATAAAGACTCACGCACTCAGATTTTGAAAATAAAGCTGGGATCAGGTGGAGTGCTGATCTCTGATGGAGAAGCAGATCTAGAGTTAATGCCAGCAATCTTCATTTTTCTATGTCTCATTATTGGGTTAAAAACTATGCAAGCATTATTCTTTGTACTCAGAAAGTTACAGAAACTTAGAAACATCTGTGCAGCTTTTCCGCCACAGTTGCAGTGTGCAAAGTTAGGAGTTTTGTGTAGCTTTCAAGAAGGTTCATTGTTTAAAGTGACTGTAAAGCAGGGAGGCTCAGGAGAAGGGAGCTGGCCAAACACTGAGGCTGTCTAGCGTGAGAATTCCTCTATTCACAGAAGCTGCGTGCCTGAGATCAAGGTTGAAGCTCATAGGACTCTTGCCCGGAGCCTCCTCACGCAGGGCTTTACCACAGCAGACAGGCAGCCTGTGCCCTTGCACGGGAACATTCCCACGCTCCGGGGACGCCACGGCCCTGAGTCATCAGAGACCCCCAATCTCAGTCACTGCTCTCCCATCCTCTGTCACCGCTTGCCACACACCACTCTATGTTCTGTCCAGGTGGATCTGTCCATCCTAAGTGCTTCACGTGAGCGGAATCATACGGTATTCGTCCTTCTGTGTCTGGCTCATTTCATTGAGTATAAGGTGGGTGCTGTAGCTGGGCCCGAGCTCCTGGGTTCTGGAGGATCACTGGCCTGCAGTCCTTTATCCAGCTACTGCTCATGCTCTGGGGCCCCACCACTGCTGGCTGTGTGGCATGCCTGGAGGGAGTGTCTTGTTCAGAGTACCAGGACTGGGGTCCCCTCCTTCACCCAGATTCTCAGGGAGTCCTCAGGCAGAGGCAGTATAGTCTGAGGCTTGGAGCCCCTTGCCTGCAGCCAGCCTGAGGGGAGCTGGCGCCTTCTGATTCTTGTTCCCCTTCAGCGTAGGGACTGGTCCCACAGCCTCTCCACGCCTCAGTGTTCTCTGTAGAATCCAGATCATAATGATTATGGATGTGATCATTTGGTGTGGTCCCAGATCTTTACCCTCAGCTCCTGGAGTGCTGCTGTCTAACAGTTTTCCACTGCCAGCCTCTGCGGGAGGGGCTGCCCCTGGGGAGAGCAGAGCACTGAAAGCTACTTCAAAGCCCCCACGGGATCAGCTGAGGCCTCTGCGGAGACCCAAGGGCAGCAGGGCAGCTCAAGTCCTGCTGGGTGGGTCCTCTCCCTCCTCTTCCTCCCGCAGGTGTTGACCCAGCGGACCTTCAGAGAGCTGGCTTCCTGCGGGTCCCTGACCCCCACATGCCATGTTTCTTCTAAGGATTCAACTATACAGGACACGAAGTTTGTATCAGAGCCAGGCACAGCACACAATAAACACTAGCTATTGTCATTATACACCCAAAGCATTTTTTCTCTTCTCTCATGGTTACAGATTAAAAAAAAAATTCTCTCAAAAGACCAAAAGGAGAGACTGTAGTGTGTGCTCATGTTGCCATTCTGACTGGAATACCACTTTAAACGTGTGTGTATGTGTGTATGTGCACAGCATACACACATTTATTCACACACCGTATAATTCATGTATCTGAAAGGTACAATTCAGTGGCTTCTCATACAATCAGAATTGTGCAACCAGTGCTAGTTTTAGAACACTTCCATCACTCCCCATGGAGAGACCCGTGCCCACTAGCAACTCCACCTCAACCACCCACATGCTTGCTTTCTCCCGATTTGCTTATTCTGGACATTTCATGTACAGTAAATGGAATCCACAATATGTGATTTTGGGACCAGGGATTGAACTCAGGGGCATTCGACCACTGAGCCACAACCTCAGCCCTATTTTGTATTTTATTTAGAGACAAGGTCTCACTGAGTTGCTTGGGGCCTTGCTGTTGCTGAGGCTGACTCTGAACTTGAGATCCTCCTGCCTCAGCCTCCCATGCCGCTGGGATTACAGCTGTGCACCACCATGCCTGGCTGTAATATGTGTGATCTTTGTGTCTTCTCACCACAGCATGCTCTCAAGGTGCTTCACCCACGTTGCATCCCATATTGTGGCTTCATTCCTTTTCATTGTTGAATAATATTTTGTTGTGTGGTTATATCAGATTGTGTTTATCTGTACAGTACCTGATAGACAATGAAGTGGTTTCCGCTTTGGGGCTATTGTGAATAATGGTTCTATGAATGTCTGTGTATTAGTTTGTGTGGACATGTTGTCTTTTCTATTAAGCACCTAAGTGTGGGACTGCTGTGTCACTTGGTAACTGTTTAACTTTGAAGCCCCTCTCACTGCTTCCCAAATCAGCTGTACCACTTTCCAACCCCATCAAGAGCAAGTGAGAGTTCTAATTTCTCCACATTCGCCAATACTTTTTGTCTTTTTTATAATATTCACCCATCGGTGTGAAGCATGTGGCTCATTGTTGTAATTCTGATTAGTATTTGATTTAAATGTTGAGCACCTTTTTATGTGCATATAGGTCATTTGTGTATCATCTTTAGAGAAATGCCTATTTAAATCCTTTGTTCATTTAAAAACATCAGGTTGTCATATATATATATATATTGTTTATTTTTTTTAGCCTTTCTTCTGGAGAACGTTGCCTCCCTCACAGAGCAGTTGTGAAAATTAAGGGAAGAACACCTGCAAGGCACACGGTACAGTGCTCTCTGTAATTAGCGCAAACTCCAAAAAGTTAGTGAACCTTCCTAACTGAAAACAGGCCAAGTCTAGTCGGTTCTGCATAACATCATCTGGCACAGAGCTCCGCATGAAGACAGGCTCGATTAGTGTCTGAAAGTATAAAAGGGCCGACTCGCACCGCTTAATATTCAAACCCGAATCCAACGAGCGTTGCCCTCTTTCTTCCATGCCTCTCATTAAATCTTTTCTTCCTGGAACAATTTTCTTAATTTCGCTCCCCTTGCAGCTGCTTCGGCTCTGAAACTGAAGCGAGCACAAGAGAACTAGACACCAGGTGAATGCGGGAAATCACTGAAGGAGCTAATGTCCCATTAGCTTCACAGAAAGTCATTAAAGGAAAGTACTTAAAGGAATGAGGAAAATGAGATTTTCTAGAACCCTGATTGCAGACGGGCAATGTGACATAGCGCAGTGGCTCTGGCCCGAGGGACTGCACTCCCCGGGCGCCCTGGTTGGTGGCCTGCCCTGGGACCGGCGCCTCCAGTGGGCCAGATCTGGGGCACGAGCCGGGTGGTGAGTCCGACTTGGTGTCACTTTTTCAGAGTTGCCTGCCGAACTCCGGCTCAGGGACCCCGCGGAGGGTGCAAGGGCGAGTCCAGGGCAGGGGCAGCCCCGCACCCTCTCCAGGGTTGGCACCACGCGAGACCCCGGGTGAGCGCCAGGCCTGCGGTTCGCCGCCCCTGCGGGGCAACGCCGGACGTCAGGCGCCAGGGCTGCGTGCGCGCCGGTTCCGCTGCGGGGCGGTGTCCAGTGTCCCGCACGGCGCCTGGGGACGCCCGCGGCGCTCAGGCAGCGCGGGCAGATTGTCCCGCGCGCTCGCAGCCACCAGCGCGCACCTGAGGGCCAAGAGTGACGCGTGACCGCGCCGCGCGGCCCGCAGGCTCTGCGGCCTAAGCTCCAGGCGTGGGATGGGCCAGACCGCTGCTCATTGGACGGCGGCCACTGTCAATCACAGAGAAAGAGGGGTGGGTCTTGGGCTCGACCCATCCGGGACTTTTCACCCACGGTGGGAGGCGGGCTGGAGCGAGTGATGGAAGGATGCAGGGTCCAATGGTAATCTAGGCCTTCGCCTGCGCGGCAGATTGGCAGGTGCTGGAACCACTGAGGCGCCGCTGAGGGATAGGTCCGCTGTGACCGTCGGTGGCGATGAGTTAAAGCGTGACCCTAGTAAGGCCGCCGCTTTTTTGTCTCGAGCTAGCGTTTTGGCTTTAGTAAAGCCGTGAATTTGTAGGCCTTTCCTGGAATTGACCAGGTTCTCTGGACTCTATTCTAGTAAGACCACCCCTTCCCCATGCAGGATCATGGTGCTGGGCCCCGAGGAACCGCCCAGATGATCCGAAAGTGCGTTTTTGGGAAGAGCTAAAATTGAGTGGTAGTCCCTAGAAAGCGGGACACGAACAGAGCTTGGGGGGGGGGGGCGGCGGGCAAAAAGCCCCTAAACATTAGAATGGGGTTCCAGCCCATTTCATAGTAGGAAGAATGCAAATTAAAACCACCGAGCTCGCAGGTCTGGTCCATCACCGGACTGGCAAAGATCCAAGCGTGACGCGGAACCCTGTTAAGGAAGGCGCAGAAATAATCGCTCTCCTACGGATTTACCTCTGACCTAGCAAACTCCTTGTTACAGAAAATACGGGAAAGTAGGGCACTGCAAAGAGACAAGCGGCACTTGGAGACGTAGACCAGCATTGCGGAGTCCCCCCAGCTGCCCTTCGCCTCTTTGTTCTCAGTGTCTTTTATACAGTACAGACTTCCAGCTTTCAAGACTTTCTCAAGCAAGTAACCTTGATTTCTCCCCCTGTCTTCAGGCAGCTCTGGTTCCTGCCACAGCTGCGGAGCAAGTGTGGTCACAGAAGCAGAAACTAGAAGGTTGCAGTTACTAACAAAGATAAAATGAGTCGGAGTCCACTCTGAAAACACCCTTCACAGATGCCAGACGACGGGTGGACGAAGTTCTACCACAGTATTTTATGAGTTAGCAAAAGACAGAACACAAGATGTCCATCAGAGGAGGATGGCTGAGCACGCTGGGCTCTGGCATTTCAAAGAATGAAGAAGACGGCAGTGTTTTCCAAGGAGTGATGTGTAGGAGAGGAATCCTACGTAGGCTTTTTACCTTAGCAAAAAGAAATGCCCCCCCAAAGCATAAACTCGAACCCATAAAAAATGGTTACTCAAGGAAGGAAGAGGTGGTGTGGTGGAGATGGTGGTGGAGATGGTGTGGCGGTGGAGGAGTGTCCGGCGGAAACCGAGAGGGAAAGATAGAAAAGAAAAAAGAAGTGACTGTCACATCCACTGTGCCCAGCAGTGGGACAGGTTGCTGAGAGGCCACATGAAGCACTCCTAGACAATGTGTGAGGCTTAAGGCTTTATTGAGAAATGCTGTGGGGAATGTCCAGTGGTGACAGACCAACGGACAGCACCTCCGTCCCCCAGGGTGCCTCACCCGGAGGGCTTCCTCCCCTGGTGGAGGCCAGCTGAAGGAGTGACAGGTAGCTTTTCCACAGTGCCCTCAGGTGGCCCTGGTGGGCTGAGAGAGGGGTTTTATGTGAAGCTGAGGAAGCAGCAGCAGCTTAGTTTGCTTATCTGAGCAGCATCCCAAGGAGCGAGTGTCCCGGTGCCGGATTCGCCCTGGGTCCCATGTGTGAGGAAAGCCAGCGTCCTTGGAGATGACCCGTGTCTGGACATCCTGGCCCAGGCCTGCTCTCGCTGTCCCTTTAACTTGGCAAAGTTTGGGGAATGGAAAAAGGGAATTCAGGACATGGTGTTTTACTGTCCCCCTTTCTTTAAGGATGATACAATGAAAATTATAAACCGAGAACAAAATAAAACAAATCTGAGACAATGGAATTTCAGGCTTGGCCATTATTCTTGTGGGGCCTAGCACTAGACCAGAAAGACATGCTTGGCCTGACGGACCTCGAGTTCTTTATAATTAGCCATGCAATTGATTGGGCTAAGGACTTCTGGAACCCTGCCCCTCCCTCGGTGCTACAAGGAGAGGAGAAAGGAAACAGCTTCTTTACCACTTCCCCTGCAATGAGAAGCGGAGACTAGACATGATCCCAGGCAGGACGACAGGCTGTCTCTCTGTCTGGCCCAGACAGAGACCAACCAAGGCCCTCGCCGCTGCTCCTTAGCAGTGCCTGACTCCACAGACAACCCTGTTGCCGTCAGAAGGATGAGGTCGTGCTTACTGTTGAGGTTTTGTCACATGCTCTTCCTTCCAGGCCCAGAGAGCTGCCCAGAATGTGACCTCAGGCTTTGTCATCCTCTAAGGACAAGCAGGTCCTTTGGGCATGTGTGCCCGCCAGCCTGGGACAGGTCCAGAGCAGGGTGAGGGGCTTTCCGAGGCTGGTTTCCATGCTGGGTGGTGGCTCTGCACACCTTAACGTCCTCTCAACTCCAGACCCACAGCCCTGGAGAGAGTTTGGTTGGGTTGGCTTCTTGGCTGCGGTGGCTCTGGGCCCAGGTGGCTGTGACATCCTGCTGCCTGGTGTCTTCCCGCCCTGTGTTTCTTTCTCCCCTACCTCAAGCTGACTAGTGGTCCCTAATGCTGTTTAGTTTTCTTCCTGACCCTTGTGAACAAATAGTGGTTTTCCTCAGTTTCAGTTTACAGGGTGGGATGTGAAAGTTCTGTTTCATTCTTGCCACAGAACTTTGAAGAGTGGGTTCTGAGGCTGCCAGTACATTCTTCAGACAGCACCTTGATTCTTCTGAGTCTGTACAGGGATCCATGGGACAGATGCATGCCAGTTTGAAACAGGCTTTGTTTTTGGACTTTTCTGGCCACTGATTTTCTTAGAGGGAAGAGCATCCTTCCCAGAACCAAGCCTCAGCCTCACAGGTGGCTGATGAGCACATCTCAGATGAGGTGGTGAAGATGTAAACAGGAAACATGTATCTGGAAATGGCGTGGAGCCACCCAACAGGCCCAGCCAGCCTCACTGAAGGCCTGGTGTGGGGCCTGAGTACTCACCCATGCCCTGGGAGGGGAAGCACATTGGGCATTTCAGACTCTGGTTTCAGGTGCCCACTGGGTCCCTCCCGACCTTCCAGGAACCCTGACGCCACAGCTATTGATGCTGGCCTGTCCCCAGCATCCATCCCCTCTTCCTTCAGCACAGAGCCCTGATGAGGTCCAGGTACCCCTCACCCTCTGGATGGTCCTGTGTTTGGAGGATGCTGCCCCCAGCCCCAAGCTCCAGGGGTCTGAGCCAACCACAGTGGTCCCATCTCCTCCCCCATGATAGGTGGAATCATGAGCACATGACATATTCTGATCAGGTGGGACTTGAAGGCAGGAGGGGAAGGGCATTTTGTCTCCTTCTCCTAGAGACAAGCAAGAGGTGGCCCTTTTCCCGCTTCAGGACGGGATACCCGCCCTCCTGCAGCCACATTGCCACCATGAGGAAAGCCAGTATGCAACAGGAACCCTCAAGGTGAGGAACTGGATCTGGGAGAACTGCAGCAGGACCTGACCATCCTGGCCGCAGCTGCTCTTCCTGGGGACATCTCTCATTTAACCAGCTGGGCTGGAGTTTTCTCTTCTTTGCCATTGAGAATCTTAGGTGCTACAAGTATAAGAAAGTTCCTTCTGCTTACTTTCCCCGAGCCAAGAGGACTTGACTCACGTGTGCAAGAGTCGTTCCTGCTTGGTCCAGTCAAAGAAGAAGGGCCCAAGAGGGGCTGGGCTGTGGCTCAGCGGTGCAGTGCTTCCCTAGCACATGTGAGGCCCTGGGGTGGACCCTCAGCACCACACAGAAAAATGTAAATGAATAAAATAAAGGTATTTTTGTCCATCTACAACTAAAATAAAAAAGAAAGAAAGGCCCAAGAGTGAGAAGAGGAAAGGAAGATGGGGCAGCAGAGCAACAGCATTTGAGTTTTGCAGCACAGCCTTAGGAAAGAGCCTCCCCCTGCCAGGAACTGCATTCATGGAAGGGAACCAGAGGGAGGGAGCAGACGATTCCCAAATCGTAGAAAGCACTCACAGAAACAGGTAAGAATAAGTTTTTAAAAGGAAAAAAGCATTAATGACAATATGAAGATGACTGAAAAGGAGGAGCATCAGTGTTTGGACATCACAGGAGGCACGGAGCACATACGGTCCGCAGAGAAGCAAAGGGAAGCACAAGCGGGAGAAGGTTCCTGAAGAATGCCCAGCGTGGGAGAAAAAGGAAGTTAACCCTCCTCCCCGGGCTACTGAGTTGGGTGTGTATAAACGCCACAGCTTCTTTAACTTAGTGTGCTAGTTCAATTTTATTTTAGCAAATAAAAACTCTGAGAGCTTTAGGCCGGCTCCTTGTCATGCCCTCCAAACTCACTTGGCTCCAGAGTGGCGAAAAGCAGGACCTCTGGGTGCTAAGCAGCCACGGCTACTCCTTCATCTAGTTCACGTCTCCCGGGAGAGCGCCCCCCTCTGGTGTCCCAGGATCACCTGGCGTTTTTCCAGCTGCTGCCTGATGAGGTTCTCTTGCTCGGTCCGGAGGCCTGTCTTCTCTAAAGCCATCACTTCCTGGAAGAGGGGAATCGTGTCGCCTTTTTTTGTTTTTGCGGTGCTGGGGATCTGACCCAGGGCCTCACTCGTGCTGGGCACGTGCTCCACCTCCGAGCCACATCTGCAGCCCCGCGTTGCACACTTTATTTCTTCTATCTGCAGTGTCTTGTATAGTTCTCGCTGTAGCACAGGTCCTCGAATCTTAACTAAGTATATTTAAAGTAAGATGACTCTGCTTCAGTGAGAGAAACCCTTAGAGGGTGTTAAGTCCAACACCACTGTCTCATCCAGGATCCCAGGGTGAAAGCTGAGTCTTTGAATTAGTTGCCCCTACTGCCTGACTACCATGATAGAAACTTCCAGAAATCCTTTTAAGGTACAATGAGGCTGTAGTGTTGTTAGACTAGACACGCCAGCAGCAGGAACTGCTACGAACCTTCCCCACAGCACCTCTGAATTCTCTCCACACCATGTGCTGGGGGTCGGGTTGGAGCCTTGGGGTCAGCGCTCTTGGACCACTGGCCTGAGTCTCCATGGGAGGTTGGACTGTCTGGGAGGGCTGCCCAAGTGACAGCAGGAACCTCACCAGCAAGCAGAAGCCACGGGGGCCAGGGGTTTCCTCCTTGGAAGAAAACAAGGTGGATTCCTCTAAAATGACACAATGGGCCAGCCTGCAGCACTGCACATCTGCGTTGGCGAGATGACGCGAAGCCTGCGGAAGCCTGGAAGTAGCCTGTGCCTGGGCCGTGGGTCGGGGAGAGGCCGGGGACGCTGGGCACACGCCATCTCGGCCTGCAGACGGGCCGGCGCGAGGCTACATGTCGTAGAGCCGGAGCTGCTCCTGCAGGTCGCCGTCGGACATCTCGCCAAACGTCTCCTTGTTGTCCTTCATGAGCTTGAAGATGGCAGCCAGCTGCTCCTTCTGAACTCTGTCGAGAAGAAAGAACAAGAGAAAAAAGATGCTTCCAACCCAGGGGAGACAGGCCGCTGGGAGCGTGGGCGGGGTGGGCTGCCCTCGCCATGTGCTGCTGCCTTTGCTTCTTCAGAATAGGAAACAAAAATAAAACGAACCCCTCTGACAGTGCGGGCGCTGCCTGGCTCTGGCCTGCTTACCTGGGCGTTCTAAGTCTCAGGCTTGCTGCAGAGTCCAGGGCCCCAAGTGCCATTTAGGTTCCCCGTCCTCAGCTTCCCTGTGGTCTGTGTGTGTGTGTGTGTGTGTGTGTGTGTGTGTGCGTGCTTGTGGGGGACAGCATGCCTTTACTTGCACATTTTTACGTGGCACTAAGGATCGAGCCCAGTGCCGCACACCCGCTAGGCAGACGTTCTGCCTCTGAGCTACGGCCCCAGCCCTTCCTGGGGTCTTCACTTTATTGTTGGCCGCGCAGCTCACAGTGAGGCAAGGAGGAAGAGCCTGGGTTCAGAGGGGTGTGGGTGACAGTGAAGGAAGAACCGCTGGCTGGGAAGGGGGCACATGCAGATGTGCAGGCGAGAGGGCCTGGTAGGGGCAAGGGCAGCTGGCATCCGTCCCTCAGATTTCCCTGCCCAGGGAGAGAGCTGCCTTTTCTTCTTGTTCTTTTTTTTTTTTTTTTTTATGACCTCCCTTTTCTACTTTGCACAAAGATGCCCTATGGCCTGCAGCAGCCCTGCCCCTCTTCCCAGGAAAGGGCGCAGGGGAAGATTAGCCTTGGTGTTTGCCCAACGTGGGTTCTGTGGTTGCAGGCCATTCTGTTATCTACCTGAGGCTCTGACCAGCTCAGGGCAACTCCCACAGCAAACATGAGGCGGGTGAGACTCGGCAGGAGCCCAGGAGGGGCATGGCTCTTGTTCAGTTCTGGTGCCCTTGCTTGTCAGCATGGCTGGCCACTGCAGCCTGGTCCTGTCTGTTCCAGTTTCTTGCTTCTGCTATTCCTGCCTGCCACACCACTGGCCTGGCACCTTGAGAGGACGTAAACCATAGTGCAGGCTTGGACCTCCCAGCCCCACCTGGGAGTGGCTTTGCTACAGTCCCATCTGGGACAGTACATCTGAGTCCACCAGAATGCAGGCTTCAGCAAGACTCCAGGCCACTAGCATCCCCCACGCTGCCTGCAGGGTGGTCTCTACACCTGGCCTTACACTTTACACAATGTACTCCTTCTGCCATAACCCCGCCCTCCTCGGCCCCGCCTCTTCCACTGAGCCAGCAGTTGGTTTTCTGTCTACAGTGGCATTTAGAAGCGGGCGACCAAGGTCCCAATTCCCAGCCTCTTTTGTCTGGAAAAGTTACATCTATAGTCAGTTCTGGGAAGAAGGGGCCTATGATATGGAGTCCAGCACCCTTCTGACAAAGAAGGAGGTGCCAGGGACTGACAGGGAGGGAGGCACAGAGCACCCCGGACACATCGGTCAGATGTATGTGTGGACATCTCCCCCCAACTGACACGCGTCAACCTCACGTGGCTTTGGTGGCTGTAACTGTTGCGTTTTTAACAGGGTAAAAGTCTTCAAAATAAGAGTTTAACCAGTTCCAAAGAAATTATGTAGATTATGATTTTAAAACAAAGCAAACTGAAAAAACACACAGTAACCGAGATCATATCCTCAAAGTTTATTGGGCTGGTCGAGGGCTGAGTACAGAGAACCAGGCTGTCGGGTGGACTTCGGGTGCTGCCTAGGGACACCTGGTGGAGGTGTCGCTACTGTGTATCAGTAAGGTCCTGGCTTGGACAGGGACACTGCTGCTGCCCTTTAGCAACATGTGAGGCATCTTGCCCAGTCAGTGGCTCTGTGCCGAAGGCACTGACTGGGGCTGTAGCTCTGTTACTGTCCTGCACCTAAGGTAGCAGGCCAGGGGAGGCCACCAGCAGTGCATGCTCGGAGCAGGGGCTGGACGTTCCTGGCCTCCCATCACATGGAAAGTCTTTCTGTAAAATGTCTTAGCCAACAAATCTAAGGACTGCAAATTCACTTGGCATAGTATAAATATTGTCAAATATAAAATTCTAAGAAACTAACTTGGGACTGATCTGATTTTCTGGAGAAGTTCTATCTGAAAACTTCTAGAAAAGGCATAGTCCAGAAATCTATTTTATGCTAACACGGTTATTATTGCTTCTGCACTAGTGGAGATTCTGCTGAGCTGGTACCAACATCAGTGAACAGGCCTCTTAGCGATCAGAGGGCTGGACCCAGGCCTCCTCCAGCTAAAAGAGCAGGGCAGTGGGAAGCCAGTGCCTGGCTCTCTGTGGCCCGGTGAGCCACATGGCGTCTCTTTCCCCCAGCAACTAAGTCAGTCTGAGAGCAGGAGGGATGTGGGCCCTGATGGAAAGGGCACGGTGGGCCAGAGAACACAGGTGAGCTGGGCTACATCTCTCTGTCATTATTCAAAGTCTTTTGGGGTTTGGCTTCAACACGGGCAAAAGGAGGAGGGCTTGGATAAATTGTACTCTGCTTTAGAAATGTTGGAGCTGTTGGAATTGGTGGTATCTCAAGTGTAAAGGGTATATAGAAAGTAAACTTGGGCGGCAAGAAAGAAACCAAATCTAAGGCATGAGCTCAATATCTTAAACCCTTTAGCTCAGCAAAGTGACCACCATCAACGAGATGAACTTCTCCACACAGGGCAGAACCCAAGGAATTCCAAAGGATCCTGCTATTTGCCAAAGGGGTTCCTGGTTGGGGGGTCTAAATATCTCAGTAGAATTGTAGGCAAGTGACCCCAGGAGCCTACATGGGCTTCTTTGTGGGGGTTTTCATTTTTATCGCTCAAGGTTTTAAGATGCCAAAAGAAAAGCCTTCAGGAGGAGGCTAAGGATAACTTCGTTATTCTTCAGTTCTGTAAAGAGAAATAGGGAGAAAAGATAATGCATTTTACTCTTTCCATCTTACAAGTACCAGGGGACAGGAAAGGGGAACAGGGGGACGAGGAAGGAGAATGTTTGGAATTGCAGAAGGCATGTTAGACGCTGGTTGCTCAAACACCTGGCAGTTTGCGTCTCATCAATTGCAGCAAGATAGTCTCTGCAAGGTGGCCAGAGCTGGCAGGGCCACATTCAGCCTCTGCAAGGCCTGGAAAGTAGCTTGCTGACCTTCCTATGGTTAAGCTGAGCATGTTCATATCACCTAGGTCACTTGTGATGTCCACTGGCTGTATTTTGCCCTACGGAGTGCTTCCCCAGCGGAGCCACTTGGAAATGAGTTTGCAGAGCATCCACGAGGGATCTGATTTTGTGTCTTTGGTGCCCTCTCCTGGTGACCAGTCTGTGCAGCTCCAGCGAGATGCACAAGTGAGAGCTTGAAATTGGCTCTTGAATTCAGGTCTGTCCTCCGGTCTCCCAGATGCGGCAGGCACAAGAACCACAGTCCCAGGTGTGGTTGCTCCACCACCTCCCCCCATTCCCATTATGTCACACAAAACCCCTCCTCTAGAGTCATGTCCATTTCCAGAAAGTCCTGCAGACTTTCAAATGCAGGTGCATGGGGCCTTGGGCTGATCTGTCTGTCCAGCCTGGCTCCGAGCTGGGTTCCACCTCTCCTCTGGGACCATCAGATGGGAAAAACCGGGGAGGCGCCAACGGTGTGCTTTGTCTCTTTCCTGCCAAGTCATGAAGCCAGCCAAGACTTGTGCTTTACTAGCTCTGGGGGCGGGGGGCTCTTGCCCTGGGGAGCTGTCACCAGCCAGCGAGTCAGCCTTCCCAGTCGCTGCAGTGGGAACCAAGGAACACCTCCAGAGGCAGAGCCAAAGCCAGGAGAGCATGTGTACGTCCCATCCAGAGGGGACTGAAGACGAGCAGCCCAGAAAGGACAGCAGGGTCTTAAGCAACAGCCACTCTGGATTTATAAACCTCTTCACTCGCTGGCCCTTGGGTGAAGGGAGTCTATCTGTGAGCAGTTTCAAGGGCGCAGATGCCCAAGCAAGCTGGGGGAACTCTCCTGGGGCCGCCTGCTCCCCTCTCTCTTTGCCAGGCCCTGCAATCCTGGGAGCCGGCCTTCTGGGGAACGCCAGGACCAAGACCGGCGACGGATTTGGGCTCCAGGTGCAGACGTGGCAGCCGAGCTGGTGCAACTGAACTCAGGGACCTGCAGCATTCACCTGTTAACCAGCTGGCCCCTCTACTGGGCACCCTGAGCGCCCGGAACACAATCAGAAGGAGGCAGAGAGTCTGGTAGGAAGAATTTGACAGGCGAGAAGAGCATCCTGCTCGCCAGCTTTGGTTTCAGCAGTGTGACGACAGCATGAGTGTTCTATTTCCTAGGACAATTCCAGGGCAGTTCCCTGGACTCAGCTGGCCCCAGGATTGTCTAGCGGCCGCCAGATCCCCTCACCCCCTTGGGAGGTATCGTGCTGAAGATGAGAAGACCGAGCCAAGCTGACCAGCCTCTGCAACCCCAAGCATCACCACGTGAGGAGCTGAAGCGGTGAGGCCCCGAGGGGGCCCGGGCAGCTCCACACTGGAACCACATGCAGGGGCACGAGGGAGCAAGCAGATGTCTCAGGCACTTGAACTGCAGGGAGCATGCTGGGCAGGGCGGTAAGGGAATGGACCTGAACTCCAGCTCTGCCAGGACCTCTGCCAGCCCCTTCTCAGCCCTGGCGCTAAGTGACATGACGGCTGCAGTGTGCAGAGGAGGAGCCAGGGAGTGGCTCGCAGCCCAAGAGTGGCTCGTTGGCATAGTGTCGAACCCACAGAACAGTTGAGACCGGAATGTGAATCTGGAGGTCCCCACAGACCCAGCGGGAAGGCCCTGTTGGGAGATGGGGAGTCTGCTCTCTTTGAAAATAATTCAGAGATGAGTCTCCCAGAGATGAGGCCCCAGCTCTGAACACGGTGGCCGTGGCAGCCTGGCCCTGCCTGAGGCCTGTGCCCACTCACTGGTCAATGTCCCCATCGTGCATCGACCTCAGCAGACAGGATATAGCTGTGGCTTTGTCTCTATTGCATCCACAGAGCCCTCTCCTCCTGGGCCACACGCTCCTTCAGGGGTCGTAGGCCACTGGCTTCTCACCTCTGTGGAGGAGAGCTCCAAAACAGCCGCAGGCCACGGAAAACGTGTGGATACAGTTGAGTCCACTGGGCTTGTGTCAACTGGCAGTGGCCCCCTGTGGCCCTGGCTGTGGTCTGCAGCCCCAGCTTTGAGGAGCACAGACAAACCTGTGCATGTCCAACCAGCCACAGGGTCAGCCAGAAGCATGGCACCGCATCCCACAGCCACCAAGATCTCAGCCTGGGGTGGGGCACTGGGACCCAACTAGCTGGCCCCTGGTACTCCAGGGACTTAATTGGCCGTGGGAAAGGGGCCTTCTGTGCCTGCAGTGGCTCGGCAGGACAAGAGGAGAACTCAGGGGGGCAGGAGGGCATTTCAGTTATGAGGCAGCGGGGAGGGGGCTCAGACCAGTCAGTGTTGTTGGGGACACATCAGTAGTATAGGGAGGCACCTAGTCTAGGAAGTCATTCTCCTTACCAAAAGGATTTGCAAGAATATTTGTGGCTCAGGACCTAGGGAACTTGCTACAGGGAAGTGAGGTCAGAGGTCAGCTCAATCCTGAAATATAAAGGCAGCAACCGGGTCAAGAGGCAGCGTCCTCAGTGCCCAAGGAGGAGTGGGGCTCCGCGGCGGCTCTCCCTCCCACCTGGGCCTACCCTGCCAGGCCCTGTGCTCCCAGCGGGGGGCCTTCTCGCTGAAGCCAGCCCTGGAGGGAGGGCGGACCCGTGGGAGGGCAGATCTGATGCTGGGGGATGCCGGGGCCCAGGAGCAGCCAGAGCACGGATGCAAGAGGGCCTGAGCCCGGCCAGCTCCCAGGCTGCGGCGTGCGCGTGGTGTGCAAGTGGAGGCTCGGCCAGCTGTGAAGCCCGCTCCCTCCCGCGGCCAACGCCCTGTCCCGGTGCTTCCCGCGCTCCTCCGCCACCCCGGCAGGATGCAGTGCAGGGGAATGTTGAGGGAAGCCCAGCGCGTGGCAGGGTGTCCGGCCGGTGGGGCTGCACGCAGCCCAATCCAGAAACGCGGCCCCGCTGCCGTCGCCTCTGCCGGGCAGAGCAGGGAGGCGCGGCTGCCGCCCAAATCGCGACCCGGTGATGAACTGGTTTTGTCCTAGACTCTAGGTGAGGAAGCAGCCGGGCCTGCGCTGGTCGCTTCCCTGGCGTCTCATTTGTTCTTTAATGTGTGGGGGAGAATGCAGGCAGCCAACTGGCTCCAGTCCCCACCTTCCCACCCAGGCTGACAACTACCAGGCCAGGAAAAAACCCCAGACGGAGCGGGGAGGGGCTCCTCGGGGGCGTGGCCAGGGGCGTGGCTGGAGGAGGCCACGCCCCTCGGCTGAGCCGCCCCAGGGCAAGTCGACGTGCGTGCGGGGCCCTCGCCTACCTCTGCTCCTCCTCCAGCTCTTCTTTGGTCATCATCTTCTTATACTGGTTTCCTCTCAGCTGCCCAGGGCTGTACTTAAAGGAGAACGTCTCTCCTGTGGGGACGAGGGGGACTGGGTGAGAGCCGTGGCAGAGGGTGAGGGGAGCCCCAAACCCAGTGTTTCTTTTCCTTTATTAGTTTGAAAAGCAGCACCTCGGTCAGGGAAGCCCTGTTGCAGAGGGACAGACCACAAGCCCCATCCAGCCCAGTCTCAGGGTGGACACTCTGCAACACTGTCCTCTGGCCCCAGCACCCACACATAAGCCCATCTCAGGCCTCCATGGAATCCTGACATTTTGCCCTGGAAGTGGGGACACGGATGAAGACAGAAGAGTCAAAGAGAAACTGCCCTCCTCACCTGTGGCTCCAGCCCCTGGGTGGCATCTCCTCCCGGCTGTGTCTGCCCCTCTCTGGCCAACAGTTCCCGCCAAGCCACCATCGGCAAGGCTCTTCCACCGCCTCACCTCCCAGCCCAGCCACTGCTGCCAGGCAGCCCCCTCGGCCCCAGGGACCTGCCCCGCTGGGCTTGGGAGCATCAGGTCAGCCAAGCACATTCTCCCATCCCTCCCCCACAGTTATTAGAAATCTGGAAACACAACTGGCCACAGTGGTGGTGATGCAGGGTCGGTCACAGCGGCTGGAAGCAGGCGTGTCTGGAAGGGCACAGTCGGTATGCCCGTTCCTGACAGCAGCCACCACAGCTGCCTGCAAACAGACGGGCAGCCATCCAGGCCTGAGGAGAGCCCACGGGGCTGGATTAAGGACATGTGACCTGGAGTGAATAGGGGTCAGAGACTGCCAGGGTGAGCGAACACAAGCGAGTGGAGAGAAGCTATGTGTCCCCCCCAGGCCTCAGGCCTAGCTCCATTAACACATGGACGGCTGGGTGGGGACAGCTCGCAGACCCTTCCTTTCCCAGCCGCTATTCTAGAAGTGTGTCCCATTGTCCCTCCGACATCAGGAGGCTCCTCATCTGTCCCAGCAAGACAAGCCAGGTCACCGTTGTCTCTTTCAGTGGTGGCAGTCAATGTCATCAGATAGGCTGATGTGGGCTCATGGGGAGGAGAAGGCTCTTGGATTAGGGCTCCTTCTGGGCTGAGAGGAAGAACGTTCTGGATGCAGGTCCAGGGCCTGTGCATCAAATGCTGGCGCAGGAGGAGAGAGCAGGGGGCTCCTGCGGGACCCTCTCCAGCCAGCTGCCGGGCTGGAGCTTTCCTCAGGGAGCAGCTGCTACATGTGTACAGGATTACTCTGCTCTTCACTCAGTCCACGAATACTCAGAGAGCACAACTGTAGGTGCCAGGGATACAGCGCTTGGGAGGCTGAGGCAGGAGGGTCGTGAGTTCAAAGCCAGCCCCAGCAACTTAGCGAGAAAAAAAGGACACAATTTGCAGTTGGTCCCAAATGCTCTGCAGAGGACAGCGGAGGTGGGGAGGGCTGTTTGAACTGGAAATCGACCATGGGGAGGGCTAAAAATAGGAGGCTGGTAGAGGAGCTGGGAGTGTGTGGTGGGACGGCCCCAGCAGGCTGAGTCTGCCTGGAGGACCTAAAGGCAGGAGCGAGGGGGTGGAAGGACGTGGTGGGAGAGGCGGGAGGTGGTGTGGGCTGGGGCCAGCTGCCAGGGGAGCCCTGTGGACCGAGCAGAGAGGGCAGGCCTTCCTTGGCCCATCAGCTGGCTCTCCCGGGCCCATGGAAGGTGCAGGGCGTCCAAGCCCCATCCTGCCCTGGTCCCTGAGTTTGGATAGACGAGGCCAGGGACCTAGGAGCCACCCTGAGCCACTGCTTAGAGCAGCTGTGATCATCCTGAAGGAGCAAGGGGCCTGGGTCCCTGGTTATCCCCCAAAGCCTGAATGTCCTGCAGCCCTTGTGACAGCAGCTGCAGCCACAGATGCAACTTGCCACCAACCCTCAGTGTGAGCCCAGAAGAGGCAACTGAAGCAAACAGGGCAACCCTCAACATAGGGTCACTGTGTTGCTGTTTTAGAAAAAGGAAACACGAGGCAGCCGCCAGCCGGCGCTCCTCTGGGGTTCGGCCTGTGGGGCAGGTCTGATGAGCTCCATTTTCTTAGCCAGGCAGAACCACTGACTTGAAAGGCGCTAACTTAATCACAAGAAGGGACCAAGCCATACACAGATGCACCTGATTCCGCGAGACCAGTGGGTTCAACGTGAAAGGCCCGGGGAGAGGGTGGCTTCCTCTTCCAGTCTACCTGAATTCCTGGGTTGCTTAGGAAAGCCACTTTGCTGACACTAATCAATTAGCCTGAGAGGCTGAGCTGCTGGCTGCAGAGAGGCTGGGGGTCCACTCGTGCTTCCTTCTGACAGTTGGGTCCGTCCACCTTCCCTCTCTGCTTCATTAGAGATGGCAGGAAGCCCTGGGGGCAGGGGCTGTCCAGGGACAGCAGCTCAGATAAGGAGGGAGGGCTCGGGGACAGACCCATGGTGGGGTTTATGTGAGGAACAAGAGCCACCTCGGGAAGAGTGGGTGGCCTGCCAGGCCTCCAGCTGTCTGCACTCAGGGGCTTATGTCCCCAGGTCACTAAGAGGAGCCTGGCACCACGTGGAGAGCCACGGTTGCAGTGAGTCCTTAATTGGAGATGATACAGGAGAACCAGTGACCCCGACGGAGGCCCTCCCTGGCCCGAGCAGAGGAACCCCCACTGCCAGCTGCTCACTAAGCCCCGCACCTCAGCTATGGCATTCCTGAACCCCCTCTTTCCACGGCTCCCACCAGTAGCCGGCGTAAAGGCACAGCTAGTTTTGCGGCTTAGAAATCATAAAATATTCCGAACACACAGAAAAGTTACAGAGTCACAAGCCTCCGGGTGCTGCTGCTGCCTCTGTGCAGGTGTAACAGGGCTGGCCTTCCTTCTGTGTGCTAGCTTCTTTTAGAAAAATGCCATGGGACGGATCAGCAGGGGCCCCACAGGCTCGGTTCTGCCCGTCTGTCCATGGCACGTTGGAACCTCAGGGTCAGTTTCCTCTGTTCTCAGTCACTTCCTCTTCCCTTTCTGAGCCTCCTGGAATGGCATGGCTGTGAGGTCAGTGAGCTCCAGCCAGGGGCCAGGTGGCCCCTCCTGTGCCTTCCTTCTAGAGAAAAGTGGCCTGCGAGTGGCTTCTGTCTTGATAAAATGGGTCAGAGACATTTGGAGAGAAAGGGGAAAGGCTGAGCCTGCTCTCAAGAGGGGAGGGGTGTGGCTCAGTGGTAGAGGCTTGGTGGGCCGTGTGAGGTCCTGGGTTCCATCCCCAGGACCACAAAAACAAATCAAAACAAAACAAAAAAGCAGTATAGAGTTAGCCGGGTGCGGTGGCGCACACCTGTAATCCCAGTGGTTCTGGAGGCTGAGGTAGGAGGATTGCAAGTTAGGGGCCAGCCTCAGCAACTCAGCAATGCTCTAAGCAATTTATCAAATTGTCTCAAATAATAAAAAGGGCTGGGGAGAGGCTCAGTGGTACAGCCCCCTGGGTTCAATCCCCAGGGCTATAACAAAAAACCTAGCAGGAGGCAGGGCAGGACAGAGAAGCCAGTGAATCCAGAGTCCTTGCAAGAGGGCCTCCTGTAACTAGAAATGCTCCTTTTATAGACGGAAAAGGCCGGGGAGGTGGCGGGTGAGCAGGCTTGGCCAGGCCACCATTCCAGGCAACCCCTCCCCTCACACCTCCGGCTCTGGTACCCCTAGCATGGCTCGGACCTAATTGCTCCCTCCAGGGGGGCAGAGACGGCAGCAGAGGGAGTCCCACTCACCGTCCTCGTCCTCAGGCCCTGCTGGGGGCGGGTCCTTCTCACTGTCCGAGTCCTGCTCCTCTTCCTGCAAGACAAAGGCGGGGGTCAGCGCCACGGGCAGAGAACGGGCAATGGACAGCTCTTGGGGACTTTCATGTAAATACTCTACAGGAGCAAGAGATGTGTGAATGGGTGGATGGGGTCAGAGGACCACCGTGGGAAATAGGTGGGCAGTGAGTGGACAGAAGATGGGGGAGGGGCTCTAAGGTCCAGTGTGACCAGGTCTAGCAGTAGCACCTATCCCGCAGCCAGGGTCCTCTGGCAGGTGGAGACTGTGACAGAGCAAACACTTGGTGGGTCAAGGTGAAGAGGGACTCTGAGCCCAGGAACAGTGCTCCTTTAACCTGTGCATCTCATGCCCTTGACCTTGACCTTGACCTTCCCCAGGCAGTGCCTGTCTGGGCATTTGGAGGCCATTTTGCTGAGGGGACCTAGGACTTCCATCCCTCACTGTAGTGAGCAAACCAGAGGCACAGGAGCAAAGCTGGCCAGGCTGTCCCGGCCAGGGCCTCAGCATGGATGCAGGGGAATCTCAGGCCCTCCCTCTAGGTCATTTTTCCATCCCTGACCATCTCCATATCCACTTTCTCAACTGGAGCTCCACCTCCTCAGCTTGGGGTCTCTCCCACACACAGAAGGCAGGAGGCATGTACCCAGATGGCCTCTGTGGAAGGAAGGGGTGACTTCAACCTGCAGGAATGTTGGAGGATGAGAGGGATGTGCCAGGGGCTGGGGGGCGGGAGGGACCTGGGAGCCCCGCAGGTGAGTGTGGAAACAGTGCCGGTCTGAGAGGAGAGACAGAAGCGAGCTGCCCAGCGTGAAGGTCAGGCCAGGCCCGGCGCCTCCTCGAAACTCAGCTGAGCCGGCAGGCAAGCTTTCACAAGCCCCGTGGTGGTCAGAGTGGCCAGCGCTGGGCCCCAGCGCCCCGCCTGGGAGTGCTGGCTCCTCCCACTCAGCAGCGTGCACAGGGCCCCAGGGCGACCTAAGTAGAGCCAGGACGCGCCCAGGGCACAGTTAAGGACGGGCGTGTCCATGCTGTCCAGACACCTCCTGAAGTTTGCAAAGTGAGTTTCTTTGCGACTGGGGATGGGCAGACAGGCCTCTCCAGGGGCCAGGAATAGGAACCCCCTCCCCATGCAGCACCTCACTTCTAAGAGTCAGTCCCCCCGACTGCACTTCTATCCAGTGACGCTGTGCCAGGCAGAACAAGCCACAGCTGGAGACCGCAAGAGTCCACCCATAGAGTTCAACGCCTTCTAGCTGAACGGATGAGTTTGGTGAACCTGGTCCCCAAACACAGCGGTTCCATGTCTTACAGAGCACGCAGGCCCTGTGTTAACGGTATGCCTCGGGAACAGGGTGCCAGGGACCGGGGCGAGCAGCCCTCTGGTAGTGTGTCAGGGTTCTTCTGCTCCTAAGTGCAGAGGGGAAGCCGCTGGAAACAGCAGCCACCACAGGGAGTGGGGCTGGGGAGGGCAGCTTCCTTTCCAACCTTTACATTTCAGAATGATTTGAATTTTCTAATCACATGCATGAGTTGCTCCATGTATTTTAACAAGGCTAATGGGGTCTTTGAACAGCGAGACTGAGGCTGTTTTTTTTTTTTTTTTTTTTGCGGTGCAATACATGTATCTTTTCCATCAGAGCCGGCGGGAGTGGAGCCGGCGGGAGCATGACTGTAACATAATAAGATTTGGTCTCTGCCCCAGTTGCTGACACAGCACTCCAAAACTCGTACCCATCTTCTCGGGGACAGAAGGAGCTTTGTCCTGACATTTGGTCTTTGACCTCAGCTCCTGATGCAGAGCCTACACCCCCTGGAGCCCCCTGGACAGAGGAGAACCTTCTGCCCTCCCGAGTCAGCTCCTGGTGGCCCCTGGATGGGGCTGGTCTTCAGGAAGACCGAGCCACGGAGAAGCATGAGGAGCCCTCGGCCGGCACCCATCCTTCGACAAGGCGGAGCTAGCCATGGGCTGGGCCAGTGAGGAAGGCATAGTCCCCAACCTCCAGAGAGCTCTGGGCTCGGGCACCTCCACAGTGGGAGGAAGGCACACTCTCACTCCACAGGGACAGAGCTGCTGTGCTCAGCCCCCTTGGGGACCTCGCCCTCAGTGCCTCCTGGCTGTTCGTCACTGTACCCTTTATAATAAACCCATAAACACCAGGTGTTTCCCAGAGGCTGTGCGCTGTCTCAGCAAATGACCCAATCCGAGGAGGGGTCTTGGGATGCCCCAATTTATAGCCAAGTTGGAGGAAGTGTGGGTCACCCGGGGACCCCACTACTTGTAACCTCGCGACTGGCATCTTGAAGCAGGGCGGCCTCACAGTCTGAGTCCCCCCTGCAGGGTCTGCCCTAACTCCGCATAGGTAGTGTCAAGAGTTTCACTGCAGGACGCCCGCTGGGCGCCAGGACAGTTGGAGAAGCAGCTGGTCACAGGCCAAGCACCTGTGAAGTGCTGGGTGAGCAAGAGAAAGGCAGCCGCCCTCTTTTCCCTGGACGCCTTCTTTAATGACAGGCGGACATCACCCTAGTCGGGAGAGGGTCTCAGAATTAAGCCCCAGATGGGGAGTAAACAGGAGGCCAATTCTCCCATTATGTGCCAGGGACACAGAGATGAACAGAAAAACAGTAAAGGATGAGCACAGCCCTGTCCTTAGGGCGCTCTGGTCCCGTGGGAAAGGCATGAGAAAACACGGCTGCAGCCCAGGGTGAGCAGGCCCAGGGCTGAGGGACTGGTGACCCTGGAGGGCCCCGGCTGCTGCCTGCAGGGTAATCAGCTCCACCACAGTCAAGGGCCCTGCAGTGATGAATGGTCAGCAAACGGTGCACCCTGGAGCCCCACAGGAGGGTGCCTGGCATTTACCTGTGTAGCCTGTGGGCTTTTAGAGAACGCAGAGGCAATAATAGATTCCTGCGTGTGTGTGCGCGGTGCTGGGGATGGAATCCCGGGCCTCAGGCATGCTAAGCATGTGCGCTACCACTGGGCTACATCCCCAGTCCCCAGTTATTCTTTTTACAAAGCAAAACACCCCTCTTTATTGCATTTGGCCCTTACTTCATAAAAAAATGTATGCACAACAGAAAAATGGAAGACTGACACCTGCAAAAAAGAAGAGGAGGTTCAGAAGCAGTGCAGTTGGGACACGATGGAGACCCCTCAGGAAGAGGGCACGGTAGCCTGGGGCCAGTGCTGTTCCGAGCTGTGAGCTGTGTGTGACGTGAAGGGGACACAGAGGGCTGGACGGGTACCATCTGAGGAACGCCCAAAGAGCACTTCCTGAGGAGCGCAACTCTCCTTCCTTACAGAAGCCCCGGGGGTACATTCAGCTTCACAGACTGTTTTCAGAGCTCTGAGAGGCATCAGGGCAACACTGGGGCCTGAAGAAAGGGGCTTGGTGGGTCAAGTGTGGTCTCCGAGGGCGGCACTCTGCGCAGGGCCCGAGACAGGGCTGCAGACAGCTGCCGTGGGAAGGACATTTTGGCCCAGGTACAGGCGTCATGCCCAGCACACCAGGCCTGTCCCAGCTACTCCATGAGCCTGGCAGGACTGCAGGGAAGGTGTGTGGCATGAAATGGTCAGAAACAGGGGACAGTAATGGAGCTCTAAGGTAGCACAGGAAAGGGTTCTGGTTTCTTTCTTCAGGAAGCCAGGAGCCCTCGAGAGCTTTTCAACGGGAGAAGCAGAGGAGAGCAGCATTGGGAGCCGTGTGCGGGTAGGGTAAGATGAGGGCCGGAAGAACTCAGGATCCCAGCAGAGCAGTTCACTCTGGGGCCTTCAAGGAAACAGGAGGGAGCAGCTGTTCAGGTGCTAACTGGGAATCTCTCAAGAGGCCACTGGTTTTTATTCTTATTTTTTATTTTTGAGATGGGGTCTTGCTATGTTGCCCAGACTGGCTTTGAACTCCTGGACTCCCACTTCTGAGTACCTGGGGTCACAGGTGGCCTGTCTGCCAGCTCCCAACAGTTGATTTCTCCTCAACGCCCTAAGGCTGCTGCATGGTGCCCGTGTCTCGCGGGTTGAACTGTGTCCCACCTCACCCCCATGCGTATGTCGAAGCCTCATCCCAAGCACCGCAGCCCCATAGCACAGCAGGCCCTCGATAGCTGCAGGGCCCCATCCACCAATTTGCCCAACTGTGGATCAAAAATATTTGGGGAAAAATTGTGCTTGTATTGGACACATACAGACTTTTCCTCCTTGTTGTTATTCACTAAATAATAAGTGTAACAACTATTTATACAACATTCACATTGCATTAGGGATTATAAATCATCTAGAGCCAGGTGCAGAGGCTCATGCCTGTAATCCCAGCCACTCCAGAGGCTGAGGCAGGAGGATCACAAGTTTGAGGCCAGCCTTGGCAACTTAGTTAGACTCTGTTTCACAATAAAAAAAAATTTTTAAACGGTGGGGCTGTAGCTCACTGGTGGAACAACCCTGGATTCAATCCCCAGTACTGCAAGAAAATGAATTTGTTAATTGCTAAAATAAAAACAATTTTTAAAAAAGCAATCTCTGGGCTGGGTGTGATGGCACATGCATGTAATCGCAGCAATCTGGAAGACTGAGGCAGGAGGATGGCCAAGTTCAAAGTCAGCTTCAGCAAATTAACATGGCCCCAAGCAACTTGGCAAGACCCTGTCTCAAAATAAAACATAAAAGGGCTGGGGTTGTGGCTCAGTGGTTAAGCACCTCTGGGTTCAGTCTCTGGGACCAAGAAAATAAACAAGAATTCTACAGATCACTTAAAGCAGAGGGAGGAGTTGTGCAGGACACATGTGGACACTGCGCTGTGGGGAGCACTCCTTACCTAGCAGAATCAGACCGGCTGAGCCATGGGACGCTGAGGCCTGACTCCGAGGAACTGGCAGCCATGGAGGACTGTCCCAGATCGCGGGGAGAGTATGTGGCACTGTGTGGGAGCCCATCCCTGTCTGGTTCTATGATAGCTTCCCTGAGCAAATGGCTGCCCTGACTCCACCCCCTCCTGTCCATCACAGAGGAAGCCCCTCCCATCTGGCCCCTTTACCTGTGTGACTGTAAGTAAAGGAGAGTTGGGCTATTCCATCTTGTTAGAGGCCAGATCTGGTATGGCCAGACCCGTCACACCCCCTCCCATTTGAAAAGCATATTGGCTCTTGTGTGATTAGGTAAGTTTATGGGTAATCAATTGATTTATAGCCAACGTTGTCCTCCGGAAGTTAACCCTTTGTCATCCATGCAGGACGTGGCAGAAACCACCACACTATGCCATTTGAGATAAGGGACTTGAGTATCTGCCGATTTTAGTGTGTGCCAGGCCCTGATAACCCCCTGGAGACCCTGAAGGATGCATTCAGAGACAAGGCCTTTAACAAGGTGATGGAATAAGGCCACTAGGGGGTCCCTGGTCCAGGATGCTGTCTTTATAGGAGGGAATCTGGACGTAGAGACACAAGGAATGTGCAGACAAAAGACCATGTGAGAAAACGGGGGGAGAGAGAGGGGGTGAACAGGAGAGGAAGGAGCCATCTGGAAGCGAAGCAGAGGCCTCAGGAGGAATCAGCGGCCCACCTCGAACTTGGACTTCCATGCTGCAGAGCTATGAGAAATGACACTCCTGTCAAGTCCCTGTCTGGAGTATTTTGCTGCAGGAGCCCTGGCAAATGAACACACCATGCTTCTTCTAGTGAAAGTAAATCAATTTCACTAAAATTGTGACTTGGTGGCCCCCATCAAGACAGACAGCTGACACCAACCTGGCTGGTCCCCAGAGCTGACCCGGCTGACCTGACACCAATCACAGCATTGACCGGAGTCTCAGCATTGTATTAGTGAACAGAGAGCAAGTTTTAACTTGTTATGTTCTAGAATAATTTTCCAATTCAGCTTTTTCCGCCAGTGAAGGCAGGAGAGGCAAAGCAAAGGGAAGTTCTTCCCATGGCCTCTCTGTGGCCAGGAGCCCCAGACAAACTCCCCAGGGGCCAAGGGCATAGACGACAGCACAGGGGACAGGCAGGCTTCTGGGGCCCCGTTGGGAGGCTTCTCACCACTGAAAGCCAGACTCCTGTGCAGCAGTGTGTAGCCATTTATGGCTGCCCGGGCTGATCTCATGAAGCCCGGAAGTGCAGAGAGGGAGGGAGGGACGTGGGGTGGGAGAGCCAGAGAGATGAGACTGAGACAGTGTCTGTCTGTCTGTGTGCTGCCAGGGGAGATGGCGCTGGGGTCCTGCAGATGGGATCTGTTGGGGCAGCCCCAGAGCAGCCTCCTGTGCCTGCACCAAAGGGGCTGGCTGATCTGAAGGGTCCAAGGACAGGGCCCGGCAGTGGGAGGCTGCCCCCACTCTAGAAGGGGTGCCTTTCCCTCCCTGAGAGTGGGCAAGGCGGATGGGAATGGGGGCAATGGTACGGTGGCCTCCAGGGTGGCCTGACTCCCCTCCTTCCAGAAGGATCCCATTATGCCTTCAGGTGCTGGTCTTCTTCATCGGGGGAGAACCGTCTGCAGGGCCGTGAAGCTGAGCTGGCGCCAGCTCTGCAGTGAAGAGCAGGGGCAACTGGGGCAGAGTTCTTGCCATTCTCTCCTCAAACGCTCCAGGAAAGCCACCCCACCCCAAATGACAGCTCCAGGGGAAGGACAGGCAGCCTTCACTCTCCAAACCCTTCTCTGTGGTGGAGAGGGCACCTCCCTGGGACAGAGAGCTTCCCTTCAGAACTAACAAGTGCCCCAGGCGGCCCCCTCTCAACCCTGCCTGGCTCTGCATCTCTGGCACTGCCCGGTGGTTGGGGAGGCTGATTCCAGCCTGACTCCCCTTTTCCATGCTGACTTCTCAAGTCTCCCTTCTTCTGGGTCTCCCTTTTAATTTCCACTCTTCGGCCTCATGCCACCTGCCTGTACTGACTGCTGTGTTCAATTCCATGATCGCTGCCTTTCGGCATTCTGTGTCCAGTTTCTTCTGCTATCAGGTTTTTGGAGGTCGGCCTTCGGGGGCTTACCGAGATGCATTCTCATCTTCCACCACAGGGGGCGCCATGGGACTGGCCAGTGGGCCGGGGCTTAGGCTGCTTTTTTGGACCTTGGCTTGGGGCCATGATGGGTCCTTTGCAGTACACCTGAGAGCCCTAAGGGTCCTAGGGGTGGGAGCAAGGTCATGGGATATGACCTGGAGGGCCTTTAGCTCTCCGTACCGAGCTTCTCTATAAGATTAAGGAAGGAAAAAGGCATTTGACACTTTAGAAAATGTCAGAAAACCACTGATCTCACGTGGCTGATACCTTGATGAACTGTCCAGTCTCCGAACTCCAGTAGCACTGAGAAGTTCCTGACACAAGCAGGCCACCTCTTTGGGGCAGGCACCACAGGCAGGCTCTGAGTCCAGCTAGACTGAGGGCAGGAAGAGAAAGGGCTCCTTCCTGCCACCCAGGGCAGAGACAAGGAGCCAGTGGTTTCTTGTGTTTCTTTTTGTGGTTTATGATGCTTATTCCTTCAACAAGAACTTCCTAGCTGCCTCTGTGTGCTGGGTACCTGGGGATGCAGTGGTGACTGGCAGGTGAGGCCTGTGCTCAGGAGCAGACATTGCCCAGCAGCCAACAATATGCACCAAAATAAAGATGACCTCACCCTGGATTAAGTGCTACCAAGAAAGCCAAGTAGGATACTGCACTGGAGAGTGAGGGAAGAGGAGGCGGGTGACCATCCATCTGCCTGCGTCACCAAGGACATGGAGATGTGCCAGGTGAGGAGGACTCGTGTGAAGACCTGGGCCAGAGCCAGTAGACACCTGAGGGTCTGGACGTGGGCACTGACCTGGGAAGCTCAGCGCTAGGAGGCGGGCTGCAGATGCCTGGGCAGCAGAGGAGTGAGGATCTGTGTGCAGGGGAAGCCAAGCAGGGCTTTAAGCAGGGAGCTGGGATGTCGTTTCTGGGGTGGGGCAGAGGTGGCCAGGCAGCAGGGAGCCTCGGAGGAGGGCATCAGACAGCCCAGGGGAGCCTCGGCCCAGAGCAGCATCCAGCAAGGACAGCTGTGCTCAGGTGGGAGGTAAAAGAGAAGACAGGACACCCAGGGCTCCTAACCTGAGCAGTGGAGAGAGTCACAGTGGAAGCCAGGATGAGAGGAGGGATCTGGGTGGGAAGGGAGGCACAAGATGGAAGAGAGGAAGCTGCTCATGAGACATGTGGAAAGGCAGGGGAGGAGGCCCTCCCCAGGAGACTGGGCTCGGGGACGGGGCTGGGCTGGAGACTTTGGGGTGAAATCACCTATGGATCAGGAAGGCGGTGGTGACCGGCGTGTTCTGGAAGGCACCATGAACGGCCAGCTCCTGGGCCAGACCTTCAGATGACAGTCCCGGCATGAGCTTTTCCAGCTGGGGCAAGGAGCGAGGGAAGCGCTGTGCCAGGCACCCACTCACGGAGCAGGGAGGGTGGGGAGCCAGAAATGGAGGGAGAGAAGACGAAGAGCCGTGGAGGGGCTGTTCCTCTGACCCCCGGGGATTCCGAAGTCCAGACCAGAATCCATCCTGGATTCCCAGTACAGGCACACCCACCAGCCCCAAGCAAACTCCGCTCGGATGGTCAGGGCCTGCCAGACTCAATCCCATCATATCTGCAGTTTTTGGCAGTGCTCCTACAAAGAGGATTTAGAGGACAACGAAAGCTTCCTACCCAACAAAAGAAGCAAGAAAAGCGCCCTTGGGCAGCAGTCTGCACTCCAGCCGCCCTATCAGAGATGACCAGGTTGAGCGCCAGTCTTCACATTTGCGTGGAAGGAAGGTGGAGGCTGGGAAAGAACTAAAGGACCACAGAGGCAGACCCGAGGGGGTTGGGGAAGGAGATGATTTTGTTGGGGAAAATCAGGTTGAACAATTTTGGCCGTGTCCAACCTTGAACATATTGATACTCGTGGCCATTGCTAAAATAGTTTGTGGAGCCTACAACCAGAGGACACCGAGTCTCAATCTTCAGAAGGGTGGTCTGACCTAGAGTGGGGTGAGCTGGGGGTTGTCCAGAGATACCATTGGGTTGGGGTGTTTTCTTGTCTTGAGATTTATCTCAAATTCTGGGTCCTTGGCAACTAAGAATCTGCCCAGAAGGAGCCAGGTGCCCTGGCACACATCTGCCATAACAGCAACACGGGAGGCTGAGGCAGGAGGATGGTAAGTCCAGGCCAGCCTCAGAAACTGAGAGCCCCTGTCTCAAAATAAGAAATAAAAAAAAGCTGGCTCAGTGGTGGAGCACCCCTAGGTTCGCTCCCCAGGATCCCTTCCCCTGCCACACACACACACACACAGAAGGCTGGCAAATAGCTCAGAGCCAGCAGCCTATCCCAGGAGGCTCCTGAGCCTGGTCTACACCTCATGGTCCACTGTGTGACCTTGAGAGTGTCAAGCCCAGTGCGCCCAGACTCAGGTGGTTCATAAAGCTCTGACCACTGGGATCCGGAGTTTCCCAGAAACCCACCCATCGAGGGCCCAGTGGTCTCACCCTCCCTGCTGGGGTCTCAGAAGTCTCTGAGCGTGGCTTGAGCAGCGATGGATTTCTAACCCTCCAAGGCCAGGCAGCTTCCTTCCTGAGACACAGTCTTTAAAATTTTACTATTTCTCACGAGGTAGAAAATTCTTTTTTATTTTTTAAAAATAGTTGTTTTTACTTGTTGGTGAACTTTATTTTATTCATTCATTTATAGGTGGTGCTGAGGATGGAACCCAGCGCCTCACACAGGTGAGGCGAGCGCTCCACCACTGAGCCCCAGCCCCAGCCCTAGAAAGTTCTGACAGCTGAGGTTTCTGTGTGCCATCAAGACTCTTTCTCTCTGAAAGAACTAAGTTGAGCTATCAGGAAAGCACCCAGGCTTCTTTCTTATATGGAAAACAATTAAATGATGAGTTTAAACAACTTTACAAAAACACCCTTTTTAGCTACCAAATGTGCAGCCCTGTTTCCAGCCCCCTGTCCGTCTGTTCAGTTGACGTACACGGGCACAGTTACATCTTGTTTTATTTTCTTTACTTATTAAACATTACTTTTCTAATGAATCGAATGTCCTAATTAATGAATGCTGGATTATTTCCAGTCCCGTTCCCTCAGTCAATTACTAGACCTATTAAGGAATACATGTTTGTGCACCTGCCCCCACCTCCCAATTTGTACATTGAAGCCATACCCCCTCTTGTGTGTGGGGAAGGGCTTTGGGAAGTGATTAGATTAGACAGGTCATGAGTGGGCCCCTGGGGTGGGGATTGGGGCCCCCATCAGAACAGGAAGAGGCACCAGATCTTCCCCTTCTCTCTGCCAGTGAGGATACAGTAAGAGGGTGATGCCTGCAGGTAAGACGCCTTGACAAAGATGCAATCTGCTGACACCTTGACCTTGGATTTTCCAGCCTTCAGAGATGTGAAAAAGAGATGGCTGTTGTGTATGGCACCAGACTATGGTACTATGTTACGTCAGCCCAGGTTGTCTGAAGACAAGAACCCAAAGTGACAGGAACAAATTACCAAATAGCTACTTGGCCCCTATTCCATGTGTTGGAAAGAACAAGGTGAGATCACACTGGCCTCATGGAGGCCAGGGTGGATGGTGGGGAAGAGGCCTGCCCTGCCCACTCTGGGAGGGACAGATCTAGCAGCTTCAGGAGGGTACCCTTGTGGCCAAAGCCCTGCTAGGAAAAGAGACACTGGACCTAACTTTAGAGGAGGAAATCAGGCAGAGCCACAGGACCAGGACAGACAGCTGGAGGCCCTGCAGCCACCAGGCCACCACTACTGCAGTGTCTGAAAAGCAGAGCCCTTCCTGGGAATCCCCCATTGGGTTTTGTTTTTCCAATATCATATTTGTATTTTGAAAAATTCCAAACCTTCGGAAAAGTTGAAAGAACTATACAGTAATGAACACCCATACACCCTTCACCTTGATGCACCAATTCCGCCATCTTTCCTCTCTCTTTCTCCATATAACTCAGGCTTTATGTAACTATTTGAATCATGACTATCGTCCCTCAATATTTCAGGATGCATCTTCCTAAGGACAAGAACATTTTTCTACAAAACCGTATGCTGGTATCACAATCAAGAAATTCAGCATTGACACAATGAAATGATCTAACACATTGTTCATTTAAAACAAAAAGTCTTGGGGCTGGGGGTGTAGCTCAGGGGTAGAGCAAAGCCCTGGGTTCCCTCCTCAGCAGCATGCACGCAGAGAAGTCTCCATCACCTCCCACGTGTCCTTCCTAGCTCCCCACCCCCACCCAATTCCGCATCCATTCCAGGACCACGTTGTCCAGCTCGCTGGTCACACGGCTCTTAGTCTCCTGTAGTTTTCCCTGCCCTTTCCACACAGAAGCAAGCTGCTTTCTACAAAGTTCCTGCTCTGGGGCTTGAGTGTGCAGCGTTTGCTTAACATGCACTGCCCAGGCTTTGATCCCCAGGACCACAAAAAAAAAAAAAAAAAAAAAAAAAAAAAAAAAGAAAGAAAGAAAGAAAAAAGCCCCCAATTTTTAATTTATTTATTTATTTTTGAGATAAAGTCTCCCTGTGTTGCCCAGGCTGGCCTCAACCTCCTGGGCTCAAGTGATTCTCCTGCCTTAGCCTCCCAGGTAGCTGGGAGTAGAGACACATGCCATGGTACCTGGATTCTACTCTTGTTTTTGAGGACAGCTAGAACCCAAGTGCCAAGATGTCTGAGCTCTCACACACACAAAGCATTTAGTGCTACTGCCCCTGGATCAGTGCTTGACCTCTGTGCATGACGCTGCTGGGGAACCCTAGGACACAGAGACAACCCTGCTGGAATCCCTACTTCCTTTAGGTAAGAGGCCCTCCTGGTAATTCTAAAACCCCAACCTACATGGAAGCATCAAAACCCTGCTACTCTCTGGCCTTAGGAGGGACCAGCTCTTGCTTGATGGGGTCGTGTTCTTGTCATTGTCCTGCACTGCCCACTACACACTATCTCCGTAAGAGAAATTCAAAGCGGTTCTAATAATGTGATTCCACCCTCTCCTGGGACTCCTTGCCCTGGCTGCTCTGCAGAGGGCAAGGGAAGGGAAGGGAGGGGACAGGAGAGGACCTCCCTGCTGCTGGCCTGGGCTGCGCTGATCTCATCTCCATTTCTTCAGCTCACTCTCAGGGCCTCAGCCCATAAATGGCCCCTTCCCGCCACTTGGTCCTTGGCCATGGAGGGTACCCGGCCACGTGGGATGCTGCCTGAGTGATCTGCTGCAGCAGCTGATGGCTGCTTCACAGAGCTCCAGGGCCTTCTCAGTAATCAGCTTTGTGAGTCAGAGGCAGCAGCTGCCCCAGGCTGCCCAGGCCTCCTGGGAAAGAAGAGGATTGGATTAGAAGGGAAGCAGTTAATGGAAGATGAAGAGGGAGGGAGGGAGGGGATGGAGGAGGGAGAGACGGGGCTTAGCTTGCCTCTTCCTTCCTGGGCAGTGACTTCTGAGCCAGCAGTAGGTAGGGTGCCCTGCTCCTCCAGCTCTTCTCTCTGGGTTCACTTAGGGAGCCTGAGGGAGGCTGCCTGTGTCCCCTGCCCCCGTGTAACTTCCCCCAGAGACCTTCTTCCCAACTATCTGCTAAGCTCCTGATCATCAGAATGGGAAACCTTTGGAAATGCCCAAGTCAATTTTGAGATACTTTCTAAGCAGCTGCTTGAGTTCTTCCCACTCCTGGGAAGGGTGGGGAGGACACAAAGGTGTGTGCCAGCCCTGATCCAGGACCTCGAGCTGGAGGTGAGGGGAGCTGACCAGCTCAGAAAGGGCTGGGGCCTTGAGTCCAGAGGGGAGGGCCAGACCTCCCAATGAGGAAAATGACTTAGGGAGTTCGCCCACGGAGTGGGTTTCCTCAAGACAACTGGGATCGGGTCTGTGGGGACATGAACTCCTCATACTGTATACTGAGGAGGGTGTGCAGACCTCAGAGAGCGTGCATCACCCAGAAAGGCGCAAATTATCTTTCTTTCTTTCCTTTCTTCTCTCTCTTTTTTTTTTTTTTTTTTTTTTTCCGTGCTGGGGATTGAACCCAGGGCGGTGTGCTTGTGAGGCAGGCACTCTACCCACTGAGCTATATCCCCAGCCCTTTTTTTTTCTTTCTTTCTTTTTTTTTTAATGGCACTGGAGCCTAAGCCAAGGGCCTTCTCCCACAAAGCTACAACCCCGCCCCTTTTTATTTATTTGAGACAAGGTCTCACTAAGTTGCTGAGGCTTCCTTTGAACTTGTGATCCTTCTGCCTCAGCCTGGGATCACAGGCCTGCACAACCACATCCAGCTGAGGACCCCGACTTCAACATCATTGAACCCACACATGTCATATGTGCTGACAGCCCAAAAGTCCTGTGGAAAGTTAAGAAGTACCACACCCCAGAGGATCCAGAAATGACTGAACACCATCCAAGGACATCTTGGAACCTACTGCTGGGTGATAAAGGATCAATTCACAAATAGGGCTGATGGAGAGCCAATGATGTCCTGAGAATAGTCCCATGAGACCAGGAGTAAGGCAGGAGTCCCAAACATGGGAACAAATATAACACGTAGGCATGTCTAAGCCCCACCTGCCATTAACCAGGTAAGGTATGCAAGCTCCCCCTGCAAGAACAGCATGGCCTCTGCTTAGCTTAGACATACTCCACCTTCCCGGGGCTGGTGAGAAGCCATTCTAATGACACAATTAGTCATCCACTTGTCAAGCAAAGCGTCTGCTCAGAGGGGGTCTGCAGCACTAGAGGGAAATGCCTCAGTCTCTGCCTCCTCCTCTCTCCTTTGCTTCTCTCCAGTGTAAACCACTGTATCCAGCAAAGGACAGAGTGGGCATGGCAGACCTGCTGACAACGCACTAGAGCAGCTTTCGCCCTGGCTGTCTCCTCTCCTCCAAAGCAAGGAGCTCAGGAATAAGAAGAAAGTGTTACAGTTAGACTTGGGGGTGCTCGCCGGGTAGCCCAAGCCCATCTGAGGCTGAGAATTCCAAGTTTGAGAACCATGACCATATAGTGAGACCCTGTCTCAAAATAAACAATAAAAAGGCCTGGGCTACACAACTCAGTGATAGAGCACCTCTGGGTTCAATGCCCAGTACTGGGAAACATACACACACACACACACACACACACACACACACACACACACACAGGACACCAATGGTGGGGGCCTGTGCCAGCCACCCAGTGAAATCCCGGTGACAGGGCAAGTAGGTTTCTAACCTGAAGAGGTGCATCTGAGAGAGCAAGGGCTGGCTGGGTAGGCGGATGAAGGTTATCCTGGGGCAAGCCAGGGTGGTCAGGGAGAGCTGGTGGCCAACACTAGCCAGGGCCTGTGGCCCAGATGCTGGGCCGGTTTGGGGACCCGCAGGAGGGCCCTCAGGCAGCTTTCACTCCACACAGGCCTGACTTGTCTGCACCCTGTGGGGTGGGGTAGGGGACGTGCCAGAGCCCATGTGCAGTCTGAAAATGACAATAAAAACGATTGCAACGATGAGTCCAGTCCCATGGGCCTCACAAAACGCCACAGTGATTCTGAATCTGGATTTCAAGTGGGCCTAAAAAGAGGCAGCTCTTCTCCTCACCCTCCGAAAGTACTAAATTGTCAACATCAAGACAACTTCTACTGCGGGCCTTGAAATAAGCCACGTGCACTTGGATGTGGGCACCGGTGGGCGCAGCGGGGAGAGGACCCGTGCAGCGAAATTCCAAGCGCGGTGGGAGGCCTGAGAGCCTCGACCCGGGCTGGGGCGGTTCCCGGCAGCAGGGGCGGAGGACGGGAAGAAAACGAGCAAACAAACTCCAGTCGGCCCGTCACCCGCGTTACTTCCAGGGGAGGATGGAGAGCCGCGGACTTGGCACGCCAGGACCCTCGTTTCCTGCCGGCCGCCCGCTCTGCCCTTCCTGGGGGCGACCGGCCTGGCGCCTCGCGGCCCCGCTTCCCTGGCTCTGTGGGTCGACAGGGCCGACCCAAGCCACCGAGGGTCCTGGGTCCCCGGGGTGGGGAGGGCGCCGCGGGCGCGCCCGGTGCGTACCTGCTTCGCCTCCGCCGCCTGCTCCTCCGCCTCGGCCGGCGGTGCTACCGGCTCCCCGGGCCCCGCGGGCTCCTCCGGGCCCTCGGGCTGTCCTGGTCCCCCGGGAGCGGTCGACGGCTCAGGGGCGCAGGGACTTGCCGGCACCGGAGCCGCGCCGGCGGGACCCGGGCTCGCGGCCGCCCCGCGCCGCACCAGCAGCCAGGCGAGCAGCAGCGCCAGCGCGGTGGCCAGCGCGGGCAGCGCGGCCAGCAGCTCGGCCGGCGCCTCCATCGCGCCCCCGCCGCCGAGTGCCGGCCCGCTGGGACCCCGAGCGAGCCCGCCGCGCCCCGCCGCCCGCCCCGCCCCGGGGCGGAGCCCCCGCCCGCGCCCCGCCCCCGCCCCGGGCCCCTAGGGGGCGACTCGGATACTGGGGGCTGGAGCCCGCACCCTTGGGAGGCGCAGGAAGGCAGACACCCCTCCACCCAGGACCTGGGCAGGCCCGACGCTTTGGGGCGCAATTTAACTATCCCGGCTCCGCTGTTTGCAAACCGGCGTGAGACGCTCCTTTCTCAGGTGCCCTTTGATTGTCATCTCCAGCATCATGGCATCATTTCAGTCCTGTACAAAAGTTCATCGAGAGCAGTCTGGGAACCTCGGTGCAAGCTGGGGACAGCTGGGAGACAAGGAAGCCTAGGAGGCTCATGGAAATGGCGTTCCCGACTGCCTCCTAAAACAAGGAGAACCAAGCGGGAAGCTGGGCTCCTCTCAGCCCTGGCCACGTTTACAGGCGTGTCAACAGCAGCTTTTATTCCTGGGCATTGACTTAATGCGTTTTCACAGAGGACATCTCAGATCTAGGCCAGTGAATGCCTCCTTCCAGGCGGAAGCCTGCAGCTGACACATGCCTCCCAGTGAGATGGCTGCCCCCAAAGACTGGAATTCAGCTCCTGGGTCAACACTATTATCCCCTGGCTTCCTTCTTTGTGTATTTCCTGATGGTATGCAGGCGGAGGGTGGAATGACGGGAAGGAAGGCTACTGTTTTCTTTTATTCCCCCTCCAAATCCTTTCAAGATAGGTTAGAAATAAGTTGTAACCAAAAAACATATTTCCCTCCACTCCCTACGCCATGCTTTAGTCATTTCAGATAGTCACAGGCCAGGCAGTTTGTCAGGTACCATGCCAATAATGGTCCTCAAAGCAGGGTTCCAGGTAGGCACCCTGGCACCTGTCTGCAGTTCCAGCAACCCAGGAGTCAGGAGTTCAAGACCAACCTGGGCAACATAATAAGATCCTTTGCTTAGGATGCATTTAATACTTGGATATCAACCAATATGCTAGAATGCTTTTTATTATTTATTTATGGGGATCAAACCCAGGGCCTCACACATGCCAGGCAAGAGCTGTGCCAGACTATACCTCCAGCTCTGAGGAAGAATGCTTTTTTTGGCAGTACCCGGGCATTGAACCCAGGGGCACTCTACTACTGAGATACACCCTGGCCCTTTTTCATTTTTGCCCAAGATGGTCTCAAGATTGCAATCCTCCTGCCTTAGCCTTCCAAGTCACTGGAAGGTGTGGTCCCCTTGTTGGGCTTAGGGTGGTTTTTTTTTTTTTTTTTTTTAATACAGAAGACACAGGGACAGTTTAGGCTTCCTCATGTACTCCAGATATTACAGGATCCCCAGCAACTGGGAGAGCTTACTCCTATGGTCCATATATTTTGGGGACATGCATTTCCTGTTTGTTCTGGTTAATGGGATAGGAACTACAATGCAGAGTGGTTTGTCCCTAGGGTGCTGGCTTTTGAACCCCGTGGGCCTTGTAGTAAAAGTGTCTGGGCCTTACTTTAGTCACCCTTTACCATTGTTTTAAAGTGTATTTTTAAGAGATCTTGTTCTGTTGACAAACTACATTCTACTGACTTAGGAATAAGAGTGAAAAGAAACAAGGATAAAACAATGCAAAAAACACAATTCCAAATCCAGTTGCTTTATTTAAAATGAGAACAAATTTCATCCAAGGAAAGTTAAAAATACCAATCTAATGGCAGACCCACAGGCATTTCATGGTGGCCCCACAGTGAGAGGGATGCTGAACCAGGGGTAGCTCAGTGTTCTGAAACCCAGGGCCCAGGAAGCAGCCCAGTTCTTCTGTGGTGTCCTGTCACCAGCAGGCCAGGGCTGGTTCTCCACCAGGGAGATTTGTAGGGATTAGGATTCAAGGATTTGAACTAACAAGGAGACAAAGTTGAGAGCCACCACCTAGGGGCCCATTCCATCTAGTTTTGTTGAAAATAACGTAACATCAACGAAACATCTTGACTGAAGACAGGGAGGGGCGGGTGGGAGGGGCCAGACGTCACACATCAAAACCACCTCTGGGAATGCTGCACACACCCTGAAGAACCCACAGCCACACCACATGTGTCACTTCCTACACATTGCTTTTCCCCACAGTGCAAGGTCCTGTTCCATCCCACACTCTGGTCCAAAGTCCTTGGTTCAAGGCTGGGTCTGTTTGTAAAGCACTTGGACCGCACCTTCTCCCACTGGCCCTTTGTTTAAGAACCTTTCGCTGCTCCACGGAGAAGCTGCTGGCTGACTTCAGTACTGGCATAGCACTAATCCAGGACCCTCGTGAAGGCCGACGCTTGCTTTTCTGGTTGTGTGAATGAGACCCCCCGCTCGGTCTCCCTGCCCTGACCAGCCACCCTGTGAACCCACAGTCACTGCCCACTAAGGTCAGGGGCCTGGGCTTGTCCCAGCACTAGGTCTTTGGCTGAGCACTTGAATTACTGCAGAAGTGGGCAGCGCTCCTGCTGCGTGGCTCTCCCTTCAGGACCACTCCGGGGACCTGTGCAGCACTGGATTCTCCCACTCCTGAAGACCCAGGGCCCTCAGGGTGTCCTGGGCCCCACTCAAGCTGCTCCCACCTGGCTCCTCCCCATCAGGTGGTCACTAGTCCTGGTCACCGCTCCACATGGTTCTCCCACTGGCTCTGCTTCCTTAAAGGAGTGCCTGGCTGGCCCCCAGGAACACTAAGTGGGGGGAGAGGATGTTGAGTCCCTGGCCAGACAAATCAAACATACTCTGCAGCTATTTATGGGCTGGCAGGAACTGAACAGCAGCACAGAGGTGGCTGTGACTAGGTCCTTCATTTCTGGTGATGTTTAGCAACCAGGAGGTGCCTTTAGTATCCAGGCAACTAAGTGGGTAGATAATCTTTCCCTTTCCAATTCCTGCGTCATCTCCCAGGCCACTGACAACATGTCCCTCCATGCCCCCAGTGGCAAAGGGCCCCCTCTGGGTGTTTTTTGTTTTAAACTGAAGTTTAGAGGGGAGTATTTGGTACAGGGTGAGCAGAAAGTCCAGTAGCAACGCTGGGGAAAAGAAAAAGCTTTTGAAAGATGACAAGAAAAGACTTTTAAAAAAGGGAGGAGAAACACCATTCAGATATTACTGCAGAGGGATCATCCATGCAGGGACAACCCTGCCCACGCGGAAGCAGTGGGAGCAGCGGCTGGAGGGGAAGCAAGGAGGCACCTGCAGTCACGGCATTACCTCCGGCGAAGGGAGAGGTTGTCCCACCAACCCAGGATGAACTTGGGTTGGCATTTCAAGATGCAGAATCCTGGTACTAAGAGAAACCAGAGGACCAGCCTCCTAGGGCAAAGACACAGGACACAGAGGCAGGAATGAACATACTATCTGGGTCCTCTGGTCATTCCTGTTTAGGGGATTCTGAGAGGCAGCACCACACCGTTCCAACACATCTGTGATGGGCGCCTCTAGCCGTACTCCAGCAAGACAGTGTGCTGCCCCTGACTGTAGCGGGATAAGGCCTTGAAAACCCCTGCTATTCTGATTTAAATCCACTCGACTTCAGGGACAGATTAAGGCAAGCAGGTGAATCTAGAGGGTAAGAGAGGGAACCTGCTGGTCGATCCCAAATACTCCACCAGAGCTATTCAGAAGTATCCACAGATCCCAAAGACTAGAAGCACCATTTCCTAATTTCTTTCCTGAATGTAATACAAGTTGCCCGCTTATGTCTGCCAGTCAAATGAAGGGGATGTAAGGGAGTGAAGTCCCTTACAGAGTGAGCTCCTAGCTCACGGATCACACTGGGAGAATGGAGGAACCCTCCGTTAGAACCCGGCCTGTCTGATTCAAGCCTGAGGCAGAAGCACACCGACACCTTCCCACTCTGCACGGACAAGACACCAAGGTGTCCCCCTCCCCCAAATACACCACACAAAACCCCTGGAACATCACAGCCTCTCTGTGGAGAAAGATGAGGAATCCCAGGCAGGACTGAGCAGTGGGCGACAGGAGTGCTGGGCAGGCGGCTGGTGGCTGCCCCTGGAGGCCTCTGGACCAGTGGTGACATCCAGGAAGGCAGCACATGCTCACTCAACAGATTCACACAGATTAACGTCCACTTGCCGCGGTCAGTGTCTGCTTGTACAGTCAGCTGTTCCTTACCAACAGCAGTAAGACGCTGAGTGAGTCACACCCCTCTGGCCTTGTGGCGACTGTGTGGTTCTGATCAAGACAACTCAGGACTTCTTGCCAACAGCATAGCAGCGCCAGTGTCTCACTGAGCTGGCAGAGCTTTCAAGCTTCTTGACAATCTAGTCTTGGGAAGCAGTAAAACCAGCATTCGGCTGAAGACAGGAGCTCAGACCAGGGAAGGAAGGTCCAAATTCAAAGAAGACAAAGGAGAAGGTAGGAGCAGATGTGAGAACTGAGCTGGGTGGCAGCCAGCAGCACACACGGGAGCCACCTCAAGGAGTGTCTCTTTATCTGCTCAGGGATGAGCCCGGCCTCCACAAGTGTCCCTAATCCTGCCAAGGGAAGCACAACTGCCTGTAATCAGCATGCAGAGAGCACAGCTGGGCACAAAACCGATGGCAGTGTTGACAAGAGAACCCCCAGGGACTGGTGCTGAAGCAATGGCAGGGCTTTCTCCAAAAGTCTTTCTTCCTGCTCTCGTGGTGCTGGTGACTGGTGCTCTACCACTGAGCTACATCCCCTGTCATTTTTATTTTTTATTTTGAGACAGGGTCTTGCAAAGTTGCCCAAGCTGGACTTAAATTTGTGATCTTCCTGCCTTAGCCTCCTGAGTTGCTGGCATTACAGGCGTGCAGGACAGTGCCCAGCCTCTAAACACCTTTCCAACAAATTAGAAAGGCACCCCTCAAGCACAGATGTAAGTATGTAATAATAGAAACAGCTTAAAAAGGCAAGAGAAGAAATCTTAAGTATGGCCATAAAAAGGAAAGCAGGGCTAAGGAATGCACAATTCAGGTCTGATCAACTCAACTCCAGTATGACACTGACTTCCCTAGGGAATTACAGTCAGATCAGAAAACACAGAAAGGACAACAGAAAGGAACGTGGGTCCTAAATTCATAAAGCATCACAGAAAATGCTCAGCCGCTCAGAGATAAAAGGTAACATGATTGTCACCTGCAGCAGTTAAGGACATGGGACCTAGAATCCTACAATGTCAGCATTTTATCACCTTTCCACAACTTCACTGCTTAACACCCTGAGCAGTGTGTTGAAACAGGAATTCAGGTTTAAAGACCTTAGACACAAGCAAGTGAACACCCTTTGCTGTAGGCAAAGGGCATAAGGGCAGGTGTTGGCAAATATATTCTTTCTGATTCTGAAGTTCTAGATCCAATCTTGTTTAAAAGAAAATAGAAACTTGGAAATGTGATTAAGATGTTGTAAAAAACCTGAGTAATTTGCTGCTATCCACTTGGCTTGAGCACTCAAAGCAGCAATGGCAAACTGGGAGAAAAGGCAAGAGGCTCTGCTTCAGGGTCTTCAGAAGCATCTCCCTGTTCACTGCTCTAGCTGCTACCTCCCCATCAGGACACACCCCAACGAGTAACCGACTTCCACCCAGACTAACTACAAAGAGAGGAGCCACAGGGGCCCAAAGGAAGAATGTCAGATATAAAATGGACTCATCTTTATTAATAGTGTAAAGGTCTCCTTGGCACCATTCACACTCTTGCCTTTCATATGATAAAACAAGCTTCCTTAATTTGCATAGGTAGCAGAGAAAAAGCTACTGCCGCAAACGCTGAGTGAGCGGATTCCTGTTCCAAGAGCGTCCTCATCCTCTGGCATGCGCGTCAGCCCTCTCCTGGTCTGCAGGATCCCAACAGGCTGCCTTCCCTGGGCCCTGCCCCTCGCTGTGAGCACGTCCCTGCACACAACCGTGTGGTCACCTGGAAGAGCTGCGCTCTTTGCTCACGCAGTCGTCCTGCGAGGTGGTGTCCCCGTTTCCCACCATGCTGCACGTCCTCCTCTTCTTCCTGCGGTGCATCGTCCCATCACCTTCAGACCCAGACTCACACTGCACACAGGAAAAGAAGAGCAAAGATTCAGTTGGGTGCATCCTACTTTGCCAACAAAACTTGAACCTCAAGAAAGCACAAATCCTGTCCCCTTTCTCCAAGAAGCAAAGCCACCATCGATGGTGGCTCTGCCACAGTCTAGCATCAACCTCTGTGGATGCATCTGGCTCCTACGAATCACAGATCCACTAAGGTGCCAAGGGTCCCTTGCCCCACTGGCCTCTCACAAAAGGTTTATGGGTTTGAGATCAAGTTGGCATTCTGAAGATGCATTATAGAATTTCATTCCTCTAACAAAGAGCTTGATGTGCGAACATACACAGGAACAATGACATTAAGAGACAAATTTCATCTGTTAAGGCTATACCCCCTAACCTAGTATCAATCTTAGCTTAAAGCAGGCCTTTGGATCTACTGAGTTTCCAGGCTTACAATCTACTATCACGTGGGCTTTGAGGTCAGAATGATGTGAGTTTGAATTCTGGCACTGTTGGCCTGGTGGGTGATTCTGGGCTCTCTATTCACAAATTCCCAGACACCAAATTGTTCGTGCACATGTAAAGCTGTAGCATGGGCAGAGTCCTACGCTAGGCAGGAATGGTGGCCCTGCTGGTGCATGGAAGAAGGAGAAAACTGTCCACAGCCTTTCCTCACAGTCCGTAGGGTGCCCCGAGCCCAAGGGCCCAGTGCAGGCATGCTGGGCCTCACCTCTGAGTCCGAGTCAGAGGAGCTGGAGCTAGAGGAGCTGGAAGAGTCGCTGGAGCTGTCGGAGGCGATGCCTGTGGACTCCTGGAGGTCAACCGCATCTGCCAGGACTGCCAGCTCAGGGTGCTCCTGCTTCAAGATCCTGAGAGGCAAGAGACACTGTTTTCAGTACTGTCACAGGTGATGACACCCACACACAATAACTCAAAGTGGAGTCCTGCATCACTTAGAAATACCTAGAAATGCCCAAGGATTGACAGAATGGCTCCTGTACAATGGCAAGGAAGCACAGCCCCAGGCTGGCCACAAACCCTCATAGACTACCCACGTTTTTCTAAAAGAGAATGACACTTTAGCACCTCACAATCCATCACCACCTGCATGATGAGGCAGCTGGACCACCATGGTGGGGGTAGCACTCCCTGGGCCTGCCTTGGTTCTCCCTTGGGAGAAAGAGCTCCTTTCCCTAGTTTTATTTTTCCCCTGCAACTTTCTAAGCTATTTTTTTTTTTTTTAAACCTTTCCTTTCCACGGCACAGCACTAATGAGTTGGGTTTGTTAGACACTATTTGTCGGAGCAGAAACAATTAAGTCTGTAAGAAATAAGGTGTCAAATGAGAGACCGCCCCCCGCACTTGAAAGATGAGCCGAACGGGCATCCAGAGCAGCAGCCCGCCACAAAAGACCTGCTGTACATAAGGCCCTTGAGTGACAATGCCACAGCACTCTGTAGCCTGCAGGCAGAGGAACTGGGCCTCAGGTGCCGAGCGTCCGGGGGACAGAAGCCACCACCCTTGCTGGCCCTCTCAGCAGGGAGGAGCACTGAACGAGCCAGAATCCCTCTCTTACCCCGAGAGCTGGTCCCTCCAGGTCAGGGTTGGGACACAGTGGCACGGGGTGGCTGGGGGTGGCTTGCACTGCCGCTGCCCGTGCTGTATCTGTTCTGTGGATAAACAGAGGAGCTAAGTCTCCAGGGCAGTCACCTCACTCATAAGAACTGAAGGTAGTAAGTTCAAATGGGAATATCAAATGGAAATAATGCTTCTGGATAAGAAAAAGAAATAACCAAAATAAAACCTAAACAAAAGGGCTTCTTTTGCTAGTGCTAGCCTTGAAAAACAAACAAACAAAACACAAAAAGAAAACAAAGCAAAACAAGAAACAATCTCAATCGTGACCACGTTTTGACTGAGTGGCTTTGATGGAACATGCAGAGCCTCTCCCTGCCACCTGGAGGCTGGCAAATGTCCTGAGCACCAGCCCTGACCTTGGACCCTCTCTACTACCTGTCAGATCAGCAGCCCCAGCTTTTCCCAGGTCTCTCTAAAGTCAGCACATAGTACTGCAGCAGTGAACTCTTTACATTTTACCTCTGGGGTACGAATTGAAACGAAGCAAAGTAAGAATCAAAAAGTCTCTCACCTATACCATTTCCTTGATAACTTTGGCCTCCCTCTTACCGTCTTGTGCCACACAACAGGGAAGTTGGTGCTGCTGGCAAAATTCTGGGTGATAGCAATGGTGGTGTCAAGATTGAGGACAACATGCCACCAGCCTCCTGAAATCCAACAAATAAACAGTTCAACAGGGGTTGGTCTCATACACAATTATCCTGTGACACCTACTCCAGAAATCGGGCCTTTCCATCCATGAGGGCTCCTGACCCAGGGTAAGTGGCCTGCTTGTGTAAATAAAGTTTTACTGGAGCACAGCCATGCCTGTCTGTTATGAACTATCTATAGTTGCTTCCTATCAAGGGCAGAGTTGAGCAATTGAGACGGACCGTGTGGCTTCCAGGGTCTAAGATATTCACTCTCTGGCCATTTATGGGAAGAGTTCCTTGACCCCTGGAACTTCAAAGCTGTAGCCTGAACTATAAAGGCAGGAAGTTCTTCAATTTCTAGGAGGAGGACACCCACCTTAAATACTTTTACTTCTGTAAGCTTCAACTATCAAACTGTGGTCGTTTGGTGTAGGATTTCCTAACTCAACCCAGACAGTGCTACACGGTATCAAAAACCCTATTTACTAGCCCTGGGTTAGATCCTTGGCACTAACATAAAACAACAACTACAAAACTAAACCCAGTTTACAGATACAAGCACAAACTGCTACCGTACACAAAGATACTGGGTAACCACTAGGGATACAGTTACATGAGAAACGGATAAGAGCTCCCCCTGTACTTGAGATTCAGTTACATACTATCATCACAGTAGATCAGTTCTTGAATCTGGCAGGTGCAAAAGAACTTTATGGACTCATTCTATATATAGTTCTACTCCAAAATGAGTAGACAAAATTACTGCAATCAAAAAATGCACTTGGGCCAGTATGGTAATGCACAAGTGTAATCCCAGTGATTCGGGAGGCCAAGGCAGGAGACTGCAAGTTCCAGGCTAGCCTGGGCAACTTAGGGAGACTCTGTCTCAAAATAAAAAAAAAAAAAAATAATAAAAAGGGCTGGGGATGGAGTTCAGTGATAGAGCTTGCTTTAGGTTTGAGACCCGGCATTGCAAACCCCTGCCCTACCCCATCCAAACCAAAGAATATATTTTCTTCCAGCTCATCTATACCTGGTACAAAGACAGTCTCTCCTGGTTTTTGTAAGATTTCCAGAGGTTTGAATTCAGGGGGCCAGGTTGAAAGCTGTGTTCGGGGATAAATAACATTAAACCAAGTAATTGCTTCATCTTGCTGGTTCCCTCCTTCTTCTCGGGTCACCTTGATGAGTTCTCGGGGAGTACTCGTTGGGAACAGACACCAGCGCTTGTGGCCCTGAACCAAGGCATTCCAGGCACTGGTTCCCAGAGGGTCAATGTGAATCCCAGTTCCAGAACGTGGTGGCCCCATCACAAACCACCTACAGGATAGAAACATCCAAGATAGGAAGGATGATTTAATTATGGATACAAGGCACAAAAAAAGTTTTTATCATACATTATGTATATGACACTTCATTTCAGACCGTACACATTGTGGTACACAGAAATATTAAGTGAACTGTGTGAGGACTGACATTTAACAGAAAAAAGAAAAAAATTACTGATGTAGCTTATTGCTGGACCTTAATTATTAAAACTTCCCTGAGACATCAGTGGCTCAATTTTAATTGCACATTTAAATCTCCTGGGGGGTTTCAGGAATGACAATCCAGTAGACCCCTCCTACTAGGGCCCTAAATGACTTAATGTTCAGCCAAAGGAAAACCACTCACTTTTTTGAGAAGGTCAGCACATTGAACTCTGCTACCAAATGCTGTTGTAGATGAGATTTGAACCACTTAGCGGAGGAGTACTTTACCTGTAAGGCGGCCTGCGCTTCTCCCCTGCGTACTGGAAAAGGTCATCAGTGAAAAACTTGGGCACCTTATAGTCTTCCAAAAGTTTTCTTCTTTTGGGGTGTTCACCATAGCTGCTGTCAAAGATGTAAAGAGGGCTGTCATCCCGGGTGCTCTCCATGTACTCAATGTAGTACTTCATCTTCATCTTCACGGAGTAGCCATCATTATCTTCGCCACACTTGAACTTTTGGTTCCGGTATTTCCTTTTCAGGCGCTCCAGAGTCCATTTCTCCTGCGCAGACCAGCCCTCCTGGGCATTCAGCAGAACCACCGGCTTGTAAGGTCTTTCGTATCGCTCAACGAATTCTTCCACCGACAGCTGTAAAGCGTCTGCCCTTTCCACGTTATCCTGAGGGAATCAGAAAAGGCCTGCCCAGTTAGAAAACGAGTCCGGCGGCAGAACAGGGTGTCCCCCAGGACCCACGAGCAATGACAGACACCAGCAACCCACGACGCTCAGGCTCCGCCCGGGGGCGGGGGCCACGTGCGGGTGCGCACCTCGGAGCCTGAGCCGCCGCGTCAGGCGGGGGCTTCGCGGCTCGCACCAGTGCGGCTCCGCCGGGCGCCGCAGCCGCAGGAGGGCCCGCCCCGCTCCCGCAGGCCCACGCCCGGCCCGTGACCCCGGCCCCGCTCACCGCCACGGCCGCCGGGCTCAGCGAGAAGCTCTCGTAGTAGTTGTGCCGCGTCCAGTCCAGCGAGTCCTTGAGCTCCGGCCGCGCACTGCGCTTGGCCTCGCGGATGCGCTTCTTGCTCTTGTGGTTCATCCTGCGGGGTCACCAGCTGGTTCCGCGACGACCTCGGCGCACCTCGCTTCCTGCCACTAATGCGCCCCTCCCCGGTCCGGGCGGCGGCACCCAGACACCCGTCGCTCCGGCCCGGCGCCTTTAAAGTCGCCTTCCAGAAAATTCACTCCCCAGCCACCTCCCGAGCCGCGGGTTGGGCGTGCGGCCGCCGTCCTCCCCGCCCCGCCGCCCGTCGCGGTTCGCCATTGGCCTCGGCGCCTCCCGGGTACGCCCTCACACGCGCCGGGCGAGCGCCATGTTGGGAAGGTCGCATCGGCCGCAGCACCGCCCCGCTTCCGGCGAGCGCGCCACTTCCGGCTGTGCGTGGCCTCCGCACCACCGGCTTCCGGGCGGGACCCAGCCCAAGTTCCTCTCTTGTGTGTTTTACCCTGTGGGTTCCCGGTCTCCTATGTGCGTCCGGATACTGCGTGGCCGCCCGAGACCGGCCTTCCCCTTCTTGCCTCCGGGTGGAAGCGTCCGGGAGGGGTGACGGAGGGCCGCGTGGCACCTGGCGCCCGGGCAGCGGCCCCCGACGGTCTGGCGGCCCCGCGCCCCCCGTCGTGCCCCGCCCGCCCGCTGCCGGCCGACTCCCCTCGGGGCGCGCGTGGTCTCCCGGGGCATGTGGCCCAGGCCCAGCGCTTCCGCTTCTCGGAGGAGCCGGGCCCGGGAGCCCAGGGGACCGTCCTGGAGGTCCGCGTCCCGCAGGTGCGTGCAGCGAGGCGCCGCGGCGAGGCTCCGCGGCCCTGGGTTGGCTCCCGAGCAGGAGCAGGCTAACGGGCTGCAGTCAGGCCTGTGAGGACCGTGAGAGCAAGGGGGCTTCCCCACACCAAGGTTTCCTGCCCGGAAAGTGGCTCTCGACTCCTAATGTGAGTCTGACTCTTGCTGGAAGGTTTCCCTTTTGTTTTTTCCTTTTGTTTCTTCTGTTGCGGTGCTTAGGATTGAACCCAGGGGCGCTCTACCTCGGAGCTACATCCCCAACCCTTTTTATTTTAAGTCACTGAGTTGCTGAGACTGACCTCAAACTTGAGACCCCCCAGCATCAGCCTCTGCTGGGATTATAGGCGTGTGCCACCACGCCTGGCTAAAAGGCGTCTCGACTTTTTAAGACATTCTTAGTGCTGACAATGGAACCCAGGGCCTCAAACATGCTAGACAAGCGCTCTGCCACTGAGCTGCACTCCTATCGTAGATTTTTCACTCTTAAGTTCTGGGAACAGGGATTCCAGCCCTCATTGTCCAAATAAAGTTTTTTTTGGTTGACATGAGCCTTTGAGCTCATGGTCCCCACAACACTGAATAATTTTTTTAAAGCATTTTCACGTTTATAGTTTCATTTGATGTTAATGGCAGCCTATGAGGTAGGTGTCAGTAATCCTATGTCAGAAGAAGGAACAGTGCGGGGGGCGGGGGGGAAGGAAAAAATAACAGTGAATCACTATTACCCTATGTAAAAGTATGACTACACAAATGGTATGCCTTTACTTCATGTACAAACAGTATGTATTCCATTTGTGTACAATAAAAATAAATTTTAAAAAACCAAAATAAATAAATATTAAAAAAAAAAAAAAAAAAAAAAAAGGAACAGCTTGAGAAGACTGGAGTTGAACCAGTTTCTGATTGTATCCAAACGGATTCACTTTTTAAAACTTCCTAAATTTTGAACCCAAACTCGCACAACTCCATCTTCTGCTCAGACGTCCTTCACTGAGTCTTTATTGTCCTCCTGGGTAAAATTCACAGGTCAGGCCCGTATTCATGCTGGATCCCGACATTTAGTGCCTAGCACATTGTAGTCACTAACATTTTGAGTGGATCCAGTGATGAAGGTTTTTTCTCCGGGATTTTTAGGTCTTTAGCCTTTTTCTACCACCCCACCAGGGGGCACCCTTTACTCTTTGGACAGTAGGAATTTTGCAGTTTTATTGCAACATTGGGTGCTTTGTGCCTTTCTTTGAATCTTCTAATCAGCCAATTGAGATGATATTTTCAGTTGAGAAAACTGAAGCCCTGATAGGTTAAATAACTTGTGTCACACACTTGGTAAGTTACAAATCTAGTTTCTGAACTGAGGGAGACTCATTCTTGAGGCATGAGTTGTTACCTTGCTTCCTTAAATACCATGCTGTCACGATCCTGGTCCTTTCCAAAGGGTTTGTATGTTCCCTTTCAATCCTGGATTCAGCCTCATTTTTAACCTTTTCTAGGATGTCTTTCTAGGGACATATTACTTGATTGCTAGATGTTTATGTTGTGCCAAAAATTCCAGTATCTTGCTGCATTTTGAATAAATTCTCAACTTGAGGCCGAGACCCCCAGTCAGGTGGTAAAATTTTATAATAACCCCCGCTCAGAGTTGGGCACTATTGAACCGTCATTTTTGTAATGGACGCCAGTGCGACAGTAATTACTATTTACATGTTCCAGCTTCCAGTGGGTGTTTTTATTGGCATACCAAAATATTCTTTTCAGGTCCTCCATCTCCAATATGGAATGTACGTTTGGCCCTGTGCTGTAGTTCTGGCCCAGTACCTATGGTTTCACAGAAGACGTCTGCCGGGCAAAGCTGTCTTAGAGGTACAAGGTCCCCTGAAGTTTTTAAAATGCAGGGTTGACTTAAGTCTACATACTTATTAACCCTTGTTAAACATACAATTGCATGGTACTAATTAAGGTAGTGCCAGCCACAGTTATGTATCTAAGTCACTGTTGTGTCTTCCTATTTTGTAGATCGTACCAATAAAGGACTAAAAACCATGTTGGAAGCGTCCCTAAACGACTTCCCTGTACATTCCAATGAAACTGTAAGATACTACTCAGAAGTAACTTCCCTTAGTATTGAAGTGGGAGTGTAACTTTTTACTCGACACAGTAGAGGTATCACAAGGGAATTAACTTTTGCCCTAACAGATCTATGGCCTAAGCTTCCTGGACATGTTAACAGGCATGTCCATCTTTAAAGAATGCAGGGTAGGAACCCAAAATCTTTGCCATCCGTAATTTTTTTAGATTGGAGCTGGAGTGAGCCTTCCAGGAATTTTGGCTGCAAAATGTGGTGCTGAAGTAATACTGTCAGACAGCTCAGAGCTACCTCATTGTCTAGAAATCTGTCACCAGAGCTGCCAAATGAATAATCTGCCGTGGGTGCATGTTATAGGACTGACATGGGGTCACATCTCTCAGGATCTTCTGGCCCTCCCACCGCAAGATATTATCCTTGCCTCCGATGTATTCTTTGAACCAGAGGGTAAGCATATTTAGTAGTAAATTTGGTCAGAAATACATTGTAGAAGAGTCCACTTAAAATGCTTCCTTTCCAGACTTTGAAGATATCTTAAGTACAGTATACTTTCTGATGCAGAGGAACCCCAAGGTTCAAGTGTGGTCTACATACCAGGTTAGGAGGTGAGTGAATTACCCTAGTTTGCTATTTCGGTTAATGAAAAGTCATTACCTATTTAATATACCCAGTTTATGGATGAAATTTAACTATCTCAAGCAAAACAAAAGGCATAAACTTTAAAAACAATTTATTTCTTCTAGTGCTGACTGGTCACTTGAAGCTTTGCTCTACAAGTGGGATATGAAATGTGTCCATATTCCTCTGGAGTCTTTTGATGCAGACAAAGATGATATAGCAGAATCTGCACTTCCAGGAAGACATACTGTTGAAATGCTGGTCATCTTTGCAAAGGACAGTCTCTGAATTAAGCCTACAAGCTGTTCTGGGACCATGTCAATTTGATTAGCAACCTGGCAACTAGCATCAGGCTACTTCAGCGTCTTGAGAAAAATGCAGTGGGCTTGAAGATGGTCAAATCTGTTGGCCTTTAAGATTGTGATGTGTCACCTAGACAACTTACAGGCAACGTAATCATGAAAAGAATTAAACACCTATGCAAGATGAAGGTCTTGTTCTTATTCATTAACATGGCATAAATTAGGAAGGGAATGGGGTACTCAATCTCAAAGAGCTACCTTAAAAAGCACTGATTTTAGGTGTTCAACTGACATTTCCAACATCTTTGTGTGTGGGAAAGGCAGGTGCTAAACATTCCACTTTCATACTATACAGCCAATGACATAATTGCATAGGTCTTTCAGATAAATGGGTGAAAAAAGACCAAGACATATTCTGAGAAAAGCTAACACCAAGAAAACATTTTAATTAAACTACAGAAACAATGGTTATAGTACAGAATATTCATAAGCAAAAAGATACACCATGTTTTAAGTACTTACAAAGTTACAAACCATTTGCTTCCTTAACATTTTCCATATTTTAAGTTCATACATGAGGATGATCAGATTTACCATTTTGGGGAGAGGGGCAGGGGAATAAAGGTGTATTTATCATCAGCTAGATGTGCTCACTGTATGCTCCGTTATTTATATGCAAGGCCCGGGTGACTGGAAGTGCAGTTGTCAGGCATTTTAATAAACTGGACAGCCATTTGTTTCTGCACGACAAGGCATCTTTACACAGGAGCAATCAGGAGAAAACAGGAAACAGCCAAGCACTCTGCACTGCAACACGCCACCTTAACAGCTAACCAGCATTACTCAACTGCTACACAACTGCGCCTAGTGCACAAAAATACATAAGAGAAGAGATTAGAATTGTGTTTGGTAAACAATCCTTTAAAAAAAAAAAAAAAAAATCAAGTCTTTTCACCTGAAGTCTTTATACAAATTTGGGTTCAGATTACCATTTAGGTCTGAAGGTAAATAACATATAAACAAATTTACACCAACTTTTGTAGGTTTTTAATTTTAAGGAATGAAGGCAATGTTGAGTCAATCTCTTGACAGCTTTAGGCTGTGTGTAATGGCTGCACACGTTTCCTTAAAAGTCAGGAGGCCACAAATTAGGTTACCAATCTGTTTAATTTCAAACAAAAAAAGTCAGCACTATATAAACAAAATGAAATTTTACCTCAAATATCCAATCCAATAATGAAATCTGAAGTCGTTCACCTCACTAAATTACAAGAAATTTGAATAACAGCAACAAAATGGCACATAAAATGAAGTTTGCCACCTGAGGCAAAGTTTAAAACAAGTAAAAAGTTAGACAAATGTTACAAAATAACCTTTTCAACAGCCAGTTGCTTGTTCCAAGGACTCTTCGATGGACCGATGGACTGAGTATGTAGTCCTTTTCCCCAAGTCCTCTGTTACGCTGCTTGCGGATACATCTAGGTTTGAAAAGAAAAAGATTCAGTTTACCTTCCAATACCACGAAGATATAAAAGTCCACATGGTTTCAGTTTCAGGCATGTACTTACTAAAGGCTCTGGTGAAACAAGGAGGTTACAGTAAGGTTCCACCCAGCCACTATCAGATTTTTTTAAGGCCCAATTAGGATTTTTTTCAAAGGCTACCACCAGCAGTTATGAGTTTGAATCTATGAATTTTTGGCCAAATAACCAAGGTGGAAAAAGGTAAGGGGGGGAAAAAGGAAAAATAAAAAAAGGGCTGTATCCAAACAAAAACTTGAAACTGGGAAATTATTGTATATTTTAAGGAAATTTGTTTTCAAATAAAACATTTGGCAGTTGAGAATAACATCTTTCGAGCTACTCAGGGCCCTTTCCTTTTAAAAAACAGGACCAAACAATTTGAGAGTTAAAGACACACTATCCTTTCCCCACCCAGTGCAATACCTGCATAAACTTTCTTTTGGGGTTCCAAAAAGTTCATTGCTTCTTAATTGCAATTCGTTTGCCACATCCATTAGAATACGAAGTCCCAGTCAGTACAACAATAGTTGAACTGATCGTTTGTCTCTAAGAGGATAGTGCATCTTTAACGTTTAAAGACAAACCTGCTCCAATACACGCCCACAGAAACTGGTCCCTGGAGGATCAGCCAAATCAGTTAAAATCTGCAATACTGGCCAATATTCTTTTATCAAACAGGAGACCGCAGCTTTAAAGGGGGAAAATGCAGACGTTGGATAAAAACAGCAAGAAATAGTCATTGTCATCAATAGGTCTCACACAGCTTACGAACAGCCACTCAGTAAGCGCCACACTCATGCTCTGCGACCCCTCGACACGCCCCGCGCAGCCCTCCGCAGCCGGGCGGGCGGCGGCGCCGACATTACCATGCGCTCACGAGGACACGGCGCCCTCCTCCTCCGGAGACTTGGGCGGGCTCTTGGACCGCGAGCGGGACTTGGACTCCCTCTTGGACACGGGCGGCGGGCTCCGGGAGCGGGAGCGCGATCGCGAGCGGGAGCGGGAGCGGGACACCGACGACGACTTGGACTTGGACCTCCGCGCCGAGCGGGACTTGGAGGTGGAGCGCGAGCGGGAGCGCGTGCGGGAGCGCGACTTGGAGCGGCTGTAGCGCGAGCGGCTGCGGGAGCGGGAGCGGCTGCGACTCCGGGAGCGCGATCGGCGGCGGCGGCGAGGGCTGCGGGCCGAGCGGAGGGCGGCGGTGAGCGGCCTCCGAGCCCCGCGCCCCCAGCCGGCCGCCCGCGCCCCGCCCCGCCGCCATTACGCCGCCGCCGCCATTTCCCGCCCGCCCGCCCCGCCCGCCGCGCTCACCTGCGGCTCCGCCGGCCGTAGCCGCCGCCCCCGTACCTGCGGGGCGGCGGGCCGCGGCGGCTGTGGTGCGAGTCCGGCGGGCGGCCGTAGCGCGCCATCTGCACTCGCAGCTCACGCCCGTCCAGCACGGCGCCGTCCATGGCGTCCATGGCGTCCTCGGCGTCGCGCTTGTCGTGGAAGCGCACGAAGGCGAAGCCGCGGGACTCCTTGGTGTAGCGATCCCGCGGGATGTACACGTCGCCCACGCGCCCGTACTTCTCGAAGACGCGCCTCAGCGTGTCCGGCGAGGTGCGGTAGGTCAGGTTATCCACCTTGAGGGAGGTCATGCCCTCCACATCGGGAGGCGGGCGGCCGTAGCTCATGGCTCCGAGGCGGCCCGGGGCCCCGCGAACTGGCGCTGAGACTCAACGGCCTGGGCGGGCCCGCGCGCTGCGAGCAGGCGGCGGTCTTCTCAAGTCCGGGGGCGACGCCGCGCCCTAGCAGCTGCTTTCCGCGTGGAGAGGCCGGGAAGCGGGACAGACCACCGTGCCAGCTCCGCAGTTAAGCGCACCTAAGCAGCAACTGGGCAGGCAGCCGGCCCCAGCGCCCGTTTATATCCCTCCTCACAAAATGGCGCCCGCGCCACCCGGAAATGAATCCTCTGATTGGTTCGCCTCGCCCCGCCCCGTAACGTCGCCGCCGCGCGCCCCACCCCTGCCCGGCGCGCCTGCGCAGAGCTTGGCGGGCGGGCCGAAAAGCGCGCAGTCACCGCGGGCGGGAGGGGGAGTGGAACTTGGGGGCGGTTGGAAAGCCCGCGAAATGTTCTCTGCCGGCGAGACAGGCCCTGAGCACTCGGGCTAGAGGAAGGGGAGGCGGTCCCTATCTGGGCCCCGCCTGATTCTCATGCCAGTATTGGAGCTCCACGTAGCTCCCTGGGCTCCCTCAGCACCGCCTGTGTCAAAGCGGTAGTCCTGCCCGCACCGCTGTGTCCCCCGCCGCCTCAGACCCCCTCGGAGAACCCTTTCCTGGGTCGCTGTCCCCGGGCCGGGACCCTCACGGTACGCGTGCGCGGCCCGGCCTCCGGGACTCCCCTTCCCAGCGGGCGCCGCGGCGCGGTCAGCTGACGGGCCTCGTGACCCGCAGGGAGTCAGGCGGCGGGGGGGCGGGGTGGGGCCCGGGCTGCCACTCGCCCTTGCGTGTCCGCTCCTGCAGCGGCCCTGGCAGTGGGCTCCTGGGGTCGCGCTCTCCCTGCTCCGGCCGCGTCTCGGGAATGCGCGGCCGCGCCGCCGGGCAGAGCGTCAGCCTGTGCCGGGTCCCGACCCTCGACTGCAAGCCGCCAGCTCGGCCGCCCGGCTCCTGGCGCTGCACCGCCGCCTCTCATCCCCAGGGTCGTCGCCGCTGCGCCCCGGGAGCGCTGACTGCTCTGGGCCGCTGCCGAGCTCTGGCAGGGCGGAGCCAAGATGTCCCCGGAGTCGAAAAAGCTCTTCAACATCGTCATCCTAGGAGTCGCTTTTATGTTTATTTTCACCGCCTTTCAAACTTGCGGCAACGTGGCGGTGAGTCGGAGCCTGCCGCCCTGCTCGGAGGGCCGGTCCCCGCGTCCAGCCGCGCGCTCGGGGGCCCGTGGCTCTTCCGACCTGACCGCCCGGGTTTTCTGTGGTTAGGTTTGGTTTCATTTCTCCTTCATGGGGCGTTAGACGTTCCCGTTTGTTTCTCCAGTTTGACTTACGGTTTGGGTGTCGACCCTCGTTATTTCATGTCTTGCCTGCATTGAACTCTCCCTTAATCCTGAGATGGTTGAGGTGGTGGAATCCAAAGCATGGGCGCAGCTGGTTGCCTCCGGTTCCTTTAGGTAGTTTGCTGTCTCCAGTTCTGCTGTTCTTTTTCTCCTTTCATTGTGGGCTTTCGTTGTGATTTTTGACAGTTTTTCTTCTGAGTGCTTTCCAAGGGGGAGGGGTTTGCAAAACATTTTCCTTGATTAGTTTTATCTTCTACGCAGCAAACTGTCATCAGGAGCTTAAATAGCACGGATTTTCACGGCAGTGGATATACCAGGTATCGAACTGTATGCTTGGATCTGTATGTAATGTTAGTTGTGTAAATTCCATCAGATCACCAGGAATAAAATACTGTGATTGGATCAGTGGTGATTGCTCTTCTGGACATCAAGTTTATTGGGATGAACATAATGCAATTAGAGGGGACTAGTTAGGGTTCCTGTGGAATTAGACACTCCTGTTTTGAAATCCTGCTTCACAGCTTGATTGCTTATTTAGTTATCTTAGGAGAGTTATTTCTGGGAGCCATTTCTTTGCTTAGGTGATAGATGTCAATCACTTGATGTAGCATGTGACATTTAATAAAATACTGTCCATTACTTTTTACCAATCCTAAACAGATGTTTCATGTGATTTTTGAATCATTGGATTTTCCCGTTTTTGCAGTTTCATAGCCACTATGTTTCATTAGGCACTTTCAGATTTTAGCTTAAGGTATTCAGTTCCAATTTTACAGATGGAGAAAATGTAAAGACCTTCACAGATCACTCCTATCTTATGGTCAAAGTTGGGGAGTTTAGTACATATGTGCATATATACAAAGGTTTCCCTTTTTTGCAGTAATAGAGATTGAACCCATGGATACTTTATCTTGGAGCCGTATTTTCAGCCCTATTTATTTATTTATTTATTTTTTGTGGTGCAGGCAATTGAACTCAGGGCATTATGCACTCTACCAACTGAGCTATATCCCCAGCCTCCTTTTTATTTTTTGAGATAAGGTCTTGGTAAGCTGTTGAGGCTGACCTTGAACTTGCAGTCCTGCCTCAGCCTCCTGAATAGTTGGGATTCTAAATGTGTGCCATTGCTCCTGGCAAAACATTTTCAGTTGACAAAAAATGTGTATGTGTATTGGTGCAACATATTGTTTTTAAGTATGTATACATTATAGAGTGGCTAAAATAGGTTTCACAATTTTTCTATGGTTAGGTATGGGATTGTGGCACCTCCCCGTTCCCAAACTCTTCTTATTTGGTTGTTATCTACGCTAAACCATGTGTGAAAATAACGAATGTTGGAATCCATTTTTCTGTATGACTCATAGTAATATCACAACTTTTTTTGTAATTCTGTGTCTTCATGTGTATTCTTAAAAACAAATGAAAGAACACATTTGGTATTCATTCTTAAAAGTCAAAAAGCAGTATAATTTTACAAATACTGGCTAGTAAACAAAGTCAGGACCCTGGAAATGGTCTTAATCGCACTTTTTACAAGATATAGATATTGTAGTAGGCCTGGGTACATAGAATCTGAAAAAGGTGCAAGTGAGATCATTATTTTGCATTAAACACATTCCAAATTAAGCAAGTTTTAACTCTGTGCTTGGAATTTATAGCAAAGAAATGTGCAGTTGCCAAGAGTTATAGGCTAACCTTGAAGAGTAGACTGGTTGACCTAGCCCCTGGAATCAGATTGTCAGGGTTGGGAGCCTGGCTCTTCATTCACTAGCCACCCTGCTGAACTAGCAACTTATTTCACTCCACTGTATTTCAGTTTTCTTTTCTGTAAAAGGAGAACAATACTTTTTTTGTAAGCGCGGTTAGGATTAAAAGCAAAATAAATCTGTAAAGCACTTGACACAGTACCTGCTGTATGTTAGCAGTTCCTGTAACTTGAAAATTGATTGAAAGCATCTGATGGGACTTCAGTGTTGTGTAAAAGTGAAAACTTAAATATAGTATTCAGCTTAATAATGCAATTATCAGGGCTGGGGAGATAGCTCAGTTGGTAGAGTGCCTGCCTCGCAAGCACAAGGCCCTGGTTCAATCCCCAGCACCACAAAGAAGAAGAAAAAAAAATGCAGTTATCATAAATCCTGACTAGCAAATATGAGTTTTTTTTTTTTTTTTTACAAAATCTACAAACTCTAAATAGAAATTTTAAAGTGAATTTTTGAAACTAGACATGATGATACATGCAGTAATCCCAGTGGCTGAGGAGGCTGAGGCAGGAGGATCACAAATTCAAGGCCTAGCCTGGGCAATTTAGTGAGATACTATTCCAGAATTGTGTGTGGTGGGGCGCTAAAGATGTAGCTCAGAGGTAGAGTGTTCTGAATTCGATCCCAGTACTGTTTAAAAAAAAAAAAAAAAAAAGTGTTGTGGAGGCTGGAGATATAGCTCCTTGTTGGTAGAATGCTTACCTAGCATGAGCGGGGCCCTGGGTTCAAAGTCTGATACTATTTTAAAAAAGAACTTGAGACGGTGTCTAGGAATTGTCTTTAATTCCCTTTTGTGTGTTATGCACAGCATGGCAATTATTTATGGAGTGTTCTCTGCTTCAAATCTGATCACGCCGTCAGTGGTTGCCATTGTAGGACCTCAGCTCTCTATGTTTGCCAGTGGTTTATTTTACAGGTGAGTAGTGCAGTCTTCTTTTCACTTGCTTGCTTAAAATGCTTCCAGCACCTTTCCAACACACAGTGAATGTTTTGAGACGCACTTACAGACTTGGACTGAATAGGATGCATTTGGGATGTTAGGGATCTGGCTCTCTACTTCTTGCTCAAGATACCATATTCTGATTGATGGGAGGTATATTATCAGATTTTGTTTTACTATCATTATGTAGTATCCAAAAATCTCTGTAAGGGTTGAAAAGAACTTTCTGTGAAATAGCCTAACTTTCTATCAGATTGACTAACAAGAATTCAGGGGAAGTAATGAAATGCTCCTGGGCTCTCGAGTTGCAGTTCATCATGTGCAGGAGCAGTTGCAAGCTTGTAAAATGCCTGATTTAAAAATTTTGAGTAGATCACATTTAAAGACCACGTTGTCCTGTATGGGTTGGATTTTAAAAGAAGCGCACCTCAGAACTGGTTCCTAGAAGGCATGCTGGGCACTGTTTCAGGTGTGGTGTGACCGTAATGCGTTGACCTGTTACATTTTAGCATGTACATTGCCGTTTTTATCCAGCCTTTCCCCTGGTCCTTCTACACTGCATCTGTTTTCATTGGAATTGCAGCTGCTGGTGAGCATTTTGATTTTTATCTCGTTTTCTTTTCTTTTCTGGGGCCTATCTATGGGCATCATACTTTTAATAGGTAAAGACAGATGATTTCATTTCCTTGATAAACTTTTTGTTTAATTTTAGTACTTTGGACAGCACAAGGAAACTGCCTGACAATAAATTCAGATGAGCACACTATCGGGAGAAACAGTGGAATTTTCTGGGCACTCCTACAATTTAGGTAATAATGCTTTTGGAATTCAGTCATTCCTTTGCTTTCTTTTCAGACCAAAATTCAAATCTTTCATGTTGTGTGACTTAAGTTTCTGGCTGAATATGATACAGATTCAGAATCTCATAGAATTAATTTAAATGCATGGATTATCTCATTGGAACTTCAGATTTGTAAGTAGAAGATAATGTTAACCTCTGTGTATTTAGTATCTCTTAGAAACTATTGGATTCTTTGCTTATTTTGCTTGCTCTCACGTAACCTGTGAGAAGGTATTAGCTCCATTCTACGGTGAGAAAACAGACTAATAGTAATTCATCCAATTTAAATCATTGTTATCTGGACTCCAACAGCCATACCCTTCCCACTGAGCTACACAGCCTGATACATATAAACAAATACACTAAAATTCAGAAGTGAGGCTACTTATACCAATACATAGTACATATTTTCTAAGGAAAAAAAAGCAAAACAGTCATTCTGTCATGACCAGTGGATCTCAGGAATCTGCCTTGAGAATTTCACATCCATGGATCTCGCCCAGAATTATATCCTTGACAAGGCTTAACTAATGAAATGTTTAGTTTTAAGGAGCGATAGAGTGGTTGGAGATATAGCTCAGTTGATAGAGTGCTTGCCTCGCAAGCAAAGGCCCTGGGTTCAAATCCCTGGCCCCACCAAAAAAAAAAAAGGAGCGATAGATTAAGAAACAGGCGTTTCTGCTGGGTGTGGTGGCACATGCAATTTGGGAGTTTGAGGCAGGAGAATCGCAAGTTCAAATCCAGACTCAGCAACTTAGCAAGACCCTGTCTCAAAATTTAAAAAATGAAAAGAAGGGTTGGGGATGTGGCTCAGTGGATAAGTGCCTCGGGTTCAATCCCTGGTACCAAAAATAAATAAAAAGAAACAGGCACGTAAATGAGAAAGATTCCTTCCTTAGAAAGGTGTTCTCAATAAGGAATCTGATTAGATGCAGATAACTAGATCATAGGTTTGTTTTCGTAGATTCTCAAGGATCTTAAAAGTAGCATAAGCTTGTTTCCAAGAAATCATTTCCATAAGTCACGTGTTTCAAAGTGAGTCAAGTCCTGTGGAGGGCAACTCTGAATCAGGAATTGACGTGAATGGAGTCAATTCCATCTGGGTCAGTTCAATTTTTCAGAAAGTCAGATAGAGTTGATACTGTTAAATGACCTAGGGCAGGTATATAAATTTAAAAATTATCTCTCTCTCTCTCTCTCTCTCTCTCTCAGCAAATAATGGGAATAGTTGTTTTTAAAACCCATAAGTATTATAATAATTCCCCAGCATCCTTTCCTCCCTTTTCTTCCACCAGCTTGTTCTTTGGAAATCTCTACATATATTTTGCCTGGCAAGGGAAAACTCAAATATCAGGTTTGTTTTATTCACATCGCTTTACTCAGATATAGTCAAAAGCGTAATAGCAGTTCCTCAGAAATTACCTGTCACTGCTTTTTTCAGACATGTTGTAATGAATTTTGATACCTCAGGTCCTCAGATGATTGTTTTAAGTAAGCTTTTTCCTACAATTCTGTCATTAGTGAAGATCATAGTTTATGACTATGCTCCCAGGAGGTTATTACTGTGGACAGGTACACAGGTCAGTTTTCGGGGGATTTGAGAGCTCAGTTGTTTCTTCTGTACACTTCCTTGATTTAAAGAACACAAATTCTTGTGCTGTTTTCTTTGGGCTTGTTAGTATTTCTGTAACTGAAAGACATAGGTGGAAGTGGCCTATTTATCATTTCATCCTAAGTTTCTAATGATGCATTAAAGTCAGAATTTAATGAGGAAGCATTTTACTGGTTAGAAACAACCCTAGACATAAGAGTAAATTCTGGAATTGTCTGGTTAATGCTATTCCCCTTTCTCCTTTTTACTCCCTAGAGAGTGACCGAAGAACAGTGTTTATTGCCCTGACAGTGATCAGCCTTGTGGGGACAGTTCTATTCTTTCTCATTCGGAAACCAGATTCTGAAAATGTCCTTGGAGAAGATGAATCTTCTGATGACCAAGACATGGAAATCAATGAGTAAGATGTTGGAAACATTCATTTTTTGTTAAAGTAAATTTTAAATAACTCTGTCTAGCTTAGAGACTACCATCCTGCTTTATTATGACCTATATCTGATGCTCCTAAAGTTTACCACAGGCCAACAGGAGAGGAGCGTTTTCAAGGAAAGAAAGGAAGAAGATAAAGGGATGTGAGGGATGGCGAAGGCCACGGTCATCCAGGGAAGGGAGGCAGTGAAAGGTTGTACGGGGAATTCACGTCTGCCCCCAGCTGTGCACTGACCCTGAGTCACCCTGCACAGTAGCAGTAACCCTTCCGTATCCAGGCCTGTTCCTCGCTCTAGTCTGCAGCCCTCCCATGTGTTTTCGTGTGCTAGGATGAGAGCCTAGAAAGTGAAATAGCACACAGTCTTTGCCCTCAGTTCCTGTTTATGTGGTCCAGCTCTGGAGCTTTCTGATTCCTGAGGCATGGGTGAGAGGAGGGCCACCACCACTGGATTGTCACCCCCGGCTCTTGGCCTACAATACCTGACTCTCATACTGACTGTAGGCACTTTCCCAACAGTAGCTCAGATGGGAGGTAAGCATGTTGCGGTGGTTCTCTACATTCCCTGAGCACCTTTTAATGGTGATGTTATTTAAAACACCACAGGCAATTTGTCTGTGGTAACATCTAGGTTTGAGAAGGGGAAATGAGAAATTTATCTCTGCTACTCTTATTTTGCTTTGTTTGTGAAGTGATAAAGTGGGAAAGTTGTCTTACAGCTATCCAGGCAGTGTTTAAAGGATACTGCGTTGAACAAAACAAGTTAATGCGTTCTTGGAGGTTACTTTCTGGTGGGGTGGGAGACACATTGAGCATTCTGTGTTGCCTTTTTAATCCAAAAAGGCCCCAAATTCTCCACATTATTAATGTTCAAAATTTGTAGTAAGTTTATTTAAAGCAAAGGAGAGGTGATGCTTTGATTTGGCTACGCGAGAGCATATGTATATGCGTGTATTGTGTGCATGCACACGCGTACAGTCATGTACCTCCTCACAGCGTTTTAGTTGGTGGTGGCCGGCTTTGTGTGCAGTGGGGTCCCCCGGGTTGATGTGGCCTAGTGAGTTGGCTGGCCTGGTTCTGGGAGCACACCAATGTTTGCACTGTGAAGCTGCCTTTCTCAGCACACTGTCCTCTCATTGAGCAATAAACCAATAATAGGTACTGGAGAAGGGGATTATGTACCTGTGATAAGGTCCAGTTCTTAGGAGCACTGCTCAGCCTACTTAGCTTTCTCTCTTTTTAAATTGTCTCCCAAATTGGAGCTTCTATGTCTTTGTCCCAGTAGCACTGCCTGTATGCCAGCTTCCTTGGAAACCTGGGGAGACAGCAGTGGACAAGACTCCAGTACTGTTCTTATGGGACTTAACTTTAAAGGGGGTGATGGAGAGTACCCACGCAAGAAAATGTCACTGTGTTAGGAAGACAGTGGAGGTGGGAGCTGGAGGGCTGGGGGACTTTCCTGAGGCCTCCCCTGGTGAGGAGTGAGTACCAGGCTGTGGAAAGGGCAGGTAGGCTCCAGATGCTGAAGGAGGGTGAGGGAACAGCCTGCACAGGTAGAATACATCAGGCTAGGTAAGGAGTTTGCCTGTCAGTTGTGGGGTTAGCAGCCATGGAGGGTGTAAGTAGGAACTGATATTGAAGCATCCCATTTATAGGCCTTTCAGAAATGATGTGGAGATGCCAAAGAGCTGCTCAGTCTGTCCTCTATTTCACATACTTCATTTGCCTCTCTGAGGACCTGTTAGGTGGGTCATCTCTAGGAATCTCTTCATTGGTGCCTGCCTTTGTCCTCCACTCCGCCTCCTTCCCTTCCTTCCTTTCCCTTGTATTTGAGTGCCTCCGCCATCCAGGCATTGTTTAAAGGTACTGCTTTGAACAAAATAGAAGTTTGTGCGTTCTTGGAGCTTACTTTCTGATGAGGTGGGAGATACAGAAATAAGCTTTAACTTAATAGCTTTAATGAGACATAGCACAGGCCATATAACTCACCTATTTAGAGTGTACAGTTCACTCCTTAGTACGTTCCTACCATTGTGTAGCCAGCCAGTTTTAGAACAGCTGTTTTTTTTTTTTTTTTGTACCAGGGATTGAACCCAGGGGCACTTAACCACTGAGTTACATCCCCAGCCCATTTTTATTTTTTATTCTGAGATAGGGCCTTGCTAAGTTGCTGACTTGTGATCCTCCTGCCTCAGCCTCCCAAGTTGCTGGGATTATAGGTGTGCACCAACATGCCCAGCTAGAACATTTTTATGACTCCAAAAAGGAGCCCCATACCTTAGCCATCTGGTATCTTAAGTAGGAGAAATGTAAATCAGAGGAGGGGTGTAGCATTATGGGTTGGGGTCAAGAGTTGCAGAAGGGTTATGGATGTAGCTCAGTGGTAAAGCACCTCTGGGTTCATTTCCCAGTATCAAATAAAAGCTTTTAAAAAATTAAAGTAAAAATTATTTTATTTACTATCTCATTGAATCCTAAGTAATTTGCAGTTGAATTGATTGTGTTTTAATAATCTGTCGCCTATAAGTCAGTTCTTAACTTATTTTGAGGGCTCAAGTGCAAGATTTTGGTCTGAGGGCACTGCCAGTTAACGGAATCTAAATAGAATTGCTTCCAGGAAAGATGTGAATTTGCTAGTGAGAAAAAGAGTTCTCCTCTTGGTTAGAACATACTATATTTAAAGACTTAGGAGAAGTAGACTCGACTGGTAGGTGATCTTTGTGAAAACATTGTCACCCTGATCTTATTCTCAGTTTTATCTCAATTACATTATCTCATTTAACTCCCACAAGTGGTGGAGACCTTATTTTGCTAATGAGGAAGTAAAACTTAGAGAAATGAAGTCACTTTTCTAACATCACAGGACTAATGAAAGCAAAGCTAGTACTCTGATACCAAAAGATTTATTCTGTATCCCAGCCATTTTACACGGAGGACATTAATGGTTTTGAGGAATTTTAACACTGAAGGACTTAGTTTTTTCATAATAGGGGTGGTGGGAAATTGAGTATTCATAGATTATTTTTATGTTCTGAAAATAGCAAGATGGGGTGTATTTCTGCCCTGCCCAAAGTACCATTTCTGAAAGGGAGGTGCATGGATGTGCGTAACGAATGTATTATGGAAGAGCTGTCTTCCATTGTTCAAAACACAGGTGCTGGGTGGCACTTTGAACACAGTGTCTGTATCCAGGACCTGGGGCTTGAAGGGGTCCCTGAGGCTCAGCAAATCAAGGAATACTGGACATATTTGCCAGGCCATGTAAAGGACAGAGCTTTTATAAACTGAGATGAAAGTGAGATTCCCACTTAGCACCTGTATTTAGTATCTGGATAATATTTTTGTTCTCTTTTTAATTTTCTAAGTAAAAACCTTACTTTATTTTATTTTCTCAGGTCTGCCCAGAACAATATGACAAAGGCAGTAGATGCATTTAGTAAGTATTTTCTGTGTCTGAAATTCAGGAACTGTTCAGGAGCACCTTCAGCGTTTGCCTTTCCCCTTTTCCCTGGTAACTTTGGATTGATGATCCCCCAGTATTTTCATTTTTCCAGGTATGCAGCTTCAACGTACATCAGTCTTTTCATAAAGGTCTAAGGTGTCAGGTGTGCGGGTGATGATATGACTGCCCACCGGAGCAGGTGTGTGTGGAGGCAGTGGAGCCCTTGGGTTCTCCCAGCTGTGGGGAGTCCTCTGGCAGCCCCCAGGGAGGGGAGACGGAACAGCCACGCTCCTCCCCTCCCTGGGGGCTCATCCAGGCTGCAGACTGAGGAACTCCACATGGTTTGCTTTCTGTAATTTCGAGTGTTCTGTAACATACAGCAAATCATTTTCTACATTTTAGAGAAAACTGAGACTTAAAGAAATTAATAATTTGCTCAAGATCAACCAGCCGGTCAGTGGGTGCTGAACTGGGATTTGGGCCGTACTGCCTGCCAGGCAGAGCCAGTGATTCTCATAGTGATGCCTGTGGTTCCTTCAGAAGCAGGCAAGCGTGGCGTCTGACTCCAGTTCTGCCCGACTCCCTCAGCTGCTTTGTCTCCGTAGGGGGAGAATCTGAGAGCACCAGTTCCTCTCCACAGGGAGCAGCCGGTGGGGTCTCGTGACATAGGCCCTGTGGCCCTTAAGTATTTACAATTTGTTAGTTGGTTGCCTAGGGTTTATGTTGCAAATTTCTTGATCTAATCAGCTGTGGCTCAGCTCAGATGATACAAAGCACATTTGACCAGGTGTAGCCTGTATTTGGAAAGGGTCTGTGGGCAGGGGAGTCAGCCTTGCATATGGAGTGTATCAGTAGAGCTGTTTTTTTTTTTTTTTTTTTAAACCGGGGATTGAACCCAGGGATGTTCAACCACTGAGTCACATCCCCAGCCCTTTTTTGTATTTTATTTAGAGACAGGGTCTCACTGAGTTGCTCAGTGTCTTGCTAAGTTGCTGAGGTTGGCTTTGAACTCCTGGCTCAGCCTCCCAGGCTCCTGGGTTTACAGGCATGGCCACTGCATCCAGCCTTCAGACTCTTAATCAGCAGCTCTTCGCTTTTCTCACCAGTTAGCCATGGACAACCTCCACTCTTTTCTCTGCTTTTATGAGTTCAACTTTTTAAGATCCCACCTGTGAGTGGGATCATGTGCTGTTTGTCTTTCTGCATCTGTCTCATTTCCTTAGTGTAATATTTGGCAGTTTGACTGGGTCGTCCCAGGTAGCAGGTTGTCCTTCTTTTTTAAGACTACCTGTGTTCTGGTGTGTGCATGTCACATTTTCTACTTGGTTGTCTCTGTGTGCTGCTGTTGTGAGTGATGCTGCAGTGAATGTGGATGCAGATGTTTCTTCAAGATGCTGATTTTGTCTGCTTTAGGTCTAAACCAAGAAGTGAGATTGCTGGATCCTATTGTGGCTCTGTTTTTAACTTCTCAAGGAACCTCCATGCTATTTTCCATAATGACTGTACTAATTTACCTTCCCACCAACAGTATGCAAGGGTTCCCCTTTCTCCTCACCCTTTTAGTACTTATTATATTTTGATAATAGCCATGGTAACAGTTGTGAAGCGATGTGAAAATTTAGGGGCTGGAGTTGTGGCTAACAGATAGAGCACTTGCCTAGCACGTGTGAGGTTTGATCCTCAACGCCACATAAAATAAATGAGTGAAATTAAGGTATAATGGCCTTCTACAACTAAAAAAAAGTTTTTAAAAATTTAATCTGTAAAGTCTTATTTTTTTCTTTTGTTGTATGTGCTTTTGGTGTCCTAAGAAGTTTTTGCTAGAGTTTGATTATGGTGAAAGTTTACTCCTGAGTTTTCTTCTAAGAGTTCTGTAGTTTTTTACATTTCGGTCTGTCCTCCATTTTGAGTTCTTTGTGAACGGGGTGAGGTGGAGTCCAGTGTCATTCCTTTGCCTGTGGGCTTCTGGTTGCTCTTTCCCCATTGAATCACACTGCTGCCTCTGATGAGAGTGGAGTGTGAACGTGAGGACTTGTTCTGGGTGCGTGCCTCTGTCCCTGTGCCAGCGCCGTGCTGTGTTGTTTGCTGTGCATTTGGAGAGTGGGAGTCCTGCAGCTTGGTTCTTTTTCAAGATTGATTTGGCTTTTGTGTTTCACTTGACTTTCCATATAAAATTTAGGATCAGTTCATCGATTTCTGCAAATAGATTATTTGTATGTGTGTTTTGGGGTTTAGGTTTAGTTTCATAGCAAAACTGAATAAAAAGTCTAGTTTTCAAGCCCTGCCGCACACACATGCATAGCTTCCCCCATTATTATTATTGGCTCCCACCAGAGTGGTACATTTGTAATAATCAATAAATCGACACTGGCATATTATCACTCAAAGACGGTGGCTTACATTAGGGCTAATTTTGGTGTATGTTCTATGGGTCTGGACAAATATGCAGTGATGTATGACCCACTATTATAGTATCACACTACATAATATTTTGGAATTTCTTGCTGTTAGCTAAATCTTCTGGTTATACTAAAGTGAATATGTGTTGCTAGTGTTTTGTTTGTTTTTTTAATCAAAAATGTTGTTTTAATGCTGGGCACGGTGGTACGGGCCTGGCATCCCAGCTACTCAGGAAGCTAAGGTAGGAGATTGCAAGTTCCAGGTCAGCCTCAGCAACTTAGTGAGACACTTTCTCAAAATAAAATTTTAAAAAATGGCCTGCGGGGGTGCTGGGGAGACAGCTCAGCTGGTAGAGTGCTTGCCTCACAAGTACAAGGCCCTGAGTTCGATCCCCAGTACCGCAAAAAAAAAAAAGAAAAAGGCCTGGGATGTAACTCAGTAGTAGACTTAATTGCTTAGCATGCATGAGGCCCTGGGTTCCATCCCAGTGACACATCCCTCCCCCTAAAAATGTTTTAAACCTTGCAGTGGTTATGTATTTTCTCTTGGAATACTTGAAAATTCTTGATTGAAACGTCTTAAATTCCTTCAGCATCCTTTCATTGTGTATTTAGGATCTCTTCACATATACTCAGTGCATACAGTATGGCTCTTGCACACAGGGATCAGAACAGTGCGATTTTGTAAGTTGGGTGGTCAGCACTTGAAAAAGAGCTAAATCTGGGTCCACTCTGAGTTTAGTATCCTAGATTAGGGGTCCTCAAGTTGAACATGTTCAAAACAGTAAAGCCTGGGGTTTCGGAGGCTGCGTTTCTTAAACTCTGCGCTTTTCCTGCCTTAGGACCGCTGATCTCATGTACTGCTCTCCGGTGGACCCAGGCGCAGAGCTCAGTTGGGCCAGCCAGGAAGGGCGAGCCCTGAGTGAGGGGAGCACTGGAACTGGAGCTTAGCCCGGGGCTCGGGAAGTGGCCAGTCCGCATGCACCCTCCATACACTCAGTCCCCGCCCGAGGAAGGTCCTCGCTGGGCCAGTTGCTGACTTTCTTAAACAGCTGGCCCTTTCTGCCCTCAATCTTGTCTGTTGAGGTCCTTTGTTGTTTCTGTTACAAGAGCTGGAAATCTGTCGAGGAAAATGTGACTCCAGAATTTATATAAATTGTTCGAAATAACCATTTTATTTTTGTAGCCTATTTAGTTCATACTTAAGCAGTTTAACTTGAAAATTTAACTTGTGTCCTAGAGTACTTATTTACTGCAGTTATTGATGAGGGATGTGGTACAGCTCTTGTTTATTGATGGAAAACTATTAAGTACCCCAAAATATTTTTCTTTTCAGAGAAGTCTCTCAGGTTGTGTGTCACCAAGGAGATGCTCCTCCTCAGCATCACCACTGCTTACACAGGTAACCGCCTGGCGGTGCTTTGTTTGCCTGATGCCAGTAGGACTGAAAACGATCCTTGCTGCTGCTTCTTCCTCTCTCATCAGTAGCCTGGGGTCTCCTGTGGCTGCTCTCAGAGGACGGTTGGGGCGAGAACTTCCAAGACCCGTTTCATTTGCATGTCTGGTGCCTTGCCAGGGTCAGTGGGAGACTGTGTTAGCCTCTCTCCACATGGTCTCAGGGCCTGTCCCTCTGCATGACCTGTGATACAGCAAGAGAGCCAGACTTATCAGTGGCCAAAAGTCCCAAAAGTACAACAGGGAAAACCAGCAAACCTTCCTATAGGTCCCCAGCATCACCTCCAGTACATTCTCTTGCTAACAGCAAATCACAAGGCCAGCCCAAATTCTGTGCAGGAGAATGCTGCGCAAGGGCAGGAAAGCCAGGACTCAGGGCTCATCAGCATCAGCTACTCTAAGGCAGTGGGGAGCACGGCAGGAAGCAGCTAAGAGAACACCTCTGGTTTGTGTACATCAGGATCTCTTGTAACGAAGTAGAAGCAGGTGGTGATGAGGTGTGGTCCTGGGGGATCGCTCGTAGGTCTTCAGGACAGTGAGGAAATGTCTCCTTCTAGAAAGTGTGGAGTGCTAGTTAATGCTTCATTCCCCACTGGGGACAGAACCTAGAGTCTCACATGCGCTAGGCAAGCACTTCATCACTAAGCTACTTCCCCAACCCTTCTTCAGATTTTATTTTATTTGAGCCAAGATCTTATTGAGTTTCCCAGACTGGTTTCTTAACTTTAGTTTTTAGTACCAGGGATTGAACCCAGAGGTGCTTACCTACTGAGCCACATCTCCGGTCCTTTTTTATTTTTTATTTTGAGACAAGGTCTTGCTAAGTCACTTAGGGCCTCACTAAATTTCTGAGGTTGGTCTCAAACTTGCAATCCTCTTGTCTCAGCCTCCTGAGTCGCTGGGATTACAGGCATGCACCACTGTGCCAGACTGGCCTCTTTTGATCTTTCTACTTCAACCTCCTGAGTAAGTGGATTCTAGACAAGTGCCACCACCCTGGCTACTTTTAATTTTAGGTGTCTCATCTTTTTGGAAGAAATGGAATAAACATTAAACATCTTTAAAATTCACATTTAATATTTTGTAGCATCAAAGAATAAAGGTCTTTTACTGATTTACCCTAATTTTATCTTCCTAGAAAAAATGGGTTTGATTAAAACACTGTTGTTTGAGGTTTGTGTGTGCGCTGTGGACTGAACCTAGACACTCTTACGTGTTTAAGAACAGTGGATAGTCAGGCGTGGGGGCACATGCCTGTGATCCCAGCATCTCAGGAGGCAGAGGCAGGAGGATCACAAGTTTAAAGCCAGCCTCAGCAACTTAGCAAAGCCCTAAATAACTTAGCAAAGCCCTGTCTCCCAAAAAAAAAATGCTGAGGATGTGCTCAGTAGTTAGCACCCCTGGGTTCAATGCCTGGTACCAAAAGAAGAAGAGTGGATGGTATGTATTTGCTTTCCAGTACAGTAAGAGTGCAATCCAGTGGAAGCGGGAAAGCTGCTCTTAGGGATACTGAACACGCTGGCATTCACTGTTAGGAATTTGTGTTCATTAGATCCTGTGCCCATTTGCATGCAGTGACAGGATTTAACATAAGGATGCACGCTTACAAGTTGTTTTTATCTGAAATACTTGCCAACTACCATCCTGTGGTATCTTAGTTTGAAACATTGTAGCAAGTTACCACAGACTGTGTAGTTTACTTCTCACAGTTCTGGAAGCTGGCAGTCTGAGATCAGGGTGCCCGCATGGTCACATTCTGGTGATGGGGCTTTTTCTGGTTTCTGCAGGGCTGTCTTCTTCCTGGGTGCTCATGTGGCTGACAGAAAGTGGACAGGAAGCAGTCACTGTTGTCTTCACATAAGGGCACTCACCCATCATGTGGGTTCTGCCCTCCTGTCCCAGTCACCTCCCAAAGGCCTGTCTCCTCGTGCTTGGGGCACTCCATCCACAGCATGTGGCTGATATTCTTTCATCAGTTAAATAGCATGGCATTGTGCTCTCTTGGGGAGTAACATTGCAGTCTCAATGAATTTACAGTAGTATTAGACATAAAAACTAGAAAAGGAGAATGTGAATGTAAAATTAAATTAAATCTTGATTTCTTTCCCTAAAGGTCTGGAATTGACTTTCTTTTCCGGGGTTTATGGGACCTGCATTGGTGCTGTAAATAGGTTTGGAACAGAAGAGAAAAGCCTCATTGGACTTTCTGGAATTTTCATCGGTATTGGGGAAATTTTAGGTTGGTTTTTTTTTTTTTTTTTTTTTTTAAGTCTTTGCATTAAAAATACCAAGTGTAGTTAAAAATAGAAACGTACTCCACCTCTCTGTCCTTAAATTTCTCTTTACTTTTATCCAAATAGGTATGTTTTGTTTTTCTAGTATCACTATTCTAAGGTAAGTAAATTACAAAACATTTGTCAAATAATTCACAGATGGAAATCATAAATAAGCAAACATGGTCTCTCCCAATTTTTCTTCTTGAAATACTCAAGAGTGTCTCAGAATCCCTGACCTTCTAGTTTTCTGTAACACCAGTTGTGTCCAGCAATTCGATCCTGTTCTTACGGTAAATATCCAGAATGAGCATCAAATTCTTATTGACGGACAAAATTAACAAGTCGAAATGCCTCACTGTGTACTAGGCAAGCGCTCCACCACTGAGTCACAGCCCAGCCCTCTCTTACTTTCTTATGTGCGATTTTATTTCTGAGCCCCCTGAGGGTGTTAGGCACCACAGCAGTTTGCCCCAATACTCGGTGTGTGTTTCCTGAATAGAGGATGTTCCTCACATCACCACAGTGCGGCTGTCGGCTGCAGAATTTCTCTTTGATAGGATAATCTAGACTAATATCCTTGAGAGTGTTACCGGAGTCCTTGGGTGAGGCCTGCCACGTGTCCCATGATCCCATTCAAAGAGAGAGCTGTGGCGAGGGGCAGGAAAAGAGCTTTTAGTAGGCATGGCCACATCAGGAGGAGTGGATACAGGGGTACAGTGACCCAAGATCTGTCCTCATGGGACTTAGATGAACTTTGTGGTTTTGTAGAGTAGAGGGGCAAGGCAAGGGCTGGCCGGTGCGTAGCTGTGGTCCTGGAGTCAGGCATGGTCTGGTGATGGTCACCTCAGGACTGGGTCTGTGAGGCTCTGGAAATATCGTCAGCCAGCGCGTGAGGGGTTGGTTGGGTTCACATCCTAAGAAGATCATGCCTGCTAGCAGGCAGCTTTGACTTGCTTGTGAGGTCATTGCTCCCACTTGGGGGGCAACCTCATTGTGGGGTGATCCGTTCTGAGAGGCTGTCAGCTGCTTCCATCTCATGAAGATGCTCATCAACCAGGCCTGTTCCTGAAATCCAAGGGAAGTGCAAGTGGCTCAGGGAAGAAAGCCAGGAAGGCCAGTGGAGCCCGAGGAGACAACATGGAGTTGGCTGGGTCTGCCTTGGGCCCTTGTCAAGAGCATTTCCCTTCCACCTGTGAGTCTCAGCCCAGGGTCAGGTGCTGCACTTGGCTCTTGTGTCTCCTGCTCATTTGGAACACACCAGTTGGTTTTGCAGTGTGGATATGTTGAAGGCGTTCCCCTTTTTGAGAATGCCATGGTCTTCGTTCTGTGTGCATTGGATACTTCCTCATGGTCTCAGGCTCTGCATTCTGTGCTGGGCTTGTCTCACGGCGGCCCTTCTAGAGATACACCAGGTCCAGCCGTCCCTTTAGTTTTCATATTTAGGTCTCCAATTTATTTGGGATTTGGTTTTGGGCGCTTGTTTTTTTCCAGATGGCTGCAGTGCTGTGTACTAAGAGCACTGGCCTAGTCTAGTGATCTGACATGCACTTTGTCACAGGCGGGAGTTTTATATGTGTGTGATGCTGTTTCTGGACTTTCCAGTCTAGTCCACTGATAATTCTCCTGAGGAATCAGTGCTGGGTGTTTGTTTGTTTGTTTGGTACTGGGTATTGAACATTTCGGTTCATGTTTACAACGTGTAGTATTCAGGTCAGGGCAGCTGACACATACCACCTCTAGTACTTACCGATTCTTTGTATTAGGAACGTTCAGAATTCTCTCTGCCAGCTGTTTTGAAATATACAGCTAGTTGCAGCGGTAGTCACCTGCTGTGCTGTAAAACATTGGAATTATTTAACTGGTAACCTGCACTTGTTTGCCTTCCGGAACTGGCGATGGAGCCCAGGGCCTCCCATGCAGACATGTGCTCTCCCAGAGCGGCCGACCCCACCCTTCATCTTCCCTTTGGATTCACAAAGGGTGTAGATTTCTAGGGTAGAAGTCACGTAAGGATGCTCAGGCAGCGTGCCCTTGTCTTCTTCCTTCTCACCATGGAGACACCCACACTGCCCGATGCTGGACCTTTCTCCGCCTCCCTCACCCCTCTGGAGCCCACTCGTGGTCCTGGAGCTTCATAGTACTGCCTCTCGGTGCCATGGTGTGTTTCAGCTGTGCTGAAACAATGTGGTGGAAGTTCACAACTTGGGCCCCTTTTTCTCTGTTTGTGTTGCGAGCTGTTGTTCAGAGGGGGTGGTTTTTCCAGCATAGCAGTTCATAGAAAAGAAGCGCTGGGTGGAAATACGAGTGACTTTGCCACTCCTCTTGTTATAACAGCTGGTGTCCCATTGTCCTCAGCTAAGTGCTGAGGGGTTGGGTTTGGGGGAGGACACTGGACACTTGAGGATGCATATTCCGTGGCTCCTGGATTACAACTCAACTAGTCAGGTGATGTGTTGGTAACGTCAGTAACGTTTCAGCCACTGTATTTTATAGGTGGAAGCCTCTTTGGCCTGCTGAGCAAGAATAATCGTTTTGGTAGAAACCCAGTTGTGCTGCTGGGCACCCTGGTGCACTTTGTGGCTTTTTATTTAATATTTCTCAACATGCCTGGAGATGCTCCCATCGCCCCTGTGGAGGGAACAAACAGCAATGCTTACATCAGGTCCAGGTACGTGGCCAACACTGCTCAGTGATTTGAGGGCAGCGGGAGGAAGGGAGGGACAGACACTTGAATCAGATGCTTCACCCTCTTCAGAACCTGTTACCTTGTGAGGTCATCTGTCATGGCCAGAATGAGTTTGAACAGGAATCCATACAGAATCGCAAGTTATTTTTGCAATGGTTGCTTTTAACCTTTACCCCCACTAAATCTCCTTGATCTGTGAAGGAGCATAGAAATGTCTGATTTGAATTTTATTTTTCTGCTTCTTGAGCAGTGAAATATTCCAAAGTTAGGGAGTCTGTGAGCTGGGTGGGCTGCTGAGTCCTTCGGGGTGGTTCATGAAGGTTTTCAGGTGGACTGCATTCAACTCTTCTTTCCTCTCCTTGTAGGGCCTGGCGTGTGCTGGGCAAGTGCCATACCACTGAACTAATGTCCAGTCCCTGCATTCAATTCTTAAATTCGTTATAAATGCAGATGTTTATGTCTAGATCCCAAAATCCAAAGGGAGCCTAGCCTAAAAAAGTATTTGCTTTCCAAATCGACAGTAGGACCAAGTTTATAAGAGGGAGAGAAAGAGACCTTATAAATTCTAGTACTTTTATTCTTGTATCTGTGGTAAAACTTGAAGAGTAAATGCTTTTGTGATTGGGTTGCTTCTAGATTTTAAGTCATTTAGCAATATTGGTACTACTTACACAAAATTATTATTATTTTCCCAGCAAAGAAGTCGCCATTCTCTGCAGTTTTCTGTTGGGTCTTGGGGACAGCTGCTTCAACACCCAGCTGCTTAGCATCTTAGGCTTTCTCTATTCTGAAGACAGTGCACCGGCCTTTGCCGTCTTTAAGTTTGTTCAGGTAACCTCTTCAGAGTGCCTGTGGCCCTTTTCCTTCATGCTTTCCCTGGTTTTCTGTGGTTACTAGGTTGTGGTTTTTAAGCCAAAACTGGGACGTCCTTTGAAAGGGTCCGAGTGGAAGTGGGAAGCAGTGAACAGCGCCATTACTCCGCCGACTGGCAGAGCTCACGTTCCCGTTTACTGCCCTGGTTGGAGGTTCTGGTCCCTGGAGTCCGAACGCCTCTTGCAGACAGGGTCCTTCTCACTCTGCACAGCACTGGCTTCCTTGATAATGCCCACTCTCGGGGGCACGAGGGTCAGTTAGTAACTGCAGAAAGAAGAGCAAGACCTGCCTGTCACAGTGCCCTTGGGTCTGAAGTGGTGGTGCTGATTGGGAGGCTGTTCGGTGCGCTGTGTGCCTTTTGAGATTTGTCTTTGTTTTTTGTAGTCCATCTGCGCAGCTGTGGCATTTTTCTACAGCAACTACCTTCTCCTTCACTGGCAACTCCTGGTCATGGTGGTATTTGGTTTTTTTGGAACTATTTCATTCTTCACTGTGGAATGGGATGCTGCTGCCATTGTGGCCCGGGGCTCCGACTACCGAAGTATCTAACGAGGTACCAGTGAGGGGCCGCACAGCTGCTGCTCCAGAGCAGAGCGGAAGAAGTCTGTCGTCTTCACAGTCCGGTGGATGTTGTCGAGTATGGAGAATCACAGAGTTAAGACTTAACCAGCCAGAGCTGGTGTTAAAGTTTACAGATAATAGTTATTTAAATCCAGTGGAATAAGGGAAATCTATCAATTATAACTGTTCAAAGATACTGTTTTCAATTTATCTCAAGTTCCTTACATCCACGTTACAGAGCATGGATGTCATTTTCTTCCTACTCTCATTGACAGCTTCTGCCTTGATTGAGAATTCCAGGCCGTGTGTCATAGCAGGATTCTTGCTGGGTGTCGGGGGTGTTTTACTACATAGTAACAGAAGCATATGCCTCTCCACACGTGCATCTGGAATGATATTCAGATAGCGACGTGCTGACATTTAGTCTAACTTTGAAAAGGTTTTTTCCTCCTTAAATGTTTTATTAGATAGGTTTTCTTACCTCAGTTCATACCAAGGTGTGGCCAATTAAGTATTATAAAATGAAGAAAAATTATCTTGAGTCTTACAACAAGAATGTAACATCACAGCAAACAAAAATGTGTTTAGAAAAGTAAACACATTTACTAGGCGAGGACTTTAGATAGTAATTTTCCTGAAAGATACAATGCAAGCCAAAAAAAAAAAAAAAAAAAAGAACTAGCGAGGTCTGCGCTGTGGGCAGGGTGTCGCCACTTACGTGTGATCTTACAGCAGATGCCATCAATCACACGTCTGGGAGTGGAATGTGATGGGGAACCGGTTAAGTGGAAATGTTAACTTTCCTCCATAAGAACTCATTTAAAATTTTTATAATTGAGATGTAATTCAGAAACCATAAAATTCATCATTTTAAAATGTGAAATTTAATGTGCTTTTTAAAAGTATATTTGATAACATTACCATTATGGAGGATACTTTCCTCACCCCCAAAAGGAGCTCCCCACCTGTCAGCAGGCGCTCCCCTTCTCTGTGTGGGAGCCCCGATGTGCTTTCTGTCTGCACTCTGGACACTTCATGCAGGTGGGAGAGCTCACTTTAAATGTGACACCTGTACAAATAAAGAGATGTAAATCAGCCCAGAGGACATACAATACCTTGTTTTCCATTATTTTTTTTAAAACCTGCCAGAAATTAAGAAATTTTATTGTTGGCCTGAAAATCTGAAGAAATTTTGGGTGTTTGGTGACAATAGCAGGGAGTCAGAAAACCCTGCATTTAGGTAACTCCTGAGCAAAATCCCCTGTGTGGCGTGCTGAGCTCTCTTGTTCCAGGCTGTGAGGTCCTGGTTTTCTTTGTAGTTGAGCTAACCTTGATTGGCTTCGTTGACCCCGTGTAAAAACTGGGTTTGTGAATGCTGTTTCACATGTGACACAAATGATCTGTTTTCTTTTTAAGCTCGTTATTATTTATTTCAGTTTTGCTGATGCAATATAATAAATGACCCCAATACTTAGGTGCTTACAGTGACACACACCTATTATCCTCATAGTTCATGAGTCTGTGGGCGCTGAGCTCCTGGGGTCCTCGGGTGCCCTGGCCTTGGAGGTCTGGATGTTGCCTGGCTCCGTGGGGAGGGCCCCTCGGCTCACTCGGGCATGCCAGCAGGAGCCAGTTCTTCACTGCCTGCTGGACTCGGGTCTCCTGGTTTCCTGTGGCTGTCGGCTGAGACCCTCTCTGTCCCTCGTGGAGCTGTCTGTAAGGCAGTTCCCAGTGTGATAGTCACCTTTACTAGAGAGGACAAGAGGAGCCAGAGTGAGAGACGGAAGTCACGCTCTCTCCTAGCTCAGTCTGGAAGACGACTGCCGTGGCTTGTGCATTCCTTTGGTGTGGCCCGCCCAAGCCACGCGCTCGGGGAGAGGGTCGTTGGGCCAGGCTGCCGGCCACACCGAGGCATTCCCAGGCCCCTCTTCTCCCAGGCTCTTGCCCTTTTGGCTCATAGTGGATCTTAAAACTGCTGGCAGAAGGAGGTCGAGCAGCCTGTCAGTGGCACATCGTAACCCAGAGGAGTCGAGCTCGCTGTTCCTTGGGTCCCTGAGGCGGCTGCCAAGATGGGCGCCCACTCCGGGCAGGGAGCTGCCGTGTGCTGCCCTGCTCACTTTGAGTTCTGTCTTCAGATTTTGTTTGTTTGTTTGTTTTGGGGGGCTTGTTCTCAGCATTAAGTTACTTAAAAATGAAATGTGACAATGAAATAAAGAATTAATTTTTTTAGTGTTTGTCTTACATGCTCTTCACACCTTAGCTTGGCCTTGCATGGTGGACTGTGTGGTGTCATGGGTGGGTGTGCTGCTATTACTGTGGCTTCCTCTCCTACACGTTGAAATTCGGCTTAGACCTGGAGTGACTTTTACTTACTTAGTTAATTATTTACATTTTGCTGTTGGAGAGGGGCCCAGAGCCTCCTGCACGCTAGGCACATGCTCACCACCGAGTTATGCCCCAGCCCCACAACTGCTGTGGAACCACAGATGTTTTTCTCTCCGAGTTTGAAGATGCCCCCTCATCCCCTGCTGCCCTCCTGGGTTTCCACACCCAGAAACTTGAAAACCTTTAAACATGGACTCTGGCTTTTCATGCATAGGTTTTCTTTGCTGACCTATTTGTTGACCTACCCATACTAATCTGTAGGGAGTTTGTAAGTTCTCAAAAACAAGTTCCAGTCAACAGTCCCCACAGCCATTGGAGTAGCTAATGGTAAAGAAGCAGAAACAAAAACCTGGAAAATTAACAGTGGAGCCTTTTGCACTGTTGGTAGAAATGTACAATGGTGTGGTGCTATGGGAAATGGTGTGGCAGTTCCCCTTCTGGTATTCACTCAGAAGAAGTAGACTTTGAGAGATGTTTTTATACCCATGTTCATAGCATTATTCACAAGAGCCCAAAAGTAGAAATGGGCTGTCCATCAGCAAATGAATGGAGAAACGATGTGATTTGTCCACAGTCTCAAAAAGTCATTTTCAAAATATAAAAAATTAAAATATAATTTAAAATAATCAAAAAATGAGATTATATCCAGCAACTCCACTTCTGGAGTTAGTTTGGTACCCAAAAGAATTGGAAGCACTCATTGCACACGGCTGTTGACGGCTGCATGGTTCATGGAAGCTGGAACATGGAAACAGCAGCAGAGCCCTCCTGCTGAGGAGGGGCGGGCTCAGCACGGTGTGTGCATGCAGTCAGATGATACTCCTGTGCTGGTCAGCTGTTACTGTGACCAAAATGCCTGACACAAGCCACCCAGAGGAGGAAAGGTGTCTTTTGGCTCGTGGTTTTGGTGGTTCCAGTCCGTGGTTGGCTGGCTCCGTGGCAGAATCCTCCTGGCTGAGGGCTCGGCGGAGGAAAGTGACTGGGCTCTTGGCAGCTGGGAAACTGAGGAAGGGGCCGGGGACAAGATGCAGCCCCAAAGGCACCCCTCAGCAACGACTTCCTCAGCCCTGCTCCACCTGCCTGTCTTCCCCACTTCCTGGTAGTCCGTCCAAGTCATTAAACCGTCCAGTGGGTTAATCCACTGATGAGGTGACTGTCTTCATGAGCCCATCACGTCCCCCAAAGCCCACCCTGGACATCGCTGCCCTGGGAAATCGAGGCTTCGATACATCAGCGTTTGGGAGACGTTGTAGATCCACAACACTTCTGCCACGTGCCCAGGACAGGCCGCGAGGGTGTTCTATGAAGTGGAGCAAGCCTGAAAAGGCACACTCCGCTCAGGGGAGGCACCTGCTAGCCAAATTCACAAAGCAGAACCACGGGGCGGGAGCGGAGGAGTCGGGAGGCCCGCTGAACAGCAGTGTTTCAGTTCTGTGCTGAGATGGGTGTCTGTGGTGGTGGCACATTGTGAATATACGTCATGCCACCGAACTGTGCACCTAAAAGTGGTTGCAATGGTAAATTTTATATCCATTTAAATATTTTGGAAAGCTGCGTGAGTGCTGTCTCAAGGGACCAAGGACCATCCCTGAAAAGCCCTTGGCCTGTAGCTGTAATCATGACGGAGGTTTATTGCAGTGACGTGGCAGGATACATGGCCAGGTCATGAGGAACAGGAGCTCGTGCAGGCTTCCTTGTGATGTCCATCCTGGGGGCATGCCGGCCCCCTGCTCCTCCAGCCATGAAAACAGCAGTACGCAGTCTTCCTACCAGCTCTGAGTTTTCACTGGGGTCTGATCACATAGCAAGCCTGTCTGGCTTCTGCCAAAATTCCAGACTCCCAGAAGGAAAGCAGGTCTCTATGGCGGGAGCCACACTGACCGGGCATGGTCAGAGGCCATCCAAGGGCCAGTCTGGGAAGGGGAGCAGTCCTTTGCACAGTGATGAAGTGGGCATGGGTAGGAGGCTTCCACACAGGGTTGGTGTGTGCCTTCCTGACTGCCTGCTGGACTTCCTCAGGGGCAGGGCGGAAATGCACTAGCCCTGCTCATTTTGGGGGCTACAGTCCTTAGGATCTGCACATTGACTTAACTAGATAAGACTCTCCATTTTGGGGGATTGCAAAATCTGAAACTGTTTCTAGGGACTCCTTGGAACAAATGTCAAGGATTTGAGTGATTTTCAATAGAACATGTGTATCCTTTATTTTCTCAAATTGAGATAGTTACTGTGTAACTGAGAAAAATCATTTGTAATAAGACTAAGTGTTCAGTCGTGTTAGTTTTGGTCCTCCAAGGAAGCGGAAGCCTTGGGCAAATCAGATCATTCTGCCCACATGGTGGGGTTAAAAGTCCTACTGTGGGCCTTTGCTGCTTATCCAAAAGTGAAATGAGGGTGGATCTAATGAGAAAATTAAACTTCAAAAGTTAACGTCTCATTAAAATGTCACATAACCACTGTGACTTGTTTGTATTCTTCTGATTTGGTTTCCAGCTTGTAAAATAGACAACTCTCAAACTCTCATCTCTCTTAAGAAATATGGAAATTTCCATAGAAATTTCTATTAATCATCACACACACACACACACACACACACACACACACGTGCATGTATTTACATCTGTTTATGTTTCAGGTGCTGGGAACCCAGCGTAGGTTCTCTACCCTGAGCTCCATCCCCATCTTAGTTCTAGGAAGTTGACTAGTGTCGTCTGAGGCCAACAGACTAGAATGTTCCAGTGGCTCTGGACGGCAGCAAGAATGTGCTTGGAGCACCTCTGCTGTGCGCCCGGTGGGGACGGTTCGTTTTCCGTGCCACTGTCAAGTCAGGAAGGTCTCCTGGTCTGGTCACAAGTAGTTCTGCCCTAATTCTGAGAGCGCTAAGGGATGACAGAGGAAACGCTGGCTGCCGCGGAGGGAGGTCGCCCCCGAGGAGGCTCCTGGCGTGTTCCTTTTTCACTCCAGGTCAAAGACCTCTTTTTCCCTCCTCAAATCGTGGTCGGGTAGCCCCGACCCTCCCCTCCTTTCTGATTGCATCCTGAGCCTGTTGAATGTCCTTGTTTATCGGTTTGGTTCTTCAATTTCATGTTTCGAAAGGGAGCCTCTGGGATGGTGGTCAGGAGAACTGAAGAGCGAGTCTTGATGACTCATGTAGACGGAGGAGAACCGCGTCTCCTGGGGCGGGGCTGCTGGCCACCAGATGAACGATTCCACGAAAGAGGAGCACAGCCAACGTTTCCAGTTGGCACGTGGGCAAGTAGTCTGTGCAGACGGTGGTGCTGGGGAGGGAGCCCTGGGGTGCCAGGGCTGGCTTTGCTCCCGCCGGTTAGACGCGCCATGCCTGCTGGATTCTGCGGGGCGCCGTGTGCAGCCAGAGCTGGCATAATGGACAGCCATCACCTTGGCACCAGCCAACCCTTTGACTTCGGAAACATTCTGGCCCATCCCGTTCTTTTGTAGGCTGAAGTGCCACGTGCTGGTTTACCGTTCATTTCCTTTCCTAAACAAGCATCTTTTCGTGCCTTTCTGGGTCAGCATACCCCTGATGCTAGGGGACGTGAATGGCCCAATGTGGGACACGTATCTGTATGTTCATGTTAAATATTTAAATATGCCAGACGAGCTGGCACACATTCACAGCATGACTGTGCCCTCCGAGGCCTACTTGGCAAGGATGATTTTCTTTGCCTACAGACTTTGCTAAGGACTTTTGAGTGTTTACTATGTGCCAGTACTTCACAAATAGTATAAGCTAGGTACCATCATTACACTCATAATGATGAAACCAAGAAGCCAAGAGACCAACTCACATACCGAAGGTGGCAAAGCTGGTAAGTCGGGACTGAATTAAACCCAGATGGTCTGTTCCAGGGCCTACACAATTAGCTGTGCTCCTGCCATGTGCCACAGGTGGCTGTCACTGTGGGATGCCAGGACTGTCACCGCCAAGGCAGGCGGAATAAGAACCTCCCCAGATGAGTCATATCCTAATCAGCAGAGCCTGGGAATACGTTAGTTTTGTGGTGAGTCGGAAGGGGATCAAGGTGCAGATGGAATCAAGCTTGCTTATCAGCCCATGGGAGATTTATCACGGGTCATCTGCCTGGGCCCAGTGTAATCCAAGTGCTCTTAATACGTTAAAGAGGGAGGCGGGAGGGCCGGGGTCAGAGAAGCGCCATGTGCGTGGGACTTGAGCTGCTGTGGCGGGCTTTGAAGATGGAAGAAGGGACCATAGGCCAAGGAAGATTGTGGCCTCTAAAGCGGGGACAGGAAAGGGAAGTCTCCCTGGAGCCTCCAGCAGGAACCAGCCCTGCTGACACCTGGGTTTCAGCCCATAAGACTCATTTCGGACTTGACCCCCAGAAGCATAAGATAATAAATTTGTGTTATTTTAAAACATTAATTTGTGGCAAATTGTTACAGTAGCAATAGTAAACTAATTCAGGGAGGGAGGGATTTTTAAAACTCCTCTCTGATGCACCCATGCTCTTTCATGTTGGTTGACTGTAGATGGAAGATGAGAGATGTTGTCATTTTCCTTAAATTTCTCTGTTCAGATCAAGCCCAAACTTCCTACTTATGTTACGGGGTGCAACTTAAGAACAGAGCGATCACCACTGAGAAGTCCAAAGTTGAGTGTCTTTATTAAGCCAGCTGGCGGACTGTCTCACACATGCCCCCAAAAATGGCTATTGGGATAACAACCCTGACCATAGGGGTTCTTATACCAGAAATCACATCGATCATAAGTGTCTGTTGCTATGATTCAAAATTGCAAACTAACATCATGAGATCATCAGCAGAGGGGGAAGTGGGTCAAAATGCCCCTTACCTAGGTACAAACTAAAGAATGGTTACTAACATCCACACAATCACCTTTCACATAGTACATTGTTTAGGAGCAACAGGAATCAAAAGAGAACAACTTTTCTTTACATAGGAATTGTCATTCTGTGTTGTTAAACATGTCACACTAAGTATCTGATGATGGGTACAGAGGCAAGGTGTTCCCATGGGAGAAGCTCATTTCCTATATAACATGGAGTCTCAGAGCAAAATGGAGTCTGTTTAGTCATTTCCCTTAGAGTCTGGCCTATAACATTCTCCTGGAGCCCTATCTGTCAGCCCATCACACTTACCCTGACATTCGACAGCTTCTAAGACCTGATTGGATAGGACCTTAATACTGCAAAACCATGTCTGCTCCATTCGAAACCCAGACCTTGGGGTGCAAAGCCAGGCTAGTCTCCAGAACACACCCCTCTCTATGGAGTCCCTGGTTTTGCTCTGTGACTCCGTCCTGCTTACCCAGTGTCTCTGCCTTTTCTCACCTAACTTCCCCGGAGTGGCCTGCCTTTCTCCTTCCTTCTACCCCGCTCCTCCTCACCGTTCAGCCCCACCTCCCTGAGGCCTTCTCTGACCAGAGAAGCCCGACTTGAAGGAAGTCGCTTCAGGGGCAGCAGTAAGGCCTGTTGTCCTGCCTTGCTGCTCCTTTTTCACCCGCCATTTTTAATTGTCCTCACAACTAGATCAACTCACCAGTTTATGCATGCTCTCTACATTGACATGTCTGCAGACATTTTTATCCCAAACATTCCCAACACCAAATAAACGTTGCTGTTTTTAACCTCCTTGTTCAACCAATTCTTCAGTACCAGCAGGGAATCCAATAATTCAATTCTGTTCAACATTAACTGCCCAGAGTTAGCACAGCCCCACAGGGTAAGCAAGGATTCACTCCCATAAGATAACCCATCATCAGTTGGGGCCATCCATACTTCTGACCCTCCAGCTATAAAGTGAGGGGATTCCCCAGACCCCTGGCTCATTTTTGATCATACGCTAGAAAATTCACAGAACTCAGGAATGCAATTTACGTACTATTACCAGTCTCTAAGGATACAACTCAGGGACAATAAAATGGAAGAGACGAGTAAGGCCAGGTACTGGGTAGGGTTGCGGGGCTTCTATGCCCTCTCCAGGCACACCACCTTCCCAGCACCTCCATGTAGGCACCAAACTGGAAGCTCATCAGATCTCCTGTGTAAGATCCAGCAGCCCTAGAGTCAAGGTGTGGATGCGGAAGGAACCAAAGTCTCCATAACACAGAGCCACCCCTCTGTGTGAAGAACCGCACCTGGGTTTCCACCTTATCCCCACCCCTGACCCTGCCCAAAGCCCTAAGGTCACCAGAATCTTCTGCTGGGAAAGAGAATTGCAGTGTGTTTCTCATCCAATCAGATGCACCATCTTGTACCCTTCCCCCATGGCTTCTTCCGGTCCTTCCACTTTTGAAGGCTCAAGTTTTGTGTTTTCTTATTTCACTAAATATTTGGCTATAAGGGTTTTCTTGGAGCTAAAGTACTGAAGAGCTATCCTGAATGGACACAGAAAGTCCAAGAGATGGCTTCCATGTGCCATAAGAAAACACTTAGTGTGGAGAGAGAAGGAAGAACTGCCCCAACAGTCACCTGTGGAACCCCCTCCCCCTCTCTGGGCCATGCTCTCTGTGGGGACCGGGCCACTCATCTGTGGGCCACAGCCAGCTCGCATGGACTGTTGTTTCTTTTTTAAAGAAAGAAAATGACATACATAATAATCTGTTTGGCAAAGTCCCTTGGTGGTATGTGATTGTTTTTCTGGCTGCAGAACAATGGCGGCAGTGTGTGGCTGCCTTGATGGTCTTCCTGCTGCTCTGGAACTGATGGGCTGCAGTGAATGACCCCAAGGGTTTCTGTGTTTCTGTGCAGAAGGGATACTTAGGATTCCCTATGTTCATCCTCCTAAAACCCCAGTACTTAGCCGGGGACGAAACCCAGGGCAGAGTGTGTCCTTAGCATGCACGAAACCCTGGGTTTGAGCCCCACCACCAAAACAAAATTCCCCAGATACAAACGAATAAACAAAACCACATCCTTCTGAACATCTCAAACACACAATGGGCCAAGGGACCAGGGAGAGTTGTGGGTTTAAATTTAGGGACAATTCAGAATAAGTAATGTGAACGCTGTCAGAATCCAAGTGGAGTCAGTCCTGCCAGACCCTCACCAGATGGTGGTGGGTAGCTGAGACGGGGGCGTCGGGGGCTCACACACAGGCCTTCGATGAGCCTGCACCAAGAGCGCTCCTGGGAGGAGGCCTGCCCAGCAGTGGCCTGCTTCATCCTGGACAGCTGCCTCTCCTGTCACTGACCCTTGTAGCCAGGAATTATTGATTCACAACCATTTATGTGACCTTCCTCCTTTCACTTTCAAAATCACTTGACTTGCTTTACCTCTGGGTACGCCCACGGCCCCTGCAGTTCATCACGGCGAGCGTATTCCAGGATGGCCGTCTCCTGTCCTGTATTCCCAAATAACTTCTTCTCTCTGAAGAGCTATCTCCGTTATTTTAGGTTGACCGAAAATGCTGCAACTTCCAAAATTAACCCAGTAAGTCCCATGGTTTCAGTTCTCAGAATACTTGGACAAAATTAACACAGGTACCTTAAAATAGGCTGGAAATAATCTAGAGCTCATATAGCCTTTATAGATTTTTCATATGTATATGGAAATATAATTATATTTCTTTCAAATGCTCCAGTCATATTACTTTTCTCAAAAGAATAGAACCCTAAACATAATATTCATTCCAAAAGTTATAAACGGTGTATTTGTTGCTCATTTTAAGTTTCTGTGTGTATCCTGCATCTGGGACAGTGGGACCTAATAGGTTAAATGCATCAATATTAATGAAAGTTCACCTCCAAAGGAGAAGAGTTAGACCGTCCAGGTGAAATGGAGGAAATCTTAGAAAGACACTGAAAGTGACTCAAGAGGAAATAGGAGCTCTGAGTAGCTTACGATCAGTGAAGAAACTTAATAGTCACTAAAAATATACCCACAGAGAAAACCCTAGGCCCAGATGGCTCCATGGTGAATTTTATCATGTACTTAGAGAGGGACTAATACCCTTCACACATATTTTCTGAAAATGGCGGGGGAGCAGACCACTTTCCAACACTACCATGAGGCTAGTGTGACCCTGATTCCAAAGCCAGATGGGAAAAGAAAACCACAGATGAGTATCCTTCATAAACAGAGGACAAAATATCACTAAACCTAACTCAGATAAAACGAATACATAAAAAGGATTATACACTATGACTAAGTGGGGATTTGCCCCAGGAATGTCCTACAATCCAATTCAATTCTGATGCAAACTGTGCAGCCCTAGCACAGACCCCACAAGTTAAAGACTCAGTCCCGTAAGACACCCCACTTCAGATACAGCCACAAGAAAGTCATGTTTGATAATTTGCTAGAACAACTCAGAGAACTCAGCAAAGTGCTGCACTTGCTAACGTGGTTTTGTGTTAATAAAGGATACAACTCAGGAACAGCCAGAGGGGAACCAAGCCTGGGACAAGATGGGGCTGGGGTTGGGACGTCAGCTTCTGTGCCCTCTCTGGGTACAGGCCCTGATAGTACACAGAGGCGTTCAACATCCGGATGCACCCTTTCGGTGTGGCTGGTGGAATCATTGGCCACTGGTAACAGAACTCAGTCCCAGCCTGCATTTCAACCAGAGGAAAATTGGGTGAAGCTCCAACATAGGATCCTGTGCAGTTGGTTTCCCAGGCAACCAACCCCCCTCTGGAAGCAACCCAAGTCACCTCATTAGTATGTAGAGATGCTCCTGGACTTACAGTGGGGGGTACATCCTGATAAGCCTGTTTTAAGTTGAAAATATCGTACGCTGAAAAGCACTTAAAACATGGAACTTACCAAACCTCCCAGGACGCAGAACACTGTAGTGATCAGTTGTTTACCCTGAGGCCGTGTGGCTGAGCCAGGTCGCGGCTTGCTGCTTCTGCCCAGCGTCCCAAGATAAGATTGCACCTCGTGTCATTGGCCTGGAAAAGAGCAAAATTCAAAATTGAAAGTATGTTTTATATTGGGTGCATATGGCTTTCGTACCATTGCAAAAACGGAAAATTGTAAGTTGAGCATCCTAATTCAGGCCAATTGAACTCAGCTGTGGTCACTATGAATAACACAAGACACTCCTATTATTCAGGAAATGCCTGGGGTTTAGGAACTTTGTGCCAAGAACTTGGGACAAAGACTATATGTATGTGTGTGTGTGTATATATATATATATATATATACACATACATATATATATTATATACTATATACATACATATATACATACATACATACATACACATATATACCTATATATATATACTTATATATATGAGTGTGTGTATATATACATATATAATTTATATTGGACAAATATATAAATATATAAGTTCATATATAAATATATATTTGACCAAATATGTATGTGTATCTTTATTATGCTACAATGATATACCATATCAATAAAATGAATAATAAACTCCATGATTGTCTCTTAGATACAGAAAAAGCCCTTGACAAAATCTAAAACACATGCATGGAAAAAGCTAACAGAAAATGAATAGCTCTCAACAGAGTGGGACTAGAGAACTTCTTCCACTTACTTGGTGCAACACGGAAAAGCCCACAGCTACCCTCACACCTGGAGGAGAAAGACAAAGCACTCTTTCCTGAAGATTAGGATAAAGGCAAGGTATGCTCACCTCTAGCAGCACCTAGATTGCAGAAGAAATAGGACTAATCCTCACAGATGACACAATCTCATGATAGTACTCCCAGGAATCCACCCAATAACTCCTAGAGCTAAAAAGTTTAGCAAGGTGGAAGGATACAAAAACAATATACAGATATCAACCATACAGCAATTTGAAAATGAAATTAATATTACATGCACAACAAATCAAAACAAAATAATAATACATGTAAGTACACATGCTAGGCAAGCAAACATCCCCAGCCCCTGGTCAGTTGATTTCTGACAAACATTCCAAGATAATTCAATGAGGAGAAGATAATCTTTTCAAGAAATTGAATATTTGCCTGCAAAAGAATAAAGCTAGACCCTTACCTCACACCATATGTAAACACTAAAGCAAAGTAGATCATAGACATCACGGTAAAAGTTGAAACTATAAAACTACCATGTGAGGAAGTGGAAGAAAATCTTCATCACCCTGGCTGGGTAGAATTCTAAGTATGACACGAAAGGTATGATGCTTTTTTTAAAATGGATGAATTGAAGCTCATCAAAATTAAACACGTTTGTCTTTCAAGAGCCAATATTCCAAAAATGTAAAGGCAAGCCACAGAGTGGGAGAAAATATTGCAGATTATATGCCTGATGAAAAGGGAAACTTTTATATCCAGAATATATAGAGAACTCTTATAACTAACTGATAATAAGATAACCCAATTTTAAAATCGGTAAAAATCTTGCTTTCACCAAAGAAGATATGTGAATGGCTAAGAGACACATAAAAAGATGTTCAAGATCCCTCCCTAGTCAGTAGGTTAGTGTAAATTAAAACCACAAGGAGATACTGCTCCACACTCAGGAGAATTACAAATAAAAAAGGCCCGGACCTGGATGTATCCTGCGGTAGAGCATGCGCTGAGTGAAATGAGTCAATCTCCAAGAGCCAAAGGCCAAATGTCCTCTCTGACATGTGGATGCTAACACCGGGGTGGGGGTGGGGATGGAGAAGAGAAGTTCATTAGGTTGATCGAAGGGGCAGGAAGGGAAGGGAGCCGGAGGGAAAGGGGAGGCAGCAGAAGGAATGGACACTACTTTCCACTTTCCGATGTTCATATGTGAACATATCACCAGTGAAGCTCCACATCATGAACAACCACAGGACTGGGACCCTAATTAGAATAAGTTATACTCCATGTATGTAAATATCAAAATACACTCTACGGTCAGGTAGATCTAAAAAAAAAGAGCCAATCAGTGAGGACATAGGCACCCTAGGGCTACCCAAACCCTGAGGCCATTTCTGTGCCTGTGCTTTTGAGTGAAGATACTTCTGCCACCTTATCCTGTGGAGTAAGACTTGACTTTACCTAACCTGACTTTTCAGAGTCCTTTCCAGCACCTTCTTCCTCAGGCCTCCCAACAAGGCAGCACAGATGTTGGGAGACAGATGAGCGCCTTCACATTATGGCTCAGGATGGGAGCTCAAGGAGGAGGGGACCAGCTCCAGACAGAAGCCTTTGTCTAGCTCACTAAATTGTTGGATTGACTAGGTAGGATTCTAGTCTATTCTACTTTTGTTTTTTATTCAAACTTCGTTTTTTTTTTTTTTTTTTAAACTAGGATTTTAGAGGTTGAATTTAGAATATGGTATTTTCCCTCCCTTGGATTTGGTCCAAGAGAATCTAGTTACTGACACCCAGGGAGGAGCTTGGCTTAGCAGTCCGTGGGTATATGTCCCATGTTGGGGCACGGTGTCCTCGAAGGTCCTATAGAGCTTAGGGTTAATATTATCTAGGGAGGAGAGTAGGTCAGGATGATCTTGGAAGTGTGAGGAAGGATCCGTTGTTTAAACTCCTCAGGTGCACCTGAAATTCTCACAACAGCTGAGATGCTAAGTAGCTGCTGAGCCTGCCCGTCCTGCTTCGGTCAGCACAACCTCACCTGCCCATCTCCCAGCTCACGCTTTTCTGTGCAGATTTCTCACCGTCATCTGCCTGTGATCTTGGAAACTGCATGGTAAAGCCAATTTAAAGCCAGTCGGGCCTGCCAGTATTAACGCCTCTGCCCTCGGAAAGGTCTCTATGCCCTCCGCCTGCGTCACCCGGAGTGAAGAGAAGAAAAATGGCCTCAAGAGAGCTGCAGGGTGCAAAGAAAAATGAGATTGAAAATACTGCCAGGCAATAAAGAACCTCCAAGTGTTTGCACCAGGCAAATAAACCAGCAGGGAGTGGTTGGGGAGAAAGCAAGGGGCTGGAGCAGGGCACCGCCCAGGGATCTGTAGCTGCCTAAGAAGCAGGAGTGGGCGTTGCAGAGATTCCATGTGTCGCTGGGCATCTGTGGTGTGCAGGCTACTGAGGGATCTAGGTCATTCTCTTCCATCCTCCGAATGGGACTGGCTCTTTTCCTCTTCTGTGGCCCAGAGCATGACTCTTTCACAAGTCCCTCTCTAGGATTCCAGAGCAGTGATTCTCAGTCGGGCCTTGCGAAACGTCCATTTGGAGCCAGGTCATTCTCTGTGGTTGGGTGAGGGGCAGAGGAGGCTGTCATGAGTACCGCAGGACGCTGAGCAGTATCCCTGGCCTCTGCCCATGAGATGCCAGGAGCACCCTCCCAGTGAGCACAACCGGAATGCCTCCCGAGATTGTCCTGTCTCCTGGGAAGCAAAACCACCCCCACATCCCCTTGAGAACCACCATCCTGGGAGGTGGCAAGGATTCGCTGAGTCTGAAGACTTCAGAGGGATTTTGGCATTGGTGAGGGACTGCAGTCCTTCAAAAGGTCAAATGTATCTCTTTGAGTAAAAGTGTCCCCAAACAATTTAGCACTTACACAGATTCAGTGGAATAATGGGCACCCAAAGAGGTCCCTGTACTGAGTCTCAGTGCCTGTGAAAAGTTCCCATATATAGCAGAAGGGATTCTGTAGTGGTGCTTAAGTTTAGGATCCTGAGGTGGGGAGATTATCCTGGGTTACGGTGGAGGGGGCAATGTGATCCAGGTCTTTATAAGAGGGAGGAGGGAGGGTTAGAGTCAGAGAAGGAGATGGAAAGTCAGAAGCAGAGGTGTGTGTGTGTGTGTGTGTGAGAGAGAGAGAGAGAGAGAGAGATATGAGAGAAGGGGTGGGGAATGGGGACAGAGACAGAGACAGGGGGTTGACTTTGAAGATGCAGGAAGTCACCACAAGCCAAGAAATGCAGGCCGCCTCTAGGAGCTGGAGAAGGCTTCAGGAAACAGGCCTTCCCAGAGCCTGCAGAGGAATGTGGCCTGTATCCAGACCCATGTTGGACTTTGGAACCCAGAGCCTCATGCATGCTCAGTGAGCATTCTACCACAGAACTGCACCCAACTCTCATTCTGGAGCCGGGAACTCCAAAGCCGTAAGAGAGAAAGTGTGCTTTGTTTTAAACCAATGGTTTGTGGTAATGTGCTACAGCAGCTGCAAGATTCCTGCAGTGGCTCTCCATGGTTTTTCCTTAGCTAGCTGGACATCTCAGTTTTTGAAAGACCCTGCCTATGTCAGGCAGAGCTACCCTGCCTGATGAGCAGCCTGTCCTTTGCACCCTACAGCACGGTGGCCCCCTAAAGCTGACGGGCCTGGATTCCTGAGGGAGCCTCTAATGGGTCAGCAGCTCTGATCAGGTGACAGCAATCTGCAGGGTGTGCCGCAGGCCCCAACTGCACCTGGACCTTCCTCTGTGGCGCCTTCTCACAAGTGCCTGAGCCAGGGTCTCTCTCAAAGCCTAACCTGGACTTTTCCTCTTGGGAGCTGGCTTTTGGGACCGGTCATACAGCATAGCTTGGGGTTCCCCCATTTACCATGAGAGTTGAGACATCCAAAATCTCACTTTGATAAATTCATTAAATTTTTAGTAGACATCAGTTTTAGATGTTTTAGGTTCATTGCAAGTTTGAGCAGGAAGTAGAAAGTTACCATACCCCCTCTGCCCCATTATCAACATCCCCGCCAGGGCAATGGGCAATACATAGGTTATAACTGAACCTACCTTCGTGCATCACCAACCAAAGTACAGTTTACCTTGGAGTTTGCACTTAGTGTTGTACGTTGTACACATTTTGACAGGTGACATGCACTCACTATTAGACTATTAAAACTCAGGTTTTTAACTTTTTTTTGGTGCTGGGGATTGAACCCAGGGCCTTAAGCATGCTAAGCAGCGACGAGCCACACCCAGCCCCTCTCAACTTTTACTTTAAAGGCAGACCATAGACCACAGGCAGTGCCCTGCACGCTAGGATGGGCTTCCTAGTAGGAGAGCACAGGGCTGGGCTTGAGGGTCTGAGCCACGTCTTGTGACAGACAGGGCCAGGCACAGCTCCGCGGCAGCCTTTCTCTCCCCAGGTTTTCTTCCTGATGTTGTTGCCTGCCCTCAAGTGTGGCGGGGGAAGCCCTGCGACTGACAAACTTGGATTCTGGTCCCAGCCCTGCGCCCGTAGGTATGTCATACTCTCTAAAATATAATCTCAGGAAAGTGAGGGTTCGGATACGGTGGCTTCTATTATTTCTAGTCAATAAAATCTCTCCCATCTCCAGTCCACTGCAGTTTGTTTCCATGTTCCTGGCCAACCAGACGCCATCAACGCTTAGCTGGTGGCTCAGATTAACTCCAGATGCCTGGGTAAAAAATTCAGTCGTGACCTTCTAGTTCTTGACTCCAGCTTTGCTCATGAAATGAACAAGTCTCAGGTGGAAGGGTCTCTCACAGCCATGGAGTGTGTAGAAATGGCCTTGCTGATTTGGGAGCTTGGCATAAAAACAAAAACAAAAATGCAAAATAACCCAGGGGTGGCGGAGACCCGGGCGCACGTCCCGCCATGCCCTGCAGAGGGCAACCTGCTCCTGTGATCGGTTTTTGCAGGTTTGGAGCTTGTTGCCTGGTCTCCTTTTTGCGTGGCTAACCCCCCACCAGGCCTTGTGTGGAAAAGGAATGGAATCATCACAGTAAATTAAAATGTGAGTTAAAGTTCATCTCAGCCACTCAGGGGAGGCTTCTGCTTGGCCCTTCCCCGTGGTCCCCATTCTTGATTCTCCCGGGTGGCGTGGGGGTGCTGTGGCTTGTTCAGTGGCCTGAATTCTGATGCCCCCATATAACTCTCTGGACTTCCGGACTGTCCTTATGCTCCACTTTCTTTTTGCGAGGTGCTGAGAACTGGATGGGTGGGAAACGGAGAACCTGTCCAGATATCGCTCTTGTTAAATAGTTCTGCCTCAGGGCATCACACGTGTAAGCTCTGCCGAGCTGATTCATCTGTCTCTTGTTGCCCTTGACCCAAGCAGAAAATGCAAAACAGGAAGCCTGGAAAATAATGGTCAAAACAAACATAAATTCATTTGGAAGCAAGATCTTTCCCCTCTAGACTGATAGGGCAGAGAGACAGGTGTGAGTGGTGGGAACATGAGGTTAAGGGGATGATTGTTAAAGGGGCCCGCCGTGTGGACCCCCAATGCTTTCTTTTCCAAGAAGAAATTTGCCTGCAGCCCCGCCTGGCCTAAGACAGGATGCGTCACCTTCCTCAGCAAACTACCTGTTACCTGCAGCAGAAATGCAGACCTGAATTGATGTCGGCAAGAGGAACCCAAGTTACCCTGAAGGGGGCGACATTGTGACCCTTTTCATAGACCAGACCCTGAAATCCTGGGAGATGAGGATAATTCCTCCTGACCATAAAATCTGTAGGAATTTGTGACCAAGAATCCAATTAGAGCCGGTTGGCATGGGTCAAGGTGACCTGGAGTTGTCATGGCAGTGGGGACTTGAAAGTCTGAGGTCATTCTGCTGTCAGTCAAAAGTCAAGAGGTGGACCCAGGCAGGACTCTCTGGAAACTTATCTGGGATCCTCAATAAAACCAGAGTGCAGGAGAAGCATGCTGTCCCCCTCCTCTCTGAGAGAAGCCACTCTCTCCCTGAGAGTGTCCCCTTTCCCTTCCTATCCCTTCAGTAAACTCGTGCCTGTTACTCTGAGTGACATTCTGAAATTTTTCTGACTTGAAGCAAGAATCAGGGCTTGAAGGGGGGCCTTCTTGCTGCCTCAGTTCCCCCAGAAGGCCCCAGCTCTAACAGGACTAGAATTCCTAGGTGGTAAGTCGGAGAGGTGTATGTATACACAGACTTCGTGCCTGAGAGCCACTGAATGCGGCTGCAGAAGAGGCTGGAGAGCTTTCGAGCGTGAGGAGGGGCTTTACTCCCTGGCCCCGGGGCCTGCGCTATCAGAGCTGGATTCTAGCAGACCTCGTGGTGTTTCCCCCTCCGTGACCTCTGCCCTGCATGTAGAGGTTCACCGCACCCCCACCTGCATCTGGGGGTAGATCTGCCCACTGGACTCACCAGTCACTTGAAAATGCAGCTGCTGTCCAACTTCAGCTGCCCCTGCTGGGATTCCATGTTTCTGTGTTCCCTTCCCAGGGTGCCTTGGCTGCCTTCTGCAGGGGGTTGACTTGTGTCCTCTAGAAAGGAGTGCCCAAGCCCTAACCCTGGGTACCTGCAAGGAGCCCTCCCTTGGAAAGAGTCCTTGCAGAAGTCATTGAGCCGAAGATCTTGAGATGAGATCCTCTGGGATTAGGGTAGGGGCTGAATCCAAAGGACCGGTGTCTTTATGGGCGGAAAAGAGATCTGAGACACACGGAGGAAAGGTGAGGTGGAGACGTGTCAGATGCACGTGAGTGAGGAGCCACACACGGAGGGAGGAGTGCCCAGAATGGCAGATGCCACCAGCGCCCGGGAGGGAGGCATGGAACAGGTGGAGCCTCCCTCAGAGCCTCGGAAGGAACAGACTCTTCTGGCACCTCGAGTTTGGACGCGTGGCCTCCAGAACCTGCAGACAATAAATCTGTCGTTCTCTGCAACATACTCCATGGTAGTTCATCCTGGCAGCTCTACAAAATGAAAACTCTCTCCACAGCCTTATAGTTTTGGCAAAGGTATAGGTAGCAGTCTCTTAGTTTTTCCTTTGTTAAACAATTGTAGGCTTTTGAATGATTTATGTCCTGGGACTTTCGTTTTCCCTTGGGTGGTGGTGGACTTCCTGTCCAGGATTCACCCCTCCCTGACTCCCCTCCCAGCAGGCTCTGCCTCTGCCTCTCCTGACCGTCCTGGGGTAGGCTGCTCTTGCCGGGGCCAACAGCAGTCAGAGCTGAGAGGAGACCCTCCGGGCAGGTGGAATTTCCTCCAACCTGGTCTCACTTTGCTGTGGTTTCCTGAGGACAGCACTTACCTGGTAGTAACTTCTTAGCTGGCCATAACCGCTCAGTTCCAGACTGGCAGATCGATGGACAGGCCAGGGCCCTGGCTGGAGAGGAGAAAGAGTGGGGACTATCCCAGAGGGCCCTGGTATTCCCTGGCCCTCCTGAGACCTGAGCTGAGCTCTGAGTGGCCCAGGTCCCTTCTGTTCCCAGCTGCCTCTTTTGAGCAGAAAACTAGAGGCCAGCAAGAAAGAACCACTTGGCCAGCCTCAGCAGGTGGGGCTGCATTCTGAGGAGCGGGAAGCCTCTGGGGTGCTCTGCGGGTGGGCATGTGGCCTTGCTGGCCGTCTGGTTTCCCACAGTGGGAAGACACCGGTGCCAGGAAGCTTCCTTCTTCTTGGCCACATTGAGAGGTGGTCACCTGAGCCACTCACTCCCTTAACAAAACCAGATATCTACCCTTTGGTTGGCAAGAGGTGGGATACATGAGGGGAACTGACCTTCAGTTCTCATCCAAACTTGAAGATGAACTCTCCCCTTGGGTATGTTCTCTCTCTAAATCTAGCTGTGTGGTCTTGGCCTTTGGTTTCATTCAGGCAGAAAGGGCAGGTTCTCGAGGAGCAGGTCATTGGAGCCCAAGAGGAGGGCTGTGCGCAAATGGGAGAGGGCTGAGGATGCCGGGGGCCCTCTTACGCTCAGGATCATCTTACACTTACTCTGCAGCTGCCTCTTGAGCAGAAACCCTTCCACTCTGAGCCCTGCCCGATCAGGCCACTCCTGGGGCACCTGCTGCTATTGGGAGCAGGTGTCCTGGCTGAGGCCCAGCAGGGAAGGGCCTCTTGTCCGGGAGCATAGACAGGGCTCAGTCTGGCGGACATGATGATCTCTCTCTGGGCCACTGTGGTGGTGGAGGAGGACAGACAAATCCAGGTTCAAGTTACAAGCCACCACTTCTTAAATGTCATTTGGGGATGAACAGCTTATTCTGGGTCTCGGTTTCATCTGTGACACAGGAGAAATGGCTATGTGACAGTGTTTTCGTGCCCCTCATTTAGGAGGTGCTTGAATAGTCCTTCAATAGGGTGCAAATGAGATGGGGGACCCCTGTGTATAGAAGAAAGCCTCCATAATCTCACTGAGCAGAGACGTCACTTCCTCTCCCCTCCTGGGAGGGGGAGCATGCTGACCCGCGACCACCTAGGGGAATGTGCTCCCGATCTTTCTCTTCAGCAGTAGGTTTGCCCTGGGGTCCTGTCGTGGGGTCAGGCCTGGAGCACTGCGGGGGCCAGCCTGGGCTGCGGTGTCTGCCCCACAGCTGGACTCTCGGCAGGCAGACTGCAGGAGGAGCTCTGCCCCCGCTGGTGTGTGGTCATTTTCCTGTCCTGGGGGCCCGCTGGCCTCACTCAGCATGACTTTATAGCAGCCTTCAGCACCTCCACCCTCCAGGCAGGCAAGGTGATGCTGGGGTGTGTGGGACCTTTGACCTTTCTTCTGCAGCTGCAAATGCAGGTGTGGTGGGGGCAGGGGCTGGTCAGAGCTCCTGCCAGGGCTGCCCAGCCAGGGCCTCTTCTCCGAGAGAGGCAGACTCCAGGAGAGGCTGGACCCCTGCATCTTGTACCCCTGGGTGTGAGCCTGGGTATCAGGCTGGGGTGAAAGGAGGAGGAGGCGGTCTTTAGAAAACTGGAGTTGCCACCCTCGGGGACACACCAGGAGGGTGTCCTGTTTTACCTCTGCCACTCTGGCCCCTGTTTTCACCCAGCGGCAACCAGGGCAAGGAGAGGTGAGTTGGCAGGGAAAGTGAACAGCTCGGGTCTAGAGGTGACGCTTAGGCAGGGCAGGGGATGGAGCTCCTTTGGGGAGGGTTGGGGGACTCTGGTCTGAGTCGGTTCCAGGATCAAGGACTCCAGTACATCCTATGGTTACTGCTGGCACTTGTTACCATATGTGAGAAAAACCCCCTGATTTTAGAAATTCCTCTAGAAAGTCAAACAGTCACACAAACTGTGAATGTGTTAACTGCCACCGGCCAGCCCAGGCAAGTCTTGAAACAGTGGATTTGCTTGCCCTGGCTGTGCCCTGCTGTGTGTCCACCCATGTGATCACCCCGCTGCCCCTTGGTTTCACACATTCCCTGAGTGTCCTGCTGCAGAGCTGCCTCTGCCCTGTCTGCGCCGACCTCTTAGCTTCCCTAGCTCCGGCTGGCAGTGGCCCTGCTTGCCCTTCCTCAGCCTCTCTCTCTGTCCCTGGTCGGGCTGGCCCGGGTGCCTTCTTCCTGGCTATTTGATGGTCCATCTGTTGATAGAGTCCTGGCCTCTCAGGAGCCTGAATTTAGGAGGCATTTTAGTTTTCTGGGCTGCTGTAACTGACCATGAACTGGTGGCCTACACCAGCAGACATTTATTCTCTCCCTGTTCTGAAAGGCAGGCATCCAAAATCAAGAGGCTGGAGGAGAGCGGCTGGGGGGCAGCTCAGTGGTAGAGCGCTTGCCCTTACGTGTGAGGCACCGGCTTGATCCTCAGCACCACATAAAAATAAAGTAAAATAAATGTATTGTGTCCATCTTCAACTAAATAAATAAATAAAGTAAAATAAATGTATTGTGTCCATCTACAACTAAAAATATGTTTTTGAAAAAAGACCGGAGAGCCACTTTCCTTTCAGACACTCTAGAGGAGGGTCTCCCCTTGTTTCTTCCAGCTGCTGGTGGCTCCTTGTCTGTGGCCACATCACACCAATCTCCACCTCTCTCTTCACATGACCCTCTCCTCCCTCCCAGATCTGCCCCTGCCTTTCTTGAAGGACGCTTTTCATTGGATTTCAGCCAAACTGGTTAATCCTGACTGATTTTATCTCAAGACCCTTAATTTAATTACATGTGCTGTTTTCCAAATAAGATCTCGTTCATAGGTTCTGCAGTCTGGACAGACCCGTTTGGGAGCCGCGCGTGCGCGGTCAGGTGCAGCCCACCTGTTTCCCAGCGGCCCTCCCTCCCCGGGCTCTCTAGAAGGTGGGCTGACTGACGGCCCTTGGCATCTCTCCCCTGCCTCTGCAGTCTCCTCCTCCAGCACCTCTCTCACCTTATAAGCCCCTAAAACAAACCAAAGACTTTCCCTCCAAGGTGTCTGCCCCTTGAGCTCCATCTGTCCATCTTCCTTAGTGCCCAGACTGCTCAGAAAAGCAACCCCTGCTCCTCAGCTCCCACCCTGGGCCCCCCTCCCCTCTGTGCCACCTGCACCTGCCTTGCTGAGGGCACCGCTGACCACCCGTGTGCTCTCTGGTCTCAACGTCCTGTTCTTCCACCGTACTTTGTGCAAAGGGGCCTCCTCTCCTCCTCTTCTGCCTCAGGACAGCTCCCCATTTAGAGTACATGGAACAGCCCTGGGTGGGGGTCTCCATTCTGCCTGGGCCGTGGGGGGTTCCGAGCCAGGCCCTGCTTCTCTGGGTTTGGTGTGCCTCGCTGCCTCACAGGGGGCATCACGGGATGGCGGGAAGGTGGAACAGGACCGAGCAGCAGCAGCAGCAGAGGAACCCTGGTTTGGAGGTGGCCGTTTCTGTTCTCCCTGTCCAGGTTCGGTGCCTATGAGCACATGTGTCTGTCCCAAGTGCCCAGCTGGGCTGGCCTCCACCGCCAAGTGGAGCAGGACTTTCCTTATCTTCACGCTCTGCTTTGAGGGTGAGCTGAGGCCGGAATGGTTTGAACACCTTCTCAGCCCCGGGAATGCTCGCCTGGCCTCCTCCTTCCAGGGTGGTGAGTTTCTTCCTGTGAAATCTCCGTTGGCCACAGGTTTAGGGCTAATGTGGCGCCTGTCCCTGCTGCGGCCCAGCTGCAACCGGTCTACATTTCTGCTGCTGAAACTCTGTGAATTAATTAATATGGGGGAAGCATTTCTCCTGAATTATTTACCAGCTTCCAGGATTCCAAACAATCTTGGAAGCGTCTGGTTACAGATGTGCTGGGGCCTCTCTTTGGAGGGCCCCCCGGGGGCACCTTCCGTGGGTGGGAGTGGGGGAGGGAAACCAGTTCAGGGCTTTGAATTGCTGCCTTCCGGAAGCCCTTCATGGGCAGGTCAGCAGGAGAAGGCTTTACTAAGTTCTTCCCACAGAGAAGCCAGAGCCTCTTTTTTTTTTTTTTTTTTTTTTTTTTTCTTTCTTCTCAGAGAAGAGGCCCGGCTCTGCTTTAGGTGTGGCGTGTCTGTACCAGGCCACGGCAGGTCTGGGGCTATCACGGGGCCCCTGGGTTTCTGGGGGGTGTTTGCAGGTGCCTCCCTGTGCTGTGCATGGGGAACCACCAACTGCCATGTTGGGGTTGAAGAAGTCCCTTGCTGACCATCCTACTCATGCCCAGTCCAAGGCTACTTTGGGATGAGTAGCCTTGGACTGCCTCTGGTATGAGTCTTCAGGGTGAACTTCAGTCTCCAGCTGGTTCTCCAGGTGGCTCTGCTGCCCCTCTCCGCATGGGTGGCTCTTGGTCGGTGCCCTTAGGACCTTTTTGCTTGTACCACCTTCATTTGGACAACGCTCCCAGGGCTCTGGCCTCTCCCTGTGCTGCCTGGTCCTGCTGCTTATCCGGGGTCCTTGAATCCTTGGCCCAGGCCATGTCCTTCCTCACCTTCCCACCTGGTCGGACTGACTTCCAAGCTGCCTCTGAGCTTCATGCCAGGCCAAGGTGAACCAGTTCCTGTGCCCGAGTGGAACCTGCCTGGGCTCCCCTGGGGGCTGGTGTTCTTTTTAGGGAAGACAGCTCTTACTGCTGCTTCCGCTTTTCCCTTTTTAAAAATCGATTCTCAGGGTGGGAAGTACTCATTCGCATCCCACAGACAGGACCAGTCAGCAGGTCACACCAGAGGCTCAGGGTTGATCCTTAGGGCCAGTGAGGTTGGTGCAGGGTAATCGCTTTGGGCCTGGGGAAGAGCAAAGGCGTCCAGCTCTCTGCTTCCTGGGTCAACACGGGCACCCCCTGGTCCAAGCGGAGGCAGGCAGTGTGCTGGGTAATTGTGTTGGATCTGAGTTTGGTTAATTACTGTATTAAGGAGACTGTAGACAGTTTCATCTCCTGTGTGTGAGATGTCCAAATTAAAATGATTCTTAAAAGCTGAAATGAGAAACAGAAATTATATTCCACAGGGTAAACTCCTCTTTGGCTGACGCTTGAAGTTCTCCAGACATGGAAGAAGGTCAGTTACCCTAGGTAAGTCAGACAAGCCGAGCTTCATTGCATCAGAAATCTAAAAACTAAAGCTATCTGCTTCCCTCTCTCTTCCACCTGCCTCAGACCCAGTGGCTTCCTCTGACTTTGGAAGCATTTGGAAGGTTTGAATATTAAAATGACAATCATACAACAACCAACCCTGAGGAAATCTGCTCACGTCTTGTGGACACGTGCCTTATTTATGACTCTATGAATGAGGGCACCTGGGACACTTAGTACTTGTCCATGTATCTAGTCCCTGTGTCTGCATTTTAGTTACCTTACTGCAAGATGTAGTAGCGAGCGCTGTCTCAGCGTCTCTGTGGGTCTGGAGTTGGTCACAGCGTAGCAAGGCACCTCTGCCTCAAAATCCCTCGTGAGTCTAGTGTCCCAGGCCGTTGCTGAGCTTTATTCTCATGGATAGCTGGACCTGGGGACAATCTGCTTCCAAGCTCACTCACAGATGGTGGGCAGGATTTAGTTCTTGCTGGCTACCGGTCAGAGGTGGTGCCCAGTTCCCACCACGTGAGCCCCCTCGTGGAGTGACTCGGCACCTGGTAGCCAGCGTCCTTTCCAGTGAGTAAGAGATCGAGACGGGGCAGGTGAGACAGAAGCTGAAGGTTTTGTAACCTAATCTTGGAAGCGACATCTCTTTACTTGCGTGTGTTCTATTTGTTAGAAGCAAGTTTGGAGGTCAGCCGGTGCTGAGGAAGATTCCACAGGAGCATGGTCCCAGGAGGCAGGAGTCCTTGGGGGTCATCTCAGAGGCTGCCCACCATGCTCTTCTCCGTGTGAGCAGGTGTGTTGGGGGAGTGTGCAATTTTGGTTTTGCAGGAGGTGTGAATACCTACAGATTGATAGATCGGGAACATTTTGACTATCTGGAAAGAAGAGCCCCATTTAATAGATCATTAATTTATTTGACTTGCACATTTTGCCAACAACTTGCTTCTGCCTCTGATAGAGCGACCTGTTGAAATCCACAAATTACAGATATGTGTGACAGCAGGCTGCAGCCGGTCTGTGAAAACACCAGTTATAAAAGCCAGCATGCCAAGACGTTTGCCGGAGGGTGGAGGTTCCAGATGGGGGATCTGCCTGAGAGGTGGGCGAGGCTTCATCCTCCAGGGCAGCAGGGTCCCAGGCTTGTGCTTGCCCTGGAGACACCAACGTTCCCTGTGTGTCCACTGTATTGGGAATGACGTGGCCAGCCTCAGCTCTGGCTAGAGCGACAAGCCCACTGGGCAGGCCCAGCCAGTGCCCTCACCTCGGAGCAGAGCCCCGGGGAGGGCGAGCAGGGTCAGGTCACTGAGCGAGATGATATTGTCCAGCAACCTGGTGCCCATGCTTTGCACATGTCATACCCCCTTTCACTTAACTAAAGGAACATCCCCAGAATGGTTACTTTTGGTCAGGTCCATCGGTCAGTCATTACTTCTGCTTCTTTAACTCTTCCTTTCCCTGGGAATCTGCCCTGGGGGGTGGGGGAGCACCACTCAGCCTAGGGGAGAGTCTCCAGTTTGGGAGTGTGATGTGATAGAAGGCACATGGCCCTGGAGCTGGACAACACTCTTGGATCCTGGTCTCATGGTTTCCTAGCTGTGAGACCTCAGTTTTCGCCTCTGTAAAATGGGGATCATGTCTCCAACTTTATGAGACTGTATGAAATAACTCATATGGAGCCTGGCAGGGTTGAGACGTATCACGGTCACATGACATGCCAGGTCTCCCTCCTCCCCACCTGCCAAAGCAGAGGTGTTCTTCTAATTGAATGCAGACTTTGCTTGTGGGTCTTGTTGCCCAGAGACACTCCTTCTGAGTGGGAAGTGAGGCAGGGGAATGGGTGTGTGCTCGCAGGGGCTGGGGGGCTCAGGGAGAGGCAAAGAGCAGAGCATTGCTCTGCCTGACGTTTCTTTCTGGGAACGTTTCTCTGCCAACAACAATGCTATCGATGCCAGCGGTAGCACAGGCTGCCCACGGAGCCAGCCCCCACCCGGCGACAGCCCAATCCATTCCTCGGCAGGGAGTTTTGCAGTCCAGCAGTTTGCCCGCGCGGAAGTGAGTGTGTGTGTGTGTGTGATGGTGTTTGAAGATGTGCCTTTGGGAGGTGATTAGGGTCAGGAAAGATCTCAAGGGCGGGTCCCTCAAGGTGGGACTGATGTCCTTACAGGAGGAGACCGCTGCCACCAGTGTCACCATAGGATGACACGACCCTTTCCGTGGAGGCCTGGGGCCCCCAGGACGCAGCCTTCTTGGGGAAAGGTTGCTGTTCAGCAGGGGAGGGTGGCAGGGGGACAGTAGCAGGTTGGATGGCGGCTCTGGAGGTTTCACAATGGAGGGAAAGGCCTGTGGGTGACACCCAAGCCTGGGTGATGAGACCAGGTCCTTCTAATGGCTGCCTGCTGGTTCTAATCCTGCAGAGACTGACAGAGAGCCTCTCTGGGGGTCTGTCAGGGAGGACAGGGAGCCGGGGGGCTTCCCAGCCTGGGGCTGTGCTTTCCTTCATGTCTGCAGTGCTGGTTCCGGTTGACTGCCTCCAGGTCCCACTCTGCACCCAGCTCAGGGCTGATGCCACCCCCACCCACCACGCCTGTCATCCTGGGCCCATGCCCGTCGGGCCCAGGCAGACCCCAGGCAGACCCCAGCACGTCCTGCCCGGTGCTCCCCACCCACACAGGGCTCGTCAGCCCTTCAGCCTCCCTACGAGATTTTCCCTTCCATGTTGAACTTATTTCTGTCTTGTCTGCACTGAATGGCGCTTATTCGTGTCTATCACCTGTCGTTGGGCCGGGGTGGAGAAGAGGGACGGGCAGGGAGAAACATTTGCTCTCATCGTATCCACCAAGTGCACATTTTCTCCACCAAGTGCACATTTTCTCCGCGGGGTCTGGACGTGCGTGTGTCTGAGCTTTGAAAGCTCATCCTTAATGGTCTAATTGCCTGGCCGCAGACCTGGCGTGGCGCCTGGCATCTGGCTTTCCGTGGATTTGAATTGGGAGGGGCTACGGGGGACCTCCTCCCTGACTGATGGATATTTTTGGCAAGTCATTTGCTTTCTGGGTCGATGCTATCTTCTCATTGCCACCTCCCACCTGCCACCTCTGGGCCAGCCCTGTGCTGCTGGATTTGTGGCAGGCCCAGTCAAGTTCTGACTGTCTCCAGAGGACCTAGGCCAGGGAAGACCCACCCACTCCTCTCACAGGGAAGGTGCTGGGGTTTCAGGTAAGTCAGCAGTTCTCAAAGTTGGTCCCCTGAGGTTCAAGGAGTTTTTGTTTATACATGTCAATTAAAACAGCAGAGAGAGCTGTGAGCACCCAGCTGGCTTCTATTAAGCCAGATGTTAAAGAGACCCCCAGTGCTGCAAAGCAAAGCCTTTCTTCTGGCTGGGCACCGTGGCAGTGGCGCCGCATGCCTGTGATCCCAGCTGCCGAGGCTGGAGGATCACAGTTCGAAGCTCAGCCTCAAGCAAAAGAAGGTGCTAAGCAACTCAGTGAGACCTGTCTCTAGATAAAAATCAAAATAGAGGGCTGGCATTGTGGCTCAGTGGTTGAGTGCTTGCCTCACATGTGTGAGGTCCTGGGTTCGATTCTTAGCACCACATGAAAAAATATAAGATAATTATATAAAAATATAAAATAAGTTTTTCATAATTAAAAAATATAAAATAATTATTGTGTCTACCTACAACTAAAACAACAACAACAAAAAAACCAAACAAACAAAATTGTGCTGGGGAAGTGGCTCAGTGAGTGAGCCCATGAGTTTGATCCTTGGTTCCCCGCACCCGCCCCCTGGCCCCAAAAAAACAAAACAAAAATGTTTTTTCATAAAAACAGATTTATATTACCTAGAGTGGTTTGGGGTTGCTATTTTTTTTTTTTTTTTTTTTGTACTGAGGATTGAACCCCAGGGCACTTAATCACTGAGCCACATCCCAAGCCCCCTTTTTTTTAAATTAATTTTTAATTTAAATTTAAATTTTTAAATTTGTTATAGGGCTGGGGAGATAGCTTAGTTGGTGGAGTACTTGCATTGCAAGCATAAGGCCCTGGGTTCAATCCCCAGCACTGCAAAAAAAAAAAAAAAAAAAAAAAAAAAAAAATGTTGTAATTAGTTATCCATGATATTTTGAGACTAAGTTGCCTCCTGAGTGCTGGGATTAAAGATGTGTGCTACCACACCAGCTCAGAGTTGCTATTTTTTAAAAAATATTTTTTAGTTGTAGATAGACACAATACTTTATTTGTTTATTTTTATGTGGTGCTGAGGACTGAACCCAGTGCCTCACACATGCTAGGCAAGTGCTCTGCCACTGAGCCACAACCCCAGCCCAGGGTTACTATTTTTGAGTTAATAAACAAAATGTCAAATTTTTTTAAAAAAAAATATTTATTTATTTTTGTATTTTTTACAGACTGCGTTTTGATTCACTGTACGCAAATGGGGTTGGTTCATCATTTCGTTTCAGAATGTCAACTTTCTCAGTCTTAATTTGTAACATAGTAAACATTGATAAATAAAATTCATATAAACAAAAGGCTTTGGACTTCTCAATAATTTTTAAGAGTGAAAGGACTTGGGGACCAAGAAGCTGGAGAAGCACTGGTGTGAGAGATTTTGAGGACCCCGTTTCGCAGAGATGCTGAGTCTCCGAGAAGTGATTTGCCTGTGGTTTTACATTAAATGGCGGAATTGGGATTTGGAAAAACATACTTCTTTATTAAAAGCAATAACTAATGCATACTAACTTTTATGTGAAAAAGACTTCACATAAATCTGCGACTTCAATATTTTGGGGTATTTGCTCTACCCCACGCCAATTTACATACCTAGATCCTGCTTTCTGCGCAGCTTCCCATTCTAGAGCATGCGACTCTCCATGGGGACCGAGGCAGGCAAGCTCCCACCTCCTGGAGCCGTGGAAAGCGGCTCCCCTGATGGCATTACTCACGGGGCCACAAGCGTCTGCGACTAGGACCCGTGGGCTGTGTGTCACAGGCTGACTCATGACCCCACTCGCCCCAAATCGATGAAGTGTTGACCCCAGAACTCTGGGGTGCCTGTATTGGCAGACAGGCCTTTAAAGAGGTGGCAAGGACACAGTGCGACTGTTGAGGTGGCCCCGGTCCAATCCCTTCAGCGTCCATGTCAGAAGAGGAAATTTGGACACATGAAGAAAGGCCGGTGCACAGAGGATTGGCCATATGAGGACACAGCAAGAAGACGGCCACCTGCAAGCTCAGGAGGTGGCCTCAGAGGACAGCCCCCTGCCCCACCTGGACCTACACTTCCAGCTTCCAGAACCATGAGGTAATAGACTGGCATGTGGTATTTTTGTCCTGGCAGCCCTAGCAAAGCACCGTGGGGACAGGAGTGGGCACGGGATGGCTCTACAGAGGACCCAGGGCTCCATCTTGACTGTCTGCTCCTTTCTCAGGCCCAGTGCTGTCGGGTCCAGCAGCTGCAGCCACATGCAGCTATCCAGTGCTTGCAGGGAGGGCAGGGACGGAGCATCTGACTCGTTTCCTTCCAATTGATGGAAACGCTGCCAGGAACCTGCAGCACGGAGCACCCTAGGGACCTTGCGCACCAGCCTCGGGGCTCCGTGTGACACCTGCTGCCGTCCTGCACATTTCCATTCCCAGCCCCGACTTCCCCGAGACCCCCTCCGACTGCCTTCTTTTCTATTTTTAAATTTGTACTTATTTACTTACTCATTTATTATTTATTTATTATTCTTACAGACTGCGTTTTGACTCATTGTACACAAATGTAGATTCACACCATTTATGTAATCACACATATACATAGGGTAATACTGTCTGTCCCATTCTACTACCTTTCCTTCCCCCACCCCTCCAGCCCCATTTTCCTCTACACCTTCCAAAGTTCCTTCATTCTTCTCTCCCCACCCCCGTCACCCTGCCCTCATTATGTATTGTCACCCACTGATCAGAGAAAACATTTGGCCTTTGGTTTTTTGGGCTTGGCCTATTTCACTTAGCATGATATTTTCCAACTTTATCCATTTACTAGCATGTGACATAATTTTATTCTTCTTTATGGCTGAGTAATATTCCATTGTGTATATATACCATAGTTTATTTATCCATTCATCACTTGAAGGGCATCTAGGTTGGTTCCACAATCCAACTATTGTGAATTGAGCAGCTATGAACATTGGTGTGGCTGCGTCACTGTAGCATGTCCAGCCGTCTTCTCGACACCTCCACTGGATGCCTGACGGGCACGCTAGAATGAGCACGCTGAAACTCTTTAATCCACTTCTCCCCAAATCCTCTGTCTCAGAGTATGGCACCCCAACAGTGCCGTGGCCCAGCCTCCCTGACTCAGTACTTAACATTTGATTCCTTCTTTCTCCTGCCAGAGAGCCCCATGGGCTCCTCCCTCCACCCCACCACCTCCCCAACCCAGGACCACAGGCCCTCCCTGCTGGCTCCTGTCCCCTCCTCGCCTGCCCCCTTCCTGCACCCAATAGCAGGAAGTCTGGTCCTCGGCCTCTCTTCCTGCCACCCACCTGTGACCAGAGTGATTCTAGCTGCCAGCCCTGGCCACCCGGATCTGGCCTACCCATCCCTCCTCCTCTCCTGGACCCTCAGCTCCACCACCCCGGCCTGTCCCCTCCTGTCCAGGGCTCCTTTGCTTCTTACCCTGGCTGCTCAGAACCCTCCCCTTCCATTTTTGTGCAGTCTCCTTCTCACTCTTGGGGAATTCAGTCACCTCCCCAGGGGGGTCTTGTCCCTCCAGTCCGAGCACAGCTGGCTGGATCACAGAGAAGGCAGGGTGGAGAGCATTCCTGGACCGCATCCCCAGGGGAGAGGCCTGCCGGCCAGACCCCACCTGGCTCATCCTCATGTTCCCAGTAAAACACTGGGCGTCCTCCTCTTCTCTGCGCTCCTCCTCCCTCCTCTACACGCCTCACCTCAGTGCCCAGGGCTCCAGGTGGTCCCTTCCCTCCCCTGCCTCTTTTGGAGAAAAGGTGGAGGAAGGTAGAAGCTGGTCATTCAGGGTCCCCAGGCCCACTGGCCGCTCCTGCTACGAGGGCTCCGTACCTGCCTGACCCCAGCCGCCAGAGGCCTCCGCCCAGTCCTCTCTGAGCCAGCTGGAGCGGCTGCTTCCACTGCTGCTCTCCCGGGAAGATCCCAGCATCCCAGCGACAGCCAACCCCAGCTTCCCGGGCACACGCACAATCCCACCCTAATTACAGGGCAGGGGAGCCCTGCCTGCAATTTCTCTAATTATAGCCCAGGCTCTGAGCAGCAGCTTCCCCATAATCCACTTAATGCAGACACACCCCCTCCCACCTGCCTGGCTCTGACTGTAACCCTCTTGCTGCTGGAGGGCGGTTTTCTGAGTGGGCACCTGTTAAGGATGGATTTATGCCCCCACCCACTCCATCCCATGAAGCCCTAGCCCCCGGTCGCTCAGCATGAGACCCTATTGGGAGACAAGGTGTTTAAAGAGGTAAGTTAACCCGAGGTCCTCAGGGAAGGGCCCTAATCCAGTGTGATTGGGCAAGCAGGACGCAGACACCAAGATTCTAAGGTCACCAGCCAGCGGGAGGCCTCTGAAACTCCCGCTCAAATACCTCCATATCAGATTTCTAGCCTTTGGAACTGTGGAAAAGTAAATGTCATTAAAAGCACCCAGTTGGTGGTACTTTGTTACCTCAGCCCCAGCAAATCAAGATGGCGCCCCAGGGAGACAGTAGGACATGGCTCCTGCCCTCTGCAGAAGCCACCCTGGAAGCCAGCCCACAGGCCAGTCAAAGGGGTTGGAGCTGAACCTCTCTGCTGGCCTTGTCCTGGAGTGTGGGGACATCTGTCCAGGTGTGTGCCCTGCTGGGTCCACATGTGCAGGTGCGAGGTGTGTGGCGAGTCTGTTCACTTGCGTGTCTGTGAGTCTCTGCATGTTCAGACCCGAGAGATGAGTAGGCTCAGCAGGTGGTGCTCCGATCCCCACCTGCCCTGCAGAGTGCCCGCCGAGCTCCGAGCAGCTGCTGGTCAGGGCAGGAGGGGCAGATGAGCTTGGCTTGCGTTTCCTTGAGTGTGACCACCCCAGACAGAGTGTTCTGTGGTGGGAGACACAGAAGCAGAGCTTGTGCCCCCAGCTGGGCAGGTACTCCCTGGGATTCTCAGTCACTTGGCCACCCCAACGTCATAGTCATGCAAACCGCACTCTCCTTGTGGGAGACCTTCTGAAGGTCACAGCCAAACCGTGAGGTCCTAAATGCACGTGGGTAGAGAAGAGAGGCAGGCGGGGCTCCCCAGTGGCCGCGCACAGCCCAGAGAGGTCACCCTCAGGAGGAATCATGGGGAGGGGTCGGGGGATGAATGTGGGCCGTCACCAAGAAGGCTTCCGAAGGACCTACAGCCTTGGACACAGGTCATGACTTGGGCAGGGGAGGCCTGGCGAAGGTGGGAGTGGCCAGGCCACAGCTGGGGTAGCTCCTGATCTAATGGTGGAGAATGGTTGGGTGGCCCAGGCCCAGCAGCAGTGACCCACACCTGGCTGGTCACCTGAGCACAATGGCAAGGGCTGACCCCTGTGCTGCCTGTCCTGGGTCCTCCTGCTGTGTCCCCTGGCCAGCACCTTCCAGTCCTTCGAGGCTGTTCTGCGAGTCCCCGAGGGGCCCTTAGTTTGTGGCCTCTGTAGCTGAGACAAACAGCACACGCTGATCCTCGCACGCTGACGGCTTTTGCTGGGTCGCACCTCAGTCCTCGCCGTTCCCGTTTTGGGGGCGGCCTGAGATGGCCCACACATCTGGTGATTGACAGGACTCACGGGACCCTGGAGAAGGAGGACTCTGGAGTCTGGAGAGGTTGGTGCCCAGGTGGGTGCTCCTCCTTCCCAGCAAGGCGCAGCGTGGGAGGTAACGAGACCTGGCGCCCCAGGACCCTCCGGGGGGCTGTTCCCATAGGCCTTCCTGCAGAGCAGCTGTCAAAAACTCCCACAGGAGTGTAGTCACGGTCATGTCTGCACAGCCTGGGCACAGTGAGCACCCGTGGACGCTCGGCCGACTGTTTCAGAGACCACAGGCCCAGTGGGAGCGCCAGGGGCTCTCTCCTCAGCCCAGGACCTGCCGGCCCGAGGCAGTGAGTTTTCCCTGTGAAGAAGGAATCCGAGCCCAGCCTTCCTCCTCCTCGGCCCACTGCCCCTTGGACAGCCGGGGACCCTGGTCTCTTGGCTCCTTGCAGTGGGGGCCTTCTGTTGTCCCAGAGGCATGGCAGCTGAGTGGGGTCCCCGTGCCTGCCTTGGGCGCCCCTCCCTCCGCTGATGACTGTCCCCACGTCACTGCTGTCTGTTAGCCTGCATCTTCATGCTCCCTGCTGCCCCGGTGTGTTCCCCGCACACCTCCACGGGGAGGGGTCCCAGCTTCAGAGGCTCACAGTCCTGCTTGAGGGCAGGTTGGCTGGGAGGGAGTGGCCACCTCTAACTGTGGGCCTCTTCCAGGTGCCGTCACCAGCCTTCAGGTGCCAGGCAGGAGAGCCCCTGGGACTTGTCTGTCCCTGCACCAGGCGCCGGTACCATGGGCCATCTCCACAAGGGGACCTGGGTGGCTGGGCGGCAGGGCTGGAAGGGAGACATGTCATTATAGGCCTTTTGAGATCTGTGTGAGTTTTGCACCGTGTGCAAGGGTTACTTTTTCAAACAAAAATTTCAACAAAAATAAGGATGAAGAAGAGAAGGAGAAGAAAAGGGAGGGAAAGGAAGAGGAGGAGGAGGAGGAGGGGAGGAGGAGGAGGAGGAGAAGGAGGAAGAGTGGGAGACTATTCATGATTGCCAAGAGGTGGAAACAACCCAAAGGTTCATTGCCTGCTGAATGGATGAAACAAGTGTGCTCTGTCTGTATTAAGGAATATTATTCACACATAAAAAAGGAGTGGAGTCCTGACGTGTTGCAGTATGGATGAACCTTGAAGACATCATACTAAGTGAAAGAAACCAGACACCAAAGATCATGTCGTGTATGACTCCATTTATATGAAAGGTCCAGAAGAGGTAATCCACAGATGGAATGCAGATTAGCATCTCCCTGGGGCTGGGGGAGGGGAAGCGGGCTGCGATTGCTGTGGTGTGGGGTTTTCCTCTGGGGCGATGCGAATGTTTTGAGAACAGGTAGAGGTGGGAGTCACATGGCAAAGTGAACACATGAAACCTCCTTGACGTGCACATTTGAAAACGATCAGTTTTATGTTATGCGAATTTGGCCTCGATTTTTAAAAGAGAATGAAGTGTGTTCCAGGCAGGACGAGCTCAGCAGCAAGCACTCTGTCGCACGCACTGTGGGTTCTAGAGGGACAGGTGCCCCCGTGTCCCAGCTGAGTGCACGCTGCTGCCCCATGTCTCCACTCTGCCTCGAGGACCCCTGGCTTCCCCGGATTCCAGATCCACGGGTTGCTCAGCAGGACGCACGGCCCCGCAAGCTAAACGGAGTGATGCGTCCCTGGCGAACCAGCCCACGACCACAGTGGCACTCGGGCACAACGAACGGTGCCTGGCGAATGGTTACTTCAGAGTGAGCGCCTGCCGTGAGCCTTGGGCCCACAGGCTCTCCAGGCTGTGTGGCTTGCAGGTGGGTCACGCTGAGGACCTTCAGTGTCTTCTGGGGAGCCAGCAGCAGCCCATCTACTTCAGGCCCCTCGGCCCCCCGCCCGCTTTCTCCAAGGGACAGGGAGATAGGACGTGCTGTCTCGCTCATTAGGCTGGAGGACCACCCTGGACCCGGCGGGTAAGTCAGGCATATGAGAAGAGCGGTCGTGCCACCTGGGAAGGGTCCTGATGCCAGGGTTTCGTTCCAGCTGCGAATGGGGAAGAAGGCACCAGAGCCCTGGGGCTCCCTTGTGAGGTAACAAGGCACATCCCCAGCACAGCGCGTGCAGGCCCAAGGGGAGGTGCTCCCAGGACATGATTTAATGGTTGAGGAGATCAGTGCCCGGCAGGGCGGGAGACATCCTGGGCCATACAACCTGGGTGTGGCAGTGCTAGGACCTGAATCCAGAGCTGTTTGACCCAAAGTCTGTGCTTTTCACAGGATTCGATGCTGGGGAGTTTCAGGGTCAGCTCGGTGCTATGGACTGAATGCTCGCACCTCCTGCCCAAATCACACGTGGCAGTCTTGACACCCCGCGTGGTGGTATTTAGAGACGGGCCTTTGGGGAGTAACTGGGTTATGAGAGAGTAGGTGGTGGCATTAATAATGTTTTTATAAGAAGACACCAGGGACCCTGCTTCCTTTCCAGGGACCTGCTTCCTCACTGTCTGCCTTCCACTTGGTGAGGACTCCTGAGAAGAGGCCACCTGCAGCCCAGCAGAGGCCTGTGCCAGACTGCAGACCGGCCGACACCTTGCTCTGGGCCTTCAGCCTCCAGAACTGAGAAGTAGCATCTCCTGCTGGAGCCGCCCACTCTGTGGCCATTGGCACAGCAGCTGAGTGGACCTCACCCTCAGGGTGGGGCCCCGACCCTTCTCCCAACCACACATAGTGGGAGCTCCATGCTTTTCAAACAGCACACGCCAAGCCCAGGAAAGGCATGATCTGAGCCACTGGCAGTCCCTGGATACTGGCAGCCTTGAGGCTGACAGAAGTTTGGACAATCAGGAGGGGACCTGGGGGACAGGCCCTACTTACCTGGGTGGCTCCTAAGAGATCCGACGCAATATTCCGGCAGGTCAAGACCCCCAAGGAGAGTCGGAAAATTCTGCAACCCAAGGCTATTGAGCTGCACCTGGGCAGAAGCAGGGCCAGGATTCCCTGAGGCTTTGCAATGACTTTACTTGCAAGTTCCACAGAAATCTCCTCCTACTCCAAGATGGGTAGGACGGAGGGAGGGGGGGAGGGTGCAGTTCCAGGGCTGGGCCAGGAAGTGGGAGAGGTAAGTTGGTCAGCACCTGGGCCCAGCAGCAAGCAGAGCAGGCAGAGGGGAGGGGGCTGGTGTGGAGGTGGGGGTGGGCTAGGGTGGGGAGGCCAGGGGCAGGTACTCTGCAGTTCTGTAAGAGTTTAGGGTGTCCTCAGAAATGGACCCAGCTATCCCACTCCTCGGTTTATACCCAAAGGACTTAAAATCAGCATATTACAGTGACACAGCCACATCAGTGTTTATAGCAGCTCAACTCACAGTTGCTTAACTATGGAACCAACCTAGGTGTCCTTCAACAGATGAATGGATAAAGAAAATGTGGTACATATACACAATGGAATATTACTCAGCCTAAAAGAAGAAGAAAATGATGGCATTTGCAGGTAAATGGATGGAGTTGGAGAATATTATGCTAAGCAAAATAAGCCAATCCCAAAAGTCAAAGGCTGAATGTTTTCTCTGATGTGAGGATGCTAATTCACAATAAGGGGTGGGGGACTAGGGAAAAAGAGAGGTACTTTGCATTAGGCAGAAGGGAGTGAATCGAGGAGGGCGAATGAGGGTAGGAAGAACAGTAGAATGAATCTTATTACCTTGTGTGCATATATGATTATGTGACCGGTATAACTCTATGTCACGCACAACCAGAAGAATGAGAAGTTATACTTCACTCATGTGTGATGTGTCAAGATGCATTGTACTGTCATGTATAACTAATTAAAACAAATAAAAAAATTTAAAAACTAAAAAAAATACAGAACTTTTTAAAAAAAAGTTTAGGGTGATGTCCCTGGAGGTGTCTCTTTCCCCACTAAGGTCATCTCAGGGAGGTACCATTTCCTCTGATATTCCTGAGCAAGACCCAATTCATTATCATCCTAAACACTGATTTAGGGAAGAAAAGAAAAAAAAAAAAAAAAAAAAAGAGGCTTCAGCTCGAAGAACTGCTGAGATATGGGATGATGGATGGCTTTATTAGAAAGCTCCAATTTTATATTTATCAAATTAAACCAGCAGCTGAGGGGTACTTAATTAAGATTCTTTTTATCAGCTGGAGAAGGGAAGATGGGGAGAGAAAGGGCTTTCCAGGAGGAAAGAGGTTAGTGCCCCAAACAACAGACCAAGGCTGGGGAGGGCGGGCGGCGGGTGGGTCACCCTGGGACCCTGGGGTGGGGTCACATCTGCTTCTCAGCCCCTCAGTCCCAGAAGCAGCTTTATTCAGTCCAGGTCCTCAGGGAGCCCCAGAACCAGGCTGGGAGAGGAAGTCTGGCTTTAAATTCGGCTCTCCTTCCTCACCATGTGGTCATGGGCGAGTCACTTCAATTTTTAAAAAATGAGATAATTCACATGAAACTCACTCCTTTGGGGTGTACGACCTCTTCAATGGTGGCTAGCGTATTTTAGTATTTTAGCATGCTTATGATTGTGCACACACCGGATCTGTCTCGTTTTAGAACGTTTCCATCACCCCAGAAAGAAATCTCTTCTCCTCAAAAAGAAAACCTTGGAGGGAAGGAGCCCTTTTCCTGGGGCTGTACTCCTGAGAGCATGTCTGCCCCTGGGGACCCTGGACTGGGGTTTTGAGCCTCAGGAGTGACACTGGGTGAACAGGTGGGCCCTGAGTTCTCCCAGGCTGTGGCAGGGAATCTGGCTCTGCCCCTCTGAACCTCGGTTTCCTCATCTGTGAAGGGAGACTATGAGCCCACACCTGGGGAGCACAGCGCTGGCCAGGCTAGCTCTCAAAGGTGGCGCCTCAGCTTCCTGGGGTTCTTGCAACAAGGACTGCATGCTGGGGGCCCTAGAACAGACAGCTGCCTTACCCTACAGTTCTGGAGGCAGAAGCCCACAGTAGGTCTTCTGGGGGCTAAAATAAAGGTGTTGGGAGGGCTGGTTCCTTCTGGAGGTCTTAGGGAGAACCTGTCCCCTCACTTCTTCCAGACTCTGGAGGCTGCCTGTGCCTCCATCTTCAAAGCCAGCCGCGGTGGACTGAGCCTTCCTCTGGGGTGTGCACACCCTTCTCCAGCTTTCCGTTTCTATGTGTAAGGGCCCTGGTGGTTATGTGAGACCAACCCAGGTGATCTGGGATGATCTCTGTATTTTAAATGCAGTTGATTAGCAGCCAGAATTCCATCCTCAACCTGGATCTGCTCTTGCCATGTATGGTAACAAGTCCCCAGGTTTTGGGGATTAGGATATGGAGTCTTTGGGGACTGTAGATCTGCCAACCCGAGACAGCTGAACTCAAGTTCCCACGGTGACCTGTGATGCCATTGGGAAAATGTCCAGAAAGAAAGGGGGTCTTTTTTCCCCCCTAAAGTTCTCCTGCTGAAGCAAATTCACCTAAAATAGTGATAAAAATATGGTAATAAATTTAGAGTCCCTGGTAATTTCCTGGCATGTAGTAGGTGCTGGATAAACGGGAATCTCACGATCATGATAAATGAAGCATTCACATGTGTCCCCAGTGCTGGGGCGGGGTTTACTGGGAGGGCGGCCTGTCACGTTGGTCAACTACCACCCTGATGAGAGACAGAGAGGCAGGCAGACACATGCGTGCACACATGCACACGCACAGTAGTTACCTTCTGGGCAGAACAGCCCATGTACAATGGTTCTGCTCCTGGTTCCCACAAGCTGTGCAGCAGAATAGTCTTCTGGCATAAATAAAAATAAACCCCGGACGCTGCTTTTCAATCAGGATTAGCCTAAATGTTGTGAAACAGAAAGCATGAAATATGTGCGGTAGGGCCGGCCCTCCCCACTCCGCTTTCCTGCCCGCGCCTGGCGCCCAGTGGCTGCGTGGGGCTGGTTGTTCCCTCCCGGCGTGGCTGTTGAAGATTTGTGCACAGTGTCAGTAAATGCTGTTATGACATTATTAATGCTCCGCACTCCAGCAAAGGACAATGGACTATTGCCTCATAATGTGCTGTCTGCGGCTGTAGCCGAAGCACATTAAATAGGAATTTCAAACACGGTAAACTGCCTGCTTCCTCCCAGCCACCCCAGGGCGCGTCTGTGAGCGCCAGAAGCAGACTTGAAGCTCTGAGAAAGTGAGAGCAGCAGTCATGGATCTGATGCCCAGAGAGGCCCCAGAGGGACCCTGAGTTGCCCAGAAGCCCCCAGATCCTGCCCCAGTGTTTGCCTCTCCTGGGGCGGGGAGGCGTCTGCAGCTGGCTCCAGGGGACAGTGGTGAGGGGTGGGTCTCAGGAAAGCTGGCCTTGCTGGGTGGATGGGGCTGGCGGACTCCCTGCTCTGGCCTCCAGAGCCGTCCACAGGGGGCCCAGATGGCAGGCCATCAGATGGATTTTATTGGTCTTGCACAATGTTCTAAAAATATTGAGCCTCTATTTTAAAATTATGCAACTTGATATAAGAAGCCCAGATTTCTGGCTTCTCTTGAAGTAACTGGGCCCACAGTTACACAGAGCAGCGGTGGCCAGTCCAGACCCTGGGGGCTGCCAGTCCTCAGCAGCATTCCAGCTCCTTCCACAAGGTGCCTGTGGTGGGTTGAACAGTGAGGAGTCAAATGTCCTCCCAGAACTTCAAAATGTAACCTCATTTGGAAAAGGGTCTCTGCAGGTGAAATGAGTTATGACGAGGCCACCCTGGATCAGCCACCCTGGACCAGCGTGGGCCCACACCCAGCCACAGTGTCCCTGTGTGGAGGGGGGAACATGGCCACCGTCCACCGTGAGACACACAGAGAAGCCATGTGTGGGAGGAGCAGAGAAGAGGAAGCCGAGGGGACACGTCTCAGGGGTAGGGCATTCGCCAGGTATGAATGAGGCCCTGGGTTAGATCCCCAGCAGACACCCCCCTCCAAAAAAGGAAAAAAAAGAAAAAAGAAAGGAAATGTTGGTCCCCGCCTGAAGCTGGGGAGATGCCGGGGACAAAGATCCCCTCAGAGCCTCTGGAAAGAGCTAACTCTGCCAACACCTGGATTTCAGATTTCTGGCCTCTAGAATCACGAGAGAATGAATTCCTGGGGCTCTGTGGTAATTCGTTATGACAGCCTAGGAAGTGACCCCCATGGGCTTTCCCAGTCTGCCCGGCCCGCCCCTCCTGTATCCTCTGCCTCCGGCTTTCCTTCCAGGGAATTCTCTACCTTCTCAGACAGGGACTGTCCCTGCTGGCTCTGGGTTTCTCCTGACCTCCGGCAATGCTGGCAGGAGGCAGGGTCCGAGGGGCCTGGAATTACTGCGTGTGGGGTCCTGGGGGAATGCTGAGTTTGCACCCCCTGTGCACAGGCCTGCTCTGTTTACACCCCAAAGAGAGAGGTAGCCAGGAGGGGAGGCCCTGCACACCCCGACGCCTGTCCCTGGAAGCGCCCTCCAGCAGGGGAGCCTCAGTCCTGCACCCAGATTCTCCTTCATCAGAAAACAACAGGCACCTGTCTAGAACCATGGTTTCCGCTCTGACTGGTTATGTTGTGACATTAAAAAAGCAAATGTGCCCGGGCCCCACCTCAGGGATTGGGTCAGAATAAAGCTTCTGCTAAGCTCCGTAGGTGACTCTGCAGTGGCCAGGGCTGAGGGCCCCCTGTCTGTAAGTCAGGGTCTCTTGGTTTGGGTTCCCTAGAAGCAGATTCTGAGACAAGGATTCAAGTGTGGGTAGATTGTGTGGGAGGCGACCCTGGAATCTGGAGAGGGGAGTGAGGGATGGGGCAGGGGCAAGAGGCAGGCAACATGAGGGCGTCACACAGTAGGTGACCAGGGGCAGATGGGACTCTGGGAACTCTGGGCACCCCACCTTCGGGGAGGCAATGGGGTATGATCTGTTGCTCCAGGGCTGCTTCTGGCACATCGAGTCTCTGGCACTTCCGTCTTGCCCAGTTTGTTCTAGCATTTTCTGTAACCATAAAGCCAAAGTCTAAGGACAGAGAGTTGAAGGTGTGCTCAGTTACCTGCTTTTTAGCACGGAGAGGTGGATGCAGAAGAATAGGGGTGAGGCACTAAAGGGATCTGCCGTAGACAGATCAGGACCCTTGCCATACCCTGTCCCTAGCTCATGCTCTGAGGTAAGAGACAGGCCACAGCTATTCACATGAATTAACAGGCTTCACGCTCATAATGATCCTCTGAAAAAGGTGCTATTCATAGCCCAATTTATGGTTGGGGAAATGGAGGCACAGAAAGGTCATAACCAGGGTTAAATGATGTGAAGATCCATGATTTGTCTCCTACTGTGCACAGCACCACCAAGAGCAAGGAGGACCATTTATACTGAAATTTACTGCAGGAAAGAGGTTGACCAAGGGGAAAGTCTTGGGAAGGAACAGGAGGTTGGGTAAGCTGGCTACAAAGTATCTTTCACTGTTCTAGCTGGGCCCCCTGGGAAATGGCAGAGGGGGCTTGGAGCCTGGATCCAGAGAGCAAGGCCCAGAGGACGTGTGGAGTACACTCTCCCATCTTCCAAACTCCTGCTTGGCTTACCCTAGATATGACTACACCCTCTGGGGAGACCCTCAGGCAAAGGCCTCTTCTTTGGTCTGAAAATGTCAACCAGGTGTAAAACAAACCCCCGGGCTTTCATGACAGAGGGGCACAATCAGAAGGGCCATTTCATTCCTTAGCAAGATGTGGCTTTGGCCTTGACAGCCAGCGAATAAATTATTGCCCGAGTTCGTGGCAGATGGAGGCACCCAGGCGTGAGGGGTGATTTAGAGGCCCAGCAGAGACCCCTGCCCTCAAACATCTCCTTAGCCAGTCTGCCGTGACGGCCAAGTTTCCCACCACCATCCGTCACTCTTCCGCACCAAGGCAGGTCAGCATGTCCTTGTTCAATGCAAATTTGTTACCTAGCTGGAGTAACACATTAATCCGCCAACACCAATTTATCACCCGTTTTCACGTTGGCAGGGAGCGAGGCGATGAGATAATGGAACATGGGACAGGTGAATTTTGATGAAGAAGGAGCAGGAAAGCAGGAGGCATGAGTCACTGCTGGTGAGAAATGGCTCAGTGGGAGCTGGGAGAAGGGCAGGGCTGGCAGCAAATGGGCTGGGGGCCTGGCTGGTTGGATGGAACCCCGGGCGGGATGAGGGTAACAAGGGCTTTCTCCTCCACAAGCCAGGCTGCAGAATCGCTGAGCTGGGAGACCCTCAGTGATTTCCACACCTCCACTATACAAGCACAGGAATGTCTCTCCGTGTGTGTGTGTGTGTGTGTGTGTGTGTGTGTGTGTTTCAGGCACCTAGCAGAGGTCTGGGCTTGGGCAGTACTGTTCCAGCCCAAGAGCTTTCTTCAGATCTGTGCTGGATCTGTGGGCTCTCAGGAGCGCCCACCTGCAACTGAAAATGCATCTCCAGAGTCAATGAGGGGAATGCTAAAAGACCCAGGCCTACTGAATCTGAAGTTGCCAAGAGCCTTAGCTTCTGGTCACTCTCATTTTTTAGTGGTGACTCCTCAGATTTGTAGGCTTCACCACCTACTGGTTAGTGAAGGATCAGAGGCCAGAACTCAGGCCCACTCCACCAGACCCACTTGGGCTGCAGGCCTGAGGGCTCTCAGCTGAGCATCTTATCAGGCCAGTAAGCCAAAGGGAGTTTCTGACGCGGAGCACATGGGTGAGTGTTGTCAGAGCAAATCAGTGGGCGTGAAGGAGGCAGGTGCAGAAGCTCCTGGGGGCCGTAAAGGCAGTGGCCCCAGAGAGGGCTCTGCTGCCCAGAGGAAGGGAAGGGGTCTTCTCTCCGCCCCCACCTCCTCGGCGCATTGCAGGAGCTAAAGTAGCTCTCGACTCCTGGGACTGGTGGCGCCCTGCGAAGCTGCACGGCCGGGAGAGAGGAGCAGGAGCCGCTCCTGTGGGTATCGCTGAGCGTTCGCCCCCCGCCCCGCCGCGTCCCCGCCCCAACAACCCAGGGAGAGCGCGCAGCTGGGCCACCACCGCGAGGTGGCGCCGGCGCGCCGAGGACGCGTGGAGGCCGCTTCTGGGCCGCCGCGGCCGCCTCCTCCGAGGGAACAATGCGGCGCCTCCCGGCGTAGCGCTGCGCGGGGCCGAACGCCGGACACCCGAGCGCGGGCAGCCGACCGAACGAGGGGGCAGGCGGGCGGGCGCAGGGCGCCTTCTCCGAGAGCCATGGGCGCGGCGCTGCGCGGGGCCGGAGCTCGGCGCGATCCAGAGGCGCGAGGGACCGGGACGCGGGCCCGGGGCCGCTTCTAGCCGGCACCGAGGGCGCGGAGCCCGGGATGAGGGCGCTCGCCGAGGGGAACCCGTCTGCGCGCCGCAGCGCCGTCCCGCCCAGCGAGCGAGCCCGAGCAGGCAGACGCGCGGCCGGCGGTCTGGGGGCGCGCCGCCTCCCGGCCCCCAAAATGTGAAGCGGGGAGGGAGGAGACGCAGAGACCGCCGGGCCGGGCGCCCTTGCCGCCCTCCGGCAGCCGCGCCGCTCCTCCTCCGCGCGCAGAGGCCGCGCCACCCCACGGGCGGCGGCCCGAGCACTGAGGCCACCGAGTCCCGCGCCCCCTTCACGCTCCGACCGGACTTCGGCCCTCAGCGAGTTGGTGGCCCCGACGCGGCAGGAGCCGCGCCTAAGACTGTGCGTCTGGCCTCGCCCGCGGCTTCTCGCCCTGACAAGTTTGAACAATGATCACAGTCAACCCAGATGGGAAGATAATGGTCAGAAGATGCCTGGTCACTCTGAGACCCTTCCGGTAAAGTTCTCCCCTGGTTGGCGTAGCTGGGGGTCTTTTCCCCCAGGGGATCGCATGGTGGCGGTAGGCGAGGTCGGCCCCTGCGAGGATGCAAGTTCCAGCGGCAAAGGAGGTTTACGCTTCGATCCTTGGTGATGGCCAGTGGGGCTGCGGGAACGCATGGAGTTGGGGCTCCGGGTGCGAGTGGGAGGGTAATATAATTCTGAACCTGTCCCAAGTTGATCAAGGTTGGGAAAGATTCGAGGTGCGGAGGTGAGAATGGGGTCAGAAAGCCCCGAGGTTGTGGCTCAGGGCGCCGGGCAGTGGCCCTAGCCAGCACGCCCTTTCCCTGCTCCTCGGGGTCTTTCCCTACCTCGCGGTGAGTCCCATCTGGTAGCGAAGTTAGTGCGCGGTGTGGGGCGGCTCCCCCTCTGTCCGGCCAGTGGGTCCCGAGGTCGGCCCGCCCACCCCTTCTGCTTAATCCGTCCCCTCCCCCCGCCTCCAGGACACTCCCCTTCTGACAGGGCGCTGGTCTGTCTCTGACCCAAGGGTTCCGGATATTGGAGCAAGGCCACTCCTCAGCTGGGCATTCACCCTCAACCCTGGGTCAACTGGCGGGCAGGTGCAGCGGGAGCGTGCGTGAGTGACAGATGGGAAGATGACAGGAGGCCACACACACCTTAGGTGGCCTGGTCCAGGCGGGGCTGGGGCTGTCCCTGGACTCACCTGGCTCTGCTACTCCCACTCCAAGTCCCCCTTGAGTCCACCAGGGCCAGGGTAGCTCTCCCCTCCCAGGGGTCTGCGGAGTGGAACCGCAGCACAGGCTGGGGAGGGGGCGCTGGGCACTGGGTGTCCAGCAGGGCTGGAGTGTCTCTCTGCTCCCTAGCTGGACTGCAGAAGATGTGGAGGGAGTTCTGGGTCCCTGTGGGGGCAAGACTCAGGACAAGGCCACAGGTGGGGTGCAGGCGCAGGACAGAGACCTTGAGGGCAGGTGCTGGTGGTCAGAGGTGGCCGGGTTTGGTCCGCTGGAGGGACCAGGCTTGATCCCCTCCTTGCTCCTCCCCGACCTCAGTCCCCTTCCACCTCCCTCCCTGGTGCAGATGGGGCTGGAAGTGGGGGAAAGGTGGCCCTTCTGGTTCCTGGGTCCCAGCACGTTAGGCCGGTTGTGAGGGCTGAGAAGGAAGCCCGGGGGCAGCAACTGTCAGGCTGGTCAGGGAGGATGTGGGAGGACCCTAGAGTCTGGGTCTGAGAGTGCAATATTTGGAGGTGTCGGGAACCCCTAGCCTAAGGTGCTCAAAGGAAGCAGGGCCGGAAGTAGTTGTTCCTGGAAAGGCCCTTTACTCCTCCAGAAAACCTCGAAGTCCTTGGCCTGCCCAGGACTCTGAGAGGGTTCTCAGGGTCCCACCTGCTCTCTCACCCCGTGTGAGCCCCCTCCCGGCAGGCAGGCCGTGGGCAGCCCAGTTTCTACTGGACGTTTCCTGGGGCGCAGGGAGGCTGTGCGGGTTCCAGCACCACGGACAGTGCTCACGCCCCTGACCGCTCTGTGCATCCTGTGAATCTCATCTGGAGGCAGGAGTGGGGGTGCGGTTGCACGAGGGTACCTCCAAGTTGTGTAACTTCACCCTAGGCCTCTCGGCTGCCAGAGACCCACAGCCACCAACGGAGTCTTCTTGTCCCCTGGGATTCAGGGGCAGGCCTCTGATTACATCACTCCAATTTATTCATCCCTAAGGGCCGCCTGGGAATGCTGTTCCCATTGGTTTTCCTGGAGCTTTATTCCGTAAGTGCTCCTGCAGTGTCGCTTGAGTGCATTTGTAGATGGATGAAACCATTTTAACTTGAATTTACAAGAAATGGACCCCAGTGCTTTGGGGGACCTTGGACTCCAGGCTTGGGGAATGGCAGAGGGAGACGCAGGTGAAGCCTGTGGGGCTTCAGGGTCTGGGTCAAAGGTGTAGACACCTTCCATGGATGTCTTTGGACCCTGGCAGGCAGCCCAGGTCTCTAGCCCTAAATACAACTCTGTGACTGGGGAGAGGATGGAAGATGAGGGAAGAGGGACCAGGTCGAGGGAAGCTCTTCCTTGCCTCAGGCTAGGAGGACAGATAGTTGATTTCCCCTGGGATCTCCTGTGTATGAAAGCCCCTCTTGGGCTCTTGCCCTGGGATCAGTCTGATTTCATCTGGGGCACTGCAGGGTCTGAGCCCCACCCTCAGACCTAGAGGAATTCAGTGAAGGTCCGCTCTGAGATGAGGGGACATGTCCCTTGTACATCTTGCCCACTGAACTGCTTCTCCCCTCCTCCCTGTCAGAGATGGTCAGCCAGAGTTTTCTCCTTGGGGAAAGATCCGGGTCCTCTCTGTGTGCAGGGCCTGCCCCTGTCTGACTTAATCTCTAACAGCTTTCTTTAAATATGGGCTGGGAATTTTGTTGTGCTTTTTATTTTCTTCTGCAATTATGTGTTTTCTTTAATGGACCAAATTTTAATTAAATACTGCTCTGCCAGTTTCAAATAATGAAGATTAAAATGCATAAAGCAAGTCTTGCATAAAGATACAAACAAGCACCAGATTTGGGGATAGGAAGTGGAGGCTGGGCAACTGGAAGTCTCTGGCTTGACTTGTAGGGCTTGCCGTGGTCAGCCTGGTCGCACACTGGATGGGATTCCTCGCCCTGACCAGGGGCAGGGGATGTCTCCTCTCAGCTCTGACTGTCTTCCTTGAGTCCTCTGATAGATTCAAGGTCCCAGAACATCGGCCATATCTGCCTGCCCCCAAGACTGTGCTGATGACTCAGTTCTCTTTGGGGCCCAGGACTGAGCACCGATGCGGCATGAACCTGGGGCTGGGCTCCAGGGTGGGTTCTGCTGTCCTTCTGGATCACCCCAGTGCCTGGCACCTGGTGGACAATCCCTGATGATGTGTTGAAGGAATGAATGATGTCTCGTTTGGGCCAGCCCTCCCACACTGGTGTGACAGGACACATGTGTATGGCACTCCATGCCCAGGTGTGAGTGTGCCCTGGCCAGTTAACGGTGCACCGCCTGCTACAGAAGTGTGTGTGTGAGTGTGTGTGTGTGTGTGGGGGGTGTCTGGGCACAACAGGGCGGCACGTGGCCCTGCCTTGAGATCTTACTTTTCGGTAGTGATGGGTGCACACGCCACCTTCTGAGAACACAGACGAGGAGCTCTGCAGAGAGCTCGTGACTGATGGTGGTGGCCAGGCCTGTGTACACAGGGGCCCGGGTGATTGATGGGATCCAGGTGGGTCTCAGCTGGACTATTTACTTGCCCCTGCCTGGTGTCAGGCCCCCCTGTTCTGTCTGTCCCAGTGGTTCTCAAACGTCGGCATGCATCAGGGTCACTGGGAGAACCTGTGAGACCAGATCGCCTGTCCTACCCCAGGGTCTGGGGCTTGGGACCCCAAAATGTGCACTTCTGAAAAGTCTCAGGCGATGTTGCTGCTGTAACTGGCCTGGGAATCACACCTGGAAGACAGAACAGGATCTGCCTTAAGGCTAGACCTTTCCAAGGTTTCTACCTAAATGGTGCCTCCTCCTGTCTCACCAGTTTCTTGTAGCCTACTCTCTTTGTCCTCGGGGGTGGCAGCCCTCTGGGCTCTGGAGCTCAGCCCCGCCGCCCTCTCGCCCTTCCCTCAGTCTCTGGCTTGTTCCTTGTTTACTCATTCTTAAAAACATTTATGTGCACTTCCTAGGTGGAGGCTGGGGCGCTGTCGCTGGCCTGCCCTGCTGACTGACCTTCCCTGTTTCTCCCTGCAGGCTTTTTGTCCTGGGCATTGGCTTCTTCACTCTGTGCTTTCTGATGACATCTCTGGGAGGCCAGTTCTCAGCCCGGCGCCTGGGGGACTCGCCCTTCACCATCCGTACAGAAGGTATTTTGGGGTCAGGGAAGTCAAGGATAAGTGCAGGTGCTTGTGAGTTGAAGGCAGGCCCCTTTGAGCCCAGCACCACAGGGGACTGTCTAGAGTCCTGTCCCAGACGTGCTGGCTGCCTTGCAGGGGATGTAAGAGGAGAGGGCCTGCTTGCCCGGTGTGATCTTGCACGATGCTTTGACTCTGGTCCTGCTCATGCCCGTGGATCCTCAGGCCAGGGTGAGGGCCTTCAAACCAGGGTCTCCCATGTGGCTTCTTTGGTTGGGGTGCTGGGGGACTCTGGTATGACACCTGCCTCTTTGAGACATGTGTACTCTGGGCCTTTGGCCCAGGCTGTGGCCACCGTCTCATCTCTGAACTCTTGGGACGTAGGCCTCTCCCAGTCCCTCACGGCTCCTTGCCCACATGATGCACCAAGGCACGGAGTAGAGGTTCAGAGCAGACCTCAGGGACCAGCCAGGCCCACGTTTGCATCTCCATCACCTCCTAGCTGTGGGTCCTTCCCCTTCACCCTACTCACTGGGCTGGTGGTGCTGGAGAACTGTACAGAGTCCTACCCAGTGTGCCACGGGGGTTCTTTAGGTCAAGGGTAGAAAAGGGGAGCATGGGGTGGCGGGAGACTGAGGCCAGTGGGGTTTCCGGGGCGCGTTGGCTGTGTGAGTCCCCCTGCCCCTCCGGGGAAGGCTTTCTGTGAGGTGCCCCCTCTCCGCGCGTGGTGCTCAGCTGCCTGGCTCCCCCGTCCCAGTGATGAGTGTCGGTGCCATCTGTAGCTCACGACTGGATTCATTCCTTCGGTTTAACACGTGCTTCTTTAAACTCACAAAAGCTCTCAGAAGGAATTTCACACCTATTAGTCACTCGGGCTCAGTGTGAGCTAACTGATCCCAGCCGACTCTCCAGAGCCTCGGTGTTCTCCTTGCTTGCCAAGTACCCGTATGAGGGTCCTGAGCAGCATCTGGCAGGCAGAGGGCTCCACGCGTGTGGTGGTGTTAAGTCTGAGAAGCGGGAGCTGCAGAGAAGGACGTTTAGGGAAGGGGGTGCTCCAGTTGGGTGGTCTGCTACAAAGGGCATCAGGACCTGAACTTCCAGAAAGGTCTGGCAGCTGAGAGGCGGAGACAAGGGGCTGGGGGAGGAGGGGTTCGTGGCTGGGTTCTGGTTCTTCTATCCCCCACCCCCCAGGGGTGGGAGTCAAGGTGATTCCACCCGCCGTGGCCCCTGCCCTCATGGCAGGGTGTGCCCAGTGGCCCAGAGCACAGGTGCCTGGTGGGGCCTTACTAGTAGGACAGGGTAGGGGTCTAGCTCAAGCCCTGTCTTGTTCCGTAGATGGGAGGAAACCGCATGCCACCTCTGACACCACTTTCCCAGGGCTGGTTCCCAAAGCACACCCCGCAATGCCCACGTCCTCCCACCACACCCCACCTGCCTCCAGGTACCACTCAGTTACTCCCGTCAGGTGGTTAACTCACTGATTGGGTTAAGGCTCTCCCAGCCTGATCATGTCTCCTCTGAACCTTCCTGCGCTGTCTCACACAGGAGCTTTTGGGGGTCACCTCACACCCAAACCATAACACCCAGGTTGTCTGTTCATCTGGCCATGGTGGGGCCTGGGGCTGTTCCAGTTGGGCCTTGGGAATAGTGCTGCTGGGAACATCCTGGAGCTTGGCTGTGGACACTGGCAGGCCTCCCTGGGGTGCGCCTGCGAGTGTTGTGGCGTTGCTTCTCAGACCAAGTGTGTCCAGGTCTGAGCCTGTCCCCGCGTCCAGTCTCCCTGGGACTCGAGTGCCTGGAATACGGAACTAGATTCTGAGAAGGAGGAATAGACCAGCAGAGAGGCCTCAGAGCTGGGGAGAAAGGACCCTAATTCAGCTTATGTCCCCATTCCCACTGTCCCCCAATTTCTTTGACGTCCTCGCATCCAGCTAATTTGATTAGAGGGACGCATGGGCACAGGCCTGGGAAGCTGTGTTGACTGGGAGTTGAAAGTACCAGTCCTGAAGAGAAACCCCCTCAAACTACATCCCGCCCCGTGCCCGGCAGCCCCAGGGAAACCCCAGCAGATGCCAGAGCCCCACCCTGAGCTGCCGAGGAGGGAGTCAGGTGGGAGGGGTGGCTGGCAGGTGGCTTGGCTGAACCAGGCCTGGAAGGAGCACTAGGAGTGGTGGGCCAGGGTCGGGGTGGTGGGCAATGTCGTCCTATGGGGGCCAGGCAGCCCCCGCATCAGAAGGAAGCCCACCAAGGCCCTGCTGTTTAGGGAAAAAATAAATTCTTGCATTGGTCAATGAGATAGTCTAAGCACAGCGGGGAAGCGATCTCTCCTTGCTTGTCCAGCAGTGAGGGAAGGTGGGCTTCCAGCAGCCACAGCACGGGGGAGGGTCAGGAGGAGGGCTTTTCCCATGGCAGGGAGAGCCCAGCCTTGGTCCCTGGCCAGCAAGGTGGTCCCTGCAGAGGCTCTGCCTTCCCCTCTGGGCCAGTTTGCTTCATGGTGAGGTGCGCTAATTTGGGGATAAAAATGTGACAGACACCTCATTCTGTATTCTGCACACTCAAAGTCTTAGAGACTCAGGAAAGAAGGGCTGAAGTGGAATTGTTGCTGGCGAGGTCTAACTTCATTCCCTCTTGCTGCTGGGGGGCCTGGCTTGGGCCTTGGTGTGGGGGTGCTGATTGGGCAGCTCTGCCTCCCTGCGCCCCTCTCCCTCTTCCCTGCCTCCTTCGAAGGAAGCCTTTGCTTCCCTCCCAAGAGGAAGTCACGTCTGGTGGGAGTTTATGGGGCTCTCTTCTGCCCTGTTTTGTCTTGAAGAGGGAGCAGTCAGCATGTGTCCTCCGTGGCCTGGCCCTGCCAGACCACCCAGGCCCCAGCCAGGGCTTGAACCTGGGACGCTTCCAGCTCTGTGGGTGGCTCTGAGTCTCTTCCCTCAGAAGCTGCATGGATGGGAACCAGGGCCCAGTGGGCTGAGGAAGAGCCTCTTCAGGCTTCCCAGGGCCTGGACTGGGTCTGCCGATGCCCAGGGCTGGGAGCTCCATGGCCCCAGCTGGTTCCGGCAGTGGCATTGAGCAGCCAGCCAAATGTGTCATTTCTCCAGCTGTGCAAACACAGAGTCACAGCTCCCCGCTCGAGTGCCAGGGAGGCCTCTGCTCTCTGGCGAGCTGGGGCCTTGTTCAGGTTCAGGGAACCATCTGTGAAGGGTAGGGGTGGGGATAAGACAGGGAGGAGAGGGGAGAGAGCGTCTGGGGAGGAGGCCAGGCCTCGGCGGTAATAAAAATACCCCTGTCTATAAATGTGAGGCTCCATTTGTATCTCTCAGTGTCCCAGCTTTCCTTATTTATATGGAAATATGGAGGGAGCGCGTTAGTTCTGAGACGGATGGCTGGGGCCTCACAGTAAATACGTTTCAATTCAGCCCATGCCAAGAGCGGGGAAGTGGCTCAGGGGAGGATGTCAGCCTGCTCTGCTGACAGTGGGGGTCCAGTGGTGACATGCCAGGGAGGAGTCACTCAGGCAGGGCCAGCCTGGCTGGCCTGCTTCCCTCCTGAGCACCCATCTCCTGCCTTGTCCTTGAGTATGTCCTGGGCAGAAAACAGGCTTGGAAATGTGTCTCAGAGCTCCTCGGGAGGGTAGGGGGCTGTCTCCCCAGGTCTTGGGGACTGCCTGAGCCCCTCAGCATGTGCAGAAGCTGAGGGGCTGCCCCCGAGCCCCCAGTGCTGGGGGGGATCTTGCGGTCTTGGTCCAGGGTGCTGAGGGGCCTTGAGGAACTGGCCGGGACGGTGAAGCCTGGGCACAGTTATTTACAAGTCTTTGGGGATCTCTCCTTCTTTTGTGTATTTAAAGAATTGGCTCCGTCCTTACAGAAGGGCAGTCCACAACCCCAAACACCTCCAGAGATTCCTGGGGGAGGGGCGGCCTGTATTTCCTGGTCATCTCTCTCTCTGAGTTTTTGCTTCTGCTAAATTATCCATCTCAACGTCCCTCCTCCTGCCTCTTCTGTCTCCCCTGCACTAACCCAGTAGGAAGAGCCCCCGTTTCCCTTAAGACCCTTGCCCAAGGGTCTGAGAGTATAGCCACCTGCATGGGGGCTGCAGGTATCATGGGGTGGGGGCTTCAGACCACTGTCCAGCACAGCAAGCAGATTCAAACTCCTGCATCTCGGCCAGGAAGAGGCCCCCACCCCTGCAGGGGACTCCCCCATCCTTCTTAGCCCTGTGCCTGGTCACTGTGCCGCCTCCTTCCTCCCCTCTCCAGGCCGTGCCAGGAAACTTAGTCTTCCTGCTTGAGTATGCAGAGTCATTTAGCTCTCTGTCTGCTCTGGGCATGTGACTCTGCTTTGGCCCACCCTGGGGTTTAGTAAAACAAAACAGAACTCTCCCTAAGAGGACTCTGCAGCCAGCTTTTTTGGGGACAGTTCTTTCCCATTACCCTGATGTCTAGAGACAGGGGAAGATGCAGGGGGTGCTAGAACCTCACAGCTCAGTGACTCCATCCCCCTCATTTTACATGAGGGGAAGCGAAGGCCAAGAGGAGGACAGTGTCCTGTCCCTGCCTGGTCAGTGCAGAGCAGGTCTGGAGTTGGGCTTGCTGACTCTCACTCAGGCCTGTCCCAGGCCACCTTGCTGCTACCCCAGCCTCTGCTGTGCTGCCAGCTCTTGGATCCCCACAGCTCTAGGACAGATCTTGCAGTTATGGACCCTGAGCTATTTTTCAACATGGAAATGGGGCTGGGAGCTTGGGTGGGGTGTGAGGTCCCAGTAGGGGTGCAGGAAGTGAGGAGGACCAGAGGGGGCTTGGGCTGGGCTGGGAGAGGGATCAGCATAGAGGCAGGTTGGGGCAGGCCCAAGGCACTGCAGGGACACAGCACTACCCTGGAAGCCCAGTTGTGGGCTCTACACCTCTGGGGTGCCCTGTGTGGCCCAAGTACTCTGGCCTGGGTGTGCTGCTTCTGGCGTGTTCCAGCTATGATCTTGCTTGCCTCTCCTCATCCCTCCTTTGGGGGAGAGCAGCCACAGCCCAGGCTGTGAGCCATGTCCCCTCACAGTACCGGGGGAGGCCAGGCAGGCCTTGCCCTGCACAGCTCCACGGTGCCCATCAGGCAGGTATACCTGGAGCTCTGCAGGACCGTGGTTAGGTCTTCGTGTGTTTGAGCTGAATTGATGGTCACCTGCCTGTTCTGTCCCTCTGGGCTGAAGGTACTGGGTGAAAGCCAGGTGCTGAGTTAGGTGGAAGCTGAGGCAGGGGGCCCCCGAGAGCAGAGCGATTTGAGAATGACTGGTGGTCACCTCTGTGAGCTAGAGTGGGAGCTGTCAGTGTCTTGTGTGATCGGTTAACTGATTGATTAGCTGAGGGAGTGGGTGGGCGGGGAGGGGCAGAGTTGTGGGAGAGACCCCAAGTTTGCTTTATGCAAGGCTATCGTGAAAATTTCCCAGCCCAATTGATTCTTTAAGAAACTCCCATCGGTTTTCCAATCGGAGAGGCGAGATGGAGGCCCTGGGCTGCTTCCTCTGCCAGGAGAGGTTGGGCTGAAGATAGGGCCTGGTGTTCTTGCTTTGAGTTGGGGACACGGAGGCCAAGGGTGGTATGATGACTTCACCTTGCAGGGTTTGGTGGCAGTGGCAGACCAGAGCGACCGGGGAGCCTGCTGGGGTGTCCGGCTCTTTCTCTCCTGAGAAAGAGCTGCCGCTCCCCCCACGCGGCCCTTGCGATTCCAGCGCGCGTGGGCTGGACTTCCAGCTGCCGGCACCTGGGTTCCCTTGCCTGGGAGCTTCCTTTGGCCACGCAGTGGCAGGCAGAAGGTGCTGTCTGGAAACAGGACTGTCCCTGAGCAGCCCTCACCCAGAACTGGCGGGGGATGGTGTGTGAGTGCCCCTGCTCCCTCAGCCCCAGGCGGGGACGCTGCACTGCACCTGAGGAAGGAGGGGAAACACGGACCCCTCCCCTGCGGTGCCTCTGTTTCCCCGCAGGGCTGGGCTGTGGCTTCAGGGTGGCCGCAGGCAGGAGGCTCCCCTGTCTCTCCTACTGGGTTCTCCTTCGCCTCCTGAATAAGCTCCTCATCCCTAGCCCCGTCTCAGGGCCTGCTTTTGGAACCCCACACCACACTGTGCCCCACCCCTGGCCCTGCAGCCTGGAGCGAGGGAGGGCTCCTGTCCCCTGGGACTTGGCTCACTGGCTGTGAGTGATTTAGAGCCCAGCCCCAGTGGTTTGGAGCGGGTCAGCACCTGTGGGCTGTGGGAAGGGCTGCCTAAAACCTCCAGCAGGTGTCCTGGAAGGCGAGGACTCTGCAGCACCAGGGACCGGGATGATCGGGAAGGAGCCCCGGAGGGTCTCAGGCTGTGAGGGGATCGGGGCAAAGCCCCTCATTTCCTTCACTCCATTGTCTGCAAGGTCTCTCGTGCCCAGATGGGGGGCAGAGGTGGGCAGTCGCCCTCGTCAGGTGGTCTCTGGGAATCCAACAGGAGATCCAGGTCAAGTTCATTATGATTTTCAGCAGAGAGGGTCCTGGGGAGCTGGATGGGGCAGGGGCAGTTCAGGGCTCAGAACCTGGGCAGAAGCGGAGGCAGGGGACCAGCAGCTCTGGGGCCCCTAGAACACAGGCTTCCTCTCCTGTGCCTCAGAGTCACACGGGGGACCAAGCGCAGGCTCCAGGGCCTGTGCCCTGAACTTCAAGTGAGCAGACCTAGGCTCAGGCCCGGAATCTGAATCCTAACAGCCTGGCCACTGTTAAAGCAGTTCAGGTGCCAGTGGACAGTGGCCCACTCTTCTAGATGCCGGGGTCTGGACCGTGGTGTTAGGGGACAGGGGCTCCTGTCCCGCCGGGAACCTTCCCTGGCCTCTTACAGCCCTGAGGATTGCTGGGGCCCAGGGCACCTCAGAGATTTCAGTTAAAGCTCTACTTTACAGTTGACAAAACGGAGGCCCAGAGAGGTGATAGAAATGTCCCAGGGCCACACAGCTGGAGGGAGCAGGGTCCTGTGGTTTCCTCCACAGGCGGCTCAGCGAGGGGCTTCCTGTCCTGATTGGTGAGGGGCAGATGGGGCATGCTTACTCTCTGACCCCTCCTCTGCAGTGGCCAAGGAAGGTGGGAGGGGGCTGGGGTCTGAGCTGCCCGTCTCAGACACCAGGTGGCATGGGGTGGCCTCCAGGCTGCTGGGCGCCCCTGACTGCCTGCCTCTGCCCACAGTGCTGGGCGGCCCCGAGTCCCGTGGTGTCCTCCGCAAGATGAGCGACCTGCTGGAGCTGATGGTGAAGCGCATGGACACGCTGACCCGGCTGGAGAACAGCAGCGGGCTGCACCCAGAGGCCCGCGAGGCACACGCGGCTGTGGACAGGTGAGGGGAGGCAGGGAGGTGCAGGGCGGAGGCCCAGCCGCAGGTCACCCCCAGGGCCCCACAGGGCCTGCCAGTTTCCCCTTTTTGTCAATCTGGAGAAAACAAAGAATGCAAAGCAGCACCCGCCCCGCAAACCAGATCACGGGCTCCCAGACCAAGTGAAGGACAAAATACCACAGGTGAAAACGGAAGGCCCTCCAGCCGCCCCCTGGCGCCAGGCGCTCCCCATGCTGGGGCTGTGCCTCCGAGGCAGGACCTGTGGGCGCCGGGTGAGGTCTGACCAGTCTTGCCTGCCCGGCATCTGGCAACCCCCGGCTGCCTGGTCCCTTGTCTGTTTTTTTCTCTTCACTCCACGTGTCTGTCGGTTTTGAACTCAGTCCACACCCGTCATGTGCGCAGGCTGATGGACTCCAGGCCCCTTTTGCCGAGTAGGATTTCCAGCCTCATTTATTCTACATCTTCCCTGAGGCCAGGAGGTCTGAGAGCCCCAAGAATTTGCCCACTTTCCCATCCCTGAGAACCCCCGTGGTGCGAAATCCAAAGGGTGCGTCTGGGTGTGGATGGCCGGGGTGGCCGCCAAGGCCACGGCTCCAGGCGTTCCGGGGTGGGTTTGGGCAACCCGGAGGAGGTGCTGGGTGGAGCCCAGCTGGCCTGGAGGGACCCGCCTGGCAGGCTGGGACACAGTGCGCCTCTTTGGGGCTGTTGCCCCTGGTCTGCCTGCGCTAGGCTGCTGGCCCAGGGCCCGCCCCTGGCCGACCGAGCACCCTGGACAGCCTGCTGACACCACAGCCTCATCACAGGTGACAGTTGCTGAAAGCGTGAGCTCCTGGCTCCCTCGTGCCTGTCACCTCCACCACCATGTCGATCTTGCACCCACCTGATGGGGTAGTTCTGCCTCGACAGAGGAGGAAGGCACAGAGAGGCTGAGAAACCCAGCCTGAGTGCACAGCCTTCAGGGGCCAGGCCTGGCTCTGGGGTGCCTGGCGGGCCTCTCATTTGCTGTGGGGTCAGCGCGGTTTGGGTTTTATCCCTTCATGAGACTTTCTGCATTGGTTAGTTCACAAATCGGAAACAAAACCCTCTGCTGGAGTGTGTGCCTAGGAGCAGGGATGATGTGACACCCCCATGACCAGCCAGGCGCAGTGTCCAGCTCCCAGGGGCTTCACCTACAGGAGCTGGGCCTCCTGGGCACTGTGTGCTGGGCGCTGGGTCCTGGGGGAGAGGCTGGTTCACCCTCCCCAGAACTAGCATCTAACAGAGCAGACGCGCTGTGTGTGGGGGCTACCAAGAGCCAGGAGAGGCCCATCCTCACTCCTGTGGGGCAGGCGGGCACTCACCAAGAAAATGAAATAAACGAGATCATTTTGGATGCCCAGCTGTGCGCCAAAGCGCTGGAGAGTGAATGGTGGGAAAGTGGCTACTCCAACAGGGTGGTCTGGGCAGGCCCTTTGCATCTGTGATAGTTGAGCTTGATCTTGAATGAGGGGGAGGAGAGAGCACGCAAATGCAGAGGCCCTGGGGTAGCAGCGCGCTTGGCAGGTTGGAGGGAAGAGGCACTGAGAAGGCCGAGATGGCAGAACTTGGTGAGGGACGGGATGGCGGCAGAACCGGATCATTCTGTAAGACACTATGCTAAGAGATGTGGGAAGCCGATGGGTTTGTTTTTAAAAACATCACATTAATGTTGTTTGAAAAATGGATCACTGGGTGGCAAGAGGGGAAGCAGAGGGGCCGGTGGGCACGATGGGGAGGGGGCTGCCGTGTGCAGGTGGATCTTGCTGGCTGCCCTCCCTGCCCTACAGCTCTATCCTTTGCCCTGATCCAGCCCTTGGCCCTCATCCTTCCCACTTTCCTGCCTTCCTCTGTCCCCCTGCGCTCTGGGCCATGGCCTCTGGCCACAGGTCTGTTTGCCAGGCCCCGGAAGAGCCCCCGTTGGCCCTGCTGTGCACCCTGCGGGCATCAGAGCTGAGGGTCCTGCTCTTGGGCTAGAGGTCCTGCTTCTGGCCCAGGCGCTGTCTCCCTGGTTTCTTCCAGGCCTGGCCAGTCCCTCCCCCCTGCCCTCCATCTCCTCCAGGGGAGGGAGGGAACTCGAGGAGCACGCACCAGCTCCCTGCTCTGTCCCCGCTCTGTCCCTGCAAATAGCAGCAATCCATCATGACCAGCCGAGCCCATCCAAGCCCACAGCCGAGCCACGAATCCACGGACACTCTTGCTTCAGGACTGGGGATAGAACTGGGGGGTGAGCCAGGGCCAGCGGGGGCTGCGACTCCTGTTCCCTGCCACTCTCCCACTCCTCCCCACCCCAGGTCAGCCCCAGGTCAACCCCAGGTGGAGTCCTGCTTCCACCCAGCTCCCACCTGCACGGAATTCCCCACCTTGGGATTATCCTTCTGTCCTCCTCCTGCCCTTCTGGAAGCTTCTGGGGCTGTGGCCTTCCACCTGTGGCTGGCGTGTCCTTGGGGAAGGCAGATTTGCTCCTGCAGCCTAGGAAGACATAATTAGAGAGGCAGATTCGCCGCAAATAGCATCATATTATGTTTCTGAAGCCAAACAGTAATGATCTTCAAATTTTCCACAAGGCTTGCGTCCGTGGCGACCCCCCGCCGTGGAGGCCGCTGCGTTGGAGTTCATCGGTGCTTGATGAATGTGTCCTGTGTGCGGGGTCCAGGCAGGGGACTGGAGGCCTGAGGGGACCCAGGGGAGATGGAATTGGAGCTGGGTCTCCAGAGTCCTGACCCACTTGGGAGAGGGAACAGGCCGGAGGGTGATCACCAACGGGTCTGTTTAAGGAGGCGCCCTGCCTCCTGTGCCTGGCCGGCCCTGGGGCCCTGGCCCAGAGAACCCCCGAGTCAGTCCTGGCCGCTCACCTGGGCCTCGGGCTCCTCAGGTGTGGCAGAGGCCGACAGGAGGAGAACCACCTGGCGGGCGCCTGGCTCTCAGGGGACGGCGCCTCCTGTGTGCTGGGGACGCTCCAGCCACCAAGTTCCCATGGGAGAGGGGGTTGGGTGGGGACAGTTGGCCAGGTAGACAGGGAAGGAGCACATCCTCCTGTCCTTCTAGGCTGCCTGGTCCTTCTGTGGCTTGAGGGCCTGCTGAGTGGGGGACGGGGTGGCAGTGACCACCCCACAGGCTGTGGATGCCTCGGTTTTTGTCTCAAGCCTGGGCCATGGCCCTGGATGCCTGTCTCAAATGTCCACCTGCTCCTTCACCTGGAGGTCCTGGGACTCGAATGCTGCCCCTCCTGGATGCACCCAAGGCCGCCTCCCACTCCTCCCAGCTCAGCGTGCAGCTCCCTCGTGCCCACGGCCCGGCCCCCAGCTGTGCGGTCATCCCTCTCGGACACCTGCAGCCAGTCCATCAGACTAGCCCAGAACGCCACCTCTCCTCCCTGCCCTGCCCAGCTACTCCCACCTGGGCAGCTAGCGAGATCTTTTCAAAAGGTCACAGCCAGGCAAGTTGGGGCCAGCAGGACTCCAGCTCTTTCCTGAGTGACAGGAGGAGCCGCAGGAGCAGTGGCCAGAGGAGGGAGGGACTGGCCCATGCCTGGCCTCATGTCTCTGGCTCTTCCCTGCTCCTCCTGGGGCATGGTGGCCTCCTGCCGGCCACATGATGGCCTTTGCCCTGGCCCCTGTGTGTGGAGCGCTCTTTCTCGGGGTCTCCTCCTCCCAGTTCTTGGTCAAATAGCATCCAGCAAGGCCTTCCCTGGCCAGGTCCTGTCTATAGTGCGCCCGCTCCCTCGGGCCCCGCTCCTCTTCCCTATCACCGTCTTGCACACTGGTGTGTCTTCACTCGTGTGTCATCTGTCCCCTCGCTGGAACGCATGCTGCTCAAGGACGGGGGCTTTGCATCCCTTCTGTTTTCCCAGCAGCGGGGACACCGAGTGCTCAGTCAGTACTTGCTGAAGGAAGACGTGGGAGAAGGCGATCTAGAGGGCAGCACGTTCCCGGCCAGTGCCACCCTGGCCAGCTGGGCCTCAGTTCCCATTCTGTGCCCCGGGAAGGGGGGGTGGGCCGGCTGGTGACGGCGCTACTGCCCCACGCAGCTCCCCAGGGGAGGCTGGGCCGCGGTGAGGCAGTGAAGCGCCCCCGCCTGGTCCTGGGACCCGCCTTGGGAGGTGGTGTCGTGGACGTCTTGGTCACTGTGCCTGAGTGGCAGTGGAGATGCCCGTGGTGGCGGAGAGCTGGGACTTGGCGGTGAAGATGGAGGAGAGAGCGTTGGTCACGTGGACGGGGCTGGAGCCCACGTGTGCGGAGTTCAGTGGGAACAACCGGCAGAAAAGGCGGCAGAGGGACACCCGTCCAATTCTGGTCTTTGGGAAAAGATGAGGGTTTCTTTCTAAATTGAAAAAAAAAATTATTTAAAAATGCAAATTCCTGACCCTGTCTGTGGGGCAGCCTTGTGGGGAGCCCGGGGTGGACAGGGCTGCATGGCCGGAGTGACCAGCCCCCTGGAGGTGTGTCCCCGTGTGAGGGCAGAGGACACTTCCCCTGTCAAGGCAGCTTTGGACTCAGTTTTAAGATGGTCTCGTTTCTCTCAACCCTGTGCTGGTCCCAGCTTCTAGGTTCGCACTGGCCAGCAAGGGGGACATCAGGAGCCTGTCAGGCTGCAGGGCTGGAGCCAGGCCAATGGGAAGCGGATAGGACAGGGTGGCTAACTGCAGCATGGCCCTCAGGGTGGCGGGGACCCGGGGTCTCCAGCCACGTGGGGCCTGGAGAGGGAGGGAGCTTCGAGGCTGTACGAGGAGTCAGGAAGGGAGCCTGGGGTCCAAGGTCCTGGCAGGGTGGGCACTGGAGGCAGGATAGGCAGGAACCCGGCGCTCCACTCTTGACCCCTCTGGGCTGGCAGGTCTGCACCGCCTCCCGTCCTGCTGTGGAGAAGGCGCAGAGATGAACTGGGCAGTGGCCGAGAAGCACCTCAGAAGTAAAAGTCCAGGCGCCACTGCCCTGTGGCCATTCCAGACTACGCGGGTGTCCTCGTTAAGTGGCGCCGGGCCGAGAGATGGACCCAGTGGTCCGGGCAGAAGGTCAGGGCCTGGGGTGGGATGCAGATGGAGGTGGACGGTGGGTTCAGGAGCTGGACACCCTGGCTCTGCTGCGCTGGCAGGTCACCCATCCCCTTCCCAAGCGAAGGCGCCACACACAGCCCAGCTCCGTCTCCGTCCCTGGTTTTAGCTTGTTTGTTAGTTTGTTGGTACCAAGGGTTGAACCCAGGGGTGTGTAACCCCTGAGCCATGTCCCCAGCCCCCCCTTTTTTTTGAGTTAAAAATTTTTTTAAATGTGGAGACAGGGTCTTGTTAGAGCCTTCCTCAGTTGCTGAGGCCAGACTCTAACTTGGGATCTTCCTGCCTCAGCCTCCTAAGTTGCTGGGATTATAGGTGTGCACCCCCATGTCCAGCTGTCCCTATTCATTGTGCGTGTGTGCGTGCACGCGTGTGCACATGTGCATGCTGATGTATTTATTCTGGGGCAGGAGCAAGGAGCCTGCTCTCACTGGGAAGGAGCTGGCAGGCCCCTGCCTTCCGTCCAAAGCCCTGGCTGCTCCTGGTACATCCCTGGGGCTCTGGGTGGGCCTGGGGGGCTGAGGCAGTGGGGTGCGGCAGGGACAGTGCCGAAGGCTGACTCCAGTCGGGGTGCCCCGCCTCCTGTGTGGTGTGTGAGACAGAGAACAAACACGCCCATCTCCTGCCCCGCGCGCTGTTTTCGGCTGTGTGTGTCTGTGGGCACCTTGTATATGTGGGTCTTTGTGTCCTAGGAGGAAAGTGATCCGTTTCATAATAAAATAACTTGCAGCCAGCTCGCCAGCCAGCTGCGGGGAGATCAATACCCCCGTTAATTGAATGCAACCCCCATAAATTACGAAAGGAGCGAGAAATCAACCCTCCCTTGGAAGCGTCCTGGATTGCTCCTGGGGCGAAGAGTCTGGCCTGCAATCGGTGACCACCTCGTGGGGCTGGGCGGAGGGGCCAGCTGAAGTGGGCCTGGTGGGGGCTGGCCTGAGGGAGTTGAGGACCAGAGCTGGTGGCCTGAGAAGGTAGTGGCCACGCTGTCACCTGCAGCAGCTGGGAGATGGGGAGCAGAGCGTTGGGGCTCTCAGGTGGCTGCCTCTTCGGGTGCCTGGGCAGCGCCCAGCGGCCGGCTGTACCAGGGTCACCTCAGGGAGTGGAGCAGCGGTCACCAGAGGCCTGGCTTGGCCTTCTTTTACTTCCTGAGGTCCATCGTCTTGGTGGAATGCCTGGTGCTTAGTGGGTGTGCAGAAAATACGAACACGCCCAGGTCCTACCGTCCAGGTGCCCGCCTCGGGAAGGGACAGGGGCTCGCCCAGGGCACCAGCGTCTGAGTCCTTGCCTGTCCCCAGCTCGCTGAGTGACCTTGGGAAAGCCCCAGTGTCGGCTCTGGGCTGGCTCTCAGTTCTGAGCTATAAAGTAAGGGTCGGCTGGCAGGGCTCCGAGCTCCCATCCTGGGTCTTGGGGCCCTGGGCAGGTTCCTGAGGACACAGTGCCACAGGAGGGCACTATGGTGACTGATGGCATGGAGGGAAGGCTGCACCTGGTAGGGCAGGTGGACCTCCAGGGAGGCCCCCTCAGCCTCGGGAGCCGCTGTGCCTCTTCCGTGTCCCCACCCAGGGCTGGCGGCTCTGCTGCTGTCAGGCACCTTTGCTGGGGGAGAGGATCAGGGGTCTCTCCCAGCCAGGGCTGCACACAGGGCAGATGTGGGCCCCAGGGGCGCATTCTGGATTCTAGTGGACTTCCCCATGAACCTGGCTGAAGTAACAAAAATCCCAACCAACGATGATGCTATCTGAGCCTGGGACGGCCACCCTCCCTGGGTACTGCCCGCCCTGGTCCAGCACCAGTGAGGAAGAGCACGTCCGGGGCTTCCTTTTAGAGAGACCTGGTCTCCGAGCGAGAGGGGACTCAGCCCGGCCTGCGCTTGCGTCTCTCGGACTGCCCTGTGGTGCTGAGAGCTGGGTCTCCCTGGGGCTGAGCCGTCGCCCACCCTGAACTAGCAAGCAAGGCCTCCCTGCCCCCACCGCTGGCCCAGGGCGCTGCCCGTCCAGGGCCAGCTGGGTTAGCCGCCCCTCTCTTAAAGGGAAAGAAATGAAAATGTACCACAAGTAGTGGAACCACAGGTCAACTCTGGGACATCTGCACCAGTCGGAGGAAGGCTGGGGTGCATCAGCAGTGGGGACGAGGCCGGGGGCACCGTCCCCACATCCTTCAGCCAGGGCAGACAGATTTTAGGTTTGCACCCTGGAAACAGCCCTGCAGGAATAGGGTGGTTGTTGCCAAGGAAACACCTTCTGCTAGGACAGTTTTGGCCTTTGTCACCATCAGGAGGATGGTCCCTCCCCAGGGTGGCGCTCTTGCTCTGTCATGGTCCTGGTCCTGATGTCCGGTCCCCATGCCCACTAGCGCGTTCACCCTTCCTGGGTGAGATGCTGCTTCCCTGCCTGTCTGTCCCCAAGCCCACGTCCTGGCCCTCCTGCCATCATGTGAGGGACAGGAAGTGACTTCCTCATATTCACCTTGTGGCTCTGGCTGTCTCCCTTCCCGAGGACCAAGGACTGGAGGCCCCTTGTTTCTGCTGACAGGTGTCACATGGAGTCCAGGCCTTGAGGAAGGCCGCTGTGGCAGGCACTGAAGGTGACGACCCGCACGAGGGTCCAGCGCCCGGCGCGCGGCTGCTGTATCGGCCTGGTCGTGGGTGGGCGCCGCTCTCTCCCATCAGTCGGGGGAAGCCCTGCCGCTGGCCGCAGGCTCCCGCTGTCCTCCGCACACAAGCCTGCAGGTGTGTGCTGCGGGGCCGCGTCAGTGCTGCAGAGCCCGTGACTCCAGTGGCAGAAGCTCATTGCCCTGCCACCTGCGCCAGGCTCTGAGGTAGAGGCCCCGCCGACCCTGCGTCCTCTGAAATCGCCGTGGCCTCGGCTGCAGCCCTGCCTGCCCCCGCTCGCTCCTGCAGAGGCAGTAGACCCCCTTCTTCCTGTGGCGCCCTCCCTGTGTGCCCGTCTCTGCCCAGTTTCCCTCGTAGGGACGCCGGTCACATGGGATTAGGGACAGCCCCTCCAGGAGGACCTCGAATTCCACCTATGCGATCCTCTTTCCAAGCCAAGTCACATTCTGAGGTTCTGGAGGTGCAGACAGCAGCCTACGAATTTTGAGGGGGTTGCAATTCAACCTGCAGCAAAAGTCGTGTTTTTTGACTATATTGGTTTAAAGCCGAATATATTTGCATTACATATTAAAACATTTTCTTTGATCTGCAAGGTTCTCCCCTCCCTGATTTTAAAAGAATTTCAAACATTTTCATGGGCTCTGTGATCTCGGCACTGTGCCTCCTGGCCACTCTGGAGCCATCAGCCTGGTGTCCCTGCCGGCTGGTGCCCTGGAGGCACGTGGTCTGGGCCCCCCAGGGTCAGCGCTGGACGGCTCTCCCCTGTGCATCCCCTGCCTGCCTTTCCATCTCGGCTACCCAGGTCATAGATGTGCTGTGTTCTGAGACCCTGAGACTTCTCCTTTTATTGTTGTTTGTAGAAAAGTTTCTCAGGGCAGGCAGCCTAACTTATTATTTGAAAATAGAAAGTGCTGTGCTTGCCGGATATTGTGGACACGCCTGTAATTCCAGTGGCTCTGGAGGCTGAGGCAGGAGGATCACAAGTTCAAGGCCAGCCTCAGCAACTTAGAGAGTCCCTAGGCAACTTAACAAGATACCGTCTCAAAATAAAAAGTTAAAAAGCTCAGTAGTTAAGTACCCCTGAGGCTCAATCCCTGGTGCAAAAAAAAAAAAAAAAACTAAGTCCATTATAATGATAGGCACACCAAGTGATTCCATTTTGAACAAGCTGGACTTGTTAAACCAGACAGACACCATCTGTATTATTTAAAGCCTGTCTTACCGATATGTTTTATGGCAAAAAATGCTTATTATAGGAAATTTGCTGAATCCCCCTAAAAGTTAAGTGCTCTTCTCTGTGGTGGGGTCTTTGATACGTCCTCTTGGGAATGAGGTGACTGCTGTAAATAAGAAGCAAAAGCGTATCAAGCATTTATTGAGCACCTCCTAAATGCTGAGGTCCTGATGTTCAGCCTCATCCGTTTCTCCCTGGCCCTTGCTCTTTCCCATGGATCTATCCATAATGCAGAGGGTCGCTGACCGGGGCTTGAAACTCAAGGGCAGCCTTTGATTTCTCTGTGTCCCGCGAGAGCTGCAGAATGAAGCCTGGACTTTAGCAAGAGGGCACCGGTGGGGAGGAGACCTGGTCTCCCTTTGTGATGGTTTGAAAACCGCTGTCCCTCGGTTCTGCAGATGGCATTTGTGTTAGTGGCCTAAGGTGGCTGTCCAGAGGGACCACGAGGCGGGCCGTTCAACACAACAGCTCACCCTCTCACAGTTCTGGGGTCTGCCCGTCTGAATTTGAGGTGCTCCTCCGTGGCTTGAGGGAGGGTCCCCCCTTGCCCTGTGTGGCCGTGGATGGTCACTGGTAGCCCTGGTGCTTCCTGGCTTGTGGCTGAAGCTTTGTGGTCTCTGGCTGCATCATGGCCTGACTCCTGCCTGTGTCTTCACGTGGGCACTGAATTGAGGGCCACCTAGTCCAGCAGGGCCTCATCTTACCCAATCATGTCTGCAGAAACCGTTTCCAAACTAGGCCCCATTCTGAAGTTCCAGGTGAGCATGCATCTGGGGATCCTGGTCAGCCTACAGTGTGGAGCGGCTGGGCACGTGGCCCACGCTGGGCAAGACCAGGCTGCACACTGTAATAAAGCTGCGTCCTGTCCTTGGGGACTCAGGGCTCCTTGAGGGTCACACCCACAACTACGTCCTGGAGCGTAAGGAGAGACCCGACGCCTGCAGCCGGTGGAGAGGGGCTCGGGGCAGAGGTGGCTTCAGGAAGGTGGGGTCTGTTCCGCACAGCCCGCGACCTGGCAGGAGCCCCACATGGGCTATTGGTGCACTGGGGTCTCTGGGCAGAAGTCAGGGTGGCCATCTGGTCCTTCCCCACCCCCCTGAACACTTCCTGTCCTGATGGAAGTGCTTGGTTGCCCTCGCTGGTCAGCACCCCTGACCTGCAGCCGAGATGGCTTCCTGGTCACCTGCACTGAGGCCACCTCCCTTCATCTCCATATTCATCCTGCTTGGAGGAATGTCTTCCTGTCCCCCTGGTCAGCAGGAGCAAAGTCCCACAGACTATTTGGAGTTCATTTCAGAACCCCATGGGCACCAAGTCAGCGTGCTCCTGCTCGGGTGACTGTGCAGCCTCAGCAGGGGGTGGCACCCCCAAAGGGTGAACACTGGCTCTACAGGGGCGAAGGGGTCCTGGGCAGCTCAGGGCGATAGTACAAACATGTGCCGGCTAATGTCGCAGGTGATGATGAAAAAAGTGTAAGCCACCCCGTCTAGCCCAAATCCCCTTGCCAAAACTTCAGCTACAGTAGTGATAGTCACATCACTAACACGCCTGCTGACTTCACGCCGATGCTGCCCTTCTGTGTGCTTTACGCCAATTTCCTCAATCCGTCTTCACAATGACCCTGTGAGGTGGCCACCAGTATCGTCTCCATTTTTTATTAAAAAAGTGCTGAGCACAGAGAGGCTAAGTGACTGGCTTAGGGTCACACAGCTCCCAAGAGGCTGAACTTCATCTCATCTCCCTGTGTGTTATGAACTGAGGACCAGCTGACTGCTCTTCCCGACAGCCTCCATTGATGATTTGGAGATCAGCGAGAAGTAGTCCCTCTTCCTGCTGCCTCTGGACTTTTTGCACATGGGAAACACCTGTCTCTCAAATCTCTTCTCATTCTTATCTGTGATCTTCTAGATGGCTCTTGGGGTTGGACTCTGCCTCCCACAAGATATGCAGAAGTCCCAATACTGCAAATGCGACTGTTTGCTGTTTGGGTCTGTGCAGATTTCTTAAAATGAAGATGGGGTCCTACTGGGTTGGGGGGGTCCTAGTTCAATTCCTGGATCATAAGAAGAGGAAAGTTGGTCAGAGATGGGGTGATGTAGCCAGAACCAAGGGCTGTCAAGGATTGCTAGGAGCCACGAGGAGCTGGAGAGAGGCAGGAAGGTTCTCCTGTGGCCCTAGAAGCAGCAGCGGCCAGTGCTTTGCCTTCCGAGGTCCAGCCTCCAGTACTGCCTTGTGCCAGGTTGTTCTGAGCCACTCCGTTGGTGGAACCTTGTTACAGCGGCCGTAGGAAACTAATGCAAAAGGCCGTAGGAAACTAATTCATTTTTTATGAATGCAATACCTTTACTTTATTTATTTTTATTTTATGCGGTACTGAGGATCGAACCCAGGGCCTCAGGTGCCAGGCAGGCTCCGCCACTGACCCACAAAGTGGCCCCGAAGTGGTGCCCTTTTCCACTGGGGATTTTTGTTTGTCACCGAAGCTGGCATTGGGGCACCAAGCCAAAGTGGGAGGGGGGCTGGATTGTGTGTGTGTGTGTGTGTGCATGAGCGTCCGTGGGGCACCTTCCCCGTCCTGCCCCCGCCTGTCCTCCCTGCCTCCCCCTCAGCCTTGCCCCCACCAGCCCCCTCTCTCCCTGGTGCCGCTGCCCCTTCTTTTCTTATGGAAGGTGGAGGTGACGGGGAAGGTGACCCAAGAGGGCAGCTGGCCACCGAGGGTTCCTGCCATGCCTCCTCTGGTGGACAGGTCACTCCGCTCAGAAGAGAACGCAGAAGGAGGCTTTGCAGACCCAATCAGGGACCAGGTCGGAAAAATCCTCCACGTGGCTCCCGTTAGGTGTGGCCAGGAAGACCCAGGACCTTGGCTAGCGACAAATGAGCTTAAACTGCAGGTGTGACCTGGCAGAGCCTGAGGGAGATGTGAGACTCCAGGTGTGGACCTGAGGTGTGGAGGGAGAGCTTCCTGGAGAACAGCCCAGGGCTCTCCTTGCGAGAAGATAAGGTCTGGGCGGGAGGGTGCGCGATGAGATAAGTCCTGCGCTAATGTCTCCTCATGCTCCCAGGGCTGAGCGGCGGTCAAGATAAGAAAGTAAATTCTCTGAAAATAAAAGCAACACCAGCATAGAGGTGAGGCGGAGGGCGCGGTGTCTGCGGCAGTCAACTGCGTTAAGTCCCGGGATTCATTCTCGGAAGCCAGGGGTGATTTACTGGAGTCCCAGCAGTCCGCAAGCCCCTGGGCTGCTGCAGGTGGAATCTATTTTGGAGCAAAGTAGGAAAGGGACAAACAGACTCGGGACAGCCAGCTGGGCCTGCGCCACCTGGGGCGTGCTGGACACTCCTGCTCGGGCTCTTGGCGGGGACTCCGCTGCCGCTTCAGGCCCAGGCTGGCCCTTGGAGCACATGCAGACCGGCCGGGCACCCGCAGGCCCCTACATTGTGGGGGCCAGCGCAGCTCCATGCCACCTGGCTTTGGCCCTCTTGGCCCTGGTCCTGGCCAAGGCAGGTTCAGGGACCTGAGGGCCCACTCTCTTGCCTTTGCTGACTGGCCCAGGCCCCAGGAGGTCACCCAGGCAGGTTCTGTGGCTCACCCTGGCTCGTCCCTACCCAGGATGCCCCCTGGCGCCGGCCTCATGGAGCGGATCCAGGCCATTGCCCAGAACGTCTCTGACATCGCCGTGAAGGTGGACCAGATCCTGCGCCACAGCCTGCTCCTGCACAGCAAGGGTGGGTGCCGGTGGAGGGGGGAGCACCCCAGGCTGCTGCGCGGGGGGCGGGGGTGTCTGGGGAGGCCTGACTCCTCCCTCCGTAGCTTGCCTGGCTCTTGAGGTCCTGCTCCGGGCTCTCTGCAAGATGCCCCAGGGTCCAACCCACCCTGACCTGCCTGAGTGGCTAAGGACTGAGGAGGCCCCTGGAGTCCTGTCCCCTGGCCTCCAAGAGTGAGGCCGTGTGGGGAGGGGCCCAGACCCCCTCCATTCCCCTCCCTGGGAGCAGCAGGGGCCGCGGGCCTCTCCGCCTCCTCAGACAGGGTAGGGGTGCGCTTGTGGGACCGAAGCCTTTTGCTGCTCCCGCCGGCTCCTCGTGGGCTCTGACCTCCTCTTCTAGCAGGCTGGGGGTGGAGGAGGGCAACTGGGACCTGGGGACCCCTGGGTCAGGCCATTCAGCCAGAGGGGGTGGGCTACTGACCCTCGGAGGTCATCCCGTCCCTCCTGTCTCTCCCCTGGCTCCTCCCTGGACCCCTGTCCTCAGCATGCTGACCTCTCCCCACAGTGTCTGAAGGTCGGCGGGACCAGTGCGAGGCGCCCAGCGACCCCAAGTTCCCTGACTGTGCGGGAAAGGTGGAGGTGAGACCTGGCCGGGGGAGAAGTGTGGCCAGGGAGGTGGCAGCCTGGGAGCTGACCTGTGGGCTCTTCACTGGCAAGGGCCTCTCTGCCCAGCCTGTGGCTCCTGGCCCCGGCGCAGCTGGCTGAGGCCGACCTCAGGGAGGCGCTGGGCATCTCTGCTGGGCGCTCTGCACGGCCACCAACCCAGATTCCCTTGGACGTCTCCCCCGGGGGCTCAGCACCTTCTCCTGGTAAATGAGCTGTGAAGTGTGTGCCATCGGCTGCCTGGTTCCTGACAGCTCAGAGAAGGAGCAGGCCTCCTTGCTGTCTCCATTCCTCCTGGCCGGTCCCCGGCTGGACTGAGGGTGCCTCCCACCCCGCTCCAGGGCTGCTCTGGCTGTGCGTCCGTTTGTGTGGGGAGCCAGCACACAGCTGTGAAGTTCCTCGCTGCTTTGAGGGCGGGCTGCGGTGCTGCAGACCCCGCCTTGAGGACCACTGCGGGGGTCCTTCCCTGGACCACCCCAGGCCCACTTGGAGGCTGCCCCACGACAAGGGGCTGAGGCATGAAGGACAAGGCTGGCTGCACTGCTGCCCCTCCTGGCTCTTTGCGCAGGACTTGGCCCCTGTGTCCTGACCTGGCCTGCTCTCCAGGGGCCTCCTCTGCCTGGGCCTGGGAGGTGGTGGTCCTGACTCTGCCTTCTCTGGAGTTGTTGGTGGCCAGGACAGCTGGCCAGGTCTCTGCCCTTCCTTGCTGTCTCTAGGGCAGAATACACTGCACAGGCCCTGTCCTGGCGGACCTTGGGGTCCCTGGAGATGTGCATGCAGGGGAGGCTGCAGGGGCCGGGGCTGATGATGGCGGGTTGCCCAGACGTGGCCCTCTCTGCAGTGGATGCGTGCCCGCTGGACCTCTGACCCCTGCTACGCCTTCTTCGGGGTGGACGGCACCGAGTGCTCCTTCCTCATCTACCTCAGCGAGGTCGAGTGGTTCTGCCCGCCGCTGCCCTGGAGGAACCAGAGCGCTACACGGACGGCCCCCAGGCCCCTTCCCAGAGTCCAGGTAGGCCTGGAGGGGTGGGACGTCCTCCCTATGCTGGACATTCTCTGGAATAGTGGGAGAGACCTCAGCCCTTCCCAGGCGGAAGGGGGCTATGGGCTCTGCAGGAGGTGGACAGATGGGAGGTCAGCTGGACAGTGTCCCTCCACCCCTGGGGTGCTGCTCAGCAAAGCCTGCCTGCAGAGGCAGGCTGGGTCCCTGCAGGGGCCCTCTCGAGGGGCTAGAATAATAGCAATAATAGCTGCCCCTTACTGAGGGTTTTCCACATGCCAGGCACTTTCTTTGTACCTCCGTCTGCTGACCAACCTCATGTGATTGCATCTAACAGATGACGAATCTTAGGCTTAGGATTGAGGGGTTTAATACATATGGTGAGAGGCAGCCCTGCCCTACAGCCTCCTTGCAGCAGCTGGGATCCTGGGCATCGTCACAGCTGGCCACCTCCCTGGAAGAACTTGGGGCAGGTAGTTCAACAGAGCTGAGTTGGGACACACCAACTTGGCTGGGGGTCACTGTGGGGGATGAGAGCACAGCTCCTTGATTTTGGGTGCTGGTGGGACTCTTAGAAAGGACAAGAGAAGCTGGAGCAGACCCTAGACTCGTGGAAGGTGCCAGTCGCTGTCCCCGGTGTGGCAGGGGGTGGGGGGCCAGGCCGCAGGTGGGGGCTGGGAGAGCTGAGGCTGGGACTCACCTCCAGGCAGTGTTCCGGAGCAACTTGTCTCACCTCCTGGAGCTGATGGGCAGTGGGAAGGAGTCCCTGATCTTCATGAAGAAGCGGACCAAGCGGCTCACGGCCCAGTGGGCCACAGCTGCCCAGCGCCTGGCACAGAAGCTGGGGGACATCCGGAGGGACCAGAAGCAGGTGTGTAATCCTCTCAGGGAACAGCCCCGAGAACTTGGGTGATGGTCTCAGGGCTGCAGCTTCTGAGCAGGCACAGAGCTGGCCCTCAAGCCCGATGGATTTCTTTGCATACGATCCAGAGGGAGAGGGGTGGGCATGGCCGGGTCAGGATGGTGCAGGTGAGGCCCTTTGCCCTTTGCAGAGCTGGGGGAGGGCAAGGCCCTGAGGAGTGCCCTGTGCTCTGTAGGCAACTCGTTCTCATCAGGCGGAGAAGTCATGGCTTCCGCCTGGAAGTTTCGGAGTAACAGTCTGTTTGGGGAAGACTTGTCCATCCATTCATCTGCCTGCCCACCCATCTGTCCATCCACGCATACACTAGAGAACTACATGACTCTGTCTCACCCTGGCTGTTTCTCTGAGTCCCTCTCGTTTCATCAACTCTCTGGTCTATGTCGACCGTTGTCCACCTAGAACATAACTCCTTGCATTGCGATACCTGGTGTGGTTACCTTGGCATCCAAAAGTGACCGCCCAGGCCCAAACTGGAGACAGTGTCTGTTGCCACTGGTCTCCCAGCTGGTGACTTGGGGTGGGGGCACAGAGGTCTGCTGCTCTTCCATGCTGCCCCCGCCCCCCTGTTGTTCCTCTGACCCAGATTCTCGTTCACATTGGCTTCCTGACGGAGGAGTCTGGGGACGTATTCAGCCCGCGGGTGCTGAAGGGCGGGCCTCTAGGGGAGATGGTGCAGTGGGCGGACATCCTGGCTGCTCTCTACATCCTGGGCCACAGCCTGCGGGTCACCGTCTCCCTGAAGGAGCTGCAGAGGTGAGTGCCGGGGACAGCCAGTGCACTCAGCTGGGGTGGGAAGGGACCGAGGAGAACATGAAGTCCCTACTCCACCGCAGGTCCCATGGCCCACAGATCCTAGGAGTCTTCCTGGCTTTCCGTCAGGTCCCCACTGACCCACTCCGTCTGCCTCCTGCTTCCCCTCCATGCTGACACTCAGTCACGTTTGGGACGCACTCAGGAAGTGCACAGTACAGTTCTAACAGTGTTTGCGTTCAAGGGCTGACAAAATTGGCTTGAGGGCCAGGCATGGTGGTGCATGTCTGTAATCCCTGTGGCTCCGGAGGCTGAGTCAGGAGGATCGTGAGTTCAAAGCCAGCCTCAGCAAAAGTGAGGCACTAAACAACTCAGTGAGACCCTGTCTCTAAATAAAATAGGGTTGGGGGTGTGGCTCAGTAGCGGAGTACCCCTGAGTTCAATCCCTGGTAACCCGCCCCAAAAAAAACTGACTTGAGGGACTGAGGCACATCATGAAGGTGGGGTCCCTGGTGCCTGCCACCGTGGTGGGTTGGGCACACCCTTGGGGGTTTCTCTTCTGGAACCAGATTCTTTCCTGGGCCTACTGTGGAGGCTGGGGCCATAGGACCTGGAGGGTCTGGGTGGGTGGCTGATGGCCACTCTTTGTCCTCTGCTGGCTCTCCGGGGTCCCGCTCCTGACGTCTGTCAGAGGTGGAGGCTCCTGGTGCTTGGGAGAGGGTGGAGCCAAGGGTTGTGAGTGTGGGAGAAAGGGCGGCGGGTGGAGATTGGGTGCAGGGCATTGTCGGGGTGGAGAAATGCACGATCTCCCCCCTTATCTTTTATATTTATCGTGTGATATTCGGAACATTTGAAAGTATGTAGAACCCTGTGATGTGGCACCTGGAACAGGCTGACCTCCCACGGTGTCACCGCCCCCACGAGGTGGGGAGGATCCGAGGCTGAGTTTCTCTGCCTCCCCCCGAGGAAACTCATGGCCTGAATTTTGTGATCATACTTGGCTTTTTTTTTTTTTTAAATGAGTTTTTCCCATATATGTGTGTCTGTAGATGACATGTGGTCTGGTTTGGGTCTGGTCTGGGGCTTTGTGATGATGGTGATCACGGTGTCCACCGTCCCCGCCTCCGAGACCTCCTCTCTCCATGGTGGCTTCGGACTCGTCCTTGCCTCACATGGCCGTCTTCCACTCATTTCCACTCATTCCCACTCTGTAGAATATTCCACTGCGTGAACGTGCCGTCATTATGTATCAGTGTTTGCTGTCTGCAAAATTTTCATTCTTGCTTTAAAAATTGGTTTGAGATCTGGGGTCGTGGCTCAGTGGTGGAGCACTTGCCTAGCATGTGTGAGGCACTGGGTTTGATCCTCAGCACCACATAAATATAAATAAATAAAATAAAGGTATTGGGTTCATCTACATCTAAAAAATTTTTTTTAAATTGGTTTGAGCCAGGCACAGGTGTCCACAGATGTAATTCCAGCAACTCTGGAGGCTGAGGCAGGAGGATTGCAAGTTCAAGGCCAACCTTGGTAACTTAGTGAGGCCCTATCTCAAAAATAAAAATTAAAAAGGTCTGGGGATATGACTCAGTGGCTGAGCATCCTTGGGCTCAATCCCCAGTACCAAACTAAAAGAAAAACCCCAAATTGGTTTGAACAGTGTGTGCTGTGGTGGACATTCAGGTCCATGTCACTTGGGGTACTTGGTAAGGGTTTCTCAGGTCAGTTGAAGAACTCATCCCCAGGCTGGCAACCCCCTGAGAGCTGGTGCTGACCTCACAGTGTGTTTTAGCAGAACCGTCCAGGGACAGATCCTTCAACTGAATACAGCTGAGAGACACGTCGTTCTACTGATTCAGTTTCTCTGGGGCCTAGACTTAGATGCACAGTTTCTGGGTCTGGGGTGTGTGCAAATTCAACTTTATGAGAATATGCCAACCTGGTTTCCACGGTGACTTTGTCAACCGCGGTCCCACCTGTTGGCCACGCCCCCATACTTAGGGTGCCGACTTCCTGGGTAAGCTGTGCATGCACCGCAATGTCCTGCCTGGCCTTGCTTTGCATTTCCTGACAGCCGTGAGCGTCCTGTCCTGGGCGTGCTGTTGCTTCTTATGGGTGAAATGCCCATTCACATCGTTCGCTGGGTTCTTTTCCTTATTGAGTTGTTGGGTTCTTTATATATCAGATATAAATCCCGTGTGAGTTGTATGTGTTAAAAAATCTAATTTGTGCGTATCTTTGTAATTTCCTTATGGTTTTTTCCCCTCCAAGGAGCAGAGGTCCTTAATTTTAACATAGTCCAAGTTATCACTCTTCCTCTTCATGGCTCGGGATTTGGTGCTGGGTGGGATTCCATTCCTCCTTCTCATTGGCTTTTCGATGGGATCCCCATGGCTTAGGTAGGAAGGCCCCAGAAGACCCCAGAGTCCTTTGCGTGTGTTCTCAGGTGGTTTTCTAGCAGGAATGAGGTTCCTCTCCGAGCCTGCCTTCCATCTTGGTGGCATGTGTTTCTGGATGTCACTTTCTTCTGAAAGGCCCCCAGCCTGGTCCACAGTGCTGCTGCTCTGTGGCACAGAGGAGACTAGATGGGGACAGTGCCATCAGCAGTCTCAGGTCACTAGGGCCCTGGGAGCTCCAGTCTAGGGCAGCAGCTCAGCCTCTGCAGTTCTTACCTACCAGGAACCCAGGTAGGACGTCCTGTGGAGCAGTAGTGCCAAATTCAGAGAGGAGGCTGCGTCCGGCACGTGTTGAGGGGGCCACTCAAGGAACTAGTGTTTGGAAGGATTCTATCCCGAGGCCTGGAATTCACCCGCTGGAGTCAATGCTTGTCTCTGGCAGGCGCAGTGAAGGTGAACGAGTGAGGTGCCAGATAGGGGCAGTGAGGTGCCGGGTGGGGCAGGCCCCCCTGAGGAAGCGAGTGCAGCCAGGAGCGGGTTCTGGAGGAGGTGCCCACTGTGAAAGAGCCCCTTCTTCTTCTGCAGGCGGAATGTCACCAAGCCCCCAGGCTAGCAGCCAGGTGGGGAGCTGTCCTGGAGTGCTGGTGCTGAAACCAGACTGCTTCTGGATCTGGGCTGGGGTTCTCGCACTGTGGCATCTTATTGACAGGTCCTGCTGTTCATGTGGTGCCGGCCACTTCAGAGCGGAGGTGTGCCTGCCTGCCTCCCACCAGCACCCACTGCTGCGCCTGCGCTCTGCCCAGCCCCGCTCCCTCCAAGCAGAGAGCTCAGAGGGTGCTCTGATGCTGTGCTTGGAGCAGAGGCTGCTTCAGGCGGCCAACATTTGCCAAGAATGATAAGGAAGTCTTTCCCTGGCCTGGAAGCTTCCTGCAGGAAGTCTGATGGGTTGGGGATGAGGAGGAGGCAGAGGAAAAGGGACCCGGGGTCAGGGAAGCTGTGGCTATGGCTAACCGGAGCCAGCCTGCCTCAGGCACAGTGGCAGGCAAAGTTCTTGTGGGTCATCAGAGACCCCGAGATGCTGTGGGAGTCCTGAGGGTGTCTGGAGCTCCTCGCGCCAGCCTCTGCCACAGCTTGGTGGGTAGGGAGCATCTGTCTATCAGGATCACCGCCCTGCCCGGCTGCAGGTTAGAGGAAGTGGTGTTTCGCAAAGGCCCTCGGCCGATCCTCCTGTCTGATCAGGCAGGGTCTGGGCCAGAGAATGTGCTTTTGTTACTGCTCCATCGTGCTCCTGGTAGCCCAGCAGGGGATTGTCCTGCTGGAGAGAAGCAGAGAGCTCAAGAATCTTTGAGAGGCAGGGGCTTCTCGCTCGCAACCTGCACCCTAAGTCCTTACCTGCCCAGAGCATGCCAGCCTTCTGGCTGCTCCCTAGAACCTGGCATGGCTGCCATTGCCCATCCCAGGGCCCAGGCAGTGATCACGGGGTGACCACACTTGGGAGGCCCTGGTGAAGATGCCCAGACTGGAAGATGCCTCTGCTGCTATCCCATCACAACTCGTGACACACATACATGCATGCACACACGCACACACACACTCACGTCCCTACACACAGGGCACATGCACGCACATGCTCAGGCAGCCTCCATGCACACACACACACACACACACACACACACACACACATGCATGCATGTGCAAATGCATGTTCTCACACATGCATATGGTACCCTGTGCATGACCCCATACACACATGCTCACGCACCCTCCGCACAGCCCAGAGAACCAGGGTCTTTTCCCTAAGCCTTCACTTCCTGACAGGCTCCTGCTGATCTAAACTCCCAGAGGCAGGGTCTCCAGGGAGCGGTCACCTCTCTGACTTGCCCAAAGCTGTGGGATGCCCTGGCCCGAGGTCCCCTGTGGGGTGTAAGTGTGAATGCGCGATCTTGCTCAGGGCAGAGTGGTGCAAACAGCTCAGCCCCTGCAGAGATAGCCTTGGGAAGATGCTTTCTAAATTCGTTACCAGGTGCAATTGAAAAACAAGGAAAAGTTGTTAAAAATAAAAACAGCCGCCTTCCCCAGGGGAATTCCCCGGTTAGGTCTACAAGGTCAGCAGCCGGGCCCTGAGCCTGGGCTGCAGCTGGACACCCTGAGGGTCTTGGGCACAGCCAGGTCGGCCCCTCTCTTGGCCTCTCTGATTTAGCAGATGGGGGGCTGATTTCTTAATGCCCCTGGGGTGATTACAGTGAGCACCGAGTGGAGAGTGGAGGAGCCGGAGGCTGGGGTTGTCTCGGCAGTCCCCCGTACACCATCGGGCTGGCCGTGGGGTTGGGACACTGGAATATGAACTGATCTGCATGACGGGTGCAAGGGATCTGTCCTTAGGTCCCTGGTGCAGGGCCTGCGGGTGGGACTGGGGCCTGGGGTGCAGCTCAGGCCTAGAAGATTTGCAGAGTGAGGATTCCTCCTGCATCCTCTGCACTCCTGAGGCTTCAGGACGCCCTTGGTGGCAGGAGCCGGGGGCCACTGGGTGTGAGGTAAGTGCAAGGGGGTGGGTCAAGGAGGCCCCCTTGGAGGTGGCCCAGCTCGGGAGGCCTCTTGTGCGTCCTTCCCAGGGGGATTGGGAGGGACCTGCTGGCTTGGAGTGAACTTCCTGCCACACCCTCTTGAACGTACAATGCTTTCTTCCTTCTTTAAAGGGAGGGATATAGGTCCCCATAGTTGGAGGGGAGGGAGGCAGAGGTGAGGCCAGGGTAGAGGCTAAGCTGTGGAGGCCTCGGCACCTTCTCTGCCAGGGCCACCCTGATGCTACGTCAGCGTGGGCCTGTCCTGGAATGGGAGACCTGAACACAGGAGCTGCGCGTGACTCCCCAGGAGTGCTGCAGCGGAGGCTGTGACGGAGGCCAGAAGCCTGAGGTCTAGGGTTCGGCAGGGCTCCCTCTGAGGCTCCGGGGAAGGGTCTGCATCTGGCTCTCTCCTGGCTCCTGGTGGTCTTCTGGCATGCTTTGGTGTTCCTTGTCTTGTGGATGCCCCAACCTGACCTCTGCCTTCATCCCTGCCAGGCCTCCCTGTGTGCAGGTTGGTATTCAAACTTCCCCTGTTAGGTGGACATTGGGCCCCTCAGGCCCTGATTTTAGTTTGAATACCTTTGTAAAGATTCATCTCCGGCTGGCTGTGGTGACTCACGCCTGTAATCCCAGCGGCTCGGGAGGCTGAGGCAGGAGGACCGTGAGTTCAAAGCCAGCCTCAGCAAAAGTGAGGCACTAAGGAACTCAGTGAGACCCTGTCCCTAAGTAAAATGCAAAATAGGGCTGGGCAGGTGGCTCTGTGATTGAGTGTCCCTGAGTTCAATCCCCAGTACCAAAAGAGAGAGAGAGAGAGAGATTCATCTCCAAATAGGGCTGCATGCTGAAGAATCGGGGGTTAGGACTTCAAATATGAATGGGGGGGGGGCATGCATCCCATAATAAGATGGTAACCATTTAGCCTGGACAGGGCTCCTGGGCAGAGACCATGGAATGTCCACAGGGCCTGCAGGAAGTGGGGAGCAGCACAGGCTGACTTGAAATAGATCAGCGGAAGTGAAGTCCTCCGATTCTGAGTCTCAGCCTCTGCGACAGAGGCGTCACCCCTGGCTGGCGATGACCCACGCGGGAAGGCAGCGGAACAGAGACGCGGCTCGTACATTTGTTGTTGCGTTTTTACAGATGTTCATGGCAGATGTCTCGGCCACGACTAAGCACCCAGGCTGGACGCCGAGCCGCTTTCTCTGTTCCTCGTGTTTTGGGGTTTTAATTAAGCAGCTCACTGGAGTGATGCCTGGGTGCGGCGGGGAATCCATATCTGGCTCTGCTGCTGCAAGGTGTCGGGCCAGGGGATGGTGTGCGGGAAGATGCCCTCTGCGGGGACATCCCACATGCCTGGCCAGCGGGCAGGCGGGGGCGCTCAGCCAGGGCCCTGTCCATCCGCTGCTGCCCAAGTTGAGGTCCCGATGCCAGGATCCGGGGGTGTTGGAGAGCGAAACCTTCCCTTCCTGGGTGCAGAAAATCAGCTGTGCTCATCAGTTTTATCTGTGTAATTTCAGGCATCATTAATCGTACGTGGCACAAGGAAGAGTGATGGGCTCCTCATCCATGAGTGAAATTGGGTTTAGTAGAAAATTAGTTGACTTAACCGGCAAATGATGAAAGCTGGAGAGGAGTATGTTTAAACGAGGAGGCGAGAAGGGCACCCTGGGCTGTCCAGCAGGGGCCGGGCTGGGCACTGGTCCCTAGCCCAGCACGTTTATTCAGGGGAAGTACCCAGCAGGGTCCCCAGGGAATGGTGGTGGCGGGGACCCGTCTTTTTCCTCCGGGAGTGCAGCTGGACCAGCGGGAGCAGCTTTGGGGTTTGAATCTGGTCAGTTCCAGGCAGCGTGGGCCCAACTGCTGCTGGCCAGTGGGAGCTGAGCAGGACCAGACTGAACTGTACGGCTCCAGCCAGCCGCTGGGAGGTGCTGCCTGCCTCAGGTGTCCCATGGGGTCAGTGTGTCCCTGGAATTTGTGTGTTGGAGACTTAGTCCCCAGAGTCGGATGCTGACGGCATTTGGAAGCCATCGGGTCAGCTTTCCTCTCAGTGGCCAAAACATCTGACATGAGCACCTTCGAGGAGGAAGAGTTTGCTTTGGCTCACGGTTTCAGAGGGTTCAGTCCCTGGTTAGCAGGTGCCATTGCTGGGGGCTGAGGTGAGATGGAACTTCAAAGTGGAAGAGCGTGGTAGAGGGGAGCTGTCCCAGGACAGGGGGTCGGGGGCAAGGGACCTGGACATGCCTCCAGTGACAACGTCCTCCAGCTGCATCCCCCTCCCAGTAATGCATTCAGCTGTCAGTGGATTAATCCATCACACTGATGATTCACTGATGAGGTCCGAGCCCTCCTGGTCTAATCGGGGTCTAAGAGCCCCACTTCTGCGGACCATGCTCGCCACCCCCGAGCTTAGGGGGAGGCGATTAGGATGGATGGGAACCCGAGGGCAGGGCCCAGGAGGAGGGCTGTTTCTGAGGAAGAGAGGCCCCTTAGCACACTCGCTCTGTCCTGTCACATGACACCCCCTCCCATCATGGTGGAAGGCCCCTGCCAGGTGCCCTGCCATCAGCATGCTCTTAAACTTCCAGTCTTCAGAACTGTGCGTTAGAGAAACAGACTCTCTTCTTTCTATGATCACCTGGTCTGTGGTATTCAGTTATAGCAACAGAAAATGGACCAACAGGGATGGGGCAGAAGAGAAAAGACTGAGTTCAGGGTCCATGGGGAAGACCTTGAGTCAGCTTCAAGCATGTGATTGGCAGTGCCCCGTGGCAGCAGCTGGGTGCTGGGCCAGGGCCCAGGGAGGTGTGCGGTGCAGAGGGAAGGAACCTTGGAAGTTGAGCCCAAGTGTCAACAAACGGCCAAGTAGCGGGGAGGCCAGAGAACATAGTCTGGAAACCCGCACTCCCAGGCTGAGAGGCAGAGGCTGGGAGGGAAAGCAGAGGGTTGGAACATGGATGCCAGAGAAGATGCTTCCAGGAAGGACGGTGTGGCCAGGTTTGCCTGATGCTTGTTAAAAGTCAAGCAAGGAGCCGGGCACGGTGGCACATGCCTGTGATCCCAGCGCCTCAGGAGACTGAGACAGGAGGATCACAAGTTCAAAGCCAGCCTCAGCAATTTAATGAGGTACTGAGCAACTCAGTGAGACCCTGTCTCCAGATAAAATATAAATATATCTTTTATATATATAGAACAACCACTGGGGCTGGGGCTCGGTGGTTGAGTAAGCACCCCTGGGTTCAATCCCTGGTACAAAAAAAAAAAAAAAAAAAAAAACCCAAGCAAGGAGACTGGAAGTGTCCAAGGAGTCTGGCCACAAGGAAATCATTGTGGACCCTAGAAAGAGCTGAGTGATTGAGTTGTGGGGGCAAAAGTCACAGACTCACGGCTGTGAAGTGGTGGCCTGCTAGGGAGCAGTGGCCGAGAGTGCAGGTGCCCCCTGGGGGGCTGCATGTCCAGATTAAACAGCAAAAGCTGGCCAGCTCACAGTTCTGGAGGCCAGAGTGCCAGGTCCCGGCCTGGGTCGGGTGGGCTCCCGCGAGGCTGTGAGGCAGACTGACCTGGGCCCCACGCCCAGCGTCTGCGGCCCTCCAAGGCTTGTGATGGCCATCTTTCTGTGTCTCCACTCTTGCCTCTGTGCATTCTGGGTCCGAATTTCCTTCTGTAGGTGGGCAGGGTCGCACTTGATGGGGGTCCCCTGATGACTACATCTGCAGAGCCTCTGCATGCGAGGTCACACTCGGAGGTACTGGGACAGGACTTCAACAGCTTCCGGGGAGACACAAAGGAAGAGGCACGGAAGATGGGAGAAGTCGAAGGTGCCGGAGGGAGGCGGCACAGTTGGTGGCCCAGGGGTGGCCCAGGGAGAGGCCCAGCCCTCCGTCCTGGCAGGAGAGAGGGAGGAGATGGGTCACGTGGGTGCTGGCGGGCACAGGATTGGAGGCCGGGGACAGGGCGCGCGCTCTGATGGTTTCCCTTTTATTTTGATGTGAGGGGAGCGTTTGCTGGGAATCGGGGTGGGGGATGTGAGGAGGTGGACGAGACGGACACTCTGAAACACACCTGCAGGCCTCCCCCCAGCTCCTGGGGGGTCAGCCCTCGAAACAGGAAAACAAACCGACAAAAAGCCAATCGGCCAGGCTGGGGAGGGTGGTGTGGTAGTCATCCGCTCATTACAGGCTTTTGTATCATTTTCTGGATATTAGGATATTTTCTCATGTTTAAGTTCATGCAGTGGAAACGGAGAGAAGCTCAGGCTCCTGGGCTGAGCACCTTATGACTAGTGCCCCCTGCCCCCGGGTGCCGCAGGCAAGTGACTGATTGACAGGGAGGTCCACAGCCTCCTCTCTCGGTTTCCGTTCTCCTGCCTGCTTTGTGTGTGTGTGTGTGTGTGTGTGTGTGTGTGTGTGTGTGTGTGTGTGTGTGTGGGAGGGGGACATCTGACCTGGTCCTCTGGTTATAGGCACCTGGGGCCGGGGAGCTTAGGGCACTTGACGGTCCTGCCCGCCTCCCTCCCTGGGAACCTGGCAGAGGAGGGGGTAGTGCCACCTGTCCCAGCCCAGAGTCAGGCTGGCTCACCTTCAGAGTCTTGCCCTAGGAATCTGCAGTTGGGCTGCCCTGCTCCCAGCCTGTCATTCTTCCTTGGGGCCCGGGATCGAGGGAGGGTCCCCCGACCTCCCCTCCCCTGCTGCCCTGGTGTGAGTCTGCCGTGTGCACCTCAAGCCCCTGGAGAAGCTGCGCCCTCTGCCCAGGAACCTGTGTACTGAGGCGGCCGTCGCCTCCCTTCTCCCAGCCCTGACCCTGTCCCCAAGGCGGGGCAGGTGGCTGCAAAGGAAGACACGTTTAGTGCCAGTTTAGTGCCATCGTGGGCTGTGGAGAGGGTCTGTGCAGCTCAAGCAGGTGGGAGTGCGGGCCAGACAGCGCAGGGGGGGCTGCTCCCATGCCGCCGAGCAGGAGAGGGGGGCACTGGGTTCGGAGGCAGGGGGAACCCTGGCACCAGGGGACAGTCTTGTGGAATGGGGACAAGAGGAGGCCAGTGAGGAGGGGACAGTGACCAGACCTGGAAAGTGGCACCCACAGAAAGGGTCCAGCCCTGCTGCTCTGGTCTCAGAACTGTCCCTCAGATCACAAAGGGGTTTGACAAAAGGGAGGCAGCCTCCTGGAGGCCAGATGCTCTCTGCTTGGTTGTTCTGGGATAGACTCAGAGCCCCTGGCTGTCCCCTCAGGGACACCCGGCTCTGCATCTTTCCTTTCAGCCCAGATTTCATACAAGACCTGTCTTGCCGGGGTGGAGAGTGGATCCAGCCCGTCTTCTGCCCTCCAGGGTCTCCGCATGGGCTGGTTCTCAGCCCAGGTGTGTGGGACTAGATGGAATAACGAGAGCCCCAGAAATGAGTTCCACCAGGAACTGAATAAAACCTGGTGGCAGGCCCCACCTGGGAGCAGAGGTGGCCTGGGGGCCGGCCTGGCCTGGGGGGCTCTCACAGCCCGGGGAGGCTGGGCCAACGGCAGGGCTGTGGAGCCGGGCCTGGTGCCCGGCAGGTCTGGTGGACGGGAGCTTTGGCCGTGCTGAGCCCCACAGGCGCTTGTTCTGTACACTGGCCCGTCTGCAGGGTGTGGGAGCACCGCAGGCCAGCTCCCTTTCTCCCCCAGCTCCAGGAATCCCAGAGATGAGTCTGCGGATTCGCCGGCTCTCCTGGGAGCTGGGCCTATTCTTAGCCCTGAGCTTGCTCACTAGGAAAGAAGGCACGGGAGGAAAGCATGGGCCTTGGACAAGGTCCCCCCACCCCTGTGACCACCGGTGTGGGAGATGCCCTGCCCTGGTTTCCCTTTGGGCCCCCTGACGGTGGTCACTGTGGCCAAGGGATGCTTGGATGTGCTTCCATCTGCTCGGAGCCCCTTGCCCCAGGCGTCCTGGCAGCTCTCCTTGGCTGCGATGCAGGACCCTCTGAGGCACTGGGGCATGGGCTGGGGACGTCCAAGGACATCGGCTTCTGAGGGAGCAGGAGCAGAGAGGAGGGGAGCCCATCATGACGGCATCATAAAGCTTCTGCTGGGCAGAGGAGAGTCAGCCATCCTGAGCAGGAGACGAAAACCTGTAGGAGAATATGATTCCGTCCTCATTAGCGGTCCTAACCTCTGCTTCCCGAGGCAGCTCATTAGATGCCCAGTTAAATCCCCGGCTCCTTCTTTCTGCCCCTGGTGCTCTGGGGGAGGAGACAGCGGCCTGCTCCAGTAATGGGGAGAGGCAGTGCCCACAGTGCTCAGGAGGGAGATGGGCACTGGATGGGGTCAGAGGGAATGCAGGTGCCTGGGGAGGCGGGAACGTCTAGGGCTGCCCCGGCCGTGCGTTCCCACTAACCAGATGCGTCCGGAGAAGCTGAGGATCCCTGTGTGCACTTTAGCACTGGAGCCAAAGATCTCTGAGCACTTTGTGGGAATTCATTTTAATTAGGTCCTTCCCACACAGAGAGAGGGAGAGAGAATAGTTTGTTCCAGAATTTGAGCACTACCTGGAGAGATTATTTCTAGCCCTAGACCGAAGGCACAGAGAGATATAAAACCAGAGAATTTTTAGCTTAGAAGGGACTGGGGAGGTTTGTCTGAGCACCACGTTACAGCAGTGGAGGCGGACACCAGGAGGACTCAGTGTCTGGTGCAAGGCCACCAGCAGACGCCTGTGTGCACTTGGGGAGCCAGGGTCTTCGCCTCTGCATCAGAATTCAGCGTGCTGATCCCTGGGGGGGGGGGGGGGTTTTCTCCCCACTGGGGTAGGTTTTCTCCTCCTCCCTCCTCCCATTTTCCTATCCAACAGTTTGATCTTTAAGCAGAAAGCTACTGAGTCAGTCCTTCTCTGGATATTTGCTGAGGCCCTGTGTCCTAGTGGCCAGCTGGGCATCCCAGGCAGGTAGGAGGACTTCAGCACCTCTGGACCTGCAGTGCTGGGCCCAGGAGCCAGGAATGTGGGTGGGGTGGCTTTTTTCTTTCCATTATAGTAAAGTACACATCATGCAAAATTCACCGTCTTGACCATTTTTCGGTGCAGGGTTCAGTGGCTTTAAATACATTCCCAGCATCCTGTGGCCATTACACGGCCCAGAACACCTTTCGCAAGACGGAGGCTCGGTGCCCATTCCATACAAGCCCCTGACCTCCCCTCCCCTGACAGCCGGGCTTGTGAGGGTGGGTCGGTCGGGGTGGGGCCCGGGGCCAGGTGCTGGGGAAGGCTCCCTTCCCGGCGGCCCTGCCCAGGCCCCCTCGGGCAGCAGCCCAGGGTCTAGCTTGGCAGTTCTGTGTGAACACTCCCTCCTGGTGGTAGCGGGTGTGTCACAGCCTCTTCCTAGGGATATCCTGCCCTGCTCCCCGCTGCCTAGGTCCTTGGGGGGTTCAGAGAGCCCCCCTTCCGCTCAGCCCTGAAGTGCGGAGGCGCCCGGTGGGAGTCCTGGGGACAGCGCTGGCCTGCTGTGCCTCCCCGCGCACCTTCAGCTGGAGGTTGTCGGGATGGTGTTTTCCAATTGCTGCCGCGGCTCCAGCCACCCACTTAGTGTAAAATTGCCCATAAAAGTGAACTTGAATTGCAGGCGATAAGCCGGCGGCCTGCTGTCCCATGGCTGACCCTCTCGGCTCTCCACCGGCGAAGCTCTGGTTCCGTGTAACAAGAGCAATGGGTTCTGGGACACTCCTTCAGTGAAGTCACCTTAGATTGAAAACCCTCGTCCTCCAGGGCCGGAGACCACAGGCTTCCATCGACACCTGGGAAGTGTCCCCAGCCACTGTGTCTCCTCGCTCCTTCCTGCTGCCGTGTGCTCTGAACCCACGGAGGACCCAGGTCCAGCCTGGAGTGTGCAAAGCAGCAGGACAGGCCAGGGCCCACCTGGACTACCTCAGCCGGGCTCTTCCCACGGCCTCTGGGACAGGGCCTCCTAGACCAGCTTCACCCATTTAAAGCTTCCTCCTGGGGTTTGCCCGATCCAGGGGGTGTTCATTCCCTCAGGGGCTGAATCCTATCCCCAGCCCTGAGATTGGAGGATGACCTGGTCCTGCCCTCAGCAGAAGGTGGCATCTCAGGACAGTCACCAGGTGTGAACAGGCAGAGGGGAGGAGGGAGGGCGCAGGAGTAGGGGTGCCCGCTGTCAGGAAGGCTTCCTGGAAGAGGAGGCCACTGCGAGTTAGGAAACTGGAGGGAAGTTTCTGTCAAGGAGCCCATGGAGACCTCGGGAGCAGAGGGCCGGGTTGGTGACAGTGCCTGAGGTTTCTGCTGCGCCTGCGCAAGTGCCACAGGAGCAGGAGGTGCTGGCTCCCTTGCCTGGGTGGCGGTGACCCGCTCTGGTCTTGTCAAGACCAGCTTCATGCTGAGCGGGTGCATCTGGGAGGCCCCAGGCATCGGGTCCAGGTGCCCAGCACCACAGCAGGAGTGGCCACCAGCAGGGGCCACCTCAGTCCCTGGGGACGGGGTCTGGAGCTCCGGCGGGGTAGGGAGGAGGCTCCCAGAGCCAGGGCCAGGGCCAGCGGGAGCCTGGGGAGAAATGCTCAGTTCCCACTGCAGAGAGAGCTCTCTGGAAGAGGCAGGGAGGCTGCGGGAGGCAGACGGGGGACACTACCACGATTCTGGTCTCAGTGAGGCGGGGGGCTGTGCTCAGAGAGGCTTCGCTGGACGTGTGTCCCTGGGGAGAGCCGAGGCCTCCAAGCAGTAGACAGGCCCATTTTGTTTGTCTTTAGAAAAAATGAGCCTCCTAGAGGCCTGTGGCTGACCGGGTTAGTGGCAAAGCCAGGACTGGAGCTGTGTCTCTGCTGGTGGCCCAGAACTCGAATTGCCTAGGTGTCGCTGGGGTCCATGTAGTGGGCCTGCGGGGCGGGAGGGCTCTGCAGGTGGCAGTGTGGATCTGCCTGCCTGGGTTCCCATCCCAGCCGCGCTTTTTCCAGGCTGTGTGATCTTGGGTAAATTGCTAAACCTCTCTGTTTCCTGCTCTGTAAAGGGGCACAGGACATGGGTGGGTCTGATCTCTAGGGTGGTTGCTGAGATGAACTGCACTGGCAGATGGCATCGAGAGCAGGTGGGAAGCAGCCACGAGGGCGGCGGGGTGATGCCACCAGGTGAGGAGAGCAGCACAGACTCTCCCGGGCTTCGCTCCCACTCATCTGTCTTCAGGGGCCCTGGGGCTGGGGTCAGGGGTGTGGTGGGTGAGGGTCAACAAGAGGAAGCCCTAGGGCAGGGACCACGCTGCCTAAAATCCATCAGAAACGCGGGAAAGGCTGTGGAGCCCTGGTGCAGGGGCCGCCCCAGCCCTCCTGTCTTTCCCCCTGGACTCCATTCCCCAGCAGGAAGGGGCAGGGATTCAGCCTTGGCCATCCCTCTGTGGCTCTTGGTTGGGTGGGGGGAGTGAGGAGGAAGGGACAGGGACAGGCCCTGGGCTAGCTGGAGCCCTGGGACAAGAGCCGGGCTCGGTGTTAAGGGAGGACCTTTGGGTAAGAAGCCAAAGCCCCGTGGGAGGAAAACAGCGGAGAGGTCCTCAGGTGGGTGCGGAGCTGGGCACCCAGTGTTTCACCAAGTCTCTGGAGCGGGAGCCGCTTCCTGGGACGGCCCCAGCCTGGGGTTTTGCTCTTTCTGCTTCGCTTTCCGGGCATTTCAAGGAGAAAGCTTTGGAAGCATGGCTGCCCTGGAGGCCCTGGCTGGCCTGGAGGCTTCTTGTGGGGTCCTTGGAAAGGGGCTCCGTGAGGGAGGGCGGGAGGGGGGCCAGGCCACACTCCTGTCCGGTTTCTCTGTCCGCCTTAGCAGCAGAGCTTCTCTCTGGGTGGAGCGCCTCGGGAAGCCCCCTGCCATTTGCCCCCTCCCCCATCCTGGATCCTCCCCCAGGTCTTCCTGTCACAGTCCTGTCAAGACCATAAACATCATCAGATGGCACCACTTTGGACAGTGTGCTCAGGGGACAGTCGGCTTTTGCAGACAGCGCTGAGCCTGAGGCGGTCCTTTTCCATCTGGTCTGAGCCAGGAAGCCAGAGATGTAGCCCAGGGAACAGATCAGTGGTGGCCCTTTTCCATTAGGGAATGGTGTCCTTGTCAAAGCGGGTCTCCTCCCTGGCCTGAGGCCACCAACGACTGGGTGGACCCCTGAAGGGGAGCCCCCAGGACCACTTCCAGCAGCAGCAGCTGCACCAGATCCGAGGGAGCGGGGCATCCAGCCCGGGAGGTGCTCCCTGCCCACCGGAGCTGTGAGAGGAAGAGGCGGCCTCACCCATGGCTCCCTCCTGGGGAGGCCTTCCTGGCTGCTCCCCGCCCTTCCCTGCCCAGGCCACGCTCCTCCCGGCTCCTGTGCTTCCGGGGCAGGGGCTCCTCCTGGATGTCTCTGTGGGCCGCAGGGCCCAGCACCCAGGATGCATCAGGAAGGGTTTGCTAAGCAGGATTAATGGAGGGACCCAACAGGGAGGAGGGTCTCCTGTTCTAAGGCCCTGGGCTGCTTCCTCTGGCCTGGTGGTAGGAGAAGGCAGAGGGCGTCCCCCGCAGCAGGTGACCAGCTCCCTGGCTCTGGGGCCCAGCACATGCCTATTGAACGTGTGATGCAGACTGTGATCTAATGGCCACGGGAAGAAACCAGGGTGAGGAGTCAGGCTCCAGGGGGCTCCCTGGGGGGTGTGTTTTATGGGTGGGGAGTGGGGCAGAGGAACTTAGATGGGCAGCTGTTCCAGTTGGGGCTTGGAGCCCTTCTGCAGTGAGGTGATGAGCAGGTTGTGATCCTACAGGAAGCCCTCGCCCTGCAGGCGGGTGAACGAGGTGGCCTCAAGCCTCTAGCAGACGGACCTGCCCGGCCTGGCCAAGCTGCAGCCTCTGGGTCGCCAGGGGCAGCCCTGTCCCAGAAGAAAACCAGAGTCTGAGTGACCTGGCAGGCGAGGGGCAGCCCCCAGCCCCAGGGGACTCTGAGCCTTTCTGTGCCCGCCGGAGCTCGCTGCCCTGGAGAGCCAGGAGCCTGGCCAGCACAGTAGGACTACAGTCTCTGAGGCAGGGGCTTGAGAGCCTTGGCTCCAAACAGTGTAGGTTGCTGGGACCGTAGCCAGTGCTTTGTGAATTAAAGTCTCCCTCTCTGGGCAGTCCCCACCCTGCGGGAGGAGCAGGTGGCCCTGGCCAGGTACAGTTTGGCAAGCCAGCCTGGACTAGGTCTCAGTGCCCCTTGGCCCTGGCTGGACTCCCTTGTGCAGTGAGAAACCTATACACAGGCATCCGCTTCGATTCCTGTCCAAGAGTCTGCACTAACCCCATGGCCCCTTATAGCCTCTCTCCTTTCTCATCCTGGGCTCTAGGAACAGGGTGGGTGGGCTGGAGGCCCCTCCAGGCCCAGCGCTGATTGGGAAGGTGAGTTTCTGGAAGCCCAGACTCTCAAGGGCTCTTCTCTCAGTAACTTAGGGGTGCCGCCAGGCCGGGGGAACTGCCCGCTCACCATGCCCCTGCCTTTCGACCTCATCTACACTGACTACCACGGCCTGCAGCAGATGAAGCAGCACATGGGACTCTCCTTCAAGAAGTACCGGTGAGAGGGCTGGTGATGGCGGCGGGGGCCGGGTGGCTGCGGACCCAAGCAGAAAGCTGCTCCCCTCACCCTGCGGGGCTGCCCTGCCTCTGCCCTGCCTCTGTCCTTCCCTGTCTGAAGCTCCCATCTCACAAGAGCTCTGCCCCCTCACGAGGATGATCACCAAACCTTGGAGAGTGGGGAGTCCTCCATGGCCTTTGGGGCTGCATGGGCTGGGGAGGGGTCACCTGGTTGGAGGGGGCAGAGGAACTGTAGTGGGCGGTTGGAGCGGAAAGGAACTGGACATCCCAGTGGGGGCGTGGCCTCTGCCGGGTGGGGGCGTGGCCTCTGCCCTGCCGGGTGGGGACAGGACCCCCGCACTCCCCTCCCTGCACCCCCTGGGTCTGGAGGGAGGCCAGTGCCATGGCTCCCTGTCTTCCTGCAGCCAGCGGGGTGCGGTTTAATTTAGCACAGAGAGCCCTGCTATTTATTACATTTGCTCCAGTCCCACTGACTATCCCACATGAATTTATTAGGGAAAAAGAAGTGACAGGCAGCGTTATTGCTTTTATTATTAATGCGCGTTCGCCGGCACTCTGCCCTCCTTCCGCCTGGGCCCTGCCCTGGGGAGCAGTGCCAACCTCAGCATTGGGCACCTGACTCTGGGTTACCGGAAGGACGGGGTCATGGGGAGCGCCCTGTGAGGCAGCTGCTCTGCTTTACCTCAGGGCCCACTCACGGGCAGGTGGACTCAGGGATGCTCTGGGGCCTCGAGCCCCCGGGTGCAGATCCCTGGACTCAGAGTCTCTGCCCCGAGGGCGCGGAGGGAGGAGGCCAGGCCTCCCACCATCATCCCCTGCCCAAGTGGTCCACCTGGCGGAGGAGGAATGGGGGCGTTGACTCCGCCAACACGGTCCCCCCAAGACCCTCACTCAGGTGGGCCCCTGGGGAGAGCAGGGAGGGACCCCACTCCAAGCAGCTGCTCCTGGGCAGCAGGGAGAACAGCTTCTGAACACTAACCGGGGACCTGGAGGTTGGGCTGTTGTGATGCCACTTGACTGGGAGGTGACACAGAGAGGTCGAGGCACTTGCTGAGGTCACACAGGGAGAATGTTGGAGGCCAGGCTCTGCCACACAGGGCACTACCCCGCCCACCCAGCCACTGACCAGTTACAGGGCTCCTGGCTGGGGCAGCGCCAGCCCAGGACACAGAAGCATGACTCCTGCTCCTGATCCCCCCGGGGCAGGTGCCGAATCCGGGTCATCGACACCTTTGGAACCGAGCCTGCGTACAACCACGAGGAGTACGCCACGCTGCACGGCTACCGCACCAACTGGGGCTACTGGAACCTCAACCCCAAGCAGTTCATGACCATGTTCCGTGAGTGCGGGGGCGGGGGTGGAGCTCCAGGTGGGGGCGGCCGGCCCTCTTCCGCCCTGTCTCTCCTCCTGGGCACAGGGGGATGCAGAAAGGAGCCTCTCTGATCCCTGAGGGCAGGGATGGGGGGAGTTGTGGGCCACCTACCCAAGGCCAGGAGGACACTGAGCACACAGTGCAGAGCGAGGGGTTTGGTGGCCTTCCAGAAGCAGCAGGCCAGCTTTTGCAAGCCGAGGGTGTCAGCAGAGTCCTGGGCCAGACTGAAAGGTCATGGTGCAGAGCAGGAGAGGAGCTTCAACCACTGAGGCTGTGCTGGGAGGGCAGAGTGAGGCGCCTCTCAGCCCTGTCTTGGGTCACTGACTTGGGCCTCGGGTTTAAGTAGAGGAGGGGAGGGGTGGGGTGAGAGGGCCGCGTGAGTAAGCACTCTCTGTTCACCCGCGGCCTCCGCCTCGTTGATCTCTGCTGGTCCTGGCAGGTGCAGGGCAGTGGCTGGAGGCTGGTGCAGATGGCAGTCAGTGTCCCTGCAAATCTCAACGACACCTTCACTACTTTCTCTTGGTGGGGACGAGATAGGGTAGGTCTGTCCTGCAGAACTAGCTGTTAGATGAACCCTGTTTAAATGACCAGCAGGCCTGCGTGCAGAGCCGACCAGGGTGGGCCGTCAGAGCCGAGTGTTCTGCTTTGAATGGGCTCTAGAATGCATGCATACGCCGCCCTGTGAGATGTGCGGACTGAAAATAACCTGACCTTTCCTGGCAGCTTGGGTGGGTTCTGCCTCCCTGGTGGCCCGCCCTCGGGGGACACTGAGTGTGCGGAGCTCCTGCTGCTCAGTGTGGGCCTGCTGGGAGTCTGTCTACTGTCACCTTTAACTGTGACTGTCCTCACTCTGCCCTCCAACAGCGTCTAACTTGTGGCTTTGAGAGCTCTGGGCAGGAAACCCAGATAAGCACCCTTGTTAGGACTGGGTCTAAATGAAGAGCAAAGTCCTGAGGGGCTGGCGATGAAGGTATGGTCTCTCTTTAGCCTGTCAGATCTGGCGTCTCCTTGGACGCTTAACTGCTCTCTCTCCAGGTTCTAGGCTGTCTCGGGGGTAGATGTGATTTCTGAATAAACAAGGAATGACTTGATGGGGTCCCAGGAAAGTGAAGGCGGGAGGGTGGGAGGTTCCTGAAGCCCATGGAGCCCAAATGAGGAAACTGAGGCCCAGACAGGTAGAACATCCTGCACCGGGTCACACCGCTCTCAGGAACCAGACTCCCTCCTCCCTGCCCGCCTCCAGGTGGCAGGAGGCTGTGCTTCATGTGGGATGGGTCCCAGGGGACAGACTTCTGGAAGGGGTGGGAGCGTGTGTGGCCCAGGCTGGGGATGTGCAGCAGCTGCGAGCCAGAGACTTGTGCCCCCTTGGAAGGGAAGCAAGCAGATGGGCGGCTGGTGAGAAGGACTTGGGGATCAGGGAGCAGAGGAGCAGGTTCTTTTAGTGAAAGACCTTGGGCTTGCATTTGGGACCCAGGGTAGGTTCCTGAGCTAGAGAGATGCCAATGAGAAAGATTTTATTTAGGCATCTTACCCTGGCATTTGGCCAATGGGGCGGTGAGAGAGGACAGGGAAGCAGAAGACGGATTAAGAGTTCCCTGTGGTCACCTAACTGAGCAATGAAGACTTGTCCCAGGATAGATCCTGCTGGCTGTGGAGTTTCAGACCTGACAAACTCCTACTCATCTGGTAAAACCCTAAGTCAAAGGTCTCTTTTCCTGATTGTTGCCCTCCCTGGTGCCCTTCTCTCCTGTTCAGGCAGAATGCATTGCCTCTTCATCTTAATTCTGGGCGAGTCTGTATGGAGGCATGTTGGTTATGTGGTATGCACTGATTTCCTGATTGATCAGGAATCACTGAAGAGTCACTGACTTATGTGAATCTCTGGAGCCCACATAGGTCCTTAGAGAATGTTAATTGATTGAATAAATTGAAGAAAGAGGGGACAAGTGAAGAAGAGAGAAGCTTGCCAGTTATGATTCCCAAGGCCAGGAAGGGGTCCTCAGCACACCTGGGCTGGAGGGGGCTGCCTCTCACCTTCCCCTCCCTGCCCCCAGGAGCTCTTGGCTTAATGGTCCCTGTTATTTGAATTGGTCTTGATGCTTCGCCCAGCCTTCTCCTGATGGGCTAATTGTGTTCTGAATCTCTCCCTTCTGGTGAGTTGGAGGAGTGAGGGGCTATGGCTTCTTCAGATGTAGAGAACAGGGCTCCCCTGGCCTGGGGGGGCAGCCCCAGCTAGAGCCCATGAGATGGGCTGCCTGCCCACTAGGCCCTTCCCTTGGTTGGGCAGCAACTCTGTCCTTGTCCTGACCATTCACAGAGAGAACTCCAGACCTGGGGACCTGAGATGTGCCCCTGCAGCTCTAGAGGAGAGATAGTGGCGTGTAGTGTTGGGCCTTCAGGCCCAGGACTGGGGGGCTTCCGGAGCACCTCCACAGGAGGCCATTGTCTCTCCTGAGATGCACAGTCATTGACGGCGGCTTTTCCTGGGCCTCAAGGCGTGGATGGAAGTGCCGCACTAAGCCTACACGTTTGATCAGCACTGACATCCCATTTGAGAAGTGGTCAGGTGTGGAAAATGTGCATCAGAAATGGAGACACAGGGTGTTTGGGACCCAGGCCGTCCTGGGAAATAAAGAATATGCAGTTGCTTCCATCCTTCCTCACCAGAGCCGCCTCCGCCTGGAGGGCAGGGTGCATTTAATCGGATTCAGTAGACAATTATTCAAGGGCCTAGTGTGTGGCAGGAAGGCTCTTGTGCCTTGCAGGTATATGGCCCTCATCCCTCCAGGGCAGATGGAGCTGATGGCATGGCGCCCCTGGCATGGCGCCCCCGGCGTGGCTGTGGAAGGGGAGCAAATGGCACTCCTGTCCCTGGGGTATGGGGTCCTGGGACTGGTGGGGAAGTCCCAGTGTGGTCTGTGCCTTAACAGAGACCCAGCCACAGTGGATGGGGCCATGGACACCACAGTGGTTTCTGGGAGGAGGTGACAGGTGAGTGGGATCTTGAGGTCCAGTAGGACTTAATTGCCCAAGAAAAGAGAGGAGAGCAGTTCAGGCAGAGGGCACAGCAGAGGCAGATTCTGGAGGTGTGAGAGTGGAGCTGTATCCTCCACGCTGCCCTTCACCCAGCCGGGCCCTGTGCCAGGTACTGGGGACACAGAAGTGAGTGAATAGCTGCAGCCCTCAGGGGGCTTATATTCTGACAGTAATAAAGATGCAGTATGCTTGGTGGTGAAGACAGTGTTGTGACAGAATATAAAGTGTGTGGGGGCAGCCTCCAGAGAGGCTGGAGATTGCTGGAGGACTTTGGCCTATGGGGTCTTAGCAGAGGAGAGCCCTGACAGAACCTAAAGTGGAAAGGATCGCCAAGGAGAAAAGTCTATGCCAAGAGAACCCCAGACACGGGGAGGCAGCTGTCCAAGTTACAGGCAAGAGACGAGGGTGGCCTGGACCAGGCGGGTGGAGGAGGTCCCACCTGGGAGGACCCCACACACGAGATGTGTGAGAGATGAACCCGCAACTCTGGGCAGAGGGACTGAGGACAGCAGAGCCTGGGTTGGATCACGTGGCCCTGGGCTTCAGTTTCCTCATCTGGAAACAGTACGGGGCTGGACGACCTTTTGGGTTTCCTGCTCTGAGCCCGTGACAGGTCCAAGCACTAATGGACACTCTCTTCACTTGACCCTCACCTCCCAAGCCTTCCCCACCCTGCCAAATGGGGACCCCTGGGACAGGGGGACCGGGGCGCGGCCTCATCTGATTGGTAACCCCTTCCTTCCCCGTGGTCGGGCTGCAGCTCACACCCCAGACAACTCCTTCATGGGCTTCGTGTCCGAGGAGCTCAATGAGACGGAGAAGCAGCTCATCAAAGGCGGCAAGGCCAGCAACATGGCGGTGGTGTACGGCAAGGAGGCGAGTATCTGGAAGGTGAGTAGCAGGCACCCTGGCAGTGCAGACCACGCCCACGCAGGCGGCCACGCCCCCGGCAGTACCGGCCAATCCCTGCGACTCAGGCCCCGCCCACCGGCCGTCGGCCCTGCCCCTTGCCCTGTGGGCCCCGCCCCTCTGATGCAGGCCACACCCCCTGGGTCTCCCGCAAGGCCTTGCAGGCTGCAGTTCCTGAATACCCCCAGGGGGGCTCCGGCTGGGGGAAAGTCTCCTACTAAAAGTTCAGGAATAAAAGTCCTTGCCACTTAAAGACACCCCGCCTCGAGGCTGCAACTTCTTCCCCTGTCCACCCCTGCCTTGAGTGTTCTCAGTAAACTCCCATGATGACCGTATAGTTATATAGGACCCTAACTAAACCCTCCCCACAATGTGTGCCCAGCCAGGGGTCTGTAGGCCAGGGTGGGGATTCTGTGGGATGAGCAGCACAGCAGCAGGAGGGGCTTGAACATTACAGCCCCATCTTCAGTGCTGGGGATTCCTGGGAGAAGAGCTGCAAGCTTGGGGTGGGGCTGCTAGTGGGTCACTAACCTGCTCTCTCTCTCTGTTCCCTGTGCTCCCTGGGCGAGGCAGCTCCAGGTATGGAAACCTTTCCAGAATGCCCTTGGCTTCCAGCAGGCTCCCTGGGTCTCCCCTGGAGATATGCCCTGACTCAGGCTCTCAGGGTCTGTAGCTTCTGTGGGGAGGAGTGTGATGGGGACAGCAGGTCCCTGCTAGTCAAGGTCTGGCTTGGAGTGGCCACAGGACAGTCGCTAGGGCCGTGAGGGACAGGGTAGGAGGCTCAGGCTGTTGGCTTGAGGTGAGGTTCATGGCAGACTTGCCGAAGGTGGAGACACTGAGCAGCACCTGCTGGTGAGCTGCTCTTTCACCGCCGTCTCTGGTGGTAATCCCACGACTGATTGGTTAGGGTCAGGTCCTGCCGTCACAGGGAGACCTTAAAGTGATTCAGACAAGACTGAAGTCTCTTTTCCTTCCTGGTCACACGCTCAGGAGATGGTCAGCCGGGCTGGCAGGAGTTCTGGGACCCCTTCCTGTGCGGGCCCTCCCTGTCTGCCACGCGGTTCCAGACGGCCACACGTCTCCACAGCTGCGTTCCAGCCAATGGGGAGCAGGGAGGGCGGGAGGGCACAACGTTCTGGCCAGTTTTCTTCCTACCTGTCTGACAGGTCCCTGTACCTCGGCCAGGCCCGGCTTCAAGGGACGCTGAGAAGTGGCCTTTCCCAGGCAGCCACGTGTCCAGCTCGTTCTGGGTGCTGTGACTAGGCCTGGGGCATCATGCAGGGTGTGCCACAGCAGGGTGACAGGCCTTGATCCCCTGGGCGCTCCCTGGGGCCGGCTGGGGTGTCCTCTTGTTTACCCTCCGTTCTGCGTGGTTGGGACCACGTAATATCATGCCCGTCTCACAAATGGGGAAACAGAGGCCTAGCAGGTTAGAGGGTGAGCCCGCCTGGGAGGAGGCAGAGTGGCGACCCTCCCACGTCTAGGTGAGGCTGGGCGCTGAGCCCCATGCACATGGCCTCCCTCCCCAGTGTCTCAGAGCCTGCAAGAGGCAGGGAGATGCTCTGGAGGTGGGAACGGAGGCCCATTACCTGCTGAGGTTCTGGGCCACTCTGGGTGCTGGCGAGAGGCGATTCTCCCTGACGCCATCTGGGGACTCCAGGCCTGTTTCCCTTGATTTTTAGTCACGGTCTAGTCTCTTCATGTACTTTATTTCCTTTGTGGTGCTGGGGATTCAGCCTAGGGCCTCAGGCATGTGAGCTGGGTGTTGGACCACTGAACTACGCACCCAGCCCTGGATTACATTTTTAAATTATTTAATTTTTTAAATCAAGAATATTTTTAACCATCTTACTGCAGTATAATCGGCATACAATAAACTATGTTTAAGATTTACAATTTTATAAGTTTCAACATACACATTTACCCGGGGAAACCATCGCTAAGTCAGGGTAGAGAATATCTCCAAAGTCTCCTTCTTCCCTTTACCAGTCCTTCCTCCCATCTTTCCTCCTCTCCCCATCTTCAGGCAACCAGGGGTCTTCTTTTGGTCACCACTGGTTAATTTACATTTTCTTAAATTTTATGCAAGTGGAATAATGTAGGATATACTCAGGTTGCCTGGGCCTTCTCAGCATGGGGTCACAAGATTCATCCACGGTTTCGTATGCACCAACAGTTCCTCCTTTTGCTCGCCCAGTAGTATTCCATTGTGTGGATATACCACAGTCTGTTCATTCAACTGTTAGTGAACAGTCAGGTTATTTCTGATACGTGGTATCATAAAGAAAGTTGCTATGAACATTCATTTAAATTTTTTTGTACAGATATATACTTTCATTTATCTTGGGTAAATACCTAGGAGCAGAATGGTTGGGCCATATTGTAGAAATCTGTTAAACTTCTAAAGAAAAGGAATCATACCACGTCACAGTCTCCCCAGCAACATGTGAGAGTTCAGTTCTCGTTACAAATGTGTGTTAGCCATCTGCCATTCTAACAGGTATGGAATGGCCCCTTTTTGTGATTTTAATTTGCATTTCCCTAATGACGGGTGATGTTGAAGATGCTGTGTATTTATCTTCCCTGTATCTCTTTCATAATTATGTGTCTTTAAAAATTTTGCCCTTTGTTGGACATGGTGATGCACCCCTGTCATACCAGTAATTTCTGAGGCTGAGGCAGGAGGGCTGCGAGTTCAGGGCCAGCCTCAGCAACTTAGTGAGACCCTGTCTCAAAATAGAAAAATAAAAAGGGCTGAGGATGTGGCTCAGGGGTTAAACCTCCCTGGGTTCAACCCCTGGTGCAAAAAAATAAAAAATAAAAATGCCCATTTAAAAACTTGGGTAGTTTAACTTCTTGCTGTGTAGCTGTTGGAGCTCTTCACATCCTCTGGGTGCAAGTCCTCTGTCGAGCGTGTGCTTTGCAAGCATTTCCTCCTGGTCTGCGCATGGCTTGTCTTCAACATCTTTCAAGAAGCAAGGGTTCTTAATTGTAAGGAGGCTGGCCGACCTGCTTTACAGGTCGCGCCTTTGGTGTCCTATCCAAGGACCCTCGTCTGCCCCCACACCACGTGGACTTTCTCCTGCGTTTTCTTCTCAAGCGTGTGGTTTCCGGTTTCCCACTGGACCCTGTGATCCCTTTTGAATCAACCCTTTCAGATCCTGTGAGGAGCAGACAGGCTGCTTCTCTCCCTGCCTTTCCTTCCTGTGATGGTCCCCCTGGGTGGCTGAGAAAGAGTCAGCCCTGCGCTTCCTCCTCCCTCCTCCCTCCGTGCCTCCAGCCACCCTCCCTCTCCCCCGTGTCCGCTGCCCCCTGGAGGGACGTTGGGTGAAAAGCCCTAGAGTGATCGTTCTTCAGATCAGAGGCAGGGCTGCTCACGTTTCCAAAGTAGCGTTGTCTGTTTGAGGTCTTGGCGTTTCCAGATGAGTCTTAGAATCAGATTGTTGATTTTGATTTAAAAAAAAAAACCCTGCTCGAACGCTGACGGGGATTTTGTTGGTTGCTGTCCTCTCTGGGTTCTGGAAAGAAGCGTGAAGCATTGTGGAGATGCTCTGAGGTCAGGGATAGCGCCCTTTCCTTCTTCAGAGGATCGGCTTTGACTCTTGGTTGGTGGCTGCTGGCCCTAGTGGTCCCAGATCACCTTAATCAGCGACAGTGACGGCAACAACCTGAAACTGGGTCGGCCCTGCCAGGGCAGCTCCTGCTCCAGGCAGCTCCAGCTCCGATCTGCCCTTCCTTCCAGATCATTCCTGAGGGGAGGAGGGGTGGATGGAGGGAGGGATGAAGGGATGGGTGTGTGGGGTGACCTGAGCTCCCAAGAGCTCTGCAGCTCCTCAGAGGTACTTGGGGTCCTTTGAGGGTTGGAGGCCAAGCAGATCCACCTGGATTCATTTCGTGTGTGGTCCCGTTGGCTTCCTTTGGAAGAAAGATTACTTGGCTAAACATAAACTGGAAGCTCCGGTCTAGTCCAAGCTCTGCGGCTCACTGATGAAAAACTGAGGACCAGAGAGGAGAGGGGCCTTGCCCAGGGCTGCACAGCTGGCCAGAGGCCACCCCGAGGCGGGGCATCTGCTGGGGGCGCTGCTGGGGGCCTGGGCTCGACCTCCTCTCCCTCCTCCTCCAGGGGAAGGAGAAGTTCCTGGGCATCCTGAGCAAGTACATGGAGATCCACGGCACCGTGTACTACGAGAGCCAGAGGCCACCCGAGGTCCCCGCTTTTGTGAAGAACCACGGCCTCTTGCCGCAGCCTGAGTTCCAGCAGCTGCTGCGCAAGGCCAAAGTGAGTCCCCAGCACACTGTCCTCACCCTCCCGGCCACAGGCGCCGAGGGGGCCACCCCGACACACCTGCCAGGGCAACCACGGCCACGGTGGCCCCTTCCACACGTGGACATTTCCCAGCGTGCTCTGCTGCCTGAGCCCTGTGTCCAGTACTCCAGGGGATTGGCCAACATGGGATGTCCAGCAGGCAGGGGAGAGCCTACAGGGTCAGGGGCCTGGGCAAGGCTAGGGCCTGGTTAGGGGAACAGGAGCCAGGCAGACCTTTTGAAGCCTCTGAGCGGGTGGTAGGCAGGCTGAGAGGCCCTGGCTACCATCCCATGGGGCCATTTATCCTGGATGGCGGCTTCTGCAAGTCGTACAAGGAAGAATATCTGCACAGTGGACAACCTGAACAACCTCACACAGCAGCCCTGATTCACTACCATTTATGAAGCACCTTCCAGGAGCCAGACCTGCGTGCCCTGCTGGCACGGTTAGGTGCTGAATCAGTGATGAGTGAGTGGAGGTCCTTTGAGGTCAGCTGTGGATGCAGGTCTGCAGCCTGTTGGGCTTGGGATCCTTGCTCTGTCCTCGCCCCTCCAGAATCATAGACGGCTAGACCAGGCATCCACAGTGCCCTGCCCAACCTGCCTGGCTCCGGGCTCCCGGCCCTCCCTGACCTGGTCCCCCGGCCTCTCAGCTCTTCATAGGCTTTGGCTTCCCCTACGAAGGCCCGGCCCCACTGGAGGCCATTGCCAACGGCTGTGTCTTCCTGCAGTCCCGCTTCAGCCCGCCCCGCAGCTCCCTCAACCATGAGTTCTTCCGAGGCAAGCCCACCTCCAGGGAGGTGAGTGGGCCACCCAGCCGCCCGGGAGAGCCGGGGCCCTGCGGGTCCTGGGGAGGGAGGTGGAGGCATCGGCAACGGGATATACGGGACAGACGGGGGCACAGGGAGAGCCACCCCGCCGGCCCGGCCAGGTGTTCTCCCAGCACCCCTACGCAGAGAACTTCATCGGCAAGCCCCACGTGTGGACGGTGGACTACAACAACTCGGAGGAGTTTGAAGCTGCCATCAAGGCCATCATGGAGACCCAGGTGAGACGCGGAACTGCAGGACGGCCACCGCTCACAGGGGGCCTCGTTATAACTAGGAAAAGGTACCCAGACCTGGCCAGGGCTGGCAGAGGAGTCCACCTCCCTCCTGGTCAAACATACCCCTGCGTCCAGCCAGGTGGACTGGAGAGTGGAGCAGGGGCCCTCACTCAGCAACCCAGTGCATAGGTATTAGGGAGCGTACCTTGGTGCAGTGAACAACCTGCACAGCCTTACAAGGTAGCCACGTTTTCAGAGTCACTTATTAAGCACAATGAAGGGCCAGGCCCGTGAGCACTCCTGACAAATAGGATGCCGAGTCAATGTCTGCAGGATGAAAGCATGGCAGGTCTTCAGCCCCTGCTTTAGGTGTGGGTCTGTGACCTTGAGGCAGCCTGTCTGGGCGATGATGTGCATACAGCTCTTTGGGGATCTTGCTGACAAGGTCAGCTCTCCGTTCCTGATGGGAACATCCAGGTCCTTCCTCCCTGGTCTGGAGATGAGCGTTTCTAGAGGAAGCGGCAAGTCGCCAGGTCCTGGCGCGCACCTGTCTTCAGCTCTAACAGGTGAAGCCGGAGTCTGGCAAGGAGGCGCGCTCTGCCTCTCCGTCCGGTGGGGAGATCCGCTCACCTCCTGGGAATCGGCTGAGGCCTAAACTTAAGTCGCAGACTGAGTCTGGGCTCCTCTGGGGCGACCCTGAGGTGGGGTCTCGGCACAGGTGGCTCCTCTGGGAGGTGGTCCCGGGAAGGGGGCAGGTGTGCCTGGAGCTCCTCACCGCGGGGCCTCTGAGCAGGGGCTTCCATCACACCCAGAAGGCCGAACCTGGGGTGGCGCTCCTCCAGCTCCCACCGCCCATGGCTGCGGGCTGCCCACTCCGTGGCTTCTGACTTGTCCCTTGCACAGGCTGAGCAGACTGGAGACAGCCCTGAGGTGGAGCGTCCGGGGCAGAGAGGCCGTGGGGGCACTGCCCACATCTGCTGGGGGGTCACTCTCTGTGTTTGACACTGGCCCTTGAGGAGCTTAAGGCGGACAGGAACGTGGCCTCAGGGCTAGGCCCCAGTAGAGGGCTGGACAACCAATTATTTCAGGTTGATGGGTCTAAATGGGCCCGAGAGCAGACCAGGGCAGTGGCCTCAGGAAGGGGCCTCAGTGCTAAGGACAGGCCCGGGGCGGGGGCTTGGTGTGGGTTTACTCTGATCCACTTCATGCTGGAAACGACCCATTGCGCCTTCTCCCCGTTCCTCAGCCCACCTCCCCTGCCCTGCTGACCTCTTGCCCAGGGACGGGGCAGGTGGGGACTCTTCCCCATCCCCCTGAGGTCTGACCCGACCTCCAAGGCCCAGCAAACAAAATGAGCCTGTGGGTGGTGTGTCCCCTCCCCAGATGGAAGGCTGCGTCCAGGTGAGGGGCTGCGCCTGGGAAGAACGTGCCCAGACCGTCCTGCCGCTTCTGTGGGACACACAGGAACTGGGGAGGGGCCTGCTCTCGGGAGGGGCTGCAGGGCTTCCTTTTCCTTGTTCTTTCCTTTTGATTTTTTTTACATGAACATTTGTTTAATTTTGTTATTGGGTTAATTAAAAAACAGCCATAACTGGCCTGAGGACGTAGCTCAGTGGTAAAGCGCTTGCCTAGCGTTCAGGAGGCCCTGGGTCCAATCCCCAGCACCACCAAAGAAAGAGAGGGAGGGGGAGAGAGAGAGAGAGAGCACGACAAAGGACAGAGGATCCAGGAACCAAGGTGTAGACATCTGCTGCAGACCTCCAGGGACCCCAGCCGCCCGTCTGCCGGCGGTCTCCTCCATCAGGCCCCGCCACCCCCTTTCCTGAGGGTTCGCCCCCTGGTAGCCCAGAGGGGCTCTCACACTCCCAGACCCACGGACCACCGGGGAGGGGCTTGCGTGGAGACCAGCCACCCCGGGGGCTCCTGCCTCACAGGGGCAGGTGTGGCCTGGGAGTCGGCATTTTAAACAAGCGCCTGGTGACACTGAGTCTGCTCAAGAGAATCAATCTCGAGGCAGCTGGCAGGGAGTGGATGGCGGCTTCTGCAGGTCCTGTGGCCTCCAGGGGAGGCCGGAGGACCAGGAGGCGTGGAGCCCCAGGGCCAGCCCCCCGCCACCTGAGGCAGGGCAGGTTCTGTGCCCCGGGCTGCCGCAGACCTGCCCGGGCAGCGTCTCCATGGAGTCCAGATAGAGGCCGTGGGGTGAGGGGATGACAGCGCTGCCATCGCCCCCTCTCCCCTGAGGTCACCCTCCAGGCGCACCGCAGGCCCCACACCTGTCACCAGTGGAGACTGACGGCAGCACCTGCAGTTAGACCTAACGGGGTGTGTGCAGGCAGGCTGTGGCCCTGCGGGAGGTCCCGGAGGTCCGTGGCAGGAGGCAGCCGGAGGGCTCCCTGCATGCGGGCTTTGACTCGCCCAGTGAGGAGCCGGTGCTTCAGACGCAGAGGGGAGTAACTGAGGCACCGCCGTCGCTGCTGGAGCAGGAGCGACATTTGGAGAGCAAAGGCTCTTCTGGGGGCTTTTTCCTTATGTCCTGGGTCCGTCCCTGCCAGGGCCCGGCGGCCTGCGGGGCAGTGCTCAGAGGCTGTCTGGACTCTGCTCTGCGTGTCAGGGCAGCAGCTGGCTGCAGGGCCCTCTTGGCCATTTGCAGGGGGTGGGGGAGGAGCGCAAGGTGGGACAGGCCAGCAGAGCGTCTGGGACAGAGGGATGCTGGGGTTTCCTGGGACTCTGGAACAGCCTGGGGACTGAGCATGCACACAGCACCTGGTGTCCGGTACTGGGACAAGGTCAGGCTGGTGGCCTTTGTCTCTAGAGGCAGAGGCGGCAGGGACCAGCTTCAAGGGGAGCAGTGGGGGCTGTCTCCGTGGGACCCTTGAGTGTTGGGAGTGTCCCCCTGGCAGGAAGGCCCAGGACGGGCCTCCAGCCCTAAGAGGAGGGCTCTGTGGGGCCCCACACACTCTGCTGGACACCCTGAGGTCACCGTGTGAGGAGGGAGGGCTACGGGCTCAGGCAGGACGGTTTGGCTTCACCACCAGGCTAAGGGGCTCATCCCTGGGGCGGCAACAGGAGGATGGCGTCACTGGGGACTGAGCTGGACTGGGCCAGGCAGGATGCCCACATTGTGTGGGGCTTGGGGAGGCTACAGTCACCCTCCTCTGAGTCACACTGGGTCAGCCCCACCTCCGGCCAACGCCGCCCGCCACCCATGGGCTCCTCCAAGGTGGCTCTGTGCTGGGTCTCTGGTGAAGCCCAGGAAGGGGTTGGGGAGGGGACATCTGTCCCTTGGTTACCTTCGCCTCTTGTACCCCAGCCACTCTGCCCACGTGCCCCAGTGCAGGCTGCTGCGTGACCCTGAGACCATTAGGTCGCATGTGGCCTCCTGTGTAGTCTTGTAACCATGTGCGGCCTGGGCAGGAGCTTTGCAGATGCCATCCAGTCACATCCCGTTGGGAGCGTGCTGCGTCCCTCCGTGTCCCCCAAGGTCCATGTCTTGGGGAGGGTACAGCCGAGCTTGTCCACCCCACAACCATTTCCTGAGTGCCCACTGCATGCTAGGCACTGTACCAGATTCTGGGGGACAAGCTGCAGTCCCTGCCCTCGAGGGGCTGTGGGCTCCTGAGAGAGATGGAGCGTGGACAGGAAGCCGTGGCAGGGATGCTTGTCCTCGGGGGGAGGAAGTCTGGGGTGCTGAGGACTCTGAGGAACCTGGTCCTCAGAGGAACCAGGAAAGCATGGGCGCAGGATGCTCTGGAGTGGGTGGGTGACGTCCCTCAGAGCCCAGGAGGGTGGAGTGCTGGGCTCTGGGCAGGAGGAAGCTGGGTGTGGCTAGGCGGGGGACAGGGCAGGGGCACTGCGCTGGGACACAGGGAGGGTCCAGGGCTGAGCCTGAGTCCCTGGGGCCCCCAGAGGGTGTAGGGACCTCAGCTGAGAAGGCCGGGTGGAGGGGGCGGCTGGCACGTCCACCCCCTGCCCAGGAGGTGGCCCCGTAACCAGTCCTCCCTGCTGTGCCCCCTCAGGTGGAGCCCTACCTGCCCTACGAGTACACCTGTGGGGGCATGCTGGAGCGGATCCACGCCTACATCCAGCACCAGGTAGGTGGCCCTCCTTCCTCCGCCAGGGACGGCAACCCCAAGCCCATCAGGCCAGAGCCCGTACTGTGCAGGCAGCAGACACCTCTGGCTGTGGGCCCTGCAGGTCCCTTGACCGCTGAGCCTCTGTTCCTTCCCTGCCAAGTACCTGGAGGCAGCTGAGGGTCTGTGGGGCGGGGCCAGGTTGAGGAGTAAATGAAATGCGCGTGCAAGGCTGCCTGCTTTCACAAGTGCCCAACAGTGGCTCCCTCTGAGGCGCGAGGCTGGGTCCTGGGGCGCCCCCGCCCCACTCTGCCTCCCTGACGCCCCCTTCCTCCCGCAGGACTTCTGTGCAGCTCCCAGCCCGGCGCCCGCAGGGACTGGTGCCTCACAGAGCCCCTTCGTCCTGGCGCCCAACGCCACCCACCTGGAGTGGGCCCGGAACGCCAGTGCGGTCCCTGGGGCCTGGCCCCCACCACACTCGCTGCGGGCCTGGCTGGCCGCCGCCGGGAGGGCCTGCACGGATGCCTGCCTGGACCATGGGCTGGTCTGCGAGCCCTCCTTCTTCCCCGTCCTCAACAGCCAGGAGGCCTTTCTCCAGTAAGTGCCCCCCCGCCCAGAGTGTCCACCCAGAGGAAGGACCCAGGAGGGGCCTTCAGGTCTGCGTCATGTGGCTGTGCTCTCGGCAGGACCAGACGCCGCGGGGACGCTGCCTCCCAGTCCCCCACTCCCTCTACCCCTCGGGGGTCCTGCCCCAGCCTGGGTGGGCACCTCCTCCATAAAGCCGCTGCGCATCCCTCCAGGCGGGACCCGGCCCTCTTCTCCAGGCTCCCAGATGGAGAAGGAGCTGTAACCGCCTCTTCCCGAATCTGGGGCGGGGGTTGCTGGGGAGAGGTGTGGACAGCGCCAGGCTGGGGACAGCCCCGCCCCACCCACCCCAGGGGTGACCGTTGCTGGTGGCCCCCATGCAGGCTGCAGGTGCCCTGTGAGAGCACCGAGTGGGAGATGCACCACCTGTACCCGGCGCTGGCCCAGCCGGGCCAGGAGTGCTACCTGCAGAAGGAGCCCCTGCTCTTCAGCTGCGCCGGCTCCAGCACCAAGTACCAGCGGCTCTGCCCCTGTCGCGACTTCCTCAAGGGCCAGGTGGCCCTGTGCCAGGGCTGCCTGTGAGGTGGTGAGGGCCCCCGCTCCGCGCCTCCCCGCACAGGAGAAAGCACCAGCAGACCCCCGCTCGAGATGCACACGTGGCGGCTCCCCGGCCCCAGGCCCAGGAGCAGGCAGAGGAGCGCCAAGCACCGTCCAGGGGAGGGCAGCGCAGGCAAGCCGCGGGCACTCACCCTGGGGTGCCTCGTTCAAACCCTGGGACTCGGGGCCGAGTCGATATTTGGTTGGTCAAGGTCCCAGGGTCCCAGGAGCAGGTGGACCAAGGCCCCCTGCTTTGTGCCAGGTGAGCTCTGGACCAGCTGGAGAAAGAGCCCTGGCCACTGCAGGGCCTGAGTGGGCCTGATTTACAGGACATGGGCAGCAGGGGCCATGCTGCCCCATGGTCCCCTGAAGGAGCCCAGGAGTGGACAGCAGGCTTGGCCCAGGCTTTGCTGGGGGAGACCTACCGGGACGCACCCTCTTCCTGGGAGCACAGTCGAGCTCGCAGGGCCAGCCGGGTCCCTCTCGGGCCATTTAGGGGGTGGATGGAGGGGAGGATTGTGGGAGGCCAGGCTGAGGGGCCCTGTCTTCGCTCGGCCCTGTTCCTCCCCCTCCCCACCTCCTCTTGATTTCCCCTCCCTCTCCACTTGGGGTGTGGGACCACCCAGGGCTGGCTGGCTCGTCCCCCTGTCCTGCTTGTTCCAGACCTCCTCCCCTTGGGCTGAAACCTGGTGGCATGACCTGCAGTTCCAGGTGGATTCACTGCCACAGCCTCAGTCCCTGCCCAGCCACCAAGGGCGCCACCCAGGTGTCCTGGGAGCGTCCTCCCGGCCCAGGCACCTCGCAGGCACTGGCCCCGTAGCCTCAGGGCTTGGGGTGGGCTTCCCCGCCACCCCAGAGCCCACCCCACCTCTTCCCAGTGCCCGGGCCCACCGCTCCCAGAGGCCCCCACCCCGTCCGTGCTGCATCCGCGTCCCCCCTCCAGCTTCCTCCAGCCTCAGACCGAGATGGAGCCCTGTGCCCGTCTGTGTGGCATGCCTGCCCTGGCCCAGGACGCCCCTGCCTCCACCCACAGCCAGAGCCCGTCGGATTCCGTGGACTTTCAGAAACACTGCCACCCTCCTGCCCAGGAGAGGCCTTGGCCGCCCGGTCACCCGCCCAGGAGGCAGCCCCCAGGCCCTGAGAGTTGGAGGAGGGCCCGGAGGCGTCAGGTCCCTCGGGAGCCCCTCCTGGCCAGGCCAGCCCGGGGGCCGCGGAAACCACGGCTGTACGAAACTCAGTGGTTCCCAAGGACCCGACCTGCCGGGGGGAAAGCAATAGAGACACTCTTTTCTCTCTCTTTTTTTAAAGATTTATTTCTTGAAATAATAAATATTTTATTGGGATGTGAGATGCAAAAGAGGAATTGTGCCATTTCTTGTCCTTTACGGGGACCCCACAGCTTTCTCCGTGGGGGTGGATCTCTGGGCCCCCAGACTCTGCCTATGTCATTGGGTGCACATGGGGCCCTGGGTCTGCAAAGCTGGCACTGCCTGCTTCAGGCTCCCCAGAGGGAGCCGGTTGGCACCAGGGACCGGTACACCCCTCCCCACTGTGACCACAGTGGACCCTTCTCGTCGCTGCATCTGCTTGACAAGCAGAGTTGTGCCCCGTCATGCCCACCTCGGGCTGGCCTCAGCTGGCATCCAGCCGGCCGTGGCACTGATAAAGGCCTGGGCCGGGCGATCACAGAGGAACTCATGTTTACCGAGGCTCATGCCACTCGGCACTGGGCTGGGTGTTTGACACAGGAGTTGTCACTTGTGTGCTTGGCTGTCCTGTGGGGTAGACATTATCATATTCCCATTTTACAGTTGGGAAAGCAGAGAATCTAAGTACCTTCCCCAAGGTCACACAGCTTGCAAGCAGAGAGGTGAGGTTGGCTGTGAATTGGAGACTGTTTCACACGTGCCATGAGAAGCAGGTGACCCACTGAAGTGGCAGCCACACGGCACCCAGCGCAGGCATGTGCTAGGCTTCACGTGCTTCTCTGTGGAGATACCACGTCGGGGCCTCTTTCCAGCCAGGGAGTCTCAACAGGGGCCGCTTTGCTCCCTGGAGGGCAGCAGGCAGTGCCCAGAGACACTTCTGATTGTCACGGGGGATGTCGTGCTACTGGCAGCTGACGGATAGAGTCCAGGACGCCTGCCGGTCAGCCTCCTACAATGCCCGGGACGGCCAAGGGCAAAGACTGACCCAGCCCAAAGTGTCAGCAGCACCGAGGTTCTAGGCCTGCCGTTCTCAACATGGGGCCACCTGACCCTGAGCTTTTTTTTTTTTTTTTTTTGGGGGCTGGGGATGGAACCCAGGGCCTTGTGCTTACAGAGCAAGCACTCTACCGACTGAACTATCTCCCCAGCCCCAGACCCTGAGCTTTGAGAGCGCTGCGGGCCGGGCTGTGGGAGCTGCTGGGGCATCAGAAGCCCTCCTGTCCCCTCCTGTGCAGGGGCCTCACCCAGAGGCAGAGGCGAGTCGGGCCTTGGTCCCCGTCCGTCTCTGTCTCTCTCCTGGGCTCTGCCCAACAGAGGCTGTGGACAGAAGAGCTGAGCCAACTGGTGGCCACGGGCACGTCCAGCAGGAGGGGTGGAGTTCTGAAACCTGGCCGAGGGCTCTTCTAGGAACCGAGCCTGGCTTTTAAAATCGACTTTGTTCTTTTAAGCAGTGTGGTTTGCAGCAGGACTGGCTGGTCGGTGGAGGACCCCACACCGTCCCCACCCGCCCATGGCCTCCCTCCGTCAACGCCCCTCACCGAGTGGTACCTTCATCATAGTCCAGGAACCTCCACTGTCACAACATGACCCCTGAAACCCGCCATCTCCACTAGGGTCACTCTTGGTATGGCGTGTGCTATGGGTTTAGACGAAGGTTTAATGACACGTAGCCACGATTACAGCATCCCTGCCCCCGGCCTCTGCCTATCCACCCCCCTGGCTCCTCTCTAGTTTTGCCTTCTCCAGAATGTCATTCAGTAAGCGGCACACAGAGGTGACCTTTCCCGTCTGGTGTCCTTCCCTTAGCAATGTGCATTTGAGGCTCCTCCCTGTCTTTTTGTGGCTTGACTGCTTAGTGCTTTCCAGTGGTGAATAATATTCCACCATCTGTATAAGCCACAGTGTGTTAATCCGTCCACCTACTGAGGGACACCTCGGTTGTCTCCAAGCTGTGGCAATAATGAATAAAGCTGCTCTAAACATCCTGTGCAGATTTTCCTGCGGACAGACATTCGGAAAGATACTCAGGAGCAGGATTTCTGGATCACATAGTTAATGTACGTTTAGTTTTGCAAGAAACTTCCAGCGCCAAGCTGTCTTCCAGAGTGACCACCCAGTTTTGCACGGTCACCAGCCTGGAGGGAAAGTCCGGGCGGTCTACCCTCTGGTCAGCACTTGGTGTCTCCAGTGTTGTCGGCTTTGGCCATTCTGGTGGGTAGAAGGCGGCGTCTCCTCGTGGCTTTAGTCTGCGTTTCCCGGAGGATAGATGCGTAGCGGGGCTCCTGTCTTTATTTGCCACTTGTATATCCTCTCCCGTGGGGTGTGCAGGTGTTCGACCTGCTTTCAGTAAAAGGCAAACTAGTCACGCAGCCTGAGGAGGGACCGGAGTATCGCCCCCCACCCTTTTCCTTGGCATCGCGGGACAGAACCCGGGGCCTCATGCGTGTTGCGTAAGTGCTCTGTCACTGAGCCGCACGCCCAGACTTAATTTTTTAAAAATATTTATTTATTTAATATGGTGCTGAGAATCGAACCCAGTGCCTCACACATGCCAGGCAAGTGCTCCACCCCTGAGCCACAACATCAGCCCCTTCATTTTTTTTTTTTAAGACAGGTTCTCACAAAGTGGCCCAGACTGGCCTCAGATTTGCAGTCCTCCTGCCTCAGGCGTCCAAGTAACCAGGACTGGGCACGTGCCACCGCGCCTGGCTAGCAGGCTCCTTGAAATCGTCTTGGGCTCTGACGGGGTGAAGAGGGGTGGGCGAGCTGCAGGGACAGGCAGGCAGCGGGGAACGAGGACTTGGACATCAGAAAGAACGCACAGCCCAGACGAAGGACCAGATGCCAGTGTTGGCGGGAGAAGTCATAGCTCGCCAGCCCTTCCTGCAGAAACGGAAGCTGGCCACTTCTCCAGGTCCACAGCTGGAACAGCGGAGATCACGGGGTGGGGCTGGGCTCAGCACCCGCACCTGACCTCACCTCCCATCTACGGGCACAGCAGGCTGTGTGTGGAATGGCACCCCCCAGGGTGTAGGCAAGTCCCAACCCCTGGTGCCGGTGAGTGACCTCATTTGGAAATAGGGTGTTTGCAGAGGTAAAGATTCCACGTGAGGTCATCCTGGAGTGGAATGGGCCCTCGACCCAAGACTGTTGTCCTAAGAAGAAAAGAGACACAGAGACACACAGGGAAGACCTCTGTGTGACCAGGGAGGCACAGATGGGCGGGGGACAGCAGCAAAGCAGGACACCGAGAACTGACAGCGGTCACCCATTTCCAGGGAGGCCGGGGGAGCTGACCTCCAGAACTGTGAGAGAGCTCGCTCGTCTCCGTTGTTGGAAGCCACAGTCTGTGGTCATCCGTTACGCAGCCACCGGGAGCGAATCGGAAGGGGTCAGAATTCTGCCGCATTTAAAGCTATCACAGGAGGGGGATCGCCAGCCCTGAAGGCCAGGCCAGAGCTGAGCATCCTGGCCGCCAGCGTCCAGTGGCCTGTGGCCTGGACTTTGCCCCAGTAAGCAGCCTGGTTTATCGTTCCTCATCTGAGCACAGTGGCCACTCAATGAAGGCCTCACGGGAAAGGAAAGCTGGCCCCAGAGACGCAGCTGCTTGAGACCCCACGGCCCCGGGAAACGCCTCCCCTCCGCCAGCCTCCGATGGCCTCCCTCCCAGGCTGCTAAAAGTAGCCCAGGCCCGACTTCTGCATGTTTTTGAATATTGGGCCCAGGAGACCAGTGTCCTGGAGGCCGTGCGGCTGTGGCCCCGACATCGAGCGTGAAGCACACAGCACACTCTTCTGCGGGACTCTCGGCTGCAGGGGGGCCCCAGCCGCCCTTTCTCCGAGACCCTCTGGGGAGGTCGGTGGGTGTGGCGGGACTTAGGCTCTGGAGCGCGGGGTGGGGCCCAGGTTGGGGTCCACGCTGTGGGAGGCCCCTGGGACCACACGTGATGGCCTGGAACTGTCCCCTCTGCCCTGGCCCCCCTTGCTCCCTCAGAACCCCTCCCTGTCCCCGCCCCCGCCCTGGGTCCTCAGAAGGTAGGGTGGAGGGCGCTGGAGGCTGTGGCTCCTCAGCTGCTTCGGGTACCCTCCCCTTCCCAGGGTCCCCTCTCCCCCTCGCCCATCATCCATTCCTTCGGCAAAGCCCCCCAGCCGCGGGCCAGCGAGTCCTAGGCCTGAGGGATGGAGCCTCCTCTCTGGTGACTGTCCTGGGCTCCGGAGTCCAGGGCCTGGGTTTGGACTCGCTGCCTCCCTGACTCTCGTGATGTTGGCCGTCTTCAATTCTGGAAGGCTCTTGAGACGGCTGAGTTTCAGCATCGACACTCCTGGGTTTGCCCGCGTTTGCCGAGGAGACCAGGGCGTGGGTCTGTGGGCTGCGGGGTGGGGTCCACCCCATCGCTGCGTGGCCTGGAGGAGCGAGGGGAGGGTTTCCTTCCCCTCCTGGTGGGACGGCCCCTCACTCCTGCCCTTGGACCTCCAGACTCCAGGGCTCACACCAGCGGCCACCAGGTCCTTGGGTCTGTGGCCTGGACTGTCCCACCGTGGCCTTGCCTGGTTTCAAGGCCTTCAGACTTGGACTGAGTCACGCCGCCAGCAGCCCAGGGTCTCCAGCCTGCGGGCGTCCTGTGGGACATGTCCGCCCCGTAATCACACCAGGTGATCCCCTGATAGCTGCCTGTCGTCTACCCACCCTCTCTCCCTCTTCTTTGGAAACCCCGCTGACCACACCAACGGGCCAAGGGCTGGTATTAGCCTCTGCCCTGGCGCCGGCTTTCCTGCTCTGTCCTTCCACGGAGGCCCAGTCCTGGGTGCCTGGCTGCATGCAGTGGTCTCCTCCTCACCTCCACCCCCAGGCCATGCCTCCGGTCTCCCTGAGCCCCCGGTCCCCAGGGTCTGGCGTCCCCGTCCCCGCTGGCCCGCTTGCCCGTCACCCGTCAGCTGTCAGGCTCCCGTTCTGGGGTGCGCGGCTCTGTTGGGGCCCCGGGGTTTCCCCTCCTTCCCGGAAGCTCGGCTCTGTCATTTCCGAGACTCTTCTTTTCTGGAGTCGCATAAAGGAAAGCTTTCCACTTGCCTCGCCAGGAACAGGCCACGTCGCTGACCCTCCCAGGGATGCTTAGGGGAAAGAGAGGCTTCCCTCCGGGGACGGAGCAGAGAACCCGGGCCATGGGGCAGGGCAGCCGGTGTGACAGCTCCCGACAGCTCTGCTAGCCGTGGCCTGCACGGTGGGCTCCTCTGAGATTGTGTCTTGTCATCTAGTTTAACGAGGACAATGCCGCTGTTCTAGTCCCCTTAACGCTGCCAGGAATGATCACAGCTGAGCAGCTTAGAACGACACAGACTCATTACCTCACAGCTATGGAGGCGGCGTCCAGAAGGGTCCCACTGGGCTATCAGCAGGGCTGCGTCCTTCTGGAGAAGCCGGGGGACTCTGTGCCTCCCAACCTTCCCCACCCTCTAGAGGCCAGGACACTCCTGGGCCCTCTGTCTCATCCTCCATCTTCACAGCCAGGTCCTCACATCCCTGCCCTCGGCCACCCCTGCCTCTCTCTTCCACCTTCAAGGACCCTGTGGTTTCCCTGGGCCCATGAGGATTATCCAGGATAAGCTCACTATTTTCAGATCAGTTGATTAGTAGACACAGTTCTACCTGCTGCCTTGACTCCCCCGGCCATGTGCCTTAATCAGGGTCCCCAGGGAAACAGTGTGCGTACGTCTCTCTGTAAATGCACGTGTGTACATGTAGACACCATGCACAGCATGTGATTTGTATAGAAAGAGGTTCTATTCAACTCCGCAGACCAGCGAGTCCAGGCCCGGGGCTGGACCGCCATGCCTGAGGGCCACCTGCTGGCGGCATTTTCTCTGGCTCAGAAGAGACCTCTCTGTGCTTTTTGGGCCTCTGTTTGGAAGAGGCTTCCCCGCATCGTGGAGGGCCGTCTGCTCTGCTCTACCTGTTCAGGTGTTCGTCTCCCCCGACACCCTGGCAGGCACACCCGGGATAAAGTCTGACCACATACGAGGGCAGGGCGGCATGGCCCAGCCACACGGACCCACCAAACGACCGTCGTGCACGTGACAGGCATGCTCACAAATTCGGGGAATTCGGACATGGGTGTCCTTGGCGGGGGGACCAGCTCTGCATTCGTCGGGGTTCTCCAGGGAAACAAGAGGATGGACGCACATGTGACCGTAGAGAGAGTCCTCTCAAAGCAAAAAGTGCCCCATCTGCAGCCAGCGGGCCGGAGTCCAGGAGAGCCCATGAGGTAGTTTCAGCCTAACTCTGAAAACCAGAAGAGTCAATAGCAACGTCTCAGCCCCACCCCGGTGGGTTCCAGACCCAAGAAGAACCTGTGCTTCCGTTCTGGCCTGAAGGCAGGAAAAAACCCACAACCCAGCCCCAGGTGGTCAGGCAGAGGGGCTCACCCTGACTCACAGGAAAGTGGACCTTTCTGTGCTCTGCAGGCCGTTGCCTGATTAGGTCAGCCCCACTCACATCAGGAAGGCAATCTGCCTAGGCCATTGATTCAAATGTTAATTTGAGCCAGAAACACCCAGAATCGTGTTTGTCCAAATATCCGCACACTCATGTTCCAGTCAAGTTAACATGAAATTATCCATCCAGCGTCCTTTCGGGGACGTACTAAACCCCATCACACACACAGGGGTGCTGGGCTGGCTCCCAGGGACTTACAGAGGCAGCGGGTAGATGTGTAAGCGGCTGTCTTCAAACTGGCCTTGGTGGGCAAATTAACAGCCTGGAAACTGGCAGGTGCTACAGTTCCGGCCTTTCTACTCCTTGTTCACATTCTGCTTTGTTCTAGGTGCTGTATGAAGATCGGCGCGCCCCTTTCCATGCCCATCCCTGGAGCACAATTTGCGGAGCAGTACTTTCCCGAGGGTAGTTAATCAATGTGAACCAGAGCCTTAGAGACAGGCAGGTGATCCCAGCTTTGGCAATGGATCCCAGGTAAGCAAAGACGTGGGTAGGTGTGATGGTAATCTGAATTGTCAACTTGATGGATTAAGAGATGCCGATGATTGAGAGGCCTCTGGGTGTGTCCATGAGGGCGTGTCTAGGAATGATTGGCAGGTGGGACAGTGAACTGCAGTGAGCCCCGCCCTAAGTGTGGGCAGCACCGCCCAGTAGGATGGAATAAGGGCTGGAAGAACAAGGAAGCAGATGCAGATGCAGCCCGGCTCTTCTTGAACAGGTTCTTGATTGCTGCTTCGATCTTCCGAGGTTATTAGTGTTAGTTGGGCGACTGTAGGAGGGGGAGAGGAGCAACTGAGATAAAGGGCAGCGCGCCAAACGGTGAGCCATCAAATGGACAAGAAAACTCCACTGACCCTTAACTCCACGGACCCTTAACTCCACCTGCTGACCCTTAGTTTAACGGACTCTTAACTCCACCTGCTGACCCTTAACTCCCTTAACTCTACCTGTCACTCAGCAGGACCCCCGGCCATTCTGGCCTATAAAGACCCTGGGCAGCCAGGGCTGGGCGATTTTCTCCGGTCCCTACCTGACCTGTACCCCGGGGGGCTGGGAATTTCACCTGAGAGCCAAATTCCAATAAAACTTGCTTCAGTCGCTTTCTGTCCGATTTTATTTGGCCGCTAACTGTGCCCCTGAACTTACAATTAGACTCTCGATTCTTCACTCTTTCAAAGTGGACGCTGCCAGTGATTTTCTGGGTAGTTTCTAGAAGGCTTGGTCTCGGACTAGGGTAGCACTGTTGATCCTTCTTGTTCTGGGGCTTCTGCCCTTGGACTGTGCAGCTGCTGGTTCTTCCAGCTCTCCAGCTGCAGACAGCCATTGTGGACTATCCAGCTTCTGGTTGTGTGAGCCAATCAAATAAATCCCCTTTTATAATCATACTTCTGTTGATTCTGTTCCTCTAGAGAACGCTGACTGATACAAGGGGCGATGGGCTGCTCATCACAGCTGTTTAGAGTAAGGAATGTTGAGAATGGTTCAAATGCACAGAAGTCAGGTATGGAGATGTGAAGTCCCCTGGGTCCCAGTCAACGGAATATTACATAACCGTTAAAAGTGAAATGGCGGCTGGACATAGCTCAGTGGTTGAGTGCCTTGCATGCACAAGGCCCTGGGTTTGATCCCCAGCACAGTCAAAAAGGAAAAGGAAAAAAAGATTAAAAAAAAAAAGTGCAGATTATTGGTTTTCTAGAAAGCAGATTTAGCTGTACACCTCCTGCAAAGTCCTCGGCCAGTGCTCAGTAAACGTCACTCTCTTCTCTTTCTGCCTTTGCTGAATGCGGATTTTCCACTACCCGGTGAAGGGAACCCCAAGGGTGGGTGGCACCTGGTGGAGGGGCTTTTCACCCAGCACAGTCCTCCTATAGTCTGGAAGGCCGGCTCTGCCCTTCCCCAGGCAGCCAGGCCCAGCCAGCCTGACCGCAGCCCACTTGGGACCCAGGCCCCCCAGGATCCCCCAGGGACGTGAGAGCAGTGGGCAGAGTGGGGTTGCCACTGCTCAGGAGAATACTGAATGATAACTAATGAATAAACCTGTTTACTGAGAGCCCTTTACCACGCGGGGCCTCAGGGCACTGCGCTCAACATAGTCGGAAGCAGCGTCTTCAGCACTTGGCTTGAGGGGGAGAGTTGGTTCTGTGTCCAAGGCAGGCTCCTCGCCTCTCTGACCCAGCTTTGCTGGGGGTTGGGAGCAGCAGGAGGGAGTGGGGTCCCTGGGTACAGCCAGAAATCACAGGAAGGACCTGGGGGGGTCCAAGGCCAGAGGGACCTCCAAGTCCAAGAGCCTGACGCAGCTGTGGCCACCAGCTGGGAGGGAGCCCCTTGGCCTAGAGGCCATGACCGCTCTCTGCAGAGGGGCAGGACGGAGCCCTGGCATCCATCCGGGAAGCCTTTCCCCAGAGGGGAAGAAAGTGGGAGCCAGCCTGGCCCTCCAGCCCTGCAGTCTCCATCTGATTTCAGTAACAGAAAGTCGGCTGTAGCACAGAAGGGGCAGGGCCAAGGCTGACCAGCGGCTTGGCCTGGGAGGTCCTCGCTCCTGTCCGCCTGCCCTGCTCCGCCCCCGACCCCTTCCTGAGCCTCCCCTGGTGCCAGCCCAGGACCCGGCCCTCTCCCCCCTTGCCCCGAGGAGCGCTGCCTCCCACGTCGCTTCTCCAGCCGGATTCCAGCAATGAGAAACAGGCTCTGCAGTTCAGGTTGAGGATGAAAGCATTAATTTCCTGGCTTTAATTATTCAATAGAAATTAATGAAAATTCGAGAGGACTCTCCAAGGAGCTTCGCTCGCCAGCAGGAGTGGGGGTGGTGGGGGTGGAGGAAGGGGAGGCCGAGGCCGGAGCCCAGCCCCTGGTCTGGGACGTCTCCAGGGGCAGGGCCACCTCAGGGTCCAGGACGGGCTGTGCTCCCTTGCTGGGAGGTGAGGAGGGGCTGCGTCGGGCTCCACCTGTGAGCCCCGCTGGGTGCTGGGGAGGTGAGAAGCCCGGCCCTGCCCTGGGGTGGCTCGTGGTCCAGGGGGCACTGGCCGCTGTAGGTCAGGAGCCTCTGCCAGGTGTTCTGTCAGCCCAGAGGGGAGGCCTGGAGGTGGGTGAAGGAAGCTCTCCTGCAGAGACCTTCTTCCCTCCTTTTTCTCTTGATCTGGGGTGGGGGGTCTCGCTAGGTCGCCCAGGCTGGTCTTGAACTCCTGAGCTCCAGTCATCCTCCTGTGTCCGCCCAGGCAGAGTTCTGAGGGTCTCTTCCTCCTGACCGAACTTACAAAACCCCTCTCTGAACAGAGGCAACGTTCTTAGGTCCTGGTGACCATTCGGGGCACATTTACTAATGTGGCAATTCATGAGCGTCCTCTCCATGAGAAAGATCTTTTTTGCCAGACACTGTAGCGCATGCCTGTAACCCCAGCACTAGGGAGGCTGAGGCAGGAGGATTGGGAGTTCAAAGCCAGCCTCAGCAATTATCTGAGGTGCGGAGCAACTCAGGGAGACCCTGTCTTTAAATACAATATGAAAAGGGCTGGGGTGTGGCTCAGTGGTCAAGCACCCCTGGGCTCAATCCCCAGTACAAAAAAAATAAAAAAAGAATCTTTGAAAGTTCTTTTTGTTTGTCCACCCTAAAGGGCTAAAGGGGACAAGTGGGCGTTGAGTTCAGAAGATGGACTTGGTGGCAGGGGGAGAGGCTCTGGGGCTCAGAGAACAGAGTCGCTACACTGGAGGCGGCTTCCCCAGGAAGGAGGAGGAGTGGAGTCTCAAGGGTGGGGAGACCTGTGTCCCCATTCCGTGAAGTGCTCACAAGGTGACAGGCATGGACGCCAAGATGACCCCAAGAGCGCGGGCCTGGGAGCCTGGGCAGGGGTCTCCACCCCCACGCTCTGCTCCGAGAAGCGGGCTCTGAGAGGATCCAGGCTCTTGGATGAGGGGGTCTCCATGGGGATCATGCAGGGGTGAAGATGGAGGGGCAGCCATGGCTTGGGACTGAACCCTGCATTGCACCCCAACAGACCAGATCCAAGCAGGATGGCACGCTCAAGCCAGGGGGCATACAATCAAACGGAACTTTAAAAGGGGCTCGGGATCCACAGCAGCCACTCAGAAGGGCCCGGTTTGGCCAGACCAGCAGATAAGGACGTCCCCTTGGTCTTCACCCTGAGGGGAAAGTGACTGAAGCCGCCGGCCTGCCTCTGCTTGTCTCCTCGCAGCCCCCGCCTCTGCCCCGCTCAGCAGAGCACCCGGCTAGTCATAGGTGGGGTGCTGCCGGCTCACGAACTGCTGTAAAAACCAATCAGGTCCTTGAACTAAATTTGTCGAGATGCTGTTTTTAACAGAGCACAGCAAAAAGATGGCCATCTGCTAGCCAGCAAGTGAGCCTCAGCTGACCTGACCACGCTGGCTCCTCCTCTCTGACTGTGATCGAGACGTCTCTATGGCTTCTGCCCTGGGTCTCTGATGTCCTGTTACAGCACCCCAGCCTGATGGACGCACCTGCTCTCCATTTATTTCTGTTATCATTGGGGTGTCTATTTGGGGCCCAGGTCCTTGGCATCCTGAGCAAAGAATTGAGCAGGACACACAGAAGCAGCAGGCAAAGTGCAGACTGATTGAAGGTGAAGGAGAAAGTAGCTTTGTGTGGTTCAGGAGGCTGAGGCGGGAGGATTGCAAGTTCAAAGACAGCCTCAGCAACTTAACCAGGCTCTGTCTCAAAAAAATAAAAAGGGCTGGAGACATGGCTCAGTGGTTTAATACCTGGTACCAGGGGAGAAAAAAAGAAAGAAAGAAAGAAAGAAAGAAAGAAAGAAAGAAAGAAAGAAAGAAAGAAAGAAAGAAAGAAAGAAAGAAAGAGAGAGATCCCACAGGGTGGAGTGTCGTGGGCTCAGCATCCCCCTGGAAATCAGCACCTGCCGGGCTGGGCTGGGTGGCCTTCTCTTCCCTGTACAGACTGGATCAAAGACCTGGCCCCGCCTGCTCCCACCAGTTACCTTATGATGCCTGGAGAGGATCCTGCCCACTTCACCCCTGTAGATTATTCTTAAATACGGAGCCCGTGGCAGGAGTTGGGCAACAGGTCCTTAGCATCAGGAGCTGTCATGCTAGTGGGACTTCCCGGGAGCAGGGACGTGATGCCTCCTCCCTCCAGCGGCCTGTCCCTCGTCCCCTGCTGGGCCCCCAGCCGTCCCTGGACTCCTTCCTAACCCTTCCACATTAGTGTTCCCAAGGGCATTCGGCACTCCCAGGACCTGCGTGGAGTCACTGTGCTGGGGAAGCCCTGATCGACGGCTGCCATGCTCTTTGCACGTCCCGTCTGACGCACCTTCGGGGTTGTCTCCGCACCTGCTCCTCTTTGAGCTGTTTTACGTCTGTAAATTGTAGAAAATTGAAGATGATATGCATGATTCTTGTCCACGGGAATGCATCTGCTCATTGTCCCCGTGGCCGGTTCGGCATCTGTTTGTAAAAGCATTTCGGCATCCTGACGGCCCGCCTACTTAGGTTCTCTGAATGCATCTCGCTGGTTCCCTCATGAATTAACGAGTTCAATACAACCTTTGACACACTTCACTGAGCCAGGATTCTACCTTTATAAAAGTTACTCTTAAGCACTGTCTCACAGTCCTTGTGGTGGGAAGTATGACAATCCGTCACGCTCAGAGCAAGAAGAAGAGGCACAGAGAGGTTAAGCAGCTTTCCCAGAGCCACCCAGCTAGCTGTGGCAGGCAGGATTTGGAAGCAGGAATCTGGGCCCAGAGTCTGCCTGTTGACCATCCCATGCTGCCCTGTGAGTGCTATGATCCCGGGCAGTACCTACACTGACCTCAAGGAATAGGTCCATCATCGACAGCAGAGCACAGGAAAGCCCAGAGAGCTTAAGCAATTGCCAGTTCCTGCTGACTCCAACGGGATAGCCCTACACAGCAGTGGTGGCCCAATGTCACTGCTGGGGGGGTACTGATAGAATACCAATGGACATCAAGGTGAAAGCAGTTTCTAGGTGCTAGATACCATGGCGAACTTATACCCAAATCACCTCCTTCACTCCTACCACAGTCCCGCTGGGTAGATACTGTTATTACCCATTTTATACATAGGAAGATGGCGGCATCCAGAGGGCAAGTTGAGTTTTTCATTTCCTGGAGTATGTGGGGCTGAACTCTGCAGGCCAATGAGCCTCCACCCAGGCTTCCCTGGGGTCTTCCTTCAGTCTGCTGTGTGTAGCTGGACTCCCCAGACGCGGGCGTCCCTAACTGCACTCACCCCAAGGTCAGTCCCTGGACTTCTAAAAGGCTGGGGGCGGGTCACAGCCCACCTGCTGAGCTGATCTCTCCAGCCCGCCTGGAGAATCTGCTCACTACCATCAGGGTTGGGAGCCTCGTCCCCTGGGCCTCGGGAGGGCTGGGGAATCAGGGATCAGAGGTGCCCGCAGAGGGTCTCTGGTGTCCCAGACACCTGTCAAGTTAATTGAAATGTGCCAAATGACTGCCCTGGCCCTCCCCAGGAGCCCACAGCCCGCTCCCGGCCCCCTGCCGCGTTGATTAGGCATTAGAGGGAAGAGCTGGCTGCAGCTTCATCTGCAAGGCAGATGACTTGACTGGGACCTTCATTTGCAATCTTTCAGCCCCGAAGGTTTTGATTAGCTGCAGAGCGGAAGTCCCTGTGTTTTATGCATGAGAAACTATGCCTGAGGCCCCTCAGCACCCAAGCCCCCAGCCCTGCTCCTCCTGGGTGGGAAGGTGGAGAGAGGGCCCAGCAGCTGTGGTCCCGAGGCAGGATTTATCACCAAAGCCCAAGGACGCCCCTTGCTGGTGAGAATGGGAATTTATTTTCTATGAACTCAGGGCCTCAGGCATGCAAGGAGAGTGCTCTACCACTGAACCACACTCCCAGCCTGCTGAGCGGGAACTTTCTGGAAGCAGGACTACCTGCCTTCAGCCATAAAGTGGAGCCCATGGGACCTTGGTCCTGGGTTCAGGGTCATTGAATGAGCTCGGTGTGCTGGGCTCTGGTCCGCACCAGGTTCCTTTCTGGTTCCAGGGCCTCTGTGCACTTTCTGGCCAGGAAACCTGCTGTTCCCTGTGGCCTCTCCTTGGGGTCCGTGTGAATCAAGACCCCCGCCCCCCACCCCCCTTGGGAAAGGGGAGGGACACACGGAGCCAGATGCTTTTGCACAAGTTTGATCTCCGTCCTTCCTTTGGGTGAAAAGCCGTTCCTCTGCCTTCCTTCCCACCAGCTGGCCCCCTTGCTGGGCTCCCTGGCTCTTCCCATCTGACCTCTGGCTGCACTCGCAAGGGCCCTGCTCTGCGAGTCGCTGTGGGTGTGGTCACATGCTGAATCCAGCCCTGCTGGCCACAGGGAGCCCCTCAGAGGCTGCCATCCTGTGAGTGCGCTGGGGCCAGGCAGGCCAGGAAACCAACCTAGAATCCTGCCTGTTATGGTTTGGACCTTCAGTGTCCCTAGAAAGTCTCCTGTTTTGAAAGCATGGTCCCCAGTACAGCGAGGCTCAGAGGTGGGGCTCTCGGGCAATTTTGAGACCATGGGGGCTGCAGGCAGCAGTGGATTAATCCATTTGATGGATTGTGAATTCCAATGGACAGACTGGGTGCTAACTGTAGGCAGGGGGGCGTGGCTGGAGGAGGCAGGTCACTGGGGGTCTCTTTTGTGCTGGCTCCTCTCACTGTCCACTTCCTGTCTGCCATGGCTGAGCAGCTGTCCACCACCACACTCTCCCGCCATGAGGTTCCCCTTCCTTCAGGCTGTGGAGTTGGCTGACCATGGACTGAACCTCTGAAGCTGTGAGCGCCAAATAAACTTTCCTTGTCTAGGTTTTTCTTGGGCGCTTTGGTTACGGGGATGAAGCGCTGATTAACACACTAACTTACAACTGTGCGGCTGCTCTTCCTAGCTGAGTCTCCAGGCCTCCAGCCCTGAGCTCAGGCTGTGGCGCCAGGCTGTGGTGGAGGTGGGTGTGGTAGGGCACTGTGGTGAGCCGCGGTGTGGTCTCAACTTAACTTCTGAGCCTCGGTTTTATTGTCAGAAGAATGGGGATGATAATTCGGAAAATTCGGGACCTTGTACCTGACCATGGCAGGTCTTCAGTGCAGTCCTTTACTCCAAGTACTCATGGAGTGGGGTTACCTGCCGCCCAGGTGAGGGAAGAGGAGCGGCTCTGTCGCAGGCTCAGGTGTCCAGGGCCCTCCCAGGCACCGCCCCGTGAGCGAGGTCTCAGCTCCTTCCTCCCACAGCATTCAGAGCAGGACACCCCAGGGGGCTCTAATTTAGGTCCATTAACAACATGGAGGAGAGACGAGGGCAGGTCACAGCCCTGCAGCAGCCCAGGCTGGCCTGACGGTCACTTTGGTCCAGCAAGGCTCCTGAGGATGCCTGGGGTTTGCAATTTTCCAGTAACACAAACATGGTTGGGGATCCAGGAAATCAGGCCTGGGCCTGAGGGAACCGCTCCCCGCTGCCTGGTGTGGACTGTGCTGATTCTGAAGGCTGGGGCCACTGTGCTCCACAGAGGGCGGTTCTGCAGGGCCACACAGAGGCCGCAGGGTGGTTTGTGCTGGTCTTCCCGTCAGTTCTGCCTCCATTTTTCACTAGCTCTGTGATTTGGAGCAAGTGTCTGCATGTTTACATGTCTGAGTTTTAACGTGGGGATAATAACGCCAAGAAACAAGCGTGGTAAAGCGTGTGAGTCACAGAGGCTGGCCTGTCGCCAGGGCCAGTGACTGTCCCTTTTGTGTGTGTTGGGAGAGCTTCTACTTCCTGCCAGGCCTCACTTCCATCTTGGGTGAGTTTCCACGCAGAGGGCTGCGCACAGGAGTGGGCTATGCTCTGAACGTGCCCCTGAGGCGCACGCGGGACTTGAGTTGTTATTCCAATAGTGCTGAGATGTGGAACTCTAGGAGGTGGCAGGGTTATTGTCATTGTCATTACCACAAAAGAAGTTTCATTGTCTGCAGAGAGGGCTCCTGAATGAAGGATACATTCGGTTCCCGCCCGCCCTCCACTCATCTGTCTCTCTCTCTCTCCTTGCGATGTGATGCCTTCCACCCACACTGTGACGCAGCAAGAAGGCCCAACCAGATGCAGCCCCACTGTCTTGGGCTTCCCAGCCTCCAGAACCGTGAGCTAAATAAGCTTCCATTGTATATAATCTACCTAGTCTGTGGTGTTCTCTTACAGAGGCAGAAAGCAGACCGAGTATCTTCCAAGCTCCCCCTAAAATGAAAAAGGTTAAGCACCAAAGGAACACATGACATAAAACAGGGGCTGGAAGGTGAGGAGTCAGCCACGCCCGGAAAGGAGGCCACGGATTGAAGGCCATAATGGGCTACACAGATGGAGAACAGGCAGCCAAGGAGACGCTGTGATGGGATTGTCCAGAGGGGCCCAGAGACCAGCCAACCAGAAGCCCCAAAGACTCTGGGCTGAGAATCAGCAGATACTGCAGAGCCCGACAGCCAAGTTGCCAAGGTCAGAGGAGTTGTGCGAGGTCTGCTTATCCCACAAGTGCCGTTCACCCTTCCTACCACAGCCACCCCGCTGAAGGCTTCCTGCTAAGGACTAACAGTCAGGGAAAGTTCAGGACTATGCAAGTCACCAAGTACAACCATGGCATCTGGGAAGAGGGTGATGTCCCAGAGCAAATCTCTCTCCATAAACAGGGTGCGGGGAGGGGCCCTCGCTCTACCATGAAGCCTGCCCTACCCTAGCCCTTACCCTGACCTTAGCCCTAACCCTAGCCCTTACCCTAACCCTAACCCTAACCCTAACCCTAACCCTAACCCTAGCCCTTACCCTGACCTTAGCCCTAACCCTAGCCCTTACCCTAACCTAACCCTAACCCTAACCCTAACCCTAACCTTAGCCCTAACCCTAACCCTAACCCTAACCCTAACCCTAACCCTAGCCCTTACCCTGACCTTAGCCCTAACCCTAGCCCTTACCCTAACCCTAACCCTAACCCTAACCCTAACCTTAGCCCTAACCCTAACCCTAACCCTAACCCTAACCCCTAACCCTAGCCCTTACCCTAACCCTAACCCTAACCTAACCCTAACCTTAGCCCTAACCCTAACCCTAACCCTAACCCTAACCCTAACCCTAATCTGAACCTTAGCTCTAATCCTAACCCTAACCCTAGCCCTAACCTTAGCCCTAACCCTAACCCTAACCCTAACCCTAACCCTAACCCTAACCCTAACCTGAGCCCTAACCCTAACCTTAGCCCTAACCCTAACCCTAACCCTAACCTTAGCCCTAACCTTGCCCTAACCCTAACCCTAACCCTAACCCTAACCCTAACCCTAGCCCTAGCCCTAACCCTGCCCTAAACTTAGTCCTAGCCCCCTGACAGGAGCAGATTGGGAGGTCGATTTACACATTGGCAGAGAAAAGATCACCCTGTCACCCAGTCCTTTGCTCTTACACATGAATGAGTCTTGAAGGATCCCAGGTTTGGGGATGGGATCACTAGCAAAAGGGTAGACATCTGAAAGACACAAAAATGCTGGCCCAGAGGAAGCAGAAATTGTTCATGGGACTGAAGGTAACCTCTAAATGCTTTAGTGAATATATTAGAGAGATTAGACAAGATATTCCAGCACCAAAAAAAAAGAAAACAACAATAACTCCGTTTTATTAGGAAAACAATCAGAGAACAACCAAGGAGCACTTGAGATAACAGATAGGTTTGCTACAATTAAAATTTCATTAGAAGGACTGGAAAATAAATGACCTCAAAATGCAGAGCTGGAGGAACAGAGGAGCAACGGGGAGAGAAGAGAGCAAGGTGCGAACAGAAAGGAGAGCAGCCCAACCCCACAGTGGGGTCCTGGGAAGCGCAACAGGCCCGAGTTGTGGGGAGTCGTTTTCCCAGCCTGGAATTCTATACCTAGCTGAAACTGTTATCAGGAAGTCTGAGGGCAGAATAACGGTGGCTCAAGCGCAGGAGGACAGAGTGTATCTTCAAAACACCACTTTAAATTTGTTCCCCAGCTTTACTGAGGTGTAACTGAGGAGAGCTGCGCACAGCAGGATGGTGTGATATGTGCACGTGAGCACACTTTTAAAGTCGCCTTAGGATGTTCAAAGAGAAACCAGGGAACAAACGAGAGAGGAAGAGCCAGGAAACGGAATCCAGCCTAGAGGAGGAGGCGAGAGGAGCTCCCCCGTCAGGTTCTCTCAGGCCGGGGCTAGCTTGACCCACTCAAGCCAGTTGACCTGGGACTTGTCATGTTCAGACCTGGAAGACTGGTTTCTTGGGGAAACCCTTCCATCCTGGGAAATCTAGGATGGTTGGCCATCCTGAGCTTAGAGACTAACCCATAAAAATTGGAACAAGAAGAATTAAGATTTTAGGAGGGAGACTTTCTGGGGGAACATGAGTCCTTTAGAATTTATAGTACAATGGAGCCACAATTGAAGTATGTAATGTAAAAAGAGAAGACAATCCAGGAAAAACAAGCAATTATGTAAGAAAATTATACCCGAACCGCAAAGAGATTAAATGCGGCATGGTTTGAAGCTATGGTTCTGTATAAGGGCAAGAGAATCTATTTGCCCTTGATGTTATAAATAGGTCACCCATGATTGATCCACGGTTGTTAGACATTGAACCCAAAGTGTATATCTGAGTCCTACTTGGCCCCATGGCAAAAATATTGCAAGGGCATAAAAATATAAATGTCACTTATTCCTTTAACTTCAGAATCAAGCTGTGGCTAAAACATGAGAATGGCTTGGAGCTCAGGAGCAGATATAAAGGTGAGGAATTTTGACAACGAGGAGTCAGATAGAGTAGAAATGTGGTGGGTAAAGGTGAGTGTGTGCGCGTGGCCTTGCCACAGAGACGCTGTCAGGAGGTGAGCAACGGGCAGTAAAGGTTTCCATGCCTTAGAGTTAAAAGGGACCCAGTGGAACCAAAATAACTGCCGCGGAGAGGCGGGGGAGGTGACAGCGGGGACAGAGCTGCCCTCTCCTTCTCCACAACGGGAAGCCAATGGCATGTGGCTACTATTGAAAAATCAAGAACTAGCAATATAGTACATTACCTAGAGTTTCCAAGATAACCACCAGAAAATTAGAAGCAGTGAAAAAGGAACGCCTCCCCACCCCACCCAGGGTCCCACAGGGAGGGAGGGAGGATGAGCCATTATCCGCTCTCTCTTCCTTTTGATTGTTATCACAGGGGTGTGTTATCTTTGTCTGAAATACAAAGCAAACAAAATAAAAGCATAGATCTTGGGGTCTACCACCCTCTGGCCAGCTCCTGGTGGGGAAACCTGCCATGACCGTGAACTTTGGCTCTTAAGGAAGGGAGGGCCACGACGGACGCCCTGCGGGGGCCTGGGTTCAGCTGCCCCAGCCTGCGGCATGGAGGCCAGGGAAAGGAACAGAGGGCCTCGTGCAGTGTGTGACTTGCGTCCAGCCTCCATCAAGTGGCAAATGGAGTCCACCAATGTCCTCTTACCAGCCTTCTGGGGCTGCAGTGAGACAATGATACAGAGCAGGTGCTTAAACAGAGCAATATGTCTGCTCACGGTTCTGGAGGCTGGGGCTGGGGTGCGGCTCAGTTGGCAGGGCGCTTGCCTCGCATGCACAAGGCCCTGGGTTCCATCCTCAGCACCACCAAAGCAGCAGTGAACAATAATAGAGACGACAGTTCTGGAGACTGGGTGTCCAAGATCAGGAAGTCAGCACGGTGGGGTTCATGGTGAGGGATGGTTCTGGCTTTCAGACGGGCACCTTCTCATTGTGCCTTCATATGGCAGAGAGAGAGAAAGAGAGAGGGAGGAAAGGAGGGGAAGAGAGAGAGGGAGGGAGAGGGGAGGGAGGGAAGGAGAGAGAGAGAGGGGAGAGGGAGGGGGAGAGAGAAACAGAGGGAGGGGGGAGAGAGAGAGAGAGGGAGGGAGGGAGGGAGGGGGAGAGAGAGATGCCGTCCCCTTCTCTTAACTCCTGGTCGCTACCGGGTTTGGGCCCCCCCGCCAGGTGCTCATTTATCTTTTTTTTTCCATATAAAATATGCTTTATTGTATAATTTAATAAGTATAGTATTTCCTCAGTTCACAATCAATATACAGGAGACACCTGACACACAGAGCATATCAGACCCTTCTCAGTGGTTACAAGTGTAGACAAACACAATAACCACAACTGTTTTTTATGGTGTCTTTCCCTGTGTGTTTTGTGGGTTTTAAATACTGTTTGCTTTTCCCAGGAACCTGTGGATGTCACCCCAGAATCACCATTTAAATATTTTCATTTTATCAATAGATATATTATTATATGTTACTAAAAGAGAAAGACTCTTTTAAATACGATACATTAATAATATTTTTAAATATAATTGTTACAATGTTTTGTTGGGTCCTCTTAAAGCAGACAAAGATGACTTTGGGGAAAGTGGTTCCGGTTTCTACGACTGCCTTAAAACATGAGAGATGCTGAACAGGTAGGGAGGGAAAGATCAGAGAGAAACTTTGCTTTGCAGGTCTTCTCTTTGGGGTATCATCTTTGGGATATCATTTCTCTTTGGGGTATCATTTTCTTTTAAAATCAGGATCCAAATGAGATTCACACAGGACAGCTGGCTGATCTGTGCTTTTAAAGCTCTTTTCATCTACCCCCTCCCTCCTCAGCCTCCCTTTTACCTTGGCTTTGATATGATTGGTGGAGGGAGAGGCTTTGGTTTGGGGGAGGTCATTTTGCTCACATGTGGATTTTCCCCCTTTGCACCCTGGGTGTGATCTAACCTGGGATCTTATTAAACACGTTGAGCCAGGGATTCCTTGGACCATAGAGCAAGCATGAATTTGAGCTCCACACCGGCAGCAGGAACTGCCTGGAGGGGAAAGGGGACATTATAGACTCAGTTCACAGGTGGGTCTTGCTATGAGGACCTGGTGGCATGAAATCAGAGAACGTGGGCAGCGCTTTTCCAAACTTACCGATTTTCTCTTTCATTCTGCTTTCTATTATCTTGGGGGCATTGACATGAGCTTCCACTGGAAGACCTGCTTAACCCATTTTTGCCAATGTCTCTGCTACTTGAGAGGTGGATCTCCATTCCAGGGACACTCAAACAGAGGGGGCATCCTTCTGCAGAGAGGCAAAGGGGAATCTTGGGTGGGTTCTGCTGAAGACCACTGCGAGACCCTGACCTGAAGTCTGCCATAGGTTCCCATGGATGGAAACGGGAACCCACTCACTGGGACATGCTCTGGGTGGCTGACATCCTTCACCGTGGTTCTTGCCGCTGTCCAGGCCCAGTGGGTGCCACTCCAAGTTCAAGTACAACTCCAATTACTCTAAATATTCTATTTGTACATCCAGGGGCCAGGAAAACGAGTACTGAGTGGGATCTGTCCCCACAGGCCCCCGTCTGTTGGGTAGGGGACAGGACACGGGGAAAGACGGGGATCAACTCTAAGTCATCAAGGCTAGCTTTGAACATGCGATCCTCCTGCCTCAGCCTCCTAAGTCACTAGGAGAACAGTGACCACTGCGCCTGGCTTGCTAGCCCTTCATAGTGAGCGATCGGTTTCTTTGGCAGGCTCAGGGTTTGGGAAAACCTTGGGATTCCAGGTTCTGGGCAATGTCATCCTAGATGTTCCCGTCCCAGTCTTCCCAGCCACGGCCCTGGCTTGACATGGCAGATGTTCTTTGACCTTCTATGAGATTCTGCCACTTTTTTTTTTTTGGGGGGGGGGGATGTGCATTGCTGGGGATGGAATCCAGGGCCTCCCAGGTACTAAGCAAGTGCTCTACCGCTGAGCTCCATCCCCAGCCCAAGCTCGGCTCTCTTGGGGAGAAGCCGTGGACCTTACCCTCAGCTGCCTCTGTGCATCCTAAGAGATGGTTGCTGCTGATGAGTACCCAAAAGGTCCTCTACCGTCACACGGAGATTTTAACTGCGAGCCTGTCACTCAGCTTTTTGTTCTCTTTCCCCAAAGCATCGCTGTCCTATTGGCAAGTATTTTCCCCACGTTAATCAAATGCCCTGTCCATGGCCCCAGTCAGTGGTGGACTCTGCTCCTGTTCACTCAGGCAAAAGTCACAGCGAATTCTGCTGCTTTGTGCCAGGCTCCTTCTGGGCCCTCCCCTGCTGCCCTTGGGGTTCTCCTGGAAACCAGGTGGTGCATGATCCACTTCCAAAATCCAACCCGGGAGTCCTCCTTTGAACCTCTCCTGGCCCCGTCACAGGCCGGGTTCCTGAGGAGTCCCTGAGTGGGCCCTCAGAGTCACCAGGTTTACTAGGGGTGCCCTGGGACCCCACCTGTGGAAGGAGGGAGGGGAAGGAGGCCGGGGAGGAGGGAGATGCTGAGCTGTGACCGGTCTCCACGGAAGCCTCAGCTGACCCTCTGGGAGCATTGAGGACCCTGACCCTTTGGAGCCGTCCTGGGTTGAGAGTGGAGGGTCAGGACAGTAGATCCCTGCACGCTGACCACTCCTGGGTCGGAGGCCACTGAGGGATGGCGTCATCTGAGCAGGCAGCAGTCTTCAGCTGAGGCGATCCCCAAGAGGGCCTGACCGCAGAGGACGCCCCCCTTACCTTACGGCCGAGGAGGATGACCAAGGACTTGCTGCCGTGGCTGTCCCTGACCAGGTTCCTGACACCGCCTCCATGTCCCTTCACTGAAGTCCCGGTGACAACCTTCCCGGGAGGCCAAGGAGTCAATCTGTTCCCAGTGGCTGCAGCTCTGGGGAAGTGTCCCCTGCCCCCTTCCCCATGAGTCCTCTCACTGCCCCTCTGGGCTGGGAGGGTGGACCTGGCCCTGCTGCTACACTGGTGGCAAAGTTCAGAGGCCAGGCCCGACCCTGCACTGGAACCGGGACTTCAGGCCGCTGCCGCCTGCCCTGTGGCACAGGGCCTGCAGGAGGAGCGGTGTGGGCCGCTCTGTGCGGGCGGGTGACTCAGGAGGGCGTGGCACACACAGGGACTGCGGAGAGCCCACAGCAGGCGGACGCCACAGTCACGGCCAGAGCACACCAGAGCACGCCCATGGCTGGCGTGGGCTCCACACGGCCCCGTGTCTGAGCAGGGCGCCTCTGCCTCGGATGTCACCTGGCATTGCCACAGCCCGCTGTCCACCTCGCATCCCGTTCACAGCCA